>NC_051851.1:4375000-5000000 GCF_905115235.1 Hermetia illucens | reverse complement strand
TGAACACAATGATCTCCTCTCCAAATTTTCCCGCCACACATTCCTCTGGGACTTCCCAATTCTCTCTCTATGTTTCCGGGTAACTTCATATCTTTCTGCGTACGCTACCAGATGCCTTAGTTCATGCGTTGGTGGAGGATATAAAGAATCATAGGGTAAATAAGCGGAGGCAACTATGTTTTTCCTCTCGCCATTTATCTAGTATTGTACGAGGACCATAACTAAGTCCTGGGAACAGAACTGTCTCAGCATGGTTGCCTCTAACCGTCTTGACATCAGGGCAGAAGCTCTCGGTCTTATGGATCCTTCATCGGAGAAGATCCTAGCCCCTTTTACTGATCCAATGCCACAGATTCTATTAAATTGGACCCATGGCTCTTGCACCAGGAAAATGTAGGTGCAGTCCTGCGGCTTTGTCAGCCTCGCTGCCAGTAGATTGGAGGTGGCTTTGGTATGCTGAACTTAGTCTAATGTGTAATGTGGAAAACTGTTAGAAATATATGCCGCGGCCCGCGGGACGAGGTTTCCCCCACACCGTACCGCCAGAGACTCGATCCTCTCGTGTTTGATTTCTCTGAGAAAAAACGCACTTGGCGGTGGAACTGGAGGTGTTCTTATCCATCTCCAGCCATCGACCGACTTCCAATATCGCCAGTACTTCCGCTTGGAATACACTTGCGAAACCTGGGAGACCGTACAACTTGGATACACTGTGTATTCGAGAAAACCCCCGCGGCGACTCCACAGGCCACGAAAGAGGTCAGGCTGATTGGTCGAAAGTCCTTCGCGAACTCATGATCGCGCCTGCCCGCTTTCGGTATGAAAACCACTGATACGCATCTCCTGGACTGTGCAGTTTCGGTAAATCTCAACAAGCCACGGCACAACCTTTTCCTGCTGCTTCTGTAGCATGACTGGCATTATCCCGGCCGATCTTATCCTCGGTAATTATCGATTTGATAGTCTCGATCAGCTAGGGTGGCCGCAAACCCTCCAAGCAAGGTTCTGTCTCACAGTCCTCCTCGCTGGCAGGAAAGTGCATTTGAACCAGCAGTTCCAAGGTTTCACTAGATGATTCCGTCCAGGAGCCTTCCTACTTTTTAAGAAAGAATGGGCTCTTTTGTTTCTTGGACACAATCTGACTGAGCCTCGTGGCGCGGATTCACTAGTGCTTTCGATGTTTTGACAATAGTCCAACCAAGACCGGCTCTTGACGGTCTTGATGGCAAACTTGTACTTCTTCAGGCAGTCGTTGTATGGCTGCCAATATTTATGCCTGTAGGAGATGTCGAAGATTTCTCTGGTCAGTCTCCTGAGGCTGGAGAGATCTTCATTCCACCACGGTGGCAGTGTCTTTTTGCTGTACTTAGTGCGCCACGAGACTTTAAAGGCGGTATCGAATGCCTTTTCTAGAGTCCCGACCTTTGACTCCAATTCGTCTGTCGTGCCAATCTTAAAAATTTGCGCACCGGAGAGTTTGTTTTTAATTACTTGCCCAAACTTTCTCCAGTCGGTCCTCCTGGGTTCTCTGAAGGGTTTGGAGACCTCTGCGGCGAGATCTAGATGGAGAAGTATCCAACTGTGATTCGAAAAGGATCTCTGGTCAGACACTCTCCAGTCCTCCATCCTAAGAATCCCGGTTATTAGGGTGATATCAAGGACCTCCTCCCAATCATCACAGTTCTCCGAGCTGGGGAAATGGAAGGTTGTGTATTGCCCCTATTACACACGGATAGATTTGAAATAATAATAAAATCAAAGAATGACTTACCTCTCTCGTTGATTTCCGAGCTGCCCCAAATTGTATGCCTTGCATTTGCGTCGCAGCCTATCAACAGGTTGTTGTTTGTTGCTGTGATGTTCGTCAGATGAAAGTCATGTAAGCCGAGGAAATATACACGTTCTCTGCCCGCATCTACTCCAAATTGACTACAATTAAGTCGCTGGAGTTCAGGTCCAGACACAGAAAAGCGTGCAGTCTCTTCCTCGCGAGAATACATGCTCTTGGTTTGTCCTGATCAGTGTCTCCCGTGCTGTGGAATAAATTAAAATATTTGCTTTGGAGCCCTTTGATGGTTCGGTCGCCTCCGACCCAGGGCTCCTGTATTAGTGCAATGGCGATGTCTTCCTCTAGGAGGAAGACAAGCAGATTAGCGGATTCGCACTTCGAGTCTTGCAGATTAATCTGCGTTACCCACAGCATGATCTGCTTGCGTGGGGGTTCGTCAGTCTCCATCGCATCGTCGATCGTCATCTCCTCCAAGAGCTCGTTGGCGGTGTCGATTGGATCTAGGTCATCGTCCGGTTTTGCAGAGTGGATTACTTTTACCTTTTGCGTTCCTGACTCCGAACCGCACTTTATAGTCGACCTTTTCCAATGCCTCCAAGCATTCTTCGTTTATACGGAATAGAAAAGGCTGGCTGTTTGTCTGGGGTTCCTCCTCGTTGATAACAAACCAGTCGTCCATGGGAAGGGAAGGGGGAAGGCGCAGGGATTGGACGAGCTTGTCTTTATCCATACGGATCCTTGGCAATCAGATGCGAACGACCGGTCTCCTGGGAATCTCGTCGGAAGAGATGACCTTGAGCTTTAGCCCCTTTCAGATCTTAGCGACGCACGAACCGAGAAAGCCCCTAGAGAACTGGTCTTCGCAAGCTATAACGTGGAACCAACGGACTACTTGAGAGGAATCAAGGCAAAGGATGAGTTTCGTGTGTTTGCTTTTCGTTGTCCGACAGCCTGGCCTTGACGCTGGTCCACATCCCCGGCGCTAGTTTGCCGCTAGCGGAATTACCATCTGCCAGCGCCACACGTAAGTCGATTCTGGCTACGTCGCTGAAGGATTTCGCAATTCGTGGCTAGTTGGCTGATGGTTGTTGCGTACTTTCCTTCTGATGTTGTTTAGCGTTTGAGCTCTTGCCCACTCTGCTCCGCTTGTTATCTTGCTCGACCTCGTCTTGAGATCGATTGCGTTTCAGAGCGGTGGACTTCGCCTTCTGCTTGTCTGCCAGACGTTTGCTATTGTATTCCTCAACAATCGCGTGCTATTTAGCAAGGTCTTTTTCATCCCACTCGTCGACAGTACCGGCCTCCTTATACTTAGCAATCTTGCTGAGTCTTCTTTTCAGTTTGTTTTTGACGAAAATTTGACAATTTTGGCAGGTCGCACACGCGGGGCTTCTGACTGTTCGACTGTTGCTTCATCAACAACAATCCAATCCTTTCTAGATAAATTTTTTCGTGCAAAGAGTCATGTACATTTTTATGTAGCCAGCTCTTGGTCTAATTCGTTGTCTTTGTTAAAAACGAGTCTTCTAAGATTCTTTGAGGATTTTATCCGAAGATTCGATCCGACATAAAACCGAACCAAATTGAAATCTTCTCTAAATGTAATTATCGTTTGTATATAGCTCACATCAATACACGGTTACAGACAAATTATACAAATAAATATTGTTTTTCATGCACAAATCTCAATTGTGTTTGCCCCGACACCCAATTAACATGGATTTGAAAGGAATATATTGTAGTGAACCCATTCGTTTGAGAGGAAACCAGACTTATAATCAAAATTTACCTTAGGCAACTGAATTTTACTTGGATATATTTAATATTGGTCTACTTTTAGGTACTGTTGATGAGGAGGTCAATATTTAAGCGCTAATACCTTATACGAAAATAAATTTTCATGCTTCACATTGAGAACAAAGAAAACGGAGAGCCGATTGCATATTACTACTATGAGTGGGTGAAATTTTTCATATTCATGTGGGTCAACTTGTATGTTTGAATTGAATACGGATATGGGTCTATATTCCCCGTGGCGGTACGTGAAATTAGAAAATGAATCGCTGCATTGAAAACTTTTGAAGGTGATGGTTTGCTTTGTGAAGCTACGCGATCATAACAGTCGGCAATCAATACAAACATCCAAGTTGCCATGTAAGCGTTTTACAATGGTTATTTAGTCAATTATTAGTAACATTATCAATTTGGAGCAAAAACATAAATTCAAGGAAAATCATATTGTCTTTGGTGTGGGGTCGTAATTATGCTTTTTGAAGATGTTGACGAAGCTCATTCTCAATATTCATGGATGAGCCATCATTTGGAAGAAACCGTTCCGGTTATAGTGAAATTTTGGGTCCAACAGCGTTTTATGTAGCGGTCATTGTGCTTGTGATAGAGACCTCAGAAATGTATCATTCTCAACTGCATCCGCTTTATACGTTTTTTGCTTTATTTCCATCTCATCGCCGCAAGAGGAAAATAGTCAACTTTGCTACGAAGGACTAAAGAATTACTCACCATCGTGCAGAGCGTTTGGTAGTAAGCGTATGAGATTTGTAATGCAGAAGAACTGACTTTGTAGGAATCGACTGGAAGACCATTTTTTGAAAAATTGCATGATAATCCGCTAATTAATAATGTAAAGATTCGCTTTCCAACTTTTGCATCCGGATGAACAACTAATTGCTTCCATCCATAAGATTTAAGTGCATGAAATGTCTTGCAAGCTTGTAACAATCGCGTGCTAAGTTTGATCACGACGATTGATTTTTAGTTTTGATTGTTCTGTTTCTGGGTCGTTTTAACACAAGAAATTGTAGCCAAGCAATGAAATGTTTTCAGTAGTGATCTAATAATTTGGATATTATATATTTTGCCTTGTCAATGTCTCTTTTCCTGTGTGCATCTAAAATCGTTATGGTGTTCATATAAAGTGCAAAACCTCCCTTTGTTATTACTTTACAGCTAACCACACAGCGTCCCCTCCGATCGGAGATTGAACGCGAACGACGATTATCGCGGCCAGCTAGCATGGCTACTCCTACTTCGAGCATGAAAACTCTTGTATCCGGTGATACACACTCGTTATCGGGTGGCGATAGTAGTAATCGAAATTCCATGGGTAAGTGTAGTAGTGAAACGATTACAAGTTTGAATCATCTTTGGGAGTCACAATATCCGAAAACTCTATACAGATTCTTATTCAGCAACACCAGATTCGGCGTCCGAAGAAGATCTCATTCCACCCCCGTTACCAGCTAAAACCCGGGACTCTATCGATTACAGTAGTCTATCACCTAATGATTTCCTGCGCTCTCCGAACTACATACATAATCAAAATTTAACGACGCAACAAACCACGACAATGACGTGGGCAACAAGCAATTTCACGACAATATCACAATCCGGAAAAGGACAAACATCCGTTTATGAATATGTTGAAGCGAAAAATTTTAATATTTGCGTAGATGATAAGCCTAGACCACCAACACCACCACCAAAGCCATCCAGAAATAGTAAATATGTTCCTGCTACGTAGGAGAAAAGAGAGTTCTTAGTAGTTAAGGATATATGTAAGCGCTTAGAATAGGTGTCGCAGTATAGATCATCTAGTTCAAAAAAATAATGCTTTAAATGTTTCTACATACAAATCCTAACGTTAGCTCTTAGTGAATGTGAATTAATCCTACATGAAATCTTAAACACTACAATCTTCCGTTGTTCCTTGAAGCATATCTGAAATATAGGGTTGGGGAAAAGGAAATGTCGTATTTGTGATCGAAATTTGATGCCTTACTTAACATACTTAGAATTATTCGATTTGAGTCAAATATAGGCCGTTTTGTTCTCAAACTTGTTGCCATTTAGAAGGCAACTCCCTTATCCCCTCTAATTACCCCCCATCCCCCCCCCCCCCTCCTTATTTGCAAAAAACTCAGACATCCAATTTTCGCAAGCCTCTTTTGAGGCTAACTTAGTAGCACCAAGGGCGTTTTGCATGGGCCCGAAGAGATGGTAATCACTTGGTTCCAGGTCCCGACTTTACGGTGGGTGCGATAGGACATCCCATCTGAGCTCCCGTAGCTTCTGGCGGGTCATCAAAGATGTGTGAAGCCGAGCGTTGTCCTGGTGGAACACAACACCATTCCTAGTGACCAATTCTGGTCAATCGTCTGCTTCAAATGGTCGAGCTGTTCACAGCAGAGGAACGAATTGAAGGTCTGGCCATAGTGGCCGTCCGGACTATCCGGTGGGTGCGATAGGACATCCCATCTGAGCTCCCGTAGCTTCTGGCGGGTCATCAAAGATGTGTGAAGCCGAGCGTTGTCCTGGTGGAACACAACACCATTCCTAGTGACCAATTCTGGTCAATCGCCTGCTTCAAATGGTCGAGTTGCTCACAGCAGAGGAACGAATTGAGGGTCTGGCCATAGTTGAGCAGCTGATAGTGGATGATTCCCTTCCAATCCCACCAAACACACAACAAAACCTTCCTGGCCGTTAATCCGAGCTTGGTGATGGTTTGGGCCGCTTTGCCGCGCTTTGACCATGATCTTTTTCACTTGAGGTTGTCGTACGTGATCCACTTTTCATCACCAGTCACCATCCGCTTGAAAAATGGGTCCAATTCGTTCCGTTTCAGCAGTGCATCGCAGGCGTTGATTTGGTCCAAGAGATTTTTTTCCGTCAACTCGTGTGGCACCCAAACATCCAGCTTTTTTTTGGAATCCAATCTTCTGCAAATGGTTCCAGATGATTTTATGGTCTACACCCAGTTCCTGACCAATCGAGCGAATGCTCACATGCCGGTCTACTTGGATGATTTCGACGATTTTATCGGTTTCTACGACGATTGGTCTACCAGTACGGGGTGTATCTTCGACATCCACTACACCAGAACGAAATCGATCGAACCAACGCTGTGCTGTGCGAATCGTTACAGTATCGGGCTCATAAACTTCAGAAATTTTTTCGGCCGCCTGCGTTGCATTTCTACCTCTCAGGTAGGTAAATATGACGAATTTCTTCCTTGGTGGACTCCATCTTTGACGCGCTATAACTTGAGACTGAAACGTACGATCATAAAACTGTCAAAGAGACACCTGTAGCCCAGATTCGCCGTATAGTATGACCCGATGCGACAAGTACAACACAAGATATGTTTAAGTGTCGCCATCTATTAACAAAATACGACATTACTTTTTCCCTAATCTAATATTTCAATCGCACAGATACTACTTATCAAACGAATCTAGCGAACCTCAAAAATATCCACCTGATTTATCCTGCGTCACTTTATGCACGAAAGAAATTCAAACGACCAAAACTAGACTAAAAAAAAATTATTATAATTCTAAGTCTGACGACGCACAATAATATTCTATTTAGATATTCAACGACAAAGTACTATACAATATTTATGTGTTAAATGTATTAAAAGTGTACATTTGGAAGTAGATAGGACAATACACTATGGACCTATAGCTCGTAGCATAGTCGAGACCCGACCATTTTGTAAGCGAACAAAACTCCTTTATGCATTTTGAACATTTCGCTTTTCATTTGCCCAAAATGAGGGACTACACAACCCATCAAAAAGGTGCTGCTCTTTCACACTGTTCACCATCACAGTGCAGATGAACACATCAACGACACATCGACACCGGGCAAATGATAACAATGACAATGCACACGAAACAAACAAAAAAAACTGAGCACTTAAAAATTAAATTAAAATATATTTAAGAAGAGGCCTTTATTTATATTATACACGATATTTTATACAACACAATACTTACTTGATATGATGATGTCAATTAATTCTAGCTTGAATGGTCTGTACATGTAGGTATGTAGCAATTTAACGAGAAACTAACTTAATGTGTAATGATATGCTTTAACTGGAAAAAGAATAATGTATAATTTGCAATATTTTATCGTTTAGTTTTAGAAGTGGTCATTGCTATTTATTAGCAATGTCTGCTCGTAATCATGTGGAAAAATGTACCAAATTATTTACGTATGATGTTCGTATACTTTTTATTTTTTGTTTTTATATAAGAAGAATGATGTTGGCATGGAAAATAAATATTCATATAATATACAAAATGTGTTTCGTTCTCTCAGATAAAAGGTCTCCCTATCTCCACACTCATATATAGAGCACGGTTTCCACCAAGGGCGACAGTGTGACGAGTTGAACTTATAAAATTCTTTTAATTCCTCGCTCATTTCTATCCAATTTTGTTACATAAGACTGATAAGCAAAATTGAAACGCTTACCCATAAACGTTCGCGCAATTCGAAGATAGAAGCAATGGAAACGAGACCCAGCGAGCAAATGCACGACTGATTTGTTGAACTAATTTTAACCTCTCATGATGGACATTTCACTTTTAATGACTTCAAACTGAAATTTTATGTTGAAAACCGAACAGGAGTTAATTTCTCAAAGAGTAATTGTTTCAAGTGTGTCCAGTCCAGAACAGACGTGCGGAAAAAGAACTTGACCACAAGAACAAGGAGGTATCGCATCTTTAACATAAATATAGTTTACATCAGTAAGGACAGGAGACAGGATATCCGCCAAGAGATCCAAGGTGATACTCTTTGGGAAAATATCATCGGATGAAGACGGAACCACGGGTCCTTCGGAGCCAAGAAAAGTGAACGCGTCGTCTCCTCGAAAGAACCGAGGAGTCGAATCAAGATCAAGCATCACTCGAAGGGAGAAGGCCAAAGACTACAATGGAGCCGCAGCAACAACAACAACAACAACATCATCAACATCAAGAACACCATCAAAAACAACAACAACCCCAAGGAGAAAGTGCATCTCCCACCGAGTCCAGCACATCTCGGGTGCATTTTTTAACGTCTCCTTGAAAATACCCTAATTCTCAACGTTGACAAATTCAAATTTCCCCAGCGGCAGGTGAAATTTCTGGGCCATTCTATCACCCCTGACGGCATTCTACCTTGCTTAGGTTCTTGGGCATGGTAAACTTCGATCGTTCCCTGCCCAAAGCCGCTCACCACCTGGCATTTCTTAACGCCTTCCTGTCTGCTCTTAAGACCAACTATTCACGGGAGCTTGTATGGTTTCCAGAAACTGTCCAAGCATTTGAAAGCAGCAAGCAACAACTGGTAGATGCTGCTCTTCATTGGGTTTCTTCGCAAAACAATTGGATCCCGCTTAACGGAATTACAGCGCCCATGATCATGAAAGTGATCAAAGGGTAGTATAGGTCCCAGGGCGAAACATGGATAGGTACCCACAATGGAGCATAAAACCTGGCAACAGCTCTATTACCAAACCCTATCTTCACCTCCACGTGGTGGAGCTCTTTCTTAACGAAAAGTTGCAGACGGAGAAGGATGAAGGCGAGTCTACCGCGCCTAAAAATGGGACAAATTGGGTTGGATAGGGCTGACAACCTTACACGGCCAAGAACTTATTACGAAGCCACAACAGGAGCCTCGGATTAGACTGATAACACAACGACGAACTCGGCAACGGCAACGGAATAGCGATTTGCGCATTTTCTCATGGAACGTGCGCTCTCTGTACAGAGATGAAACTGATGAGCAGCTAGCTGATACCCTGTCCCAATATAGGGCTGATGTAACAGCGTTTCAGGAAATGCGTTGGTCCTGGAGAAGAACCACTACACCATATATTATAGTGGCCATCTAGTAAACCATGTGCTCGGAGTAGGTTTCTTAGTCAGCCAAAAAATGAAACCTGCTGTTATCCGCTTTCAAAGCCGATAACAGCAAAAGCTAACAGCTATGCACTCTGCGCTTGCGAGGCAAGTTTAGAAATATAAGCCTCATAAACGTTCACGCCCCTACAGAGGAGACTGCAGAGTCAGAGAAGGATACCTTCTACGAGGCAGTAGAACGAACCCTCGAAGCCTGTCTCAGATATGATACCAAAATCATGCTTGGGGATTTTAACAGCCAAGTAGGGAAGGGGCCCGTATTCAGGCGATACGTTGGCTCCAATAGCTTACATCAAAATACAAATGATAACGAACTGCGGATTATGCAATTAGCAGGGTCACACGAAATGGTTGTTGGAAGTGCCTGGTTTGCGCGGAATGCGGTCCACAAACATACGTGGGCCTCTCCAGACGGGACCACTTTCAACCAAATTGACCACGTGTTGATCGAACGCCGCAGCCTCTCAGCCTTGATGAATGTCAGAAAATATAGGGGGGCCAATATAGACTCGGATCGCTATCTCGTTGGCATGGTGCTCCGAGCTCGAATGACAATACCACCTAGAATCCCCTCTGACAATCAGGTGAGAGTGAACACTGAAGCCATCCACAACACAACCCTCCGCGACACCTATAAGAGGGAAATGGATGCCGCAATAACCGCAGTCAACAGAGGACCTGGAGATGAAGCATCAACAAACGATCTTCACAATCACCTGAAGAACGTTATCATGGATACGGCCACAAACATACTTGGCCCCAGCCGCAAAAGGAGTCGGAACGGCTGGTTTGACGATGAATGTAAGCTAGCAATGGAACGGAAGAATGCCGCATACCGAGTAATGTTGCATTCTCAAAGAACGCGGGCACGCGCAGAGACTTATCACGAACTCCGTCGAGCGGAGAAACGACTTCACAGACGGAAAAAGGAAGCCTGGGAGAACCAACAAGTCTGTGAACTAGAAAAGTACAGGGAGCAACCGCACCAGGCATAGAAGGCGGAAGTTTTACCAACAAGTCAGCAGGATGAAACCTTATACACCTCGATTCTCATTCTGCCGAGACAAAGAGGGAAATCTGATTTCCGACAGAATGGGCATATTAGAGCGATGGATTGAGTACTTTGATGAGCTACTGAACAACCAGAACATCGGCGAGTTGGAGGTCCCGCCAACTGAAGACGACGGCCACATACTGCCACCACCAAGTTTAGGAGAAACAGTCCGTGCAATTCATCGGCTAAAAAATCATAAGTCGCCAGGAGCCGATGGAATTACAGCCGAATTGGTTAAATATGGAGGCGACCAGTTACACAAAGTGGTTCATCAACTTGTGCTCAAGGTATGGGACAGCGAATCAATGCCTGACGATTGGCAACGAGGCATTATCTGTCTCATACATAAAAAGGGAGATATCACACAGTGCAGCAATTATAGAGGTATCACGTTGCTGAGTACCATCTATAAGATATTCTCCACTATCTTGCTAGGCCGGATAGCCCCATACGCTCAGAACATCATTGGCCCATACCAAAGAGGCTTCACTCCAGGCAAATCAGCAACAGATCAGATTTTCTCTGTGCGGCAAGCGATGGAAAAACTGTTGGAATGTGGACAACAGTTGCACTATCTGTTCATCGACTTTAAAGCCACCTATGATAGCATAGCCAGGGTAAAACTGTACACGACCATGAGATAATTGGGTATCCCGACGAAATTAATAAGACTGACTAGGCTGACCCTGACCAATGTGCGAGGCCAGATAAAAGCAACAGGATCACTCTCAAGACCATTCGACATCAACAACGGTTTACGACAAGGGGATGCCCTATCATGCGTCCTCTTTAACCTGGCCCTCGAGAAAGTGATCCGTGACGCTGAGGTAAATGCAAGAGGTACGATCCTCTTCAAGTCCACCCAACTACTGGCCTATGCTGACGATATCGACATCATGGGAAGAACCACCCAAGATGTACAAACTGCCTTCATCCAGATCGAGCAGGCGGTAATCGGCGCGAGATCTTGGGCTGCACATCAATGAAGGCAAGGCAAAATATATGGTGGCAACGTCAGCACCGAAGACGAATCAACCAACAACATCAAACCGCACTGGTCAAACACAAACACGAACAAGAATAAGGATAGGAGAATACAACTTTGAGACCGTTGACAATTTCTCCTATCTAGGGTCGAAAATCATAACCGATAACAACTACGATGATGAAATCCGCGCACGGTTGTTGTCAGCCAACAGAGCCTATTTCAACTTACAAAGACTGTTCCGCTCGAAACGTCTCACCATAGGGTCAAAGCTCTTACTGTACAAGACTATGATCTTGCCAGTCCTCATGTATTCCTCGGAAAATTGGGTTCTTAGCAAGAAAAATTGCGAACTCTTGGCCGCGTTCGAGAGAAGAATCCTCCGAAGAATTTTTGGCCCCCTACATGAGGATGGACGATTTCCGTAGCCTACACAATGACGAAATCTATGAACGATACCATGACCGTCCGGTTGTGGATAAAATCCGGCTCAATAGGTTACGGTGGGCGGATCACTTAATCCGTATGGATGAGGATGATCCCACCCGGAAAGTCTATAAGGGCAATATCTATGGTAGAAAAAGAAAACGGGGCAGACCCTGCCTAAGGTGGACCGATGGTGTATGTCAGGACCCCAGACAGCTTTTAAGGATATCGAATTGGTGGACCTCGGCGCAAAACCGGGATGTCTGGAGTTCCTTATTAAGGCAGGCCTAGACCAGATACCGGTTGTTGCGGCGTTGATGATGATAATGTTTGTTTTTACTTAAAATGCCCATAAATCATGGGTTCTAACTGCCAGACAATTTACTGACAACCGATCCCTCGCGAAAAACTATTCCTTTATTCCACAAGGACGGAAAATCACTCGTCACCAGTAATTAATCTTGTGCATCGTGGTATGCCTTCGCCGAGCCACCATTAGCGTTGAAACTGAATTATTGGGAAGATGCCACTCGATTCTCGCCTTTTCTCGCCATAGTTCTTATTAATTCTCAGTCTGGGCACACAAAAAAATTACCGGCTGATTCTTCTTTTTCTCAGCCTTTGTGCCGTTCACAAGCGGGATTGGATGTTTTAAATTTGCTCAAGTATTTGGCGGTTAGATATGTTCATATTGTAGGAAGATGCCGAACGACAAAAAACCTAACATGAAACGCTCACCTGAATTTCACTTCCGGTAGCGAGCCACTGTCTCTGCGAGCCCGTTCACCAGAAACGGCGCTCTTACCTTCTAAATGTCCGCTTCACATGTTCCGCGCTGACGAAACGACGGTAGCAGTGAACCAATAGCACCTTTTCCATATCCGAAATTGCAATTCTACCGTTGCTATTGTTCCGCTTTCGTCGGACCGGTTGCTACTTTTTCTTTGTCTTCCGGAAAGTCTTCCTCATCTGAACTTTCATTTCTTATCCAAAAATCAGCTGGAGCCTCTCACCCCTGGCTCGCCCCTCGCAGGCACCTTTTCACTGCTCTCCTTTTTATTCGTCTATTGCCTCACGACCCCTCGAATAAGAAACACTCCCACACCAGGCTGGCATATTGCTTAAATTCTTCTCTCAACAACGGATACTAACTTAACACCAGAATTCAGAAGTTCCTCAGCTATTCCAAATCCTCAGCTTTCTCCCGGATAACAATTTTCATGACCCTTTTCACAAACCTGCGACACTCCGAAAAATTACTGTCACCATCCACTCTTCGCTCGTGAAGTTGACAGTTCACCGGCCGTTAATAAGCTGTCCACCATGAACAGGGCCTGATGCCGCTTTGATCGGCTTTGCACTTCTAGAGTAATGCGTCGAAATTTAAGGTAATTGCACATTATAGAATGCATTATTTGATCAAATTAATGCCGAAAAAGGCGAATGAAATCCCGCTCCCGTCGCAGAGACATGGCCACTACAATGTCCAAGACGAAACGAAATGGTCTGTAAGTAGAAAAAGCATATATAATGCACATGGTCGTAAGATTCACTGTTACGGTGGTACAATGGCTTTCAATAAGTTTTGGGTGGTGGTTACGTCCTGTGTTAGGATCGAGGTCCGTTTGACTTATCTACGCATCTTCCCTTGTCGATTATTAATCTTCCTGAAATTGGTGGGGTTTAGCAGGGAATCTCTTCCATGGAACTCCCAGGAGCCAAGATATTGTTATTATGTCGACAGCTGAGTAGTGACATGGGTGAAGATGTAGCCCCAAACGGCGCATTTTTAATCCACGCCAGCCCCCTGTGTGGAGTTGCCAAATCTCCCATCAGGCGCGTCCCTTCGTGCGGATAAGGGAATGCTCGGCGAATGTGTCATGGGCATGCACATGCACGTATCCGGAGATGTGTGTGTATGGGCATGCTTATGCGCAGGCCGGGTAGGTGGGAAGTAAACGCCCACCTGTGGATAAAAATTGGCTATGGGAAGGACACCCAGAAATTAAACCAAATATGGAAGAGGAGAAAAGTAGTTTTTTTTACGGTGCAGGGCTTCGGAAACCCAGTGCCGGCGGTTTTTGGGAGTGAGCAAGCGGGCTCCCGGCCGTCGATATCCAACGACCGCAGTGTCAGTAGTGGGAAACTTGGCTACTGTGGCATCTAATGCTACAAGAGATAATGGTGGAGTGGAAATTAGGTCCACACCGGATCCCTTTAGGAGGAGTTCGAAGCTTGGGAGATCACCACCGAGAACAATGGTTCTTTTTGGTAGTCGAGATTCGTCGCGGGACTCTGAAAGAAATACGAATAGTCCCTTAATCGAGATCATTCCTTATGGCGCAAGGCGCGAAAGCAAACGGGAACATACCGGAATGGCGTTCGTTACACTTGGGGAACGAATAAATGAATTGTGCGAGTTCATCAAGGAGAGGCGGAATATCCACCAAAATATTCGAGCCTTGATAAGAGGCATTAAATTGTCTTACCTCAAGGCACTCAAAGAAAAGGATTCCCAAGCGTCAGGTGGCAAGGTCACAAGGGAAACGCAGGTGATGCCTCCCCATGATAAGGCAGGCGGGAAGACAGGAAAACGGGCTAGAGACGGTACCAGCAAGCCTCTAGGACCACAGCAAGTCCCGAAGAAGAAAAAAACCTCTTCACCAAAGAAGGCGGAGCCGGCGAGAGTACCCGCGAAAGTCGGTAATCTTACGATTGCAGCCACAACACCTACAAAAATGGAAGAAACCAACGCCCGGAGGCCCGAACAATGGACTAAGGTGAGCAACAAGAGAAAAAAGGACAAAAAGAAGCTCCGCCCGGAAATAATAATTATTTCCAAGAAGGGAAATATGTCCTATGCCGACATCCTCCGAAAGGTGAAGTCAGACCCGGAATTGAAGGATTTGGGGGATAGTGTGAGCCGGATCAGGCGAACACAGAGAGGGGATCTGATGCTGGAGTTAAGTAAATCCGCCGACAAGTCGGCTGATAACTTCCGCGGGAAGGTGGAAAGTGTACTTGGAGAGGAAGCTGAGGTAAGAGCTCGGAAACAAGAGATAATGGTTGAATGCAAGGACCTAGATGAAGTCACCTCACGGGAGGACATCTGTGCTGCGCCAAAGCAGCAGTTCAACCTTGGCGATATAGACCAGAGTGCCATAAAAAGGATGAAGAAGGCATATGGTGGCACACAGACCGCTATTATTAGTTTGCCGGCGGAATCAGCTATTAAGTTAATTACCGCGGGCAAGGTAAGAGTAGGTTGGGTCGTGTGCAGGCTCAGGGAGTAAATATCTCTAAAGAGATGCTTCAGATGCCTCGATTTCGGCCATTTTGCGGCTGTTCTGTTGGATTCATTTGCGGAGCTGGACATCGTGCTGGCCAACGTTGGATGCGTGCCCACCTTTCGAGGAAGAGGGTCGGGTTCGATTGTTGACCTGACGTTTGTTAGCACTTCACTGGTGAGGGAGATGGCTTGGCAAATGAGTGAGCACTACACCCACAGTGACCACCAGGCCATCTTCTTCCGCATTGGGAACCGGGGAAGCAGTCAACGACGCTCTGGAGGTGGAAAGGCTAAGGCGGTTGGCTGGTCTATCGGAGCTTTCGACGAGGAGACATTCCTGGCCGCATTGGAGGGAGCCCATGATCCGGATGGAACAGAGGTGGAAAGGGTCACACAGCTGTCTCAGCGTGTAACCGAAGCATGCGACGCTACGATGCCACGACGGCGTTTGCACCACGGCAAGAGGCCAAACTACTGGTGGAACACGGAGATCGCTGCCTTGAGATCCTCTTGTCTCCGAGCGAGGAGACTTTCCCACAGGACAAGGGGAAGGCCGGAGCACCAGTAGCGTGAGGAGGAATACAGGGATCTGCGAAGCAACCTTAAGAAGGCCATTCGGAGAAGCAAGCGGGAATGCTACCAGAAGCTCAGCATGGAGGCTAATACGAAGCCGTGGGGTACAGCCTACCAAGTTGTAATGAAGAAGATCCGCGGGCGAAAATCACCTCAGGTGACATGCCCACGGCTCTTGTTGCAAATAATTACAACTCTTTTCCCGCAGCAGAAGCAGGACGAAAGAGGACCCCAACTGGCAGCTCAGCAGGACGTCTTCTCGATCCCTGATGTTACCGAAGAGGAACTTTAGGAAATCTGCAGACGTATTGGGGATAGCAAGGCTCCGGGATTGGACGGAATTCCGAACAGGGCTCTGAAGGTGGCGGTCAAGGCCAGACCAAGGTGGTTCGCAAGCACATTCGAATCGTGCATGGCGGAAGGAGTGTTTCCCGCCCAGTGGAAGAGGCAGAAGTTGGTCTTGCTACCGAAGCCCCGAAAACCACCCGGCGTGCCCTCTTCATATCGCCCTATTTGTCTTTTAGACACCATGGGGAAGATGTTGGAGAGGGTGATATACAACAGGCTGCTCCCATTCATCGAGCTTGCGGGTGGTCTTTCAGAGCGGCAATATGGGTTTCGCCGAGCCCGTTCTACGGTCGATGCAGTAGCAAAGGTCGTGGAATTGGCTCGAAATGCAATGGCCATGGGCAAATGCTGTGCTCTGGTGACGCTGGACGTCAAAAATGCTTTTAACTCAACCAACTGGGGCTGGATTAAAGGCGTTTTGGCCAAACTGGGTGTTCCTAGCTACTTGGCTCGGCTCATCGAGAGTTACTTTTCGGACAGGCTTCTCTGGTACGAGACGGACGACGGGCCGAAGGAGTACATTGTGACAGCAGGTGTGCCTTAAGGTTCTGTATTGGGACCGCTGCTGTGGAACATAATGTACGACGGAGTGCTTGGCCTTCGCGTGCCGGGGGAGACAACGCTGATTGGTTTTGCGGACGACTTGGCGGTAGTTGCAATTGCAAAGCATCCCGAGGACGTGGAGCTTTATGCAAATGAAGCCATTCATACCATCAAGTCATGGTTACGAATGGTCAAGCTGGACCTGGCGGACGAAAAGACGGAGGCGGTCTTCATTACCAACCGTAGGAAGAACAACACGGTTACCATCCAGGTTGGTAATCGTGAGGTCGTCTCAAAATCGGTTGTCAAATACCTGGGGGTGATGATCGATGCCAAGCTGAGTTTCAAGGGAGACTTGGATTATGCGCGAGAGAAGGCAGCAAATGCCAGCTCATCCCTTGCAAGGATGATGCCTAACGTGGGAGGACCGAAGTATAGTCGCAGGCTACTCATCGCGGGAGTGGTGAGGTCGATCCTGCTATACGCGGCCCCTGTCTGGGCGGGAGCGTTGAACCACGCTGTCAGCCGGAGGAAGATATGTTCGGCATACCGGCCAATATCGCTAAGGGTGTGTAGCGCATTTAGGACGGCGTCGACGGAGGCAGTGTGTGTTATCGCAGGAATGATCCCTATAGATCTTCTAGCGAGCGAGGCACACTGGCTCTACGAAAAACGGAAGGCAAATCCAGTCGAGGTGAATGCGGATTTCCGAAAAGCCATCAGGAGAGAGTTGTGTGGCAAGTGGCAACAACGATGGGATAACTCCGACAAGGGCAGGTGGACCCATACATTGATCCCGTGTATCGAGAAATGGGTCAACCGAAAGCACGGAGAATTGAATTACCACCTGACACAGTTCCTTACGGGACACGGTGGCTATAGGAAGTACTTGCATCGCTTCAAGTTGGACGAGTCTCCCAACTGTCCTGAATGCGGTGCTACACCCGAGGACCCGGAGCACGTTATGTTCCGTTGTCCCAGATTTCTGCAGCAGAAAAGGAGGTTGAACAGCATCTTAGGGGCGTACATCGAGCCCTCGAACCTGGTGGAAGAGATGCTGAAGTCGGAGGAAAACTGGATGGCGGTAAATGAGGCAGTAGCCGTAGTGCAGACAAAACTCGTGGAGTTGGATCGAGATCGGAAGGCGGCGCGACGGAGACGTGACATGGACGAGCTGGTATAGCGAACCAGAGCCTCCCCCGCGAAGTAATACTTCACGGTGGTCCCGCGGGGAGCGGCGGAAGAGTGGGGGTGGTTTTAGTGGGTGTGAATCCCACACACTGCTGCAACCTGGCGCAGCAGCGTCTTTCTAAGATTTCCACCTCCATCCATAAAAAAAAAAAAAAAAAAAATCCACGCCAGCCCCAACTGACTATACCAGGAGAACCATAGGTGTGATTTCTGGTTGTATTATATATTATTTCATTTCATAATTTTAAACTGACTTCAAAATGCAATTCATGAGGAATGAATTTCAATATGTGACCATAGAAACTCCCATGAAAGAGACCGCTTCCATCTTTTTGGTTTCTTCTGGTTTTCTTGAATCCAGAGAGGACCTACTGACACTAAAACTTTTCCAGGCAACTTCTCAACTTTAAAAGAGTTGAACTTGCACATTGGACGTACACTTTATACGTATGTCCATAAAGAAACGTGCAAGTTAGTGGAACACTTGTTGCTTACTACCCGATGAGCACTTGTTCACAAATGGAGAATAAATTCACCCCCAAAGGCCGAGATTCACCCTGATATGCTAAGCAACGTCTCCTACACCTACAATATAGTGCCATAAAGTTAACAGCAATCCCGAACAATTCTCCCAACTTGTCGTAGAAATTCCTAACATTCCCAACCCATTGGAATTCCTGAGGCTACAAATTTGCTGAAGAGTAAGTTGTTAAGTGTTGTTGGTTGTGACAACTACGAACTTCCCTGGTCGCTGGATCCAGAATGGATGATTCTCGTCTGGGGTTAACTTTATGAGTTGTTCTTGAAGGCTATGAAAAACTCATAAAGACCAAACTCACTTTTCATTCTGCTGTGGTGGAGGGAGGGATGGAATGGACTCACTCCTCTTCTGGTGCTAGAATGAATGGTATACGGTTTTCGCACATACGGAAAATTCAAGAGGATGTTGGAATGTAGGAAATTTTCAAGTAATTCCCTAATTGTTTCTCGGCATGGATATTACTTGGGAAGTCAGAGATTATGAAATGGATCTTTGAATGGTGGCGTCCGTAGATATTAGAAATGTAGTTAAGTCTAGTTTATGGGGATGTTTTGGGTTGAACGTGTAACTTGTGGAATGCAGGCGCTTCGGATGATTGACATGGTTTCTGCTCTGGGGTTCAGGAACTGGTTAATGCGACCACGCTCACCCCAACAAACCCACCATAAAAACCCTTCCAACATTACCAAAATTGACATTGAAATCATTTCACTTTCAAACAGGATACATCCATCACTCATGGACAGAAAATCAGTCTTCATAAAAAAGCATGACATACATTTATGAAAATGTCCTTCGCATCCATTTTATAGCCCATATCAAATCATCACATCATTAAAACTTACAGCGTGCGCCGAACCCTCATCCTCCCGTCCACCCCATCTGGCTACCAACTACATTGATGTCGAGGACATATCATAATCGAATCCGTATTCATGAGTTTCCCAACACAAAAACTGAGTGTCTGAGAGTGCCACACTGACAATGGGACGAACGAGAGGAGAATCTGCAAGGGGGTTGGGTGCTGACACCTCGGAAGGATGAAGAGAATGAAAGGAGATACGATGAAGGGGTGAGAACAACAGAAACACCAACAATTTCACGCATTAACTCTTGCAATCCTTCTCATTGTGTTGGCCGTGTAATAGATGACATTCTTCATCCATCCTTAGTGCTTCTCCTCCCACCCCCATCCACTTGCGTCGTCCTTCACCACGGCAACCACTTGGAGCTTATTGACTAAATAGACTGAACAGTTGGGAAGTTCTTATGCTTGATTTTATCTTGGCAATGAACTGGATGCATTTGTGGGCCACAGGAATTTATTTTCGGGGAAAATGCTTTGGTCCAATTATTTGGATAAATTTCATTTAAAGGCGGAGCCTTCTTCGATATTTCAAAGTGAATTTCAAAAGTTAAAGCTGTGCTGAAGCGCATCTTTAAATCATGGATATTTGAACTTGTGGGTCTAGCCTTTGGGGGCTTAAAAAGATCAATGATCAAAGGAATACTATGACGTCACTACCTTGTCGATTGAGAAACAATCAAATCAAGCGGAGGAACTGAATCTCAATATTTGGGATATCTGGATCGCTAGAAGCAGTACGATTTGCCCTCATAGTCAGAGTGGTAAGAAATTACAGACTTCGAATTCACCCGCGATCATGGGTGGATCATGTCGTGGTTCAGGCGCGGATTTCGGAGGTCTTACCACATGCATGTCCCCCACGAAGAAATCTGTAGAAGGCATGCTTTTCAACTCAATGGAAAGCTTGCACTTAGTGCCTACGGCGAAGACAGTCAGAAGGGAGAAACTGGAAATCCGACTATGGCCGGCTCGTCCGCGGTACTACACCCTAAATGTGTCCGCAAAGGGAAACCACTAAGGAGGTGATACTACAGGCGAATCTTGCCTGTCAGAATCTTCACCTTCAGTTTTACTGGGATGAGCGGAAAAAAGGGTAGGTGGTGGGATGGACGTCATTGGTTTAACACCGGTCTGTGGAAATGGACCCAAGTGGCTCGGACACGGTGAACTTGGGAAGGTTCCAAGCCGGCGGCAAAAAAAGGCACTGCGAAGGAAGATGAAGCACCTGGGGAGTGAGAACATGCACGTGGCAATACTACTAGGTTCGGTAATGTCCAGAGAAGTCTGACGTAAGGAGCGGAATCTTTAGCGGAAGATGGGGATAAACTAGTAATTCCGGTGAGACCCACACTGGAAGCACCAGACTCTTTTCTCAGCGGTAATGTGCAGGGCTCTCCTCGCATTCCATGGGGATTAGGACCTGTGTGCCGAGAGGTGATCAAATCAACGAGAGAAATCTCAACGAAGTTGGTCCCTCCCATGACACTAAGGCGGGAATGAAAAGGACGTATGCGCAAGCTTCAACCTCAGTTCTGACTGCAGTCGTGGAAGTTTCCTCCAAGGATGGCAAAATGTCAGAGGGACAATTGACCAACCTCCGAGAATGCTTGTGGAAAAAAATGCTGCAGCCTGGAACGAAGCTATGATTAACAATCAAGGGTTTTGCAATGAGCTTCTCTATTTGGAGTACACTGATGAGGCTGCGTTAAAGGGGCCCCAGCAGGTAATCCCGGCTTGGAGTTGTGGCGGTCGGCCCAAGTTCACTATTGTGAACATTGAGCTTCGCAGGACTGAATATGTCAGATGTTGAGTGAACAGAATCCGGGCATGGACTTCGAACACTGAAGGAAAAAGTTCATGAATGCTAGGAAGGACCAATCTTCAAAAACGGGAGGGTTTCAGCTTGGTATTCGAACTGGACCAAAAGAATCTGAATGTGCTTAGGGAAAATTACCATATGGTGCTCCACTTTTTTCTAGATCGATTGAAATTCGATCATATCTGGAAACTGTAGTGCTCCCGACTCCATTCTCCTGTTGCGCGCAAGCTTACCAAGTTCAACTTTTGTAAGAGGAACTTGGAAGGTATAAACTTAGCCGGCAACCAGCTGGGTTCCGCTCCTTTCTCCATTAAGGTATGACCAAGCACTCAACACCAGCGTAGGTCCACTGCCTCCAACCTGCATGATTTACCAACTTGATCGCCAAATGTCTAAATTCCCGGCAAGAAATACATACCATTTACACTGATTTCGCTGAAACCATCGGCACTGTAAATTACAAGATACTTTTATCTAAACTCTCGCGTCTAAGCGTTCCCATACCACTTGTTCTATGGCTTGCCTCTTACCGCTCCAACCGATCCTGCCGCGTCTCTTTTGTCGGATGCACTTCCCGCTCTTTCTCCCCTCTCCTCTGGTGTTCCACAGGGATCTATGCTGGCCCTTTGTTATTTTTATTTTTTATAAACGACCTAAGAACGAAACTCACAGCGTATATATAAGAAGATCGCTTAATGTTCGAAACGAGACTCCTCTAGAACATATTGTGAGGAAAAGGAAGGCGAAAGAGAGACTTCAAGGCTGTGCAGAGTCATTAAAAAGGGAAGAGTTGGCCGAATTGGTCTCTATTGGGAAACCTGATGGTACTTTCACGAGCTCCAGACTGGAATCAGTACAGACCCCCTTGGAAGTACACCATCCGGCAGAACGGGTGGCAGAAGTGAAAAGGGGCACAGTTCACGATTCTTGCAACCTCTTCAGACAGATCAGCTTGACTTCATTCTTGCTGAACGGTTTGGAGGGACTGTTTGAGCATCACATTCGTGGGAAGGCACTTAGGACGCACTCAATTGATGAAAACCAACATGCTTACCAGCGTTGAAAGTCATATGAGGCTGCTCTTCTTTCTTTGATTTCAAAGGGAGAGGATGCATTTCTGCATCTCAGGGTACATGACCGATCCCTGGAGGCAATCAAACGTTGGAATTGCCATATCAACTACAAATTTGACCACATACCATACCTATATACGTGCACAGGGAAAAGCCGAGGAAAGACACTTCGTGGATGACATCGGGTGGAAAACTTGCCAAGGTCTCCGAAGGCATCTTGGAGGCCTTAGAAGCGGAAAGGACTGGATCAGCTGAAACTGGACCTAGACCTATGTCTTCCAGAGTTCTTTGTGGTTGTGGACCGGAGCTAGCCGCTAGACTAGTGAAGTACTGTGAGAGGAGGGTGTTACTACTTCTCCTCGGCTGCGATGCCAACTCCCTTCACAAAGTCTGGGGTACCTTCAAAGGAGCGGTGACATCAGGAGTGAACTGGAACTAGAAACAGTGGTGGAAAACTTCGGCAAAGTCGTCATTGACGCATATGAGGTCAGCTGAACGGCTGCTGGAATAGGAATTTAGCCTAAGTAGAATAGGAACAGAGGTGCGAAAATGTTCAACCGGGGGACTGGCCGAGGTACAAAAATTCACTAACTGCGTATTGCAATGCGATTAGGGAAGCAAGACGGAATAACTTTAGGGAATTCAGCTATCCAAAGCTATAGCTGACGGATGTATTACTGGCTGCCATAGAAACAAATGAAAAAGCGCCGTGCGCGTTTTTGGCTATTGAAGGATTATTCGATAACACATCGTACATAGAGATAGGATGCCCTGAACCCCAAGCGGGGAAACCCCCTGACTTTCTGGATGGACAAATAGAAGTACCGAGTGGTACAAATTCTATTGTCATGAACACTACTCAAGGCTGTCCGTAGGGCGGGGTACTACCACCGCTTATATGGAGTATGGTAGTGGACGAACTTCTGGACGAGCTAACAAATACTGGAATATCAGTCTACGGTTATGCTGACGAAATTGTTTTAATCTATAAGGGCAAATATGTGTGGCATATGGCTATGTGATAGTATCCAAACAGGGTTAAGGGTTATTAGGTCCTGGTGCAGGAAGGCGGGGCTGCGTATCAATCCAGCAAAAACCACTATTCTTCCATTTACTAGAAAGCGTAGGCTTAATCACCTGAGAGCCATAAGGATACATGGCATGGAGGTGAAACGAGAAACAGAGGTTAAATATTTGGCAATTTTGTTTGGGCAGAAAGAACTGAACTCAGCATACAAGCCAGGGAATTGCACAAACTCCAAAGACTGGCTTGCCTGAGTGTTTGGGGCAACTATACTGGGGGAGCCTTCCAGGAATGGAATGGTCCAATGTTCTTATTGGGGGTTACGAACCCAAGCGCATAAAGGATTGTTTAAATCTCACCAAGAAGAACCTCCGAATCATAGTGGGAATTCTCATTGGTTACTGCCGACTAAATTATCACCTAGGAAGCTACGTTTTATAGCGAATAGTACCTCTGCAATGAGAAGAGATACTCTACCAGATATAGAGTGGCCGAGCGTGAGAACGGCGGATCCCAAAAAACATCAGCTTGGCGGATCCTGACTGCAATCTTCGACAAACCGTGCAATTTTACAGTCAGCTATTAGTTGTCTGGAATTTCTTATTAAGGTAGGCCTAGATCGGATACCGGTTGTTGCGCCGTTGATGATGATTAGTGGTTGCGAATGACCTGCCGACAGAAAACGCCGGATCATTCCTGGTGGAATAAAGGATCATGCAATCGATGAAGCAGTTTGCGGGGCATTTATTACGTGTTACCCAATGAAATTCAGTCACAACCACATTACACCTAGGGTGCTGCCTTTAGTCCATCAGACGTTAAAAGGATCAACGATCAAAAGAATACTATGACGTCACATTGTCGATTGAGAAACATTGAAATCAGGTGGAGAAACTGAATCTCAATATTTGGGAGCTATCAGACAACCCGCATTTACAAGGATATGATTTAAAAGTTATCTGGATCTACTAGAAACAGGGCGGTCCGGTCTGATTATGCTTCAGGTTAAAGTTGCATAATTCGGCTAGTCCTCACACGACCTCCGTGTGGTGGCCGCTGGAAACCGTTTTCGGGCGGGCCAAGAGTGTTTAGGCCGGGCTCATCCAACTGACGAGGATCTGCTTGTCTGCTGGTCATGTGTTAGGAATCTGGCGAGGGGATGGACTGAAGCAACAGCCCGGGGATCGTCCTCCCTCCACCGGAGAAGGTGCTAATAGGACCCCAAGCCAAGGTAGAACAGCATACGCCGAGGGCTGCGTGACCAATGGGGATCCAGGTCTTTAGTATGCGAACTCTGAATACCTTGGGCACCTTCAGTTTCAAATAAAACCCTTACCCTGGTGGCCGGGCCAGCCAGGGTGGACATTCTTCCCGGACTACTCGTGGGACCAAGACATGGGCTCAATTATCAAAAAAAACAAAAACGGCGATAGAAGAGGAGGCGATGATGCCAGGCGCATCATCGGAGGACGAGCTGCTGGCCTCCAGCCAGGAGACAGTGGCGGTCGAGAGCAATACACTCGGTGCCAGCCGTAGCACCGTTGTGCTGAAACCAACTGCAGGGACCTACCGGAGCGAGGCGTTAGACGGACTAGTGGCTTTCATCCTGGAACCCACTGCCGTCAAGCTGAGTGTAGCGAGAACCAGACATAGTACTCCTGACCCGAAGCCCTCAGCGTCGGGAGATCCCTTGAAAGCGAAAACCGACAAGAATGTCGGTCGCCGGAAACGGTAAGAAGCGGAGGTCCACGGGTGTCCTGCTCAAGAGCCTGTACCAGAAGGCCATGCATATTCTCAGCAAGATTGCTAAGAATAAGGAGGCCGGTACTGTCGACGAGCAGGATGAAAAAGACCTCGCTAAATACCAGGCGATTGTTGATGAATACAATAGCAAACGCCTGGCGAAGCCCATCGCTCTAAAGCGCAATCGATCTCAAGACGAGGTCGAACAAGATAAGAAGCGGAGCAGAGTGGGCAAGAGCGCACACACTAAACAACATCTGAAGGAAATTGTACAGCAACCGTCACGCGCGGGCCACGTACTGCGAAGCCCCCTTCAGCGATGTGACCAGGAGTCACTTACGTGTGGCGCTGGCGGATGGCAATTCTGCTAGCGGCAAACTAACGCTGGAGGTGTGGACCAGTGTTGAGGCTAGGCCGTCGGGCATGCTCTATGAGCATCTCCTGGAGAACGGAGGCAAACACCCGGGACTCACCCCCCACTTTGATTCATCTCAGTTGGTCCGTGGGTTCCACGTAATAGCTTGCATGGACCAGTTCTCTAAGGACTTTCTCGGTTCGTGTGTCGCTAAGATCAGCGACGCCTGGGAGGGCGTTAAGCTCAAGATCATCCCTTACGACGAGATTTCCAAGAGACCGGTCACTCGAATCTGGTTGCCGAAGATCCGCATGGAGAAGGACAAGCTCGTTCATTCATAACCCCGGGATTCCCATGGACGACTGGGTTTTTATCAAGGAGGAGGAACCTCGCATAAACAGCCACTCCTGGAGGCACTGAAAAAGACCGATTATAAAGTGTGGTTCGGAGTCAGGAATGCCAAAGTAAAAGTGTTCCCCTCTGCAAAACCGGACGACGACCTAGACCCAATCGATGCCGCCAACGAGCTGTTGGAGGAGATGACGATCGACGGTCCGACGGGGGCTGACAAACCCCCCCACGCAAGCAGATCATGCTGAGTGCAACGCAGATAAATCTGCAGCACTCGAAGTGCGCCTCGGCTAATCTTTGAGGAAGATATCGACATCGCATTAATACAGGAACTCTGGGTCGGAAGCGACCGAACCATCAAAGAGCTCCAAAGCAAATATTTTAATTTATTTCACAGCACAGGAGACGCTGATCAGGATAGACCTAGAGCATGTATTCTTGCGAGGAAGAGTCTGCACGCTTTCCTGTGCCCGGACCTGAGTTCCAGTGACCTAGTTGTGGTCAAGCTGGAGCAGGCGGGGGCAGAGAACGTGTATATTTCCTCGGCTTACATGGCTCATGACCGATCAGCTCCGCCAGAAGAACTGCAGCATCTGACGAACACCATAACAACAAAGACAGCCAACTTGCTGATAGGCTGCGACGCGAATGCAAGGCATACGCTTTGGGGCAGCTCCGAAATCAACGAAAGAGGTGAGTCATTCTTTGATTTTATTATTACTTCAAATCTATCGGTGTGTAACAGGGGCAGAACACCAACCTTCCATTTCCCCTGCTCGGAGAACTGTGATGGTTGGGAGGAGGTCCTTGATATCACCCAAATAACCGACAACGGGATTCTTAGGGTGGAGGCTTGGAGAGTGTCTGACCAGAGATCCTTCTCTGACCACAGTTGGATACTCTTCAGTCTAGATTTCGCCGCAGAGGCCTCAAAGCCCTTTAGAGACCCCAGGAGGATCGACTGGAGAAAGTTTGGTAAGGTAATTAAGAACAAACTCTCCGGTGCGCAAATTGGTAAGATTGGCACGACAGACGAACTGGAGTCAAAGGTCGGGGCTCTGGAGAAGGCATTTGATACCGCCTTTAGAGTCTCGTGCCCTGCTAAGTACAGCAAAAAGACCCTGCCACCGTGGTGGAACCAAGATCTCTCTAGTCTCAGGAAGCTGACCAGAGAAATCTTCAACATCTGCTACTGGCAGCCATACAAGGACTGCCTGAAGAAGTACAAGTCGGCCATCAGGACCGCCAAGAAGCATCTTCCCAACGCGCTCAACTATTTGGGCCGTTTTAAATTATCTGCATACCACCTCCTTGCAGACCGCGAATCTGCCCCTGGTACACCCACTGTTTCTGGACCAGCACTATTTCAATGTTATCCTGGGAACTTGCACTTGGTAATTTCAAGTTCACCAGTATATGATCTAGTCGAAAGCGTATATCGGTGAACACAAGCTTGGCACTCGATCCCTTGCATATCTGCCCGACAAGGTCTTCGACAGTTTTATACTTCTCATAAGTGAGTATTTGCTCCGGAAACGTCTTTGGCAGTATGACCAGTCGAATGCCTTTGACCGCACATGCATAAATATGGGTGGTCTTCCTGGTTCCTGCCTTCACTCATGTCGCATGTCATGCGAAAACCACTTTGTTCAAGCCACCAAGTGATCTAGATCTAGCCAGAGGTATCACGACTTCACTTCCATTCTCAGGGAAACTGATATTTTAGGAGGGAGAATTTGGAGACATGGCGTTAGGAAGGTTTTTGGCGCTCGAAAGAAGTTTAGCACGGAATTATTACATACGAAGGCAATATGTTGAGTTTATAGAGGAATACCAGAAGCCAGGGTGAAATGGATCAACGTTGAATGTTATAAAAACTTTTATTTTCGTACGGCTCTCCTTCAGGCATGGCTTTCCCTTGGTCTTCAAAGTCGGCTTTGACTTCTCACTTTTTGCAATCCTTCTTTGAAGTCTTAGAACCGCCGGAAACCAGGAACCTGTGTCATGTCTTCTTTCTAAAAACTGCGGTGCTTACAAAGAACAGAGTATTTTTCTGAAGTGGTAAATCTTTAGCATGACCGTGTTAAAAAAATTCAAATTAAGGGGCCATAACTTTTTAAAGGGGGTAACCATTACGAGTTTTCATCGGGGTTGAACAGGGAGATCTACGCCCCTCCCTCCATAAAAACTTCAACCTTTTTGCGGGGATGGCTGAAACAGGTGTTTCCAATTTCTCCTGAGGTCAATAACGCCATTGTAGCCTGCGAGCCTTCAGCAACTGTTCTCGCTATCAGACAAAATGGTGATAGATACTACTAAGAGACTCCCCCTCGGATACCACCTTGTCGTGGTGGGGGAGCCTGTAGTAGTTTACTACTACACTAAGGGTGTCCAAAAATATGAATATGGAAACGATGGATTTAAATTCTCCAAGTGGTAAGAAGTCACAGACTTCGAATCCACCCGCGACCGTGAGCAATCATGTCGCGGCCGAGGCGCGGATTTTGGAGGCCTCACCACATTCATACTCGCCTACAGATCAATCTGTAGAAGGCATGCTTTCCGACTCAGTGGAAAGTTTGCACTTGGTGCCTACGGCGAAGTTAGCCAGAAAGAAAAGTACGGAAACTTTCAAATTGGGAGAAACTGGAAATCCGACTACGGCTGAATTCTACCTGTCAGAACCTTCTCCTTCATCCTTACCAGAAAGAGCGGAAGAACGGGAAGCTGGTGACATGGACGCTACTGGTTTAACGCCGGTGTGTGGAAATGGATCCGGACACCGTGAACCTGGAAAGGCCCGAAGCCGACGGCAGAAGAGAGCACTGCGAAGGAAGATGAAGCAACTTGGGAATGAGGACATGGACGTGGCTGTACCATTAGGCGCGGTAACGTCCAGAGAAATCGAACACACGGAAGCGGAATCTCCGGCGGAAGGTGGGGATAAACTGGAAACCCCGGTAAGATCCACACTGGACGCATCAGACTCTTCTGTCAGCGGTAATGCGCACAAGAAGCGTAAGACCAACACATCTGCTGTGGACAACGCTTTATTGTGCTCCGCACTAGGGCTTATATCCGCGCGTCTCGCGGGGATTAGGACCGGTGTGCCCCCCGTATGGGGGCTCGCACTGGGGAAGGGACTACAAAGTGAATCCTACCTGCTAGTAACTTCTCCTACACCTTCCAAGGAACAGGCGGAAGGAAGGGAAGCCAGAGACGTGAACGGAACTGACTTGATGCCAGTTCGAGTGATCGAACCTATGCAACCCGGGCACCGCAAACCAATTAAGGTGCTAAGTGGAGAACAGACGAATGCTCTGCGGGATGAGATGAGATCTTTCGTGAATGAGAACATGGGAATTGCGGTACTTCCAAGTACGGCTTTTCTCAGAGAAATCAATCACGAGGGGATCGAGTCTCTGGCGGTACGGTTTGGGGGAAACCCCGTCATACGCGGACTGCCGCATATGCTTCTAACTGTTTTCCATAAGACAATAGACTAAGTTTATGTCGAAAAACATAAAGATTGGTCAAATCAACCTGCAGCATGCCAAAGCTCCCTCCTACCTGTTGGCAGCGAGAATGACAAAGCTGCAGGATTTCCCCTATATCTTTCTGGTGCAAGAACCGTGGGTTCGATTTAACAGAATCTGTGGCATTGGATCAGTAAAGGGGGCTAGGATCTTCTACGACGAAAGATCCATAAGATCGAGAGCTTGCGTCCTGAATACCAAATAAATGGCGAGAGGAAAAACATCATAGTTGCCTCCGCTTATTTACCCTATGATTCTTTGTATCCTCCACCGACGCAAGAACTTAGGGATCTGGTGGCGTATGCAGAATCAAGTAGTCTCGAACTCTTAATAGGTTGCGATGCGAATGCTCAACATATTTGTTGGGGCAGTAGCAAATGCAATCCAAGAGGAGAGAAGCTATTTGATTTCATCACTTCAGCTGGTCTTATAACTGCAAACGTAGGGTGCGCCCCTACGTTCGTGGGACCGAGAAGAAGCGAAGTAATTGACCTAAGAATCTGTACCCCAAAATTGTTAGAGTTGATTACACACTGGCGAGTGCTAGACGAGGTCTCACTGTCAGATCACCGATATCTAGAATTCAAGCTGACAATTGCGGGCGAACAGTCTGCAGTACAAAGACGGAACCCTAGGAAAACGGATTGGGCAAAGTTCAATGATTTTCTTGGCAATAAAGTACAGTTCCCTAGGCGACTAAGGACTCCTTTGGTGCTGGAAGATGAAGTGAAAACTCTGAACTGCACGCTTTTAGAGTGCTATGAAGAAGCTTGCCCTATTTTCCGAGGCCAAAGGGGTAAAACGGTTCCTTGGTGGAACCAGGAACTGCAAAAACTCAGGAAATTCACCAGGCGATTTTCTGAACCGGGCTTGCAAAAGTAATAAGAACGAAGACTGGTTAAATTTCTGGAACTCACAACGTGAATATAATAGGCTCGTTAGGTGTTCGAAACGAGACTCCTTTAGAGCGTACTGTGAGCAACTGGAAGGCGAAAGGGCGACTTCAAGGCTGTGCAGAGTCCTCAAAAGGGATAAGTCAGCCAAGTTGGATTCTCTTAGAAAACCCGACGGTACTTTCACGAGCTCCAGACTGGACTCAGTACAGACCCTCCTGGAAGTACACCACCCGGGAGAACGGGTGAGAGAAATGGTAGGGGGAGAGTTGACGGTTCTTGCAACTCCTTCAACACGCAAGCGTTGCAAGGGGAACTGGAACACTGCGAAAGCGGTTGTTACCCATGAAAAAGTGAGAGCTGCCATACTGTCCTTTGAACATTTCAAAGCACCTGGCATGGATGGCATCTATCCGGCAATGCTAAAGGAGGGTATGGAGCATTTAGAGCGACCTCTAAGAAATATTTTTCGAGGATGTCCTGCTCTGAGCTACGTGCCTCCTTCTTGGCAACAGGTTAAGGTAGTTTTCATACTGAAACCTAGGAAAGATGACTATTCTAATCCAAAGAACTTCAGACAGATCAGCTTGACTTCATTCTTGCTGAAAGGTTTGGAGAGACTGGTGGAGCGTCACATTTGTGGAAACGTACTTAGGTCACACCCACTTAGTGAAATCCAACATGCTAACCAACGTGGGAAGTCCTGTGAGTCTGCTCTTCATTCTTTGGTCACAAAGATAGAGGATGCAACTTTGAATGGTGAGTACGCGATGGGGGTGTTCGTGGACATTGAAGGGGCTTTTGACTGTGCGCCTTTTCAAAAACTTTGTGATGCCGCCAGAGCGCATGGTGTTGATGATGCTTTAATTAAGTGGATCCATGCTATGCTAACGCAAAGATTGCTGTGCGCTGAGGTAGGGGTCGATCGCTACCTGACTACGGAAGCGACGAAGGGCTGCCCCCAAGGAGGTGTGCTTTCGCCGCTTCTGTGGAGTATGCTGATCGACTCACTGCTATGCGAACTGCAAAATTTGCCAATACACGCTCAAGTTTATGCTGATGACGTGGCTGTACTTGCTGTTGATCGGGATCTTGGAACGGTGTGTAGGAATGTACAGCGTGCCGTTGATTTGATAGGCAGCTGGTGCCTTAGACATGGTCTGTCAGTTAGTCCAAATAAAGCCTCAATGGCTTTATTCACAAAAAGGAGAAAACTGGATGGACTTTGTCTCCCTGAGATGAGGGGTACTACCCTTCAACTCTCCGAAGAAGTGAAATATCTGGGGGTCACTCTAGATAAAAAACTTCTTTGGAACAAACATGTAGAGGTAAAGATGAAGCAAGCTCTCACAGCTTATGGGCTGTGCAGACGGACCTTTGCCTCGACATGGGGACTCAGGCCTCATGTGGTAATGTGGATATACGTTGCCATCATTAGGCCGATGTTCGTATATGCATCCGTAGTGTGGTGGGTTAAGGTGAGACAAAAAGGTTTTCACCGTAAACTAGCCGCACTGCAAAGAACTGTTTGTCTGGGTATCACTGGTTCCATGAGCACGACATCCGGCGCAGTTCTGAATGCACTACTCAATTTGCAGCCCCTGGATATATTTATTCAAAGCGCTGCAATGAGAGCAGCTCATGGGCTAATTCGATTAGATCTATGGGAAAACAACGGAGTTGGGGGGGCACAGAGCATTGGAAGAGTTACTGGGAGAACTGAATCCAGTTCTTACAATGCCTTCCGATTCTCGTGTCCCCATACATCTGTTTGGTAGAAGATATGAAGTTACCCTGAAGCGTAGAGAGGACTGGGAAGACCCAGAGGAATGCGTGGCGGGATATACGGAAGTCTTCTACACCGATGGCCCAAAAACAGAAGAGGGTTCTGGAGCCGGAGTCTACCTCTCGAATAAAAACGAGAAGTGGGCTTTTCCTTTGGGACAATATGCAACGGTTTTTCAAGCCGAAGTTTATGCGATCCTAAGGGTGGCAAACTGGGTGATTGACGAGCGGTTGAAGGGCAGGCGCATCGCAATCTGCAGTGACAGCCAAGCTGAACTGAGGGCATTGAGCAGTCCTTTGATAACCTCGAAAATCGTTCAGGAATGCAGAAACTGTCTGAACTCTATGCCTAGATTCAATACGGTGGAACTACTCTGGGTATCTGGTCACTGTGGCATGGAGGGAAATGCAATCTCGGACGCTTTAGCGAAAGAGGGGTCAATCTCCCCTATGCCGGGACCGGAGCCAGCAATTGGAGTATCAGTAGCATTGGCTAAATCTGTTTTCAAAAACTGGGAACAAGTTTCCCATAACGACAGGTGGCAGAGCTTAAATGCTGCTCGACACACCTGCCAGAACCCAACATACGTACCGCAAAGTTTATCCTGTCGAAAAGCAGGAGTACTTGCAGGTGTATTGTGGGCATTCTGACAGGCCATAATTCACTAGCTGGGCATATGTTCAGAATAGGAATTACCGGAGATGGTACGTGTCCCTCCTGTAATGAGGAAGCGGAATTCACGGAGCATTTCCTATGTGAATGCCCCGCCTATGGACGCATCAGGCATCAGATCTTTGGTGCCGATGTCCTCTAATTGCGACGGGTAGCATCACATCCACTAACGGAAATCCTGCGATACGTTAACGAATCCGGAATATTCCGTTAGACGGGGGAGGCGAGTACAATGGGCCAATACGGCCTGAGTGTTCAGAAGCTGTAGCTTCTTCCCCACCATACACACACACACACAAGAGTATGGGAAGCTATTAACAGAGCGAGTGTTAAAACAATTGGAAAGTCATCCATCTTGGCCAATACTACGTCAGACCAATCAATTGTTATTCGTTTTGGCCAAAATGGATTCCGTTAATGTGGTCTGCATAACGATCCGTTCTTAACCATTCTAGTTGGATCCGGTCTATTAAAATTTTAACCCAAGGAGGGGCCACAATTCCTGGAATTCAGATAGACTCAAGTAACATAAGGTCATTATACATATATCAAGATAAGCCTTCTTTCAAACAGAATATTGCTGTGGCGGAAAGGCCTCGGCTTCGGACTACCCACTGAGTAGGATCCTCCAGGCTCCAGCTCCCATCTTAAGAGATTTTCGAGCTGTGTCTGGAAATAGACCTTGGGCTAATTGGGATAACCTGCTGGACGAAAAGGGTTTTTTTTTTGAAACCATGGCAGGGACCTTCGCAAGAGGTCCTGTATAGCCTTTCTTCACCAAATTTCAAATCAAAGAAAATCAAATATTTCTGAACGAGTTTTAATTAAACCCTAAATGATAATATTTTACAAAATGTAAAAAAAAAATATTAATAATTATAACATTATCTCGTTAATAACTGAATTAAAATTTTAAGCTATTCCTTTCGATAATACAATATCATTAAAAATTCGGTTGTTGGAAATTTATATCTGTCATATGATTTTCTATGAAAATTTTTGAATCACGATTTTGTTTACGGCTTTGTTCCAGGACATCAAAAAGTTCCTTGAGGGCAGCATTCGTTTGTGTTCGTCGTCGAGCACGGCGGAGGGTCACGTTACCATCTTTTAGCTCTTTGACTAGAGCGTCAAGACCTGGAAGAGAGGGTGGAAAAATGGATTAGATACTCTGGTCCTGATGAGAGAAGCAAGCTTTTATCTTTTTCGAACAAAATTGTAGAAAATTAATAAATGTCAGAAAACTAATCATAAAAATTTGTGAATAGAGCGGATTACGTGCATGGTTATTTGAGGACTCCAGTAGTTTACACCCGATCCAAGTATCTTTGTTATTTGATCAATTGTGTTTGGTCTTTCTACATTGATTAGATATTTTTGAATTGAGACAGATCGATTATGTTAAAATTATTAAGGAATGGACATTTTTTATTAGAATTTCATATTTCTATTTAAATTAAATTAAATTTTATCTTTTTTGTAGGCATCCCAAAAATTATTACTTCTGAGTCCGCATCCATTTGATGACGGACCGGACCAATTGGGGAGAAACTTTCTCTCATTTTTGTCATCCATGGACCTCTTTTTATGGGCTGTTGAAAGGACGACTGACGACTTTGTCCAAGGTTGAAACAACTCATCAGACGCTTCCTCAGGTAGCACTCAGCAGAAAAAGCAGATGCAGAACTATTTCTCTTTCTGTTGTTGCGGACGCCGCGGGGTATTTGTGGACCCCATGGGGGGATAGCAGGTTAACCATACATACCGGGTCATCACCGTTGGTTCTCGACAATGTGTTCCCATTTGCTCCACAATTTCCTCAGAATCGCTCTTCCTTCATTGTTCTACGACACATAGTTTTAGGGAATAACTCACTTGTCAACCATCATGGGATAATGGGTTCCATTGCATGGCATAACTCACAGTACAGTTGTCGCCCTTTTTCAATGTTGACCCCACTGGCACTTTTGCTTTTGGTTAACACATTCTCTGGTATCCGCTCCGTACTTCAATGAAGTATTTCATTTGTCATTGTCTCAGGCATGAGTTGATGAAAGCTTAGACCTTCCAAGTACCAATTGTTATCAGCATAGAGAGGGCTTTGGCATTTCATGATTTTGGACAGAACACCGAAGGCTTATTTTATATATATAATACATGGTTGTCATTCAGCCCTTGATGGTGCAGGGCGCCCCAACCCAGCTTCATCATTCATTGTTCGCCAAAAGCGCTTCAGCTACCTCCAGGAGTTCCCGAGACACTTTGTTAGCACTGTGCTCCTGGCGCGCCTTAATCATTGACTACTGTGGGATAGTAGATTGCACTGCAAGGCCAAGCCAGCAATGAAATTGTCGTCCATTTTTTAATATGTAACCTATGCACTGCCACTTCCGCCTTCCTTCAGAATAAACCAGTACCGCAGCCCTAGTCATGGCGGGGCTCTGATTGTGGTCTCCAAATCAATCTGTGTCTGAAAAGGACCGTGGGATTATGTCTACACAGCAGGTACTCAAGTTAAACCCCCAGGACCTTCCACCTCTTTAGTTGCTCGTCATCGTAGATGAGAAGTTGACCGTTACTTCGCAGGACCATCGAAGGAATCGCAGCCACATGAAAGGTCTAACGTGATGCGGTATACACTTCTGAAATCATTGCATTCTGCGGCAGTTTCCACATCCCTGATCAGCGCAATAGCGAAGTCCCTGTTAAAATATAGTTAAGTACATTTTTAACCACTGATGTCACACGTATAGCCTTAAAGTGATCAAGGTTAGTGACACTTTTGGTCCAGACGAATGATTTTTTTGAATTACCATGGGGAGCCAAAGTAGATATGGGAGAAGAAGCAACGCAACCGTGGAGGAGATCAGAAAGGATGTGGTAAAAAGTTACGAGAGCTCGGTCGGACGTTAAGCTAGCTGATATGCGATCCCAGTTGATTGATCTTAAAATTAACTTGATAGTCTCGAAACTGGCTTTATAGACATTGAATGTTGATTTCTGCACAGTAATGGGGTTGGACTGACAGGGCTTCGCTTCAAATTAAAGGACTGGACGGTGAATATCATTTTTGACATATAGGAATGTACAAGGCGGTCTGGTTGGATAGGAAGAGGTCAAGTGTGTTCTCCAAGGAGTTATTGGTGTATATAGAAAGAATAGTGAAATATTATATAAACGGGATTTGTTATCAAGCGTTGTTGGAGAGTCCTATGACATCTTGAAAAGGGATCTGGCTTCCATGAAGAAGTCCCTGGGAATTGAAGAATGTAGGGGCATTGAAGAGCTGAGGGTTTCGGGAAGGGATCAGTGGGAAAGGAATCATCCAGTTGGCAGAAAACCAGGTTGAAAATCACGAAATCGAAGAGTCTGTTTAGGAGGGGGGGGGGGGGGGCAAGAACGGAAATGGAGCAGGACAAGAGTGCAGGACACTTGAAGCTCTATTTTTACGTTGGATTGATTCTAACCTACGAGGATATTTGCAGAAATTGGCTGAGTGGTCCAGTGGGTCACAGTTTGCGCATTTGAGGGGTACCGCCGACTCCTTATCGACTTTTTTTTTGGACAGTCGGACGAGGGCAATCCCTAGAGGCATGTGGACCCGCGCATTTGGCACATCTGGGGTCGTAGCCGCAATTTGAGGAAACGTGGCCAAATTATTGGCAGTTAAAGTACTGAGTGACATTCCATTTCCTGGGTCTCTTCCAGCTGATCCGCTGATATAGTAGGATTTTGAGTTTAGAGACTATGGTGGCATCTGTCTCGGAATTGAAAGTCATGTGAAAGAGGCTTGAGTTGGTATCGTTAGTCCATGATCACGGGGTGGAAAGCCTTGGGACCCGGATACGCTGATGTGTTATTTCTTTGATTTCCACGTCGTCAGAAGTGTATTTGTGAGGGGAGATCCCTCTGATAATGAGGGTTGGCTTTGACTTTCTCTTGAAGAAATGACCTTCTAGTTGGTGGTTATATGGAGGAGTTTCTTGTGGGTGTTGGGACAATTGAACCGAATTTTGAGCCTCTCGGGGGTGAGGTTGATAATCTTGTATTTAACAGTTTTGTCAATTTCTTGACAACTAGGCCCAGTGCCCTGGAAATCAAGCCGTACAGGAATAGTGGCGAAAAAAGTGGATTCTACTACTATCCTTAACTACTGACGAGTTGGCCGTGTCAGTAGATTTCGAAGTTCCGGGACATTCGTGGGTTGCTCCGGGGCGATGCTCGTTGTCAGAGCGAAGATGGAAGCGGTTTTTGTTCGCTGGGGCTTCGGTCTACGAGATGCCGGAATTCATTTGTTTTAGTTTGAAGGCAGATTTATCTGAGGCAAGTTTGGATTCATTTTGGAGTCCTGAAATGTAACATACAGAGAAATTTACTTCACAGTTCCGAGCATCCGGTTGGTATGAAGGAGGAAAACTTTGGTTGTCGTCGATGATTATGGGAGAGCAGTCGTCATTAATCATGCCTCCAGCCGTAACGCCTTAGCAGCCGGATGGAGGGGTTGTGCGGTAATGTTAAAAGTGTCTAGTGCATGGGTGGTGATGGTGTAAGCTGCACAAGCGAACACCTTTACGGATATCCTCATTTCGGATGTGATCATAGCGTGTTAGCCGCTGGTCCAATGCAACATCTTCGCCTCCATTACCGCGAGGCGCCGTTCATTGTCTTTTCCAGTCAGCCAGCATTCAGAACCATAGAAGGCGACAGGGTGAATAACACTGCGGTAAATTTTGAAGGCGAATTATATGCTTCTTCAGATGTCTAATTTTTGATTAGCTATTTTAGGAAGATTTAATTTTTCCAGATGATAGTTTTGCCTAAGGATCAAAGTTAACTTTATCCCCCGACAGAACCTTCCTAAGTAACGATACATTCTAAAATGATACCATCCCGTTTCCATTGGATCCAAACCAATCGACAGGGAACTCCATCAACATAATTAAGAGCCTTTGGCAATAACACAATAAAAATGCCAACCATCACCTAATTGGGTGGACATTGCCGCCGCTTCCCACTAACTAAGATAATCATCATTTCACCAGTCATTACGCAAAAGCCAAATAAGCTCGAGAATGAAGTGAAATGTAGCACACGATATGAGATATGGGGGTGCGGGTGTTGGTCCGGAAAATCTCAGTTTTATTTTTCCTTGTTTACTCCACAGCTTTTTGGTTTAACGCGGTAGCTGTTGTCACAGTGTCCTTTTGCCGTTGTTGTTGTTGTTGTTGCTGTTGTTGCTGTTGCTGCCTTGGTGGTTGATACTGTTGCGGTCGTTGTTGCTTTTGTCTTTGTTGGAAGTTTTCACTCTGCCGTGGTAAAGTGAAACGAGTTCTTCTCCCCTCGTCAGGACTATTGACTAGAGCTGAGCTGAGAGCAACCTACAGAAATGTTGACGAGGAGGTACACACTTTAATGTTGTCGCATTACTCTATGATTTTTATATAACAGTACGCAGAGCCTTGAATACATTCGGGGCGATTTTCAGCAGATCAGCACAAGATAATTTTTCATGTTCATTGGCCATGAAGGGATTACAAAAATTAGCCCACCAGGGACTCAATCAGACCTGGATTTCGCCACCCACTATCCTATTCATGCTGCCATTGATGAAGACTGCTGCGGAGGCAAAAGTCATTTGTGTAAAAAATGTATTGCTTGGTATCCTGGGCTGGCTGGGTTGTCTGAGTTTCGATTGACAATCAATCTGGGGAAATCAAATACATCTTAATGTGAATCAAGTACACTGCAAAGTGCCTCGATGTAAACATCCCGAGATGTAGACGACAAGCAAGCATATTTTATCAAGGCCGGAACACTAGTCGATTCTAGAGTCCTGATGGAGTTGTACCGTGTCATCTCAGTGCCAAGAAGTAAACTTAAGATGTTGAAGTAGAGAAACGAATTCTTCGATAAAGTGTATGTGGCGCGGGAGCAGTCAAAACATTGGCAAAGAGGCCATATGACTTCTATCCCGGGCTAAGGATTCACTTTGCCGGAACGGCCAATCTTACGACTAAACGCTTCTTACTTCCAGCGCTAAAAGAAATTACAAGAAAAGTCCAGGCTACTGTAGTGTTCATCCGCCTGACCGACATATCGTAACGGTTGGGAGGACTTGGGCTTCCGTGGAAACTACGTCCAATCGGAGGGACAGGAGGTGAAATCCACAAGGATATTCGTACTAGGAAGTAAGGAAGTAAGAGAAAAAACGGAACAAGACGTAAAAACGGAAAAGGACGACTCTGCAGAATCCCATACTACTCTATTACTGCTCCCGTGTAAGGAAGCTGAGATATACATCACATCACGGCAGGACTTAGCTGAGTGAACTTCTTGACGTGTGCTTTCAATTTTCACTGATGACTTCCCGCCTTGCGACTAATACTCGTCCTGATACGTTTCAATTTTCTTGTGTTATTTACTCTCTAAGTCGAACGGAGACGAATTCGATATGAATCGAGCGAGAGTGATTGATTTTTTATTTTGACTACACGAAGTATTCGTCCTGGTTGCCGTGTCGTCCTTGCTGTTACCGCGCTATTGTCCTACCCCGAGATTTTTCATGTCTTCTGTTGGAAGGGAAGCGATGACAGTCGGATGATGGTAATCATGTTACTGAAGTCGTTTCAGCTGGAACGTCTGCATGTTGCCTGAAAAGCGGCTTTTTGTATGGTGTCCTTAGTAACGGCGTAAAGGCTACGTGAAGGAAACTGTGTGATGCGGTGGTGCTCTCCAGTAGGTTTGTTCCTTCTTTGGCCTGAGAAGTATTTTCGGTCTCGGACTTGACTACCCCCGTGTCGTCTCGGTGTCCTGTTGATTTGAATGGATATTCCCTCTTGTGGGGGTAATTCGGCTTTATTACATTAGCTTTTATTGGAATTAATGATTGTGAGTTGATGATTTTGAGTGATTTGATCGATTGCAGGATGCTCTTATCTGTGGGGGTTGTGATGAGTCCTGATGATGGGACTGTAATGTGCAACAAGTGTATAATCGTGAAATGTGAACTGTGTGATGTTGTGTTGCAAAACCTTTAAGCCTCAGCAATGTCTCGACATATTTTTGCATTGAGTCCTGATTCCTCCACTGATCCTAATAATATCCAAGGCGTAATAAATTGCCATTTAGTTCTCTGCTTGTTTTCCGCCCTCTCGTTTTCCAGGGAAATTATGTAAGAAAACCGTAAAGTGTATATTCAAGTGTAGTTGTGTAGCGGACAATTAATTTTTGCGCCTGTTTTTTTTTAATTCGTGAAAAGTCCTTGATGTTTTAATTAATTACTGAAAAGCTTCCTCCCTCGGTAGTGTAGTGACGGTTTCTTAACTCCCCAGGACTAGAGCCATTCATCGTAACGATGGTGTCATCGTCGTCATCGTTCTACGTTGAGCAGCTCTTGGTGTGAACAGACGTAAAACAACAACAATAGAAAGCTAGCTCTTCTAGGATTCAGGCTAAATGAATAAAGCCAGGATACGTTCGTTTGTATATGTACGCGTACAGCTCACAGCAACAACATAAGCAACAGTTCGGTGCATAACCAATGGCAACACTCGTAGCTCGATTGACTAGAAAAGTCGCGCCGCGTGATTTCAAATCCCCGTGACCGGATCGATAACGTTATCCTGTGAATTAAGGACCCTGTTTGCTTGCCACCTACTAGGTGTTAGGAAGTTCTATTCGAACAGGTATGTATGCCAGGGAAAAAAGGAGATTCAAACAACCAAACATTCAGGGAAGCTAGTCAAGTTAATGCTACTCTGGATTACCGTAATTGCAGGATAAAAAAATTGGGAAAGGACATGTTTCCGAAGGGAAGTTATGGCAAAAGGAAAATCGGGCCATCGGACCAGAGAGAATCATATGTTGTGCTTATTGCAAGGACAAGACCCATTCATTCAAATAAGCTTTAGGCAACCGAAGGTATTATTGGCTCAAGAGGGCTGAATTTTATCCTGTTGTCATTACCATTTGGCAGAAAGATGTCCTTTGCCAGCGAAACACAACATTTTACCTATTGAAGCTCAAAATTCCACCAAGTCTAGTCATCTGAAATTACTAATGGATGAGTTAATCATCCATCATAGATTGGGTCAGATATGTAAGGACACCCCATCTGAAAAAAAAATCCTCAGAAAGAAGCGTCAAGGACCAAGCTCAACCCTTTGAATACCGGCGGTAACTCCTTTTACATTTTTGATCCTTTACTTGTATACTTTGTATTATTTTTCTGATGTTGTGTGAAATCGACTGGATACGGTTATGTTCCTTTTCTTGGCTACATTCATTCGTTTCAACGTGTGTCGTTACCTTGAAGCGGCAATGGTGTGCGAAAAATCTAGAAATGTCCTGAATGCGACTTCTTTTAGAATTCTGAAGGTAAAAGATACAAAAATAGACACCAAAGACCGAGGGTAAATTTCAGTTGAAAATACTAAAAACTGGAAATTTAACATAAAGAAAAGGCTCGGGGTAATGAGAGAAAAAAAAAATGGGTGGCGTGGGAGGAGGTTTTTAAAAAGCACCACGGCCGTAAATAATGAAACTGGTAAATAACTCAATTAAAGAAGTTTTCTTTGATCATTAAAAAGTTTTTTCCCATTTTATTTTTCTTTTAATTACCGCGTATACAATATTTCGGGAATTACCCCCTCTCTTCAGTGCGATATTTCTGACATGTCCATCGGCATTGCGAGGGTAGACTCCTTCTTTTTGCATCGCTGATCAGAAGGTCAGTAAACCGATTCCTCCATTTTAAATTAGAGGTTTTCTGATGACCTGGTTAAAGAGGCAGGATCATGCCTTCTGATCCTTAGAATTAATGCTTGTTAACCACTAGGACAGAAGCAAACTTCATAACTAAAGAAGTTGTGAAAATTCACGTAAGAAGTCTAGCCAACTCAGAAAGAGGGAAGGAGACGGGGACTCTTGCCCCTTGTGTCTGTAATGAATATAGAAGTGGGGATGTGTCAAAAATTCCGCTGAGACGTTCGACGATTCGGCCTACCTGCAACTGAGGGCATGCATAACGAATTCTCTGGTACTTATGATGTGATACCTCCTAAAATTTAACATTTGCTAACTCGGCTTATGCGTATGTTACGGCTGAGTTTCTTTTGCTAGAAAATGGAATGATGAATCAATGTTGCTTTCGTTGTCTCTGCATCAATCAACGCTTATTACATGCCCCATGTATAGCGCGTTAACCACACCTATGCGCTATCGTTCATGGTTACCTAAAATGTGCTTCAGCTCCGTCCACGGTTTCTCGAAACGCCCTCACTCCTCGTCTACTGTTTTGAGCCAAGTCCCTTCGGAGCAACCCACCTGATGATACGACACAGGTGGGTGTTGACAGAGGCTTGGAGATTTTGAGTAACAGCGAGGTTCGCTTTTCATTTGTCACTTCCATATAGCAACACAGAAAGAACACTAGCACAGAGCAGTCTCAACTGGGTGTTGAGATAATTGCTTTTCCAGATTTTAGACAGGGTAGCGAAACCGGATTTAGCTCTGTTAATGCGTCGACCAGCATTAAACTCGGTGTCACCGTCGGCGGAAACCACTCTTTCTAGATATACAACGCGCCTTAATCTGTTCATTAATACAGAGTGGGATGGACCGTTTGACCGTCTGGCTGCGAACCTTGGTTTTGTTGGGGTTTGTCATCAGTGCAACTCTATTTGCCTCTCAGAGTTATTTGGTCCATGACCCGGTGAGAGAGCAAACAGAGGTCATCAGCGTAGTCGAGGTGTTCAAGGAAAGATATCATTGTCCATTGAATTTCGTAACGTCCTCCGGACAAGGCATAAGAAAAAAAAAAATAATATCGGTGACAAGATGCAATCCTGGTGGACTCCACTTTTGATTTTAAAATCATCCGTCGGTGCAGTACGTAACATTTTATGCCATCGTATGCTGGTACCAGCACCTTTTTCATGGAGAATATTCAGAAAATTATAAAAAAAAAACGACGAAACACCAGACAAGGAGGGAGAGCTGGGTGCGTTTGGGCGGAGCACAAAAATGCGTCGTTCACCGCAGCGATCAGTGAAAGAGGCAACGAGGGCTGATATACCCGATGAGACAGCGGGGCGCCCAAATAAAGAGGAAGCCTCATCAAGTTGCGCGACTGACCGTGCGGAGATGGCAACTTCATTACCTTGCAGTGCCCCTATTTTGGAAGTAAGCTCAGTGAGAAACGGTAGTCCTGAGCAGATGGATTTGGACACAAATCGAGTGGAAGTGCATTCGACCGTCCTCGCTAGAGCCGAACAGGAAAGGCAAATCAGAAAGTGCGCAGCAGTGGTGAAACGTATGCGGTCGGCAACGTTCCTTCAGAGGAACGTCAACAAAGGCGTCTAAAACGGGCTGATGGAGCTGGAGGAACTACTGGACCGCATTTCCTTTTATAGACGAACGTGGAGAGCAGCGGAAGACGATTGTAGAGCAGAAACAGTCGCATTCCCCGCTGAGAATGCTGCTTGCGTCAAACGGACCGCAGATAGTCCTCTGCAAAGTGAACTGGGGAAAAAGCGGAAAGAGGATGACGCGCCTGAAGGAGACTTTATCGAAGTAGTCTCCAAGGCCCAAAAAAAGAAGGCGAAAAAGGATAAAAAGAAACAACGGACTCCGTCGCCAGAGACACGTCTGTACAAAAACAAGGAGGCTGCCAACCCAAAGCCAGTAGCGGAAAAAACGCGGAAACGAAGAAGGATCGTCGGCTCTGGTCATTAAGCCGACGGAAGGCAAGTCATTTGCGGAAGCCTTTAGTGAAATCCGCTACAGGATGAAACCCGAGGAGAACGGAGCAGAGGTGTCTTCGATACGGAAAACGAGGAGTGGTGGAGTTCTCGTCGAACTGGGCCCAAAGACGACCAACAAGAGCACGTTCTGCGAAGCGGTCAAGGGGCTATTGGGGGAGAAGGCTCTTGTTTCCAGCCTAGAACCCATGTGCTCTCTAGAAATACGGGATCTTGACTGCCTCATAGAAAAGGCCAAAGTAGAGGAGGGGCTAAAGCGTAAATGTCCAGAGGTGACCAATGCCCGGGTAGGTATTACCTCTGTAAATGCTCGAGGCCAAAAGCTCGCCGTGGTGGAAGTCCCCGAGCAATATGCGAGGAAACTCTTTAACAGCGGGAGAATCAAAATCGGATGGGTAGTATGCAGGGTACGAATGCGGATAGTCCCCACCAAGTGCTATAGGTATCTGGACTATGGACACACGTCAGCAGCTTGCAAGGGTCCGGACAGGAGGACAGCATGCCGGAGATGTGGCCAAGCGGGTCATCAAGCGAAGACTTGCAAGGAAAGCGAGAGTTGTGTTCTCTGCAGGGATCGTGGCGCGTCTGGCGAAAGCGTCGCACACACCGCGGGATCGGGACGGTGTCCGATCTTCAGGGCGGAATTGGAGAGGGCTAGAGTGCGAACGCCATGATCCGCATTTTGCAAATTAACATGCACCGGAGTGCAACCGCTCCCCAGTTGCTAGCACAGTTCGCTGCGGAAGTAAATGCTGATCTAGTGCTGATTAGCGAGCAATACCGAAACAAGGACCCGTACTCATGGTATCTCGACTTATCGGGCACCGCTGCCATCTGGGTTCGGGACGACGTTCGACTTCGTGTTCTTGCCGAAGGCCGGGGGGACGGATTTGTCTGGATCCGGTGTTTAGGGATAGGGTTTTTTTTTAGCGTTTACCTGACGCCGAATGAGTCGATTCCGGACTTTCAGCGCCGGTTTGATGCTCTGGAGGACGCCGTTTCGAGCAAGGAGGGACGAATCCTGGTTGGCGGTGATTTTAATGCCACGGCTTTTGAATGGGGCATGCCTCAATCAGACTCCAGAGGGAAACGGATTCTGGAAATGGCGGCGAGAACCGAGCTCGTAATTTTAAACACCGGATCCACGCCAACGTTTCGGCGCCTAGGTTGTGAAGGAAGCATTCCTGACATCACTTTTGCGTCGGAATCTCTGGCATCATCGGTGGGCGGGTGGCGAGTCCTAGAAGACTTCTCAGCAAGTGATCATCAGTACACTGCGTTCGAAGTGTTTGACGCTACTTGCCGGCGAGCACCAACACGACGTTCCCCCCGCGTGTCGAAGCTCTTGGAGCAGGTAGGGCCGCGCTGCGGGGCACTCCGGGGGGTGGTGGTATCGCAGCTGACACCGTCGTAAATACAGTGCTGAATCTGATAACGACGGCGTGTGAGGCTTCCATGCCCCGGAGAGGCCCCAGGCGCGACAAGCCTTCTATGTACTGGTGGACGGCGGAAATTGCCGACCTACGGAAAGAGTGTCATAAGCTCCGCCGTTTGCCACAACGTTTGTACGCCAACGAGGAAGCATGTGCCATAAAGGCACAATATAGATCAGCAAAAAGGAGACTCCGCAGCGCTATAAATAAAAGCAAAGCTCGCGGCTGGCAAAATCTTGTTAATGAGGTGAATGATGATCCGTGGGGACTTGGCTATAAGCTTGTCACCCGGAAAATCGGGGCTCTGCGGAAGCCCTGCATATTGAGCACCGACCAAATGGACCGCATTGTGCGGGCATTGTTCCCCAGACACCCTGTACGGGTTGATGTAAATAGCGCGGAAAGCGTCATGGATTGCCCCCTTTTCACAATGGGAGAACTCGAAGAAGCGGGCATTTTTCCTTCTCGCTGGAAAGTGGCCAGACTCGCGTTGATCAGTAAGGGTAAAGGAGACCCGGAGCTCCCGTCTGCATACCGGCCGCTGTGTATACTTGACACGACCGGAAAAGTGCTCGAGAAGCTCATCAGGGGTAGACTCGCTGAAGCAATCCGTGCTGCCGGGGACTTATCCGCAAGGCAGTTCGGGTTTAGAACAGGGAAATCTACAGTGGAAGCTGTTATGGAGGTCGTAGATGCGTTTAATCGAGCCGGGGCACACAGCCGCCGATCTCGACGGATAGTGCTCCTCATAATGCTTGATGTCAGAAATGCCTTCAATTCCGTAAGATGGACAGATACGCTAGGCACACTAGAGAACTCCTTTCACGTGCCAAGCTATCTCTTGCGGATATTGAAGGATTATCTGAAAGACCGCTCCCTGTTCTATGAGACGCTAGAGGACCAGAGGAGGATGGAAATCACGTCGGGAGTAGCGCAGGGATCCATCCTAGGGCCGGACCTCTGGAACGCTTCCTACGATAGTCTGCTGAGACTCGATATGCCCGAAGAGTCGCGCCTGGTCGGTTATGCAGACGACGTTGCGGTACTTGTTGCCGGACGCACTGTTGAACAGGCGCAAAGCAGACTTGGCATATTGATGCGACGGGTAAGCGGATGGATGACTGCTCACGGTTTCAACCTTGCGCTGGAGAAAACCGAAGTAGTCATCCTGACCAGAAGGAGAATCCCGACCTTGCATCCCATATCGATCGGCGAGTTGACTATAGAGTCAAAACCAGCGATTAAATACCTTGGTTTAATGTTCGACTCGAAGATGAGCTTCTTCGAGCAAATCAAAGCAGCCGCGGACAGGGCTGCAACAGGAGTCGCGGCCTTGAGTCGGCTAATGGCGAATGTCGGCGGCCCTATATCAACTAGGAGACGTCTCCTCATGGGAGCAACGCAGTCCGTCCTTTCCCTATGGTGCGGAGGTATGGGCTGATGCCCTTGACAAGGAGGTGCATCGTAAACGCCTGGCTCAAGTGCAGGGGCGGGGAGCTTTGCGAGTGGCGTCTGCTTATCGCACCGTCTCCGAACCGGCTGTGATGATGATTGCGGGAGTGATCCCCGTTGCCCTCCTTGCCAAGGAGCGCAAAGTTATCTATCGCTGTAAGGCCGAAAACTTAAGAGAAGTGGTTGCCCGTGAAGAACGTCGACGCACCCTTAACGAGTGGCAACTTTCTTGGCAAAATGAGCCAAGGGCAAGTGGACTGTGCGGCTCATCGACAAATTAGACCCATGGTTGAACAGAAGGCACGGTGAGGTTGATTACTTCCTTACCCAACTTCTAAGTGGGCATGGAGGTTTTCAGTGTTACCTGCAGAGGGTTGGGAAGGCGCGATCTCCTGATTGTGTGTTCTGCAATAAAGTGGCGGATGACGCTGAACACACCTTTTTCTCTTGCGAGAGATGGGACGGCCTCCGCCAGCAGCTTTATGCAGACACAGGGGAGCTCTCTCCAGACAACATTGTGAGAGAGATGCTGAAGAGCGCTGGCAGTTGGAATCGTATTGCGCATTATGTTCGGGCTCTTCTTACTACGAAGAAGATTGAACTCGACCGGCAGAGGGATCGGACGGTAAGGGGTTCCCTGAACTAACAACTTCCTTCCTCCCCTTCCCTCCCGTTGGTGAAAGGAATTCCCTGACTTGAAGGCTCCCAAAGCCGGGAGAGCGGTCAAACGGTTCCAGGCTAGTTCTCTGATGACAGGGAGATGTTTAGTTGGTAGTCCGCCAGCGTGCTGTTGCGGGAGTCCAGCACTCTGTGCGTAAACGCATTCACCTACCCTACTCCCAAAAAAAAAAAAAAATCGTATGCTGTTGTAATAACAGCTATTAGTTTCTCCGGAATGCACTTCCTGTGTAGAGCACTCCAGATATACTCCTTGTCCAAGAAAACAGCTTGCTCTTTGTCGATCAATCTTTCGAGGTGTTCTTTGATGCGTTTCTGGATTTTAGCAATTATCTTTGCAACGGCAGGAAGCACGCAAATACCTCTCCAATTCTGGCACACCAAATGAGTGTCCTTCTTTGGAATCTTAACGATCATCCCCTTCTTCTACTCTCCGGGAAAGATCTCCGATTCCCAAGATGTCTATACGAGTGGAAGCAATACAGGGAGACCGTGAAATCCAGCGACTTTATTCCGTTGCTCGTTGATAGTGTCCTTCTCAACTATATTGAAAGTCCTTGCTGGTAAATAGTATTGCACAATTGTGATGCTTATTAACCAAGACCGGAATCTTGCAGTTAGAAGTCTGTCATAATCGGCTTCTAGGTCAAGAGTGCGTGTCTTGCGGTAGCCGTCAGAGAGAACATGACACCGGATTCGCGTTTGCTAACGCTTGGCTTTGCAGAGTACAAAGAACCTTGTCCTGGATATGCCAAAGGGGGGGGGATACTCTGTAGGGTTCCACAATCTAACTTTGCTTCGGTCCAGAATGTCCAACTGACATCGTTGGAATTCCCAGTCAAGTTGAAGAAACGAGCATTCTGAGAACCCTCGCTACAATTGTCAAGAAACGTGCACATATTCAAGAAACTAATCATAGACCGTTTTCGCTAGCAAAAAGTCTTCGGCGTGAGGTGAGTCCTTACTCGCGGTTGAGGTTTCGGTAAAAATAAGGTTTCAAAATTTGCAGGTTGCTAGCCCACATCCCTTTTAGTTGCCTCTTATGACAAGCAGGGAAGATTTTGAGTGTATGCTTATCCCCAAAACTCACAGGGCATAGGACACCAGAACAGACCAAAGTAAAACAACTAAAGAAGTTGTTGACTGACGAAGTCCACCAGCACCTAAGAGCAGCCCTACAAAAATGACTAGGCTAGCCAATTCAGAAAGATGGGAGGAGAGGAGTCTTGACAATTCTACTAATAATGAACATAGAAGTGGAGATGCATCGAAAATATGGCTAAACTACTGAGATGTTAGACGATTCGGTCTACCTCCATGCTGAGGGTATGCATCTTAAATTCTCTAGTACTTAACATTTCATATTTGCTGACTGACCATATATCGCGACTGAGATTGTTCGTTAAAAAATTCCTGGACAAAGAACAACGTTGATTCATCTTGAAGAACCCTCTAGTGATGGATCGATTCGCGGTCACTGCATTGCTATTGTCAATGTTCTCTTCATTGTCTCTTCTCGCCCGTCATGTCATTAGTTGAAAAATCATGGCCTGCTTCATTTTCAACCAGGTTTAGAATTCCTCCTTCCAATATGGCGGAGTTTTTCAACAAAAGCATGAACGCTGGGCTTTCTACGTGATTGACGGGAGTCCAGGGTAAAAAGATGAACTATTTCTAAGGTTTACTACGTGAATGCAGACAACGGAAATGTGATTGTCATCTTGGACAAGGAGTCATGGCCCGGTTGAACAACGGAAACTTTCATGATTTGAGGGAAGACTATCTACCCCCCTAAATACGAAGGCATCATAGGAAAACTGTTAACAGTGAGAATGCCTAATTCAACCCTTCCACATTCTTCTCTCATCTGGCGTCGTATTCGGACTTTTCTCGCTCAACGGGGTCTTTTGGTCTCATACAGAGTGTGTCTACCGGTTCGGGCTTGTGTGTTCCTGTGACCGCGTATTTTTCTGTTGCCAAGCAGAATGAGTGGATTTTCAACAGAGTGGGGTGTGCTCTCCGGTTTTTTGTTTTTTTTTCTACTTCCTCAAGTGCCTTTGGTTCACCTTCTGCCCCATCTCGGGCTCACGCAGACTCAGGACGGTGGAGGCTCTGAGTAATTGACTCGGTAGCATGGGGAAGAGGGAGGTGTCTCCCCTGAAGGTCCTCTAACCAGCAGCTGAATGATATGCAAACGGAAGAAGCCGGGGCGAGTCTCTTCTTCCCGCAGGAAACTAATTTGGTAAAACTGAAACCCAAGAGCAGCATGGCCAAGAAAAAAATTCGATCTACATCCCCCACCAACAAACAGCTCTACCCCAAGCCTACATTGACCCAACAAAGGAATTTGAAAACCGTCAACCAGACGAGTTCCTTAATAATCTCGAAACCCCAAGAAAAAGTTACCCTGCGCTGATAGATGAAGTTAAACTCGAGGTATGGTAGGAGAATGAGGTTAGAAACGCTCAAAGTTTTCAATTTGACTAGGGGCCTCAACATAAAAGGCACTTTGGACATCAAAAAAACTGGCGATGCGGGGGTGAAAGTAATCTTTGATAGTGCCGTAAACGCAAACAGTTTTGTCGATAACTCTAAAGTCAAAGTGCTCGTTCTAGTGGTTCTGAATTATCAGAAGAGTTCCCCCACATCGCCTTCGGGTACACTAGGTTCCCCGAAGATTATTTCATCTCAATACCCAAGCGATGCTCGAAGTGTGGGCGTTCGGGCCACAACACAAAAAGTCTAATAATGAAAGTTATTATAGCTGCCGCGAAAAGAGCAAATGTGAGCAAGCCTTGCCTCTTGCGCAAAAGCCGTGGACACAACGCCAAGGATTGTGAATGTCTGAAGTGACAAGAACATTTTAGATTGCTAGCGGCTGTTCAAAACACCAGAGAGAACACAAGAGAAGCCTGTAAAACCTCCTTCGACCTTTTTAAGGACCTGAATCCAGATGAATCCCTGGGCTTTAACTAACCGATCCTCGGACCCGCGAGCGGGAAACATCTGAAGAACACTCAAGTCGATGTCAAGCAAGTATTGCGCGATACTAAAACCTTTTCCCAAGTCGTCGCAATGAATTTACCCAAAAAACATAAAGTGAGGCAGGGTAGGCTGTAAGTTCCACTCCAGTTTTCAATATACATTGTAACTTTAACGTCCCTGAATATAAAAAAAATATATTGGCTTTGTGACGCAGTTAGCTAAAATCCGTTTCAGCTTGCCTCCACGACTTCCCGAGACGTTCGTACTCCTCCTCTACTGTTCTGCGATAAGCACCCTTGGGGCGACACACTCGTCGACCATTTTGGGAGAATCGATTCTACTGCATGGCATAGCCCGCAATGTAATTGTCGCCAGTCAGTTACGCGTGAACAGTCCGCAGTTGATCGGTCGCCGGAATGTGGCTGGCCTGTCAGTTTGGACTCTTCAGATGGCCGGCGGTCGAATGGCTAATCGTCGAGACATGGTTGTTTAGGCTGTGAGCGAGAATTCCATAGTAAATGTATATTCACTGTGTTTCTAGCGAAAATATGAAGGGGTTGAAACTCAACATCGTTTCCCCCGATAGTAAGGTGTTGCTCATCGATAGTAGAGCAACACCCTTAGTAAGAGGAACTGGAAACCTACGGGAGAGGAAGGCTCAGCAGAAGGAAACTTTAGCTAGAAAGCAGAAGGGACTACAGGCTTGCTTGTTAGAACCTTCTTCTCCGCCTGCACCCAAAAAAACGGAAGAAAGAGATGCTGGTTATGTGGACGCAACTGATCTAGCGCCGGTATGTGGAAACAGATCCATGCTTCCAGCCGACCACAAGAGAAGGCTCTGAGAAAGAAGGCGAAGTTTCTTGACAATGAGGACATGGACGTTGCTATACCACCAAGTCTGGTGATATTCAGAAAAATCGGACGCAAGAAAGCGGAACTTTCGGCGAAAGGTGAGGACAAGTTGGTAGCCCCGGTGAGATCCGCACTGAACGCAACAGACTTTTCAGTTAGCCGTGGTTTTCATATTAATAATAATATTTGTTGGCAAACCTGGTAAAGTTGCAGGGCTGTCCTTATATATTTCTGGTTCAAGAGCCATGGGTTCGTTTTAACAGAATGTGTGGTATTGGATCAGTCAAGAAGACTAGGATCTTCTTCGATGAAAGATCCTAGAGACCGAAGGACTGCGTTCTGATGTCAAAATTGTTAGAGGCAACAATGCTGAGACAATTCTGTGTTCCCAGGACTTTGTTGCGGTCAACTTACAATACCAGGTTAATGGTAAGAGGAGAAACGTCATAGTAGCCTCTGGAATAGTGAACATGGCGAGGAGTTTTAAGACTTGTTGTAGTCCGTTCCGGACTCTCCGAGAGAGATCTCAATGAAGCTGGTCCCTCCCACAGGAATACGAACACAAAGGCGGGAAGGGAGAGGACGTATGCACAAACTGCAGCCTCTGTTCTGACTGCTGCCACGGGAGTTTCCTCCAAGGATGGCAAAATGTCAGAGGGACAATTTACCATCCTCCGGGAATGCCTGTGGAAAAAAATGCTGGAGCCTGGAACGAAGCCACGATTTAACGATCAAGGTTTTCGTGATGGGCTTCTCCATTTGGAGTGCGCTGACGAGGCTGCCTTAAAGTGGCTCCAGCAGATAATCCCAACTTTGAGTTCCGGCGGTCGGCCAAAGTTCACTATTGTGAACACTGAGCTACGCAGGACAGAACATGTCGGATGTTGGCTACCGGGCCCTCGAAGGAAGGCAGAGGACATCATCCGCATGCTGGGTGAACAGAACCCGGGCATGGACTTTGCACACTGGAGGGTAAAGTTCATGAATGCCAGGAAGGACCAATCTACAAACGTGGAGGGCTTCAACTTGGTATTCGAACTGAACCAACAGAGTCTGAATGTGCTCAGGGGAAGTCACCATATGGTGCTCCACTTTTTCCTATATAGACTGAAATTCAGTCATATCAGGAGACTGTAGGGCATCATCTCCATTTTGAGAGCGAAGAACAACATAGAGCAAATTACAGCATCTTCGGTGCGCTCTCCCACAATGGAGACGTGCGCGGAGGATAATGCATACAGGGGCGGAACCCCCGTATGGGGGCTCGCACTGGGGAAGGGACTATAGAGTGAATCCTACCTGCTAGTAACTTCTCCTACACCTTCCAAGGAACAGGCGGAAGGAAGGGAAGCCAGAGACGTGAACAGAACTGACGTGATGCCAGTTCGAGTGATCGAATCTATGCAACCCGGACACCGCAAACCAATTAAGGTGCTAAGTGGAAAACAGACGAATGCTCTGCGGGATGAGATGAGATCTTTCGTGGATGAGAACATGGGAATTGCGGTACTTTCAAGTACGGCTTTTCTCAGAGAAATCAATCACGAGGGGATAGAGTCTCTGGCGGTATGGTGTGGGGGAAACCCCGCCATACGCGGACTGCCGCATACGCTTCTAACTGTTTTCCATAAAACAATAGACTAAGTTTATGTCGAAAAACATAAAGATTGGTCAAATCAACCTGCAGCATGCCAAAGCTCCCTCCTACCTGTTGGCAGCGAGAATGACAAAGCTACAGGGTTTCCCCTATATCTTTTTGGTGCAAGAACCATGGGTTCGATTTAACAGAATCTGTGGCATTGGATCAGTAAAGGGGGCTAGGATCTTCTACGACGAAAGATCCATAAGACCGAGAGCTTGCGTCCTGATGTCAAGACGGTTAGAGGCAACTATGCTGAGACAATATTCTTCCCAGGACTTAGCTACGGTCATCATACAATACCAGATAAATGGCGAGAGGAAAAGCATCATAGTTGCCTCCGCTTATTTACCCTATGATTTTTTGTATCCTCCACCGACGCAAGAACTTAGGGATCTGGTGGCGTATGCAGAATCAAGTGGTCTCGAACTCTTAATAGGTTGCGATGCGAATGCTCAACATATTTGTTGGGGCAGTAGCAAATGCAATCCAAGAGAAGAGAAGCTATTTGATTTCATCACTTCAGCTGGTCTTATGACTGCAAACGTAGGGTGAAGAAGAAGCGAAGTAATTGACCTAACAATCTGTACCCCAAAATTGTTAGAGTTGATTACACACTGGCGAGTGCTAGACGAGGTGCTAGACGAGGTCTCACTGTCAGGCGAACAGTCTGCAGTACAAAGACGGAACCCTAGGAAAACGGATTGGGCAAAGTTCAATGAACTTCTTGGCAATAAAGTACAGTTCCCTAGGCGACTAAGGACTCCTTTGGTGCTGGAAGATGAATTGAAAACTCTGAACTGCACACTTTTAGAGTGCTATGAAGAGGCTTGTCCTATTTCCCGAGACCAAAGCGGTAAAACGGTTCCTTCGTGGAACCGAGAACTGCAAAAACTCAGGAAATCAACCAGGCGACTTCTAAATCGTGCTTGCAAAAGTAACAAGGACGAAGACTGGTTAAATTTCAGGAACTCACAACGTGAATATAAGAGGCTCGTGAGGTTCTCGAAACGAGACTCCTTTAGCGCGTACTGTGAGGAACTGGAAGGCGAAAGGGAGACTTCAAGGTTGTGCAGAGTCCTCAAAAGGGATGAGTCGGCCAAGTTGCATTCTCTTAGAAAACCCGACGGTACTTTCACGAGCTCCAGGCTGGACTCAGTACAGACCCTCCTGGAAGTACACCACCCGGGGGAACGGATGAGAGAAGTGGTAGGGGGAGAGTTGACGGTTCTTGCAACCCCTTCAACACGCAAGTGTTGTAAGGGGAACTGAAACACCGCGAAAGCGGTTGTTACCCATGAAAAGGTGAGAGCTGCCATACTGTCCTTTGCACATTTCAAAGCACCTGGCATGGATGGCATCTATCCGGCAATGCTAAAGGAGGGTATGGAGTATTTAGAGCGACCTCTAAGAAATATTTTTCGAGGATGTCTTGCTCTGGGCTACGTGCCTTCTTCTTGGCAACAGGTTAAGGTAGTTTTCATACCGAAACCTGGGAAAGATGACTATTCTAATCCAAAGAACTTCAGACAGATCAGCTTGACTTCATTCTTGCTGAAAGGTTTGGAGAGATTGGTGGAGCGTCACATTCGTGGAAACGCACTTAGGTCACACCCACTTAGTGAAAATCGACATGCTTACCAACGTGGAAAGTCCTGTGGGTCTGCTCTTCATTCTTTGGTCACAAAGATAGAGGATGCAACTTTGAATGGTGAGTACGCGATGGGGGTGTTCGTGGACATTGAAGGGGCTTTTGACTGTGCGCCTTTTCAAAAACTTTGTGATGCCGCCAGAGCGCATGGTGTTGATGATGCTTTAATTAAGTGGATCCATGCTATGCTAACACAAAGGTTGTTGTGCGCAGAGGTAGGGGTCGATCGCTACCTGACTACAGAAGCGACGAAGGGCTGCCCCCAAGGAGGTGTGCTTTCGCCGCTTCTGTGGAGTATGCTGATCGACTCACTGCTATGCCAACTGCAAAATTTTCCAATACACGCTCAAGCTTATGCTGATGACGTGGCTGTACTTGCTGTTGATCGGGTTCTTGGAACGGAGTGTAGGAATATACAACGTGCCGTTGATTTGATAGACAGCTGGTGCCTTAGACATGGTCTGTCAGTTAATCCAAATAAAACCACAATGGTTTTATTCACAAAAAGGAGAAAACTGGATGGACTTTGTCTCCCTGAGATGAGGGGTACTACCCTTCAACTCTCTGAAGAAGTCAAATATCTGGGAGTCACTCTAGATAAAAAACTTCTTTGGAACAAATATGTAGAGGTAAAGATGAAACGAGCTCTCACAGCTTACGGGCTGTGCAGACGGACCTTTGCCTCGACATGGGGACTCAGGCCTCATGTGGTAATGTGGATATACGTTGCCATCATTAGGCCGATGTTCGTATATGCATCCGTAGTGTGGTGGGTTAAGGTGAGACAAAAAGGTTTTCACTGTAAACTAGCTGCACTGCAAAGAACTGTTTGTCTGGGTATCACTGGTGCCATGAGCACGACATCCGGCGCAGCTCTGAATGCACTACTCAAAACTGGGTGATTGACGAGCGGTTGAAGGGCAGGCGCATCGCAATCTGCAGTGACAGTCAAGCTGCACTGAGGGCATAGAGCAGTTTGAACTCTATGTCTAGATTCAATACGCTGGAACTACTCTGGGTACCTGGTCACTGTGGCATAGAGGGAAATGAAACCTCGGACGCTTTAGCGAAAGAAGGGTCAATCTCCCCTATGCCGGGACCGGAGCCAGCAATTGGCTAAATCTGTTTTCAAAAACTGGGAACAAGTTTCCCACAATGACAGGTGGCAGAGCTTAAATGCTGCTCGACACACCAAACTTTTCCTGCCAGAACCGAACATACGTACCGCAAAGTTTATCCTGTCGAAAAGCAGGAGGACTCGCAGGTGTATTGTGGGCATTCTGACAGGCCATAATTCACTAGCTGGGTATATGTTCAGAATAGGAATTACCCAAGATGATACGTGCCCTTCCTGTAATGAGGAAGCGGAATCCACGGAGCATTTCCTATGTGAATGCCCCGCCTATGGACGCATCAGGCATCAGATCTTTGGTGCCGATGTCCTCCAATTGCGACTGGTAGCATCACATCCACTGACGGAAATCCTGCGATACGGGAGGCGAGTACAATGGGCCAACACGGCCTGAGTGCTCAGAAGCTGTAGCTTCTCCCCCACCATACACACACACACATCATATCTGGGACAGGCCTCGAGGGTTCGTTCTACTGCCTCGTGGAAGGTATCCTTTTCTGACTCTACAGTCTCCTCTGTAGGGGCGTGAACGTTAATGGGGCTTATATTTCTTAATTTACCTCGCAAGCGCAGAGTTCATAGTGCTTGGCTTATGTTTTCAAAGCCGATAACAGCAGGTTTCATTTTTTGGCTGATTAAGGAACCTACTCCGAGCACATGGTTTACTGAATGGCCACTATAATATATGGTGTAGTAGCTCTTTACTAGGAAACCGGTCCCTGTCCAACGCATCCCCCGGAACACTGTTACATCAGCCCTATATTGGGACAGGGTATCGGCTAGCTGCTGAGTAGCATTCGGTCTGTACAGGGAGTAAACGTTCTACGAGAAAATGCGTAAATCCTTATTCCGTTTATGTTGCCGGGTTCGTCGTTGTGTTGTCAGTCCTGTTCGAGGTTCTGTGGCGCGGCAGGATCCGCAGCATTTGAAATTTATTTCGAATGTTGCGGGTGCGGACGGGTAGATGGCGCGGAACTCTCCACTCTCCACTCATCCACGACTTTGCGCATCACCTCGCGAATTGCCGCATCTTTTCGACCTTGGACTTAGCCAAGGCTTACCACCAAATCGCAGTAGCTTCTGAAGACATTCCAAAGACGGCAATATGCACACCCTTTGGACTCTTCGAGTTCACCCGAATGACTTTCGGATTGTGCAATGTGGCGCAAACCTTTCAAAGGTTCATTCACTCAGTCCTGCGAAACCTCGATTTCTGTTTCGTCTATTTGGATGATGTTTTGGTCGCTTCTTCCACTGAGTCTGAGCACTTAGCCCATCTCGAGTGCATTTTTCAACGTCTCCTTGAGGCCGGTTTAGTCCTAAACGTTGAGAAATGCAAATTCCTTCAACAACAGGTGAGATTCCTCGGCCACTCCATTTCCTCTGAAGGAATACAGCCCGACCCAGACAAGGTGCAAGCAATCACAAGCTTCCCGCGTCCAAAAACAGTGAGGGAGTTGAGGAGGTTCTTGGGCATGCTAAACTTCTACCGTCGTTTCTTGCCCAAGGCCGCCCATCACCAGTCCGTTTTGAACGCGTACTTGTCTGGCCCCAAAACAAAAGACACACGAGAGATTGTGTGGTCTGAAGAGGCTGTCCGCGAGTTCGATAAATCCCGACAGCAACTGGCTGATGCTACACTCTTGGCATTTCCTCTGCAAGATGCACCCGTAGCCATTTTTGTTGATGCTTCTGACATCGTAGTAGGTGCTGCCCTTCACCAAAAGGTGGATCAAGTTTGGCAGCCGTTGAGCTTCTTCTCGAAACAGTTGAATCCCGGTCAACGGAACTACAGTACCTACGATCGCGAACTGCTCGCCGCGTACTTGAGCATCAAATACTTCCGTTTCTCCTTAGAAGGCAGGCCGTTCACAGTGTTCACGGACCATAAGTCTCTCACGTATGCTTTGAAACAAAAGCCCGACAAAGTGTCCCCTCGTCAGCTTCGACACCTGAGCTTCATAAGCCAGTTTACGTCAGACATCCAGCACGTGTCCGGCAAGGACAACATAGTTGCTGACGCTTTGTCTCGTGTCTCCGAGATTAACATCCCCGCCTCACTCGATTTCTCGGCTATTGCCAAGGCGCAGGAGGATGACGCAGCACTTCAGAGCCTCAAATCCAACCCCAAATACAAATTTCGGGAGTAGCCCATCTTCGGCTCAAACCTCTCGCTCTGCTGCGAAGACTCGGAAAAGGGACCTCGGCCATACATTCCGGCCACATTTCGCAAGGAAGTGTTCCACGCAGTTCACGACTTGGCGCATCCCGGCATCAGAACAACAAACAGGTTAGTCACCGGAAAATACTTCTGGCCCTCCATGAACAAGGATATCAATTCCTGGGCCAGAGAGTGCATCGCATGCCAAAAGTGTAAAGTCTCCAGGCATGTAAGGAAAGAAGTGGGCTCATTTCCCCGCACTACCAAGCGTTTCCACACGATACACCTCGACATAATAGGGCCATTGCGAGACTCGCACGGTTACAAGTATTGCCTCACAATCATCGACAGGTTCACGCTGTGGCCTGAGGCAATACCTCTGAAAGACATTACGGCGCAATCTTGTGCCGAATCCCTTTGCCGAGAGTGGATACCTCGCTTTGGCGTCCCTGCAATGGTCATCACTGACCAGGGAATGCAATTTGAATCCACCCTTTTCTCGGAGTTAGGCAAACTCCTGGGTTTTAAACGCCAGCGGACTACGGCATACCACCCGCAATCCAATGGGATGCTAGAACGTTGGCACCGGACGCTGAAAGCCGCCATTATGGCACGCGACGACCCGTCCTGGACTCAAGTCTTGCCTCTCGTCCTACTCGGCCTACGTACAACCCGCCGAGAGGAATTTGCTACCAGCCCCGCGGAGCTGGTATACGGGGAGAACCCAAGACTCCCAAGCGATCCGGTTTTCGACACGAGATCGGGTCTCACGGAGTCGGGGTTGGTGCGTCTGCTGAGGGACAATCTCCGACGCATCAAAGCGCCACCACCCACTCGACACTCGCCCATACCTGCTTGTTCGCCCAAGGAACTGGACACATGCACGCACGTGCTGATCAGGACGGATGCCGTCCGGAAGCCGCTGCAGCCTCCATATGAGGGCCCGTACCGCATTCTCGCGAGGGGAGAACATTTCTTCCAGCTCGAGATCGGCGGACGCAAAAAGGCGGTCTCTTTGTCCAGACTGAAACCCGTGTGCGCCCCGAAGCAGCGTCGTGTCCGCTTTGTGGATTAACGGGGAACGGAGTTCCGGGATCAGTCGCCGAAACCCCCCTAGGTTTCGTCTGGGGGCGGAGTGATGTGGCGCAGCAGGATCCGCGGCATTTGAAATTTATTTCGAATGTTGCGGATGCGGACGGGTAGATGGCGTGGAACTCTCCACTCTCCACTCATTTTAGAGCTCGCCACGGGAGTGGAGGATTAGCGGTGAGAAAGTGCCGTTGGTTGGGACAGAAAAGATCGTTTACGTTTAAAATATGTTTTAATTTTTGTTTTTATTTCTAAAACGTAAATGTTCAGATAAAGTGAATTAAAATTTATGGTTTTTGTTCTCTCATTTAATTCTTTCATGGATTAAGACTAAAATTTGGAGAAGCTTTATTTCGTTTTGAAATAACCGTTAAAGTTCTTTTTGTGGTTTTGTAACAAGTTGTTTCCCGTGTAGGGTTGTCAGCCCTATCCAATTCTCAACCTGGAGGACCAGTTGGTACAATTTGTCCTAAAATTTGTCCCGTTTTTGGGCAAATATAATCTAGAAAGCTCATAAAACAGGATTACGTGATAAATAATCGTATCCCTGACATACCTGGAGTAGCGAAAATGGCCAGGATTCGAAGGATACGAGGAGTTTTAAGACTTGTAGTAGTCCGTTCAATAGAAATCTATATTTAATCTGTCTTTTGTAGTAGTCATTCCTTACACTAAGTAGCTTCTTCTCAGAAAATAGGAGTTTCCAGATGATACCTATAAAAGATCCTTTTTCCAAGTGCATTTCATGTAGGTTTGATTTATGTATGTGTATATCGATAATGAGATAATTTACTTGGCTCGAATAACCATTCCATCCATGCGTATTACATCCCATTAACTATGCATTGTTTTTTTTCAATTTTCATGCTTTATTGCCCCATTATCCTGAAACATATATACGAAAGTCCTTGCTAACCATTTAACATCCAACACACTTCACTGTATCCGCACATCAACCTATTCCACTAACATATATACAACAAAATTTACACGAACAACACAAGACTTTAAAGCTAAGCAGCACCTACCTGTTGACTCAACTTGTTGCTTTCGTTTCATGCTACCCCCACCCCCACTGCCATTGCCCTCCGTTTTAAGGGTATGTGTAGCGATACCGTCGTTAAGGCCTCGCGCACCTTTTGAATTTTTCATTGTCGGGGCGGGGAAATGTAATTGAGGCATAGGTGGTGGCGGTGGTGGGGGTGGCGGTGGTGGTGGTGGGGGCGCACACGCAAGGGCAGGTGCAGTTTGTGCTGCTTCCATTGTCGTTCCTGTTGATGATATCACGAGAGATACTGACGATTTTAAAGTCGTGCCGCTGTTATATAACGACCGTGTTGATTGATAGGATTCATCCCCTCCTAAACAATTATCCCTACTCCTATCACTTAGATTCGGTAGACTAGCATGTGGATTCTTTTCAGTTTCGGCTAGCTTCGCCTCAGCAAGTTCGGCTCGTTCCAATGCAACTGTTAAGTCCTTTTCTAACATCTCCACTTTCAAACGTAACGTACGAATCTCTTCATTGCTAGAGTTTTCTATAGCCGCATCCATAAGTTTTTTCTACATTTGTGTTAGTTTAAATCGATCAAGGAAAAACATAGAAAGGTAGAATTAGTCTTCAGAACGGTGTTAGTTTTCACTAATAGATAGCATGCAGCATTGTCAAATAGAACTTTGGAAAATATTAAAGGCATGGCAGTTGGTTTACTGAGTGGGTCTTTTGCAACTTCCACCGAGTCAGGAATGACTCCTGCCTCCTGCCCAAGACAGGAGGACTACTACTGCTACTCAGCATCAAATGCAGAGAATGTATCTTTGAGCCTTAATTGCAAAAAACCCCTCGATAAAAGAATTAAATGAACCGATAAGCTTCGTAATAAAAACAGCTTCAAATGCAGGTCACTATGCATGACTGCCAGATCTAACCATATAAAGGAGACTAAACATCCCTCAATTTACATCAACTCCACTTTATACATAAACGTTCATGTAATTCACCAAATATGCGGCATGGAGCGAAAGGACGAAAAACCTGGACTTACCATTTCAACGATTCTCTCCCCGTGGGCAAGCTCTCTCCTATTTAATTCCTCCCTCAATCGGGTGATTTCCACATTGGGCGATGTAGGCGTTATTGGTGCATTATTGATGGGTGTTATTGTGGCTGTTGTGATTTTTCGCGTGGGCTCGCCATTCCTTGCTCCCCCATCCAAGGAGTCTGATGTGAATTTCGTTAATTCGTCATTACGTCGTTTCATTTCGATAAGAGCTTCTTCCATTCTGTAAGGATTAAGGAGACTTTCAGTGGTTTGGCGATACCAGTTTTCAGGACAACAAACCAAGAGTTAAAGAAAAGATACAATTTTCAGATAAATTAACTATAAATTCAAACTACCATTTCAAACTCACCACCTACTTCCGAGTTTGAAACATGCAAAACATGAAAAAGGACTTCCACACGTCCCACTTGGTACTTACTTTTTGCTTGTTGTAACGCTTTCCCTCATATTCGTTGTCATCAGTTCCGCGACTCTGGTTAAATTTGTATTCTCGGTTCGAAGTTGTTCAATCTCCTCCTCGAGATGAGTTTGCTGAAAGACAACAGGACGAATGGTGCTCAATAGGTCGGAACTCCAGACATAACATTTACACCAAGAACCCAATCCCAAACCCCAAATAATCGGATGAAAAACTTTCTCTTCGTTGAACACAGAGAAAATTAAATCCATAATATCCTTGGCTTAATCCTTGTTGTAAGAAGCAAAGTCAACGCACAAGATATGCAACAAGTTCCTCCGGAAAGGAGCGAAATAATGGTGTCAATGAAAGATGGATAGCCCATGCCCATTTCATCCCAACCCCCTGAGTAACTTGTTTGGAAACTTACATTTTCCAGGAGTTCTGAGATCTTCTCGTTTGCTTCGTAGAGATGTAACTCGACGTTATTTAAATTTGTTTTGTTTTGAGTAAATTCAGCGATGAGCTTCTGTATACATTCAATGGCGACGAGATGGGATGTATCTTTTTGAGTATCAATGAGACTTTCAAATTCGTTTGTGTTGGCGGCTGGTACTAATTTGCAGATTTCTTCCTTCAGGAGCTTGTTGGCGGCAATTATTTCACTGACGTCAAATTGTGAGCTTCTCAGTTCTTCGATTTGTTTGGTGAGTCTGGAAAAATGAAGATTTTAAATAGATTTTTATATTTTCTAAAAGGCAGATTCATTGAGCAATGGTTAAGGGGATGAATAGTGGGTGAAGAAGCTTCGAGCGCTAGTATAATCGTGCGAGAGATGATCCAAAAGTAAACGAATATGTATTTTCACTTTAGACCCCCCGCACTACCAACCTTTCCAACAAATGTCAAGACTGGATTCGGAAAGTACTAACCGAGACCATTCATTTGATACCCCACATGGCTATATTTGGTGAAAAAAAATGTACACCCCCCTTTTGCATGTATGGGGACCTCCCCTTAAATTCGGCGTAGAATGATGTAACTCACTGTATCCATGACCGTTCACAGTTCCACCTTTCCACGAAATTTGATTTCAATCACTATAACCTTTTCTGAGAAAAATGCGTCTGACAGACAGATAGACAGACACACAGCCAGACAAACAGAGTGGCTAGGATTTAGAGAGGGAGGTGTCCAAGCGAAGTACCACCTTACCGAGAATACCGTTGCTGGACGACAAAAACCGTGATGACACCCACGGCATATGTTCAAGATGTGCGACAGCAGAAGGTACTCCAGGACCAAGAAAGATACCCATTCAAAGGAAGCTCGTCAACTCTGAGTTCTCCAGCAATGTCAAAGATGATAAAGGACAAGATTCAGGCAAGGTCAATAAACGCCAAAAGTAAAAGAACGTATAAAAGGGATAATCATGTCGGGGCCCCAGGGACCAGAGTCCCGATCCGAAGGAATTACCATCCACCCACCTTGAGGCAAAAATAGTTAAGCTGCTCGTGTTTATCAAGGACAAGCACAATGTGCTCCAAGCCACATGAATGAATATGAATGAATGAATATGGTGAGGGCTATTAGAGTCCTCTATAATAGACCATAGATGTAGGAAAAGAATACTAAGGATACACCGGACCCTACTGTCTCAACAGTGTCACAAGGGATCCAAGTGACGTCTAACCGTACTGCTATCTAATTACGGCAAAATAAAGGAGTACGCGAAAAAGAGGGGGACCCTCTTATTAATCAGCAAGCGCCTAAGAGAAAAAAAATTGAACAGCCAATTGTGAAAACCAGCACTAATAGTTCAGAAGGAGGAAAGCATACAGCGAATGTAAGAAAGTCGGCCAGCGTTGCGAAGCCCAAAACGAACGAAAACGATGGATGAACTAAAGTTACCAGCAAAAAAGCGAAACGAAAGTGCGAACTCATCCAGATGCGATTGTTATCTCTAGTAATGGCAATCTGTCCTACGCGGAGATACTCAGAAAGGTCAAAGCTAATCCCGACCTAAAAGATCTGAGCGGAAATGTGAACAGAATCCGAAGAACCCAGAAAGGGGATGTCATGTTCGAGTTGAAAGGATCTAGCGTAGGCAAACCTGATGACTTTCTCACTCAAGTTAAAAACTCACTTGGGGAGAATGCCGCAGTGCATGCCCAAAACCATGAGATCTACATATACATACAATGTAAGGATATCGATGAAGTAACATCGAAAGGAGAAAGTTGGACTGCTCTGAAGGAACAATTCAAGTTGGAAGAACTTGCTGAAGAGTCTGTTGTGGGCATACGAAAAGCCTGTGGTGGTATTCAAACGGCCACAATACCAGTACCAGCAGAGGCAGCGTAGAAGTTGTTGGCGGCCGGAAAAGTTGGGATTGGATGGACTGTCTGCCGTTTAAAAAAGCAAACTTCACTAAAGAGGTGTTGTAAATGCCTCATGTTTGGCCACTTCGCGAAGGTATACACCAGTGGCGTTGATCGGTCTGCTGTAGACACTTTTCAGAAAAAGCGATCAGGTTCAATTGTAGACCTGACTTTTGTCAGCCCTGCGCTGGCGCGTGGTATGTCCTGGTACGTCAGTGAACGCTACCCTCACAGCAATCTTCTTTGAGGCGTGTGTCGAGTCACAGGGCAAAGACCCATCATGCCCGAAACCGAGAAAGATTTCAGGCTGGTCTGCAAAGCTTTGGATGAGCAGACCTTCAGAGAAGTGTGGTTAGATCAACCTGATAAAGCAGGCGCCTCTAGGGAAAGAGCCGTCCACGTGGCCCAATGCATCGCCAAAGCATGTGACGCGTCCATGCCTAGGAGGTGCTCATTCCCCAGTAGAAGACCAAACTACTAGTGGAATGGAGAACTGGCCAGCCTTCATTCAGCCTGCCAACCAGCGAGAAGAGCGGTTCAGAGGGCGGTAGGAAAAGTCAATAAGGAGCAAAAAAGTGCGCATACCAAAGCAAACCACCAAGCTCACCATCCAGCGAAGCAAGAGGAAATGCTTTAAGGAACTCTGCTCAGAAGCGGACGTAAGCCCGTGAGAGAGTGTTTATAGGATTATGACGAGACGGTTCAAAGTCCATTCATAACCACAAATCACATGGCCTACCCTCTTGCTGAAAATCATCCAGGGGATACTCACACAGCAAGAGGAAGGAACCGACGCATACCAGCCACCTCTGAATGTGATGACAATTCCGCCAATCACCAGAGACGGGCTGCTGGAGCTTTGCGGTATAATAGGAGACAGTAAAGCACCGGGCCTGGACGGAGTACTGAGCTCACCGTGAAATCCAGACTGGAAATGTTCGCTGAGTTGCTTGAAGCGTGCACGTCCGAGGGGACATTTCCAGCCCGGCATGGAAGCGGCAGAAGTTGGTCCTTTTGCCTAAGCTTGGTAAACCTCCAGGTGAATCATCCTCATACAGACCCATATGTCTTTTGGATACTGTGGGGAAAATGTTAGAGTTGGTAATCTATAGTATATTACTCCCTGTTGTTGAGAGAAAGGCCGCTTTTCAGATCGGCAGTATGGATTCCGTAAAGCCAGATCAACCATGATGAATCAGTGCTGCACAAGTTTAAACTAAAGACCTCACCCGACTGTCCAAACTGCGATGGAGTCCCAGAGGACCCAGACTACGTATTCTCCACTGTCTAAGATATGTGGAAGAATGGAGGAATCAGAAAATGTGGTGCTGAAAATGGTAGCACGTCGAGGGAATTAGGATGTGGTCAACTCCATGATCGCATCTATCCAGAACAAACTGCGAAAACCAGAGGAGAAGAGAATAGCGCGGTTATGTACGCCGCGTATAGAAGAAAGGTGACGAAGCCAGAGTGAGCGGACTCCGTGCCCTTATGGTGGTTCCGCGGCAGGAACGGAGTCGGGGGTGGTTTTAGTGGCTAAAAATTCAGTGTCTTTTGAAGATTTCTAACTTCTCATAAAACAAAAAACAGACGGACAAACAGTAAACCGATTTTAATAAAAATTAAAAAATTATATCTACCCTTACTATCCCACATACCCAAAGTCAGCGGATAGTATATATCTCGGGGCGAAATTAGTGGCTAATTACCAATTGTCATAATGTTAGTCTCGTGAAAGACAATCTTCCAATAAATGTCTACAGCTCTGTTACCAAACCTTATGTTTAAATTCTGGCAGCGCTCACGAACTGCGTTTGAACAAGAATGAAAGCGGCGCGAGTCTCAAAAGGGGGATAATAACCTGAGCCATCTTCCAGGTTAGGTATTTTTGAGTGATTCGTTTATAATTCATGATCCACAATAACTCAACACTATGCACAGTAGAAGCCTATAATAATGTCGACCTTCCTCGAGGACTTCTAAGGGGCCCTCATAAGGTGGATGCAGTGGCCACCGATGAGCGTCCGTCGTAATTAGGCCGTGCGTACAGGATTCAAGGTCCTTGGGTACGTCAGTCATGGTTTTTGCGTGACGCTTCAGTTTTGGCATTGCGTCTTTGAGCAGACGCCACAGACCAGTAGCGTTGAGTCCCCACCTGATGTCGAGAACAGGGAAGTCTCAGATTCTCCCCATATACCAGCTCCGCGGGACTTGTAACAAACTCTTCGCGATTGGGTGTTCGGAGGCCAAGAAGAATGACTGGGAGGAGCTTCGAACAAGAGGGGTTGTCTCGGGCCATTATAGTGGCCTTTAGCGTCCCGTGCCACCTTTTGAGCATCCCATTGGACTGAGTGTGGTAAGCGGTTGTCTGGTGGCGTTTAAAGCCGAGGAGTTGGCCCAACTCTTAGAAAAGGGAGGAATCAAACTGCATTCCTTGGTCGATGATTATAATTGCCGGTACACCAAAGCGTGGAAATCATTCTCGACAGAGGGCCTGTGCACAAGATTGTGCAGTAATGACTTTCAGAGGTATTGCCTCAGACCACTGAGTGAACCTATTTATGATTGTGAGGCAATACTTGAAACTGTGCGAGTCTCACAAAGGGCTAATGATGTCGAGGTCGATTGTGTGGAAGCGTTTGGTGGACCGAGGGAACACTCCTACCTCTTTCCGTACATGTTTTGTTGCTTTGCACTTCTGATATGCATGCACTGTCTGGCCTGAGAATTAATGTCTTTGTTACTGGAAGGTCAGAAATACTTTGCGGTGACTAACTGATTCGTTGTCCGAATGCCTGGGTACGCTAGATCGTGAACGGCGGAAATTGGCCGGAATATATGGCCTTGGTCTCTTGTTTGAGGTCTCGCAGTATATGCTGAATATTGGGCCGAAGATAGGAAACTCCCTGAATGTATATTTGAAGTTGGTCTTTAAACTCTGAAGAACTGCGTCGACCTTCTGCGCCTCGGCGATTGCCGAAAAATCGACGGTGGCGGGGATCTTGACCTCTGCAACACGTGACAAAGCGTCTGCAATTACATTGTCTTTGCCGGACACGTGTTGGATATCCAAAGTAAACTAGTTTCGGAGTTGGCGAAGGGACGCTTTGTCGGGCTTCGGCTTAAAAGTGAAAGTAAGAAGTCTGCGTGAACACTGTGAACGGTTAGGTGGCATCTGATTCAGGGAATGCCAGGAGTGTAGCGCAAGCTGTCGTTTGGCTAGCTCAAATGCCTGGACGGCCTCTGTGGACCACGCGATCATGCGTGAATCTTTGGTCTTGGGTACAGATAAGTAGGCATTAAAGATCGCTTGACGTTTAGCGGCTTTGGGCAAAAACGATGATAGAAGTTTAACATGCCCAAAAACCTTCGCAGATCCTTAACCATCTTCTGAACCTTGTCTGGATCCGATTGGATTCCTTCAAGAGAAATCATGTGGCCTATTGTTGAAGGAATTTGCACTTTTAAACGTTAAGCACATGACCGGCCTCAAGAAGATCTTGAAAAGTGAATTCGAGATGTTCCAAATGCTTAGACTCTGAAGAAGAGGCGACCAAAACATCATCCAAATACACGAAACAAAAGTTAAGGTTTCGCAGGACAGAGTGAATGAACCTTTGAAAAGTATGCGCCGCATTGCACAGACCAAAAGACACCTGTGTGAATTCGAAGAGTCCGAAAGGTATGCATATTGCTGTTTTCGGAATATCTTCTGGAGCTACAGGGATTTGATCGTACGCCTTGACTAAGTGCAAGGTCGTGAAAACACGGCAGTTAGCCAGGTTGTGAGCAAAGTTGCGGGTGAGTGGTATGGGATAGCGGTCTGGAATGGCCGGAGCATGCAGACCTCTGTAATCGCCACATGGTTTCCATTCCCCATTGGATTTTGGGATCATGGGTAGTGGAGAAGACCACCAGCTATTTGATAGTCTGCAAATGCACAGCTTTAAAAGTGTATTGAATTCTTTTTTAGCAACAGCGAGGTTCTAGGACGGTAATGGATTCACCTTCCGGAAGATGTGGGAGCCAGTAATGAGGATGTGGTGTTGTACATCGTGCTTAGCTGGCTGCGAGAGACTACTTTCGATAGTTATGTTGCTGTATTTTTAAAGAAGCGCCCGAATGATTGAAACTTTGACAGTAGAGCAGGTGGCAGATTTTCCTGAAGATCTGAGCGAAATTACGGGATCTATAAGAGACCTATTCTGCAGATCCACTAGCAATCCATAGTCCAGTCTGCACATAATATGGGACTACTGATATTCGCTACAACAAAACCCCATGAGAACGTTCGTCGAAGTCCCAGACTTACGTCTACCTGCTTGGAGCCGTAAGTGTGTAGGGTTGAGGAATTTGCTGCCACTGGTTTAAGTTGTTGCGGAATCAGTTTGTGATTCCACGATATCGGGAGAACTGAGACATTTGTGTCTGTGTCGACCAGGCAATGGCGCTTGCTCAAGCGATCGTATATTGTTAAGCGGCGTGGAGCTGCGTTCTGGATAGCCGCCTCTGGGGCTCCCAATGAGTTCAGTTTTTTGAAGCCAAGAACGCGAACGGGCTGGTACACTTCTTTGCTTTGTCGGCAAAGATGGTGGTGGTGATACCAACGAATTGCAAGACTTCGTTGAGGTCCCCGACGCGCGGCTACTTGATCGCCCTTTTCGGGTGGCGGACCGCGAACAAGTTCAGGACCTACCTCCCGAACGCAAAGTTCCCACTGTAGCCGCTAGCTTAGAGGCGGGAGCTGCGAGCGATGCCACCGTCTGCTGAAGCTCGGAAATTTGGCCCGTGGCCTCCCGCGATACTTCACTACAAGATGGCCTGTGAACGGGACAAAGGCTGAAGAAAAAGAAAACGGGAAGATCCATATGGTTATATTAAATTTACCGGTTCCTATGACTGGTTTCAGATGATCCACTTCAGTGCTGGAGCAGGAATGGTCACTTACGAAATACGTCACGTCTATAATTTTACCACTGCTTATATGTATTTCAAATTTTTTCGTAAAAACTACAACCGCTCCCAGGAGTTCTTTACAGATTAATGAAAAGGTTTCACCTACTCCAATTTTTATTTTTTATTGGAGGAATCAGCGAAACAAAGTAAGAGATAAAGGTCGGTTTCTACAACATGAAAGTGAAATATCGATGAAAACCTCCTTTTCGTGGAAATTCATATCACAGTAAGTCAGTTAATTTGAAAACTAGTTGGAAATATGATTTCTCTTTTCCAAGAATGATAAGGATTTATCCACTTCACATTTTTCTCTTAACTATTACTTACTCCAACAAAAATTGATGAGTGATATTCGCGATATTTCTTGGAGTTCTACGCTAAATTTTGGGGACGAAATTCACAGGACCTTCAGCTATCCTTAATTTTTATAATATCTATTTCCACTAGTATTTCGTGCTATTTATTTTCTTATTATCAATATTTCAACACTTTCTCCGATCATGTAGCTTCGTCAAGGTCCTTTAACACAGATAACTCGATTTTTTTACACTCCTACAAAGGATATAGTGCGCGATGAAGCTTGGCTTACAGGACAGTGTAGAACTCCTACTGATCGAGACAGCAACTGGTTTTCGAAACACTGTTTTGACAGAGTAAACTTTCTTTTGGCAAAAAACAGTTCTCCTGTTTAATTCTATCTAATCTTGCAAAAATAGTTATCGAATTACTTCGCATGAACCACTTGGACCGATTGCCTTTGTGTTCCAGATTCTCCTCGTAGTAGTGAGCTTAATAGGTTGTTCTGTCTATTCAAAAAGCATTAAGTTCCACATTTTGAGAATTTTGCCACTTTTTGACGACCCAAATAACCGTGCCTAAAAGTCGTTCAACTTCTAGGAACCGCCTTTTCCGGAAATCAGTCGTGCCATTCAGGAACCAGGAACTTCTAAACGCATATGCAGAACCTGGGCATCTCTCAATGGAAGCGCGTTTTGACAGTCAAGGTCTGTCATTGAACGATGTCGAAGTACATGGCACAAGAACGTCTCCAAATTGTCAAAATTTATTATAAAAATAATGAGCCGGTTACGAATTGTTTACGTGAATTGTGCGGAATTTATGGTCGTCATAATCGTCCAGATGTGAAGACCGTTGTTTATATGGTGGAAAAATTTGAATCAAAATTTACTCTTTTGAATGTGAAGCCACCAAACAGAATGCGAAAGAAGCAAACCGAAGAAAATATCACAGCTGTTTCAGCCAGTGTCACCGAGGATGAAAAAGAGTCCATTCCAGGTCGATCTCTAGAGTTGGGGCTCTCACAAATTACATTGTGGCATATTTTACGTAAGGATCTTAGCCTACATCCCTTCAAGATCCTCCTCACTCAAGAATTGTTGTCATCTGACCCGCCAAAATGCCGTAATGCCATGCTGGCGGAGTGATTGGACCCTATTTTTTTTCTGACGATGCTTGAAAAACGTTTATCGTCAATGGCGATCGCTACCGTACCATACTCACTGACTTTTTCTTTGAGGAAATCATTGGAGTGGAGCTGCGCCACATGTGGTTTCTGCAAGATAACGCGGCTTGCCGCACAGCCTGCGAAACAATCACATTACTGAAGCACAAGCTCGGCAATAGGTTTATTCCCAAAAAGGCCTCGTCAGTTGGGCGCCATGTTCGGCGCATTTAACACCGCCAGACTTCTTTTTTCTAGGGATATTTTAAATCCGTGGTGCACTCCAATAAACCAGCAATACTTGACGAGCTTCGCGAAAACATTGAACGTCCCATTTTAGAAATAGAGCCAAATGTTTGTTCGAAACTCATGGAAAATTGGGTTTGTCGTCGGTCCTGTCGGCGCTGGCAAGGCGGCCATATGAATTCAGCAATGAACCTGATAACGACGGCCAGCAGAGCTTTCATGCCTAGGAGGGCATCGAGACGTGGCAAACCTTCTATGTATTGGTGGACGGTGGAAATTGCAGAGCTTCGGAAGGAGTGTCACAGGCTCCGCCACTTAACACAACGTCTAAGCGACCGGGAGGAGGCAGCAAGTACCATAATGACAGAATACAAATTTTCCAAAAAGAAGACTCCGCAGCGCAATAAACAGGATCTGGTCCACGAGGTGAATGGGGACCCGTGCGGACTTGGTAACAAACTGTTCACTTAAGGTCGAACAGATGGACGGCATTGTAAGGGCACTACTCCCTGCGCATCCCGTATGGGATGATGACGTCGGCCCGGAGAGCGCCGAGGACTGTCCACTTTTCTCTATAAAAGAGTTGGAATAGGTAGTCTTCTCTATGAAAAGCAAGAGAGCGCCAGGACCCGATGGTATTCCAACAGAGGTATTTAAACTTGTATTCCCACAGCGGCCGGACCTACTACTCTTCGCATTCAACGCTTGCCTGAAAGAGGGTATTTTCCCTGCTCGTTGGGAGGTGGCGAGGTTCGCGCTGATCAGCAAAAGGAAAAGCGACCCCGGGTTGTCGTCTTTATACCGCCCACTATGTATGCTTGACACTGCTGGAAAAATGCTCGAAAAGCTCATCAGAAGTAGATTCACTGAAGCGGTACGCGCTGCCGGAGAGCTAAGGATGCCTCTCAGGATATAGGTTTTCAGAGGGAAATATATCAGCACCTACAGACCATCTCTTGACAGATTCAAAAGCTTTGATGATGAACCGGGTGTTTGCTACGCCCAAGCCACAAGAGGTCTAACCTATCCCTGCTTTTTTCTCTAACGCCTTCCAAAATTTGGTTGCAGCTCTATCAAACTTATCATGAATTTATTGTGCTAAATGTCGTTACATTCAACTCCGCGTGGCTGACCTCATATGCGCAGCATGTTACCGCACCAGTGTTAGTTGATTTTCTGAAAGGCTAAGGCATATTCAGTATAAGTTTAAAGTAAACGTGAGACTAAAGTTGGAAAGGGGTGGGAAGAGTTACTGTATTCTAAGTGGCTGTGAAGCATCTAGGCATCTCAAGTTGTAGTGGAAGTAAACCGATTAAGGTTTAGTTCCTGAAAATATTTACTGTTAAGCCCAAATGTTGATAGCAATGACTCCCATTTAAAGTAGGGATTAAGGGTTCACTAAAATCTTCCCTGATTGCCGACAAAGTCGGCCAAAGGGGATAAGGATTTAAGGGCAGGCAATCTGCAATTTTGAGCTCTCTTTATGCTTTGGAGACTGTTACAATACCGTGGAGGCGGACTGATCTATCGGTTACGATCTTTGGAAATCGTGGAGGCGAACTGATCTATCGGTCACGATCTTTTTATTTCGATAACGATCTATAATGGGATTCTGCAATGTGCGAACGCTTTTCGATGATGCTTCTGAGACCCGCTAGAGTAGCCACTTGCTCCAATTTTACCGGGAATTGTAATGGTGCAGGTTTTATATTCTGGGGTTAAGTGGCGGCACTTTATTATTGACCTCTGGTCAGCCTGCGGGAAGTGAACTTGAATCCGGTGTTGGATTGATGCTTAATGCTCCATACCGTGCGCCCTTATAATCTGGGAGGGGGCATTAGGAAAACTAGGATATTTCCGTTCGGGCATAGGGCCACGATCAAAAGTGTTCTATTCTCTAGCGCAAATTGGAGTCCTAGTTCGGCCAAGAATGTTTTCGGTTGTGTTTCTCTTAGCCCCTGTTTTATCTTCATTGTTTGTTGCATTTGCCTATAGGGGTCTGCAGTCAACTACTAAAAATTATAGTAATACATATACTATAATCAACTTTATTTGAACAGATATCAATATGATGGATATTTCAGAGCCTAGGCACCATAAAGTGGCACTTTCCTAATTATACTATTATATTTTCTGCTGGGTAGGTTCTGAGAATGGCCCCCGAAAGAAATGATTCTTTTCTAGCCCGTGCCCTCCTCCTTGTGAATTAAATGTCAAAACTGAGAACAGTTTTGAAAAGTCCTAATCAAGACCTTTCATTTGATAGCCCACATGACTATATCTGGTGAAAAAAAATTGTGCACCCCCCTTTTGCATATATGGTGCTCCCTCGACGATTTCCTACCTTGTCGTGGTGAGGGAGCTTAGTAAGGATCCTCCAGGAGATGAGAGGTGACATCTGAAGCCAATCAAAACCTAAGCCAAGGGGTGACTACTGTGTCGAGGGCTGAATGGTCACAGAGGTTAAGATGTGGCCGTAAACAGTGAACTCTGGGTATCAGGCGACCTCCACTTTCAACTAGCCTTGTCTCGGCAAAAAGGGGCTCTGCCGAGACCGGCTCACTTTCCCCGATAAAACTAAGGCCATGGTAGCGAATTATGAGAAAGCAAAAGAACAAAAACAGAAATCTTTTAAAATACTGCAATTAAACCTCGATCGTGACGATCCAACCCCGAGTGAAGGGGCAACCCGAAGCTCATCGATGGAGAAGCTGAGTCTAGACTAAATTTGTCCACTTACTCATGTAGGAACCAATCTAATTGGGACCCAGTCCTTAACGGACGAGCCGAAGCAAGACCCTTCTCTCAGCACTCCTGAGCCCAGGTTCCAATCGGCGCTACCTGCTGAGGCTAAAGTCTTGCCCATGTGTAAGCACCTATCCACGAACAGCAAATAGCCTGTGGGCAAACCGACTCCGTGCAAATCGAAACCCATAAGGGGAAACCGAAGCGGCAGCGTTCCTCGGACAATCCCAACTCTTCGACAAAAAAGGCAGCAAAGAGGGCTCAGTCGGCAACGGCTAGGCCTTTATTTGCAGCCAAGGCTATCGAAGCCAATGGACGAGTTTTGTATGACGACTCTAATCTATCCGTATACGATACTGAGCAGTGCGAGCACCTTAGGAGGAAACTCCTCGTAGCTCTAAGGACTGCAACTTTGCAAAGGATTATACTACGCTTTGACTCGGTAGGTGCATATCGTAAAATGTTACGGATAAACTTTGCCGACGAAAGCACGAACGAGTGGCTCAGGCAGTACCGTTCCTCCCTCAACGATGTGTGGGAGGGTGCGCGACTAACACTAAAAAGGGTCTCTGAGTTGCCATCGTTAAAAAGTGCTTCCTCTGGCTTCCAGAAGAAGAGCGGAATGGTGCTGGGGTTCTGGAACAACTTGGTGTGCAGAATAACCTCAACACTTTCACCTTAATGCTGCTAGGCAGCAAAACAGGAGAGAGAGCCGGTAGACCAGGAACTTTTCTCACTATCGGCGTTCCGGAACCCGATGTTAACGGGCTACCGGCTCTACTACTGGATAGGGACCGCCAAGTTACAAGTGTCGGCTCCTAAATCCATTGAAGGCGACGTGGAGCTCTCGACATCTTCATCTGAAGCGTAGATGAGGTGCCATATTTCCCAAATAAATTTGCAGCATTGCGTCGGATCAATAGCTGTAGGACATTTATATACCTCATACAAGAACCGTGAGTTGTTGGCAGGGTAGTCAGGGGCCAAAACTTCCAACATGCTGACCTGTTGTATGACTTCCAAGCTAATTTGGTTAATGACCTATGTGATGCCGACACCACATCGGCTAAACTAACCATAAAAATTAAACAGGGAAATAAAGAGATACTATGGTGCTCTGCATATTTTCCCTATGACGTAGAAGAAGTTCCCAATGGAACATTCATCAGAGCTATCCAATACGCCATGGGGGTAAAGCAGGATGTGATGTCAATGCTTACCACAGGATTGAGACTACTGGAGTATCTAGTAGGAACCGATTTGCCGATCCTTAATTTGGGTAATGAACCCACTTTCTCCAACGTGGTCAGGCGAGAGATCATCGACACCACGGTGGCATTCCCTGACATCGCGGCTCTGGTCGGACAGTGGAGAGTATCAAACGATATCACACTCTCCGACACACACCAAGGATGCTCCTCAATCGTGTTCTGAAGTTTGATTCAGCCGTTAGCTGGAATCGCTATAAAGAGGCACAGAAGGCTCTAAGGAAGAGCATAAGATCGGCTAAACGATCATCATGGAAACGCTTTTGCTAACTCTCTTGAGGCAACCTCAAAGCTGAAGCGGATTCTGGTTAAAGAACGAAGCCAGAAGCTGGGTTATTTACGTTTACAGAGCGAGAGGAACACAGAAAGCGATAAAGAAACGGCAAACCATTTGCTTGTTGTGCACTTCCCAGGCAGCATCCAAAATTTCATCCCGGGGCCGACAGGTGCATACAGCCTTCAACCGAGAGACTGGAATCTGGCATGCAAAGTAGTATCACTGGAGCGAATAAAATGGACATTTAACTCGTTCCATAGATACAAGTCTGCAGGTCCGGATAGCGTCATTCCTGCGCTATTAATAGAGGAAATGGATGCCCTGAGCCTACATATTCGGAATATATGTCGGACATGCCTAGCACACGCTTATATTCCAATTAACGGGCGTGATGTGAAGACTTTATTTATTCCCAAACTAGGGAAACCCACCTACATAGACGCAAAAAGCATCCGACCGATCAGTCTAACGTCTTTTCTACTAAAAGTGGCCACTTCAGCATAGACAAGACGCCTACCAGAAAGGCATGGACATCGAAGGTGCCTTCAATTATGTCTCATTAGCGGCAATTTGTGATGCGGCAATACAACATGAAATCAAACCGCTGCTAATCAGTCGGATCCTTCACATGCTAGAGTGGAGAAAAATCCACATATCGGTCGGCCAGAAGTCTATTGAAGCAGGATGTCTTAGGGGCTGCCCACAGGGAGGGGTTCTCCCTCCGCTGTTATGGCTCTTGGTAATGAATACCCTGTTATGACTCCTTCAGGGCGAAAAAGTCCTCTTGCAAGCTTTTGCGGATGACCATGCCGTAATAATTACCGACAAGTTTCCTTGAATGCAACACTGGATGAATCCATAGTTGGTGCGTCCCCAATGGACTCATGGTGAACGCTAGGAAGACTGGACTAGTTATGTTTACTGGGAACATCAAGTGGGCAGCTATACGCTACCCACCTTTGCAGGGACGGAAATCCCGCTGTCACAAACAGTCAAGTATTTAGGAGTACATTTCGACTCCAAGTTAATGTGGAAGCACCATATCGAGGAACAATATCAGAAATCCTGCAGAATGTCCTGGTGCTGTAGGAGTGCGATAGGTAAGACCTGGGGACTTTCACCCAAACGGATATACTGGATGTATACATCCATAATAAAACCCATTTTGATGTATACATGCATCGTCTGGTGGCCAAGACTGAATTTTGCTAACAGCAGGAAGCTGCTAACGCAGATTCAAAGACTTGGTTGCCTAAGTATTACTGTAGTAATGAGTACTACGCCGATTGCGGTACTTGAAGCTATCCTGAATTTACTCCCCATTCACTTGGAGGTGAAACGGAAAGCGGCCAACGACGCATATAGACTCGATACCATTGAGGCGTGGAAAGGCGGCCAATCAAACGGTCATGCGCCTATCTGGAAATTCCTTGAAAAACATCCGGTAGCCCTGATGTCGACCGATCATATGGTTTCCAGATTCGTCCTTGAAAAGACATACACTGTCGTAATCACCGAAAGAGAAGAATGGTCGACAAGTGGCCATGAGTCTTTTCAGATTACAGACCTAATAATCTTCACCGACGGGTCAGTCATGGAGGATGGATCGGGCGCAGGGGTGTTCTCGGAGAATCTGATTATAGAACTGGCCCGACTCCTCGGAAAAATGACGACCATATTCCAGGCGGAGATATATGCCATTTCATTGGCAGCAGAAGAATGTCTGCGACAAAAATGGAGGGGTCGCACCATTCGAATCTGTTCCGACAGTCAGACGGCATTATCAGCACTAAACAGCAATGATATATCAAGCCAGTTGGTGTGGAGTTGTCATCAGGTGCTGCTGAAACTTGACTGACTGAACGAAACATTCCTGATGTGGGTGCCGGGGCACTCAAACATCGCTGGTAATGAGGAGGCTGGCAGACTGGCTCGCCGAGGGTCTGGATCCACGATGGTAGGGCCAGAACTAGCTTTTGGAATCTGGCCACCCACTGTCAAGTCTACTCTGAAGGGTGAAATTGCAAGGATTCACGCAGCTGAGTGGAGAAATTGCCACGTCTTGCCGCATTGCCGGCAGGCGAAAATCCTTGTGAATGAACCTGGGGTCGCTAGAGCGGCATTTTTGTAATCCCTCAAAAAGTGGGACATGAAAACCCGAGTAGGGCTTTTAACGAGGCACTGCTTCTTAAGCTATCTTATGGAAAAGATTGAGGTGGTGGTTTCGGCTATGTACAGCCAATTGAGAAGGAGGAGGAGACGGCCCTGCCCGGCCTCCTCAGATCTCAGGCGAAGACCCCTTGGTAAGGTTTTTTTCAATGAAGAATCTACACACTCTCTGCCTCTGGTGAATGTTCTCAGATTCGCTAAAGCCTACGAACACCGTAGCCATTGAATAGGGGATTTACGGGGATAGTACAATGGGCCAAGCAATGGCCTAAGTGCTCGGAGCTGCGGCTCCCCCCAGTAAACCAAACTAAACTAAACTGCATATATGGGGACTCTCCCTTAAATTCCACATAGAGCAATATAGCTCACTTTATGAGCGAACAGTGGTGTAGTTTGTTAGGTTGAGTACTTTAAATGTATTTAAAGATATAAATGAGAATTAAGGGTTGTTCTACCAAAAAACACTTACTTTTTAACTTTGTCTGCACTTTGTTGTTGTGTCGATTTGATGAGCATTTTCTCTTCAATGGTTTTGTTCAGTGTTAAATTGATTTCAACCATTTGTGATTTAAGCATTTCGTGTTGACCCTCCAACTCTTTGATACGATTCTTTAATGTTGTGGTTTCCTTTTCCATTTTCTCCTTTTCCTCTTCAACTGTAAAGAAGGGTGAGGTAAGTATCGGGGTTTACATGGTAGAGAGGCTTAAAATAAGTTGGATGAAACATTTACCATTGCAAACATACACTCACATTTATTATTCTTCTGCTGTAACAATTCATTCTCTTCCCTAAGTGCAATATTATCTTCTAACAATGTGAAAAGGTCTGTCTCCGGATCGGATTTGTTGTAATTCGGATCACGTACGCGACTTCTGCTTCGAGTTTTCCCTTCCGGCGTTCTATAAGTCGCAACAGGAATCCGCCCACGACGTTCCATGTTTTATCTAAAAGAACAAATCAAAGAAACAACCAATCAAATATTTGTTCATACAATCAATCTATAAAGTCAGAAAACATTAGATACATAGTCCAAAGTCGCGTTCAAGGCTGTTCAAGGCTAAATTTAAGTAATGCCACCGCCCACATTTCACTGAATCAATTATGCTAAATTTCACGCGAAAACCTAAAGATTTATCCGTGGAATTTATAGGAAAGTTTAAATTTTCAAAATCTCACAGATTTTGATTAATTCATGAGTCTAGAATTCAAAGAAAGAAATTCGGAAATTGAGGGCAGTTTGGCTTTGATTTGGAAAACCGATGAATCTGCCCAAGTGCCTACATATATTTAGATATTATCGACAGCATGAGGCATTCCTCGGTTCAATTAAGACTCAACATTTGTAGAGAGGAATTACGTCAGCACTCATCTGCATCTTTTAAATTAAGAAGAAAAAAAGCAGAAGATAAATTGATCATGGGCGGAATTTCGAATTTCATGCTTGTCTCTGAGTCACATTTACAATGGTCTAAATTTTTGGATAATAAATCCCATTAAGATATGGATATGGGTACATTTGCTAACCATGTACATGTGACCAGAAACCTCAACCTACTCAGTGTTAATTGTCTTTTCCTGATGTGCATAAATGGTTTGGATTGATTAAAATTAACAATGTTACAAAGATACTTGAAACTAGACGCATCTGAATGTAGGAGTTTGGACCAAGTATGGGGCCGAGTAATGATGGTTTGCCCAATCGGAGCATACAAGGACAAGCAAGGCCGGTGTTAATTAGGTTTATTGATAGGTGTCCATAACACATTATTACTAATCGGACTAATCCTATATTCTACACTCAGTATTGAAGTAATGAGATTTTCAAATCCGGAACCTGCTGCCATCAGGACAAAAAAAACAGTTTGATAACGACCCAGATGAATAAGGAAAACTCCCATGGTTTGCATGATTTGCCGTCATGATTTCATAACTTTATTTGCCAGGGCTAAAGCGGTAACGATGGTTGACGTGGAAGCAAGCAAACTTTTATCTAACTAAGATATTCTAAGGGAGGTGTCAATTAAGGTCAAATGACGCAGGTCCACCCGATAACAGATGAAAAAGTAGAATCAGAGACGAATTCTCATCTTTTTCAAATCAAATTTGGACTTCACGTTCCTCTTTAACTAACATAATCAGATATTGTCGTCACTGGGTTCAAAAATGGTACCCATATTCGGCAGAACACTGACACAGTTGTCGTTGACCATGTATAATCGCCAACCTAAATTTGACTACATTACGCTTTGTCTGATGAGGCAATGAATAAGATAAGATATTTGATTTCAATTTCTATTAAGACAGGCATTCCAGATTTGTAGGGTCCGCGGCTTTGCAATATGGTCTCAATTAGCCCTCTCAATTGGATAATTCCTATCCTGATCTTCCTTTTGATCCAATATTTGCCATTTAGAATACTTAATTTTAATTATTTTAGAAAAAAGCAAACAACTGGTCGCTTTCCCCTAAATTTAAAAATCCTATTACATTTGAACAAGTTTCAGTTTGCATTTGATTGTCATCAAGCATTGAGCCCCCGTAAAATAATGTTGAGTGTACCGATGCGCCTATCGGTTTACCTGAGATAGAATGAATATGCATGCATTTACCCATGCAAAAATGGGAGTGTATTTTTGCTTCCGCTGCGCCGACTTGAATTTGGAGTTCAAGGCCAGCGTCAGTGGAATCAAAAATGAACAGAACCGGGAACCGGCTGATCGGGGATACAGCTGATGAGCGGGAGATGCGATAAGAGTTGGCCTAAGGATATCAATGAAAAGTGGGAACTTCTGAAGCCGCGCCTCACTAAACATCTGACGTCCTGAAACAATGATCGAGGATGCAATCCATCGTGGATCCTCCCTTTTGATCATGGCACTTGGGTCCAAAGTTTTACCGCTCCACGGGCGCGGTCGAGCCGCCCTTTTTATTTTATTTTCAGATTTAACTTGTGTGTATTTAATTAGTTAAGTGCATGCGAATACTCAGTTTTTAGAATCCGGTGCGGACCTTCGCACGAATTTTTGTGAAAAGACATGTGAGGAATCGAAGTGCTGAAAGGCTCCCTCCTGTCGAGCCTGGCTAGCACAGAGGCGTGCAAGCACGTGTCGAAGAAGCACGTCGATGGAGTTTCAAAATTTTCGAGCGGACATTCACGGTCAATTTCGCCCAGCTTTTCAGGTTTTTTGGGATAGCTCTCCCCTCTTGGTCGTCTCTGGCCACTCAAAATGGTCGTTTGTCCAGCAGTATCCTTCCACTACAATACATATATGCAATAGTATTGGCTCTCAAAGCAGCGGTGACTCCATCTCAACTAATGACTGAACTCTCAGCCACATGTGTCGCTATAATTGAATCTGCAAAGAGAAACGTTTGAAAAATAGCCATCATCACTGACCTACTAAGTGTAAGAACCTCAAATTCGCCGACAGTATGCACCTCATGGCCAATCAAAGTCACACTACCCTTTCCAATTCCCCTTACTGCCAGATGGACCATTACCTTAAACTTTGTCATCGAATCAAATATGGTTGAACTAGTAGTAGGTGATACAAGAAAACAGGGGGAAGAAAATTATAAACTATAGTCGGCTTCATTGACACACCCCTTGGCAGAAGCTTTCCTGAATTCCTTAGCATTCCCTGATTAAAATTAGGCGTGACACCAGCAGCATTATTAACAGGCTGCTCATCAATGGTACTCTAAACAAATCCTTCCTTCTGCCTAAATTGACGCTTCTTCCTCAGAGATCTGCGATCCGTGGGGTGTAAAGAAGATGAACGACAATACAGTGTTTCATTGTCAAAAATATACCAATATCAGGTTCAAATATCCTTTTTCGAAAGGGTCAATTCGCTGACTAGCCTTTTTAAAGGTCATATCAACAGCTTCTACTCGAAACTGGCTAGTTTCAACGGAGAGGCAGTACTTTACATAATGTCTAATTTTTACTCAGGTGTCATATTAATTTACGGTTTCGCCTGGTCACACTAACTCAGCACTCACCAGTCGAAGTATTATATCAATAATGCAGCACACGTCAATATTGCTTCCTGCAGGTGGAAAATCTTAGAAAGGCGCTCCAGTTCCATGGTAAAAACGACGGAGTTGGAGCGGGCGCGTGCGGGATTCGCACCCACTAAAAACCACTCCCGATCTCTCTAGCTATAGCTCCGCGAGACCACCAATTAGGTATTACTTCGCGGGGTGGGTTTACCTTTATTCACTCATGATTCTCGTCCTTTAAGCTTTCCTCCTTTTTCCTTCCTTCACAGGCTCATTCTGTATTTTTACAATTGCGGAGGCGATTGTAAACCAGTTCCCCTTTGACCTCAGCATCTCCGTAACTATATTCTCCGTTCACGTTCCATCCCAGCCCTTGGTTTATGCTCCTTCTTTCCATCGTGGGTAGTGAAGCATGTCATGCTCAGCATCCTCTGGTGCGTCACTACAGCCGAAAGCGGTAAAGATACTTCCTGTAGCAACCACCGTGCTCCGTGAGGATTTGGGTAACGTGCTAGTTGGTTTCTCCGTCTTGCCGACCAAGCCATACCCTAATGTTGGGAATGAGCCTGTGCATCCATCGACCCTTCGAAAGTTTGCCTCCGCCCATACAGATGATGCGTAGAACAGGACCACTTCCGTTTTCTCATTCGCCAGAGTCAATCCAACCATCTCCAGCCAGGTCTTTAGCACCTTCACTGCCTCCGTGACGTAAGCCTTCACATCCTCTGGGTGTTTTTCTGCAACAAATATACGCAATTATGTTAGCCAACGCGCTTCCAATTCAGTTTCAGTTTGAATTGAATGCCTTTTTGACATCCATTGCCACCACGGCACAGCAACCACCAGAATTCAGTGCATCTTTTGCCAGGCTGACCATCATGCTTATTGCAACCACGGTAGGATCGAGGTGACGAAACCCGCACTGGATCCGCGATAGGCCATTTTCGCCGTTATTATAGATTACTCTCTCCATCATCTTCCCAATGTCCAACAGACAGATTGGACGATATGATGCTATATCTCCAGGTGACAGGGAATATTCATTCTTTTAGACACGCCTCGAAGCTGTTGGCAAAAAATCGGCCCTAGTCTTTGATGGCTACTTCAAAGCTCGATTAGGAATGCCATCCAAACCTGAGACAACTGATCCTACCACATATTTCCCGTTGCTCCTCCTCGGTAACTGAGGGCATCACGCACTCGTCGACTTGGACCACTGTTTGCTTTCCGCTGTCATGGTGGTGGGGGAACAGAGTGGTAACAATCTCTTTCAAGATGCAGACAGGTCACCGGAGTAATCTCAGCAGTCTTTTTATTACCACTTGGTAGGCTCCGCTTTCGTGGTGCGAGCGAAGCCATCTAAAGCACCGTTTCGACGGCACATGCTCTCTAAGACGGCACTTGATGCGGGTTATTCTTACTCATTCGGTATTTAGTGCTGACTTTTGAAGTCCAATAAAGTTGAACTCCTTTACCAAAGTCTGACGAACCGTATCCTTCGTGGTGACCTCATCTATAGACTATAGACTGTAGAGATCTCCAGCTTGCTAGCCCTGATTTCGGCTTCCTGTCCCAAGGATGATTTGACTCAAAAATTTCTCTGCCGTTATATCCTTGGACTTCTTGAGCTCCAACATAAAGTATCCTTTCTAAAACCGTCTAATGCGGCTAACATTATCTCCCAAATAGGTAGCTTCGGTGTTTGCCTTCACTCTTTTGAGAATGTCAGTGTATGATGATGATGATGATAATAACTTCCCGATTGGTGGCTGCACATTATGTCGCTCAGGTCGTTATGCGGAATTGTTTCCTCTTTCCCGTATCCCGCTACACTTTCCCCCTTGGGAGTAGCATTTTCATTTGCGAGGGCTTTTGCCTGTAAGGATGGGGATCTGTGAAGAATCGGGGTTCTTCTGAACGGGTCCGTCAGTGAAACCAGTTGGAGTAGAACTGGTTTCATTCACGGACCCGTCGAGACCCGAGAGAGATTGTAATATTTGATATCACAGTTGCCAAGGTTCTCTTAAGCACAGTGGTTGTTGGATACCGACGCTGAGAGCTAGCTTGTCCACTCTCAAAAACTGGGTTTCCGAAGCCCTGCACAGTAACTATAACTATATTCCGCCCTAGAAAGCCTAAGTCCAACCCACCGTGGGAGTTTGGTCTAAAGATGGTCGAGGGACAATTTTCCATCCTAGGGGAGCTAGCTAAGGTATAGTCAAGGCTTTCGCCATAGGCTTCTCAATTGGAGTATACTCATGACGCTATTTGAAAGTAGACAATCTCAGCGGTAAGTTCTGGAAACCGGCATAATTTCACTATCTCGAACACTGAGCTAAGCGGGACAGAGCATATTGGATGTTGGATACTCGGTGCTTAAAGCAGGAGATAGCTTCATCATGATGAACATTGGACTTTGAGCATTGTCTTCAGACGCTCAAGGGTATAGTTTATGAGCGCCGAGGAAGGATAAATCCATGATGTGGGGGGTTTTACTTTGCTATCTGAACTGGACCACAAAGTCCCAAAGGCAGCCGCCATATAAAGCTCAAATTTTTCCGTGAAATGTGGAATCATAGATTATTTTTGAAGAGTGAGGAAGGGTAATGGTCTTTGATGTAAAAAAAGAGCTAATTGCAACATTTCCCGTGAGGTTTTCCACAACAGATCTGCATACATCTGCATGAAGGAAGTAAGCACAGGTTAAATCGCCTTCAAATTCCAAAACTAGCTGATGGTTTCGTTGCAATTGGAAAGTAAACTTTTTAGACATTGCCTCAGCTTTGTTGTCCGGAAGGTGAAAATTTAAGTAGACCCTTAAACCCGACTTGATTATTAATCATAACGAGCGAAATCATCATGTTCTGATTTGAGCCGATCACAGCCTACACAGCCAGTTGTACAGCACTTCATGGTGGACCACACTAACTTTGAGGCGAACCAATTATTTTGAGCAAACATCCACTTTCTCAAATTCAAGAGGAGCTGACGGTTTATTTGCAAGAGCAGTGGCAACTCTTCAGACGCCGCCTCACATGCACGCATTCATGTCTTTTAATCTGGTGCCTTACGACAGTACCCGACTTCAAAATAGGTACTTGGGAAATCGCGTATCGACTGGACATTTCATTGTTGCTGCACTTAGAGGCTGGTGGACTGGCACGGTCTACTTTCACTATTTTTCTACTTTTGGATGAGGATTAAGCCACCTACTATACATCCTGGGATGCCTAAGCGTTGTGTGGCCCTCCAGACTAAAGTGAATTTTCCATCCTCCTCTCTCAAACGGGTTTAGAGCCATCGAAATCGATTTTCAAACTGAGGTCCAACAAGGTTTAATTCTGCTCTCTATGTATTAACTGGCAAAACAACCTAGCTCTCGACCAATTTATCTCTGTCAGTTACGTCTGTGGATGGTGGCGCTGAACTCGATGCTACCCGCACTATTAGTGGTAAAGGTAGAAGTGGCAACGGTTAGTTCACACTTAGAAGACGGGTGACAACCTGCCATGGATTCTATTATCTTAAAGTGGCCGACCAGTGAGTTGCCCAAAAAAAAAAACCCAAAAAAAGATAGCGCAGAACTGTACACGATGAGTGTAGAGTTCTCAGGAAGACCTGAAAAGAGCTAAAGCACATTTCGGCGAATCGAGCGTGATGGCACGTAGATGTGATTGCCACATTTCGGGGGAAATGGGAAACCACCCTTAAGTTAAACGTAGAACGATATTTTATGCATATTAACGTGTTGATAGTTTCAAACCTTCCACCATATTTTGTGCCAAAAGGGTACCACCGTTTCTAAAAAACAGTACGTGCGACGGACAGACAGACAGGCCGCCGTACAAACAGACAGTAAACGGATTTGCCTTTGACAAGTTACAGACTTGCCTTTGACAAGTTACATACATTACAAACATAATCTCGTTGAGAGTAAAATGAAATGAAACAGTAACGAGGAAGAGACCATGTGGATGTCTTACACTTCATAAAGAAGTGAACAGTTGACATGCGTTATTTATCTGCTTTGCGGAAATTATTTTAAAATTTATTATATTCTTGGAAATGATTCATTTCGAAGTTCGCATGAGGTAGGCATCTGAGTGTTCCATCTCTAAAGCTTTCTTCAGCAGGCTCTCAACCAATATTTTGGATCCAATTTTGTTTTCACAATTTAACAAAGAATCTTGACCCATATGTGGGAATTTCCCCAAACGTAGATACATTGCTCCAGTAGATATTTTATCAGTTTTATAATCTGAAGATTCAATCGAGAGTAGACACTGTAAATGTTACTGAATTCCTCAAAAGTGTGATAAAGTGATAAGCGAAAAGCACATAAATCTGCAATCACGGGGTAATTGTTTGTTCACTAAAATTCAACTGTGGTTTGCAAACAAGATAAAATTACAAAAAAAAAAGTAGTAAATACTTACGAATGCTAAAAATAGGAAATATGTGTGGATATTACAGCTGGACTTTATAAGAAATGTGGTGGCACTGAAAGAAGATGATGAGCATATGCATGTTAGCAAAACTGAAAGATCTGGAAGTAGGGAACATACTAAAGTTCCTGACGGTTATAGAGATACTATGATCAATAGGTACACTATAACCAGTAAGGGCAGTGGGAACTTTTAAACCAATGAAATCTCCCGGAGTAGATGGCATTTTCCCAGCACTTATCCAGAGAGGCCTAGGAATTATCTTAGAGTCTCTTCTGAGGGTGGTAAGAGAGAGCATAGCACTGGGTTACATACCAAGGGCATGGAGACGGGCAAAAGTGGTCTTTATTCCGAAAGCGGGTAAAAAGGATCCTTTTCACCCTAAATCTTTCAGACCAATCTGCCTAACATCGTTCGTACTCGAAACGGTGGAGAAGGTCATAGACAACTACATTAGAACTAACGTTCTAAAGCGTAATCCCCTACATCACTGTCAACACGCTTACCGGGCAGGACGGTCAACTGAAACTGCTCTGTATCAGCTCACAGAGGTTTGGTCGCTGCTCGTATAACTCGTCAGCTTCACTTACAATATTTGGGCGTCAGTAAATTTTGAAAGCATTAAGTAACTAACAATATCAGGACAACTGTGCTCCTGGCATAATATTCTAATTTAATTCTCAATCACAAAGTTATATTTTAATATACTTAGTTATATCCACATTTTGTATATTTGCACCCTAATATGTTTATAGCAGTAGACAACAGAATTAAAATTTACTTTGAAAGCGCGAGTGTTCACCGCCGCGGTTGGGAACCGAAGAGACCGACTTATTTCCATGCGGTCCTTACTGTCCCAACCAACGGCATTTTTTTACCGCTGGTTCTCCACTCCCCTGGTGCGTTCAGAAAACGAGTGAGTGGAGAGTTTCAGCGCCATCTACCCGTCCGCAACCGCAACATCCGAAATAAATTTCGAATGCTGCAGATCCTGCCGCGCCACAGAGGTACTACGGGACGCCATAGAAACAAAAGAAATTGCACTGTGCGCGTTTTTGGATATCGAAGGAGCATTCGACAACACATCGCACACAGAGATACAGGATGCCCTGAGCCGCAAAGGAGTGGGAAACACTCTGGCACTCTGGATGGGCAAAGTGCTAGAAAGCAGACAAATAGAGGTACAAACAGGTACAAATTCTATTATCATGAACACCACTCAAGGCTGTCCATAGGGTGGAGTACTATCACCGCTGATGTGGAGTATGGTAGTGGATGAACTCCTGGGCGTGTTAACAAATACTGGAATACAAGTCCAGGGTTACGCGGACGACATTGTTTTAATCTGTAGGGGCGAATATGAAGATACCCTATGTGACAGAATCCAAACTGGATTAAGGGTTACTAGTGCCTGGTGCAGGAAGGTGGGACTGCGGATCAACCCAGCCAAAACCACCATAGTGCCATTCACTAGGAGGCGGAAGCTAGATCACCTGAGAGCCATAACATTACATGATATGGAGGTGAAACGAGAAACAGAGGACAAATATTTGGGAATTACGCTAGACCAAAAATTACTCTGTAAGACACATGTCGGAAACACTTGTCGGAAAGCCACGAGGGCTCCGATGACTTGCAGATCCATAGCAGGAAAAAAATGGGGTTACAGCCCGAAGATACTACTTTGGATATATACTGCAATAGTAAGGCCAATGATTACCTATGGAGCGGTAATCTGGGCAGAAAGAACCCAACTTAGCACACAAGCCAGGGAATTACATAAGCTCCAAAGGCTAGATTGCGTGTGTATCAGTGGGGCAATGAGGACATGCCCAACGGCATCCCTGGAGGTCCTTCTGGGATTAACCCCTCTCCATCTGCGCATACAGATGCAGGCAATAATAATAATAATCGTTGGCGCAACAATCCATGTTGGATCAGGGCCTTGAAGTGTGTTAGAGCACTTCATTCAAGACCGTAACGGTACACTAGGAGGCAATGTGGTCAGCATTGCGCTCGAGATGCAGGCAAGGAGATCAATATTCAGGATGGCCGGTAGTATGAGTGAGGCGGGGAGCTGCCTAAATCGAAGGAAGATTGATATCCTTTCTAGGTGGTATCCCGAATTACTGATACCGAGGGATAACATGACAACGAGGTTTCACTTCGATAAGAAGTTTGAAACACGTTGGAGTAACAAGGCAAACTGAGAGAGCGTGGCTGCGACATACGGCTTAAACCAGCAACTGATTACTTGGTACACTGACGGATCCCTCACAGCAGAGGGAGCGGGTACCGGTGTCATTGGTCCAAGGAAAATGTACTTTGAGCCAATGGGCAGGTACACTAGCATATTCCAGGCGGAAATATACGCCATAGACAAATGTGCCTCCTTTAATCTGCAAAGGAACTACAGGGGCAGAACATAGCTATTCTCACCGATAGCCAAGCGGCGATCAACGCACTTAGGTCCAACCAGGTGAACTCTAAACTGGTATGAGAATGCCTTGAGAGACTGAATACACTCGGCTCGTCCAACAAGGTCTGGATACTTTGGATTCCAGGCCATGCTGGGTTGGAAGGTAACGAGGCAGCGGACGAACTAGCCAAGAAGGGAGCAGGGACGCCTTTACACGGGCCAGAACTCTTCTGTGGAATCGGAAACGGTTTCATGGCTATGAATCTAAGAAATGAAGAGAAACGGTTGAGGAAACTATATTGGGCGGGTCTACCAGGGATGGAGCAGTCCAGGGTGCTTATTGGGGGATACGAACCCATGCGCACAAAGGATTGCTTAAACCTCACCAAAAAGAACCTCCGAATCATAGTGAGAATTCTCACTGGTCATTGTCGGCTGAACTATCACCTAGGAAAGCTAGGGATATCTACGGACACTGCCTGCAGGTTTTGTGAGGAGGAGGACGAAACCTCTATACACGTCCGGGACAGTGTCCGGCACTTGTGCAAAGTAGGTCGAGACATCTGGGAGAACACTTAATACCAGCTGCAAAGCTGAAACATCTGGAAGTGGGGAACATACTAAAGTTCCTAACGGTTACAGGCCTGCTTGAGATACTATGATCAATAGGTACACTATAACCAGTAAAAGGGGCACAATAGTTCTTTAAGGACGCGGTGCGATTTTCCCTTAACAGAATAATAATAATATCCATGTTATCGATTTGCTATTGCCAAAATATTTCACACAAAGACTGGAAGGTTTTATTTTTTCCTTAATGTTCATCACTATTTCGTCTATTTCAAAATAAAAATTGTTAACGCGGCAATCTGAAGTGTAAAGATCGTAACAGCACCCTACCGGATTACAGTACTCCATTAGAGGCAATGTAGTCAGCATTGCGTCCGTTCTTGATTGTTATCCTGATTTGACTCAGGTACTCATTCACAGCTGAGTCGACTGGTATCCGACGTCAAGTCATGATACAAATCCCACTGCCAATAGTCAGATTTGAACAGCAACCTTCCCTACGACAGCCTGGTACTCTCACCACTGAGCTTTCCGGACAATAAGAGGCAGAGATTGTTGTATCCTAGTGACTTACCTCTTCATTATATTGCAAATATAGAATATATATAGCAGCAGAGTGTGTCCTCGCGGAGGAGGAGTAGGAGGTTCTGGTTAGTCCATGAAAGGGTGTGAGGGATCCATTCGAAGTATTAGACGCTATTTCCGATAGCGGCCTTAAATTCGAAGGAAAATGCTGGAAAAGGCCATCTGTAACAAACTTCTCCTTATCAGAGAATATAGTGATGACCCTATTGGAGCAGTAATTTGTTTGCGTGGAGTCCAGTGAACAATGGATACCGTTGACATGGTATTTATTGGGAGGCGCTTTCTTTCAAAAAACACTGTCTCGTGACGACGATCTACTTCTTTTCTTCTTTTTCGTCAGCCTCTGTCTCGTTCACGAGCAGGGTCGATTCGTCGTGATCAGTTGCACCATTTTGTTTTATCAAAAGCTTGATTTCGATGCAATCGCCAGACTTTCAAATCCCCATCCAGCGAATCAAGCCACGGTTGTTTCGCTCGCCCTTTTGATCGCTCACCACCGTCGTCAATGTTCAGACCAATCTTCGCGAAAGAATTCTCCTTAGCGCATATTACATGACCATACTATCGAAGACGCCCCTCACGCAATTTTTCCACGATCGGTGCAATCACGCATCGATCGCGGATATCCTCGCTTTAGATGTGATCACGCTACTATTCCAATGCAACATCTTCGTCTCCATTACCGCAAGACATCGTTCATTGTCTGGTCAACACTAGGATAGGACGGACGACATTGCGGTGAATTTTAGATTTTTGATGTTGATTGATGATCGTCAGTCAACTTTTTCGTTCTTTTTTGAAAACTTGGGTGTTTAACCCAAAAAAGAGAAGTCCATGGACTACAAAAGAGGAAGTAAGTTGCTTCCCAAGTGGTACGGTCCGTCATCAAGTGGGTGTGGACTCAGGACTCCCAGCATCCTCAACAAAAAATGCTTATCATCAACTAATCAGTCTTTTCAAAATATTGTTTCCACTGCCCAATGAGATGTCTAGGGCTTCTACTAAATCCCTTTCAGTCACTCGACGATTTTCCAATACCGTATTCTGTATTTTTTCTACAATTTCTAATGTTGTTGCTGTTTTTGGAGTTCATTGATGTGGATCATCTTCAAGGCCTTTGTACGATACTTGATTTTTAAGGTTTTGTGTAAAACAAAACCTTATTAAAATCGATTCAATGTCTGTCTCTCTGTCACACGCATTTTTCTCCAAAACGGCTAAACCGATCCAAACGAAATTTGGTGGACAGATGGGAACTATGAAATCCCACGCATACAACGAGTGGCATAAATTTAGGTGGAGTTTAAAGGGGGGCTCCCCATACATGCAAAGGGGGGATTCAAAAATTTTTTTCACCGAATATAGTCGTGTAGGGTATCAAATGAAAGGTCTCGATTTGTACTTTCCGAAACCGACATTAGTTTCGGCATGAATTGCAAAGTTTTCGGAAACTACCCAACCTAAAAATCCGAAAAAAATCAGGGAGGTGCGCATAGATGAAATCTAGGCCTCAAAATATGTCCCATTCCAATATCTACTCAAATAAACTTACTAATAGTATATTACCAACTTTTAGAAATTGACTGAAAAAGCCCCCTTAAGTTCATCCTAGGAGTACTAAATTTTGCACCGGCACAGCTGAGTGGAGTGTGTCCGGATATTTGAGTGGTTAGAGCACAAGGCTGTTGTAAGGAAGGCCGCGGTTGAAATCTCACTAGTGACAGTGGGATTTGTAACGTCATTTGACATCGGATACCAATCGACTCAGTTGTGAATGAGTACCTGAGTCAAATTAGGGTAATAATCTCGGTCGAGCGCAATGCAGATCACATTGCCTCCTACAGGCTATCCTGTAGTGTACCGTTACGGTCTTGAATCTTCTTCTTTTTTTCTTCAGCCTTTGTCCCGTTCACAAGCGGGGTTAGTCTTGAATGAAGTGCTTTAACACACTTCAAGGCCCTGATCCAATATGGATTGTTGAGCCAACGATTATTATTATAGAGGACAGTGTCGTGCACATGCTTGCCAAGGTGGTGCGCTTAGATGAAATCTAGGCCTCAAAATATGTCCCATCCCGATATCTGCTCAAATAAACTTACTAATAGTAGATTACTACTTTTTAGATATTTACTGAAAACCCGCCTTAAATTCATCTTAGGACTTCCGAATTTTGTACCAGCATAGAGGACAATATTGCGTATATACATGCTAAATTTCGTGGAAATCTGGCAATTAACGACAAAGTTATAGCAGTTCAAACTTAGCAATTTCGCGCGAATTTACCCCTTCCAAAGCCATGCAAATCAGATGCTGACGTCATAATTACCCGGAACAATTGACATTCGCGTGAAATATTAAAGTCGTATTTATGAAGAATCTATTTATCTGCAGCCCTTTTTAAGGTTTTGTGTAAAACACTTATGTGAAATCTAATCTTCGAGAGATGTCCCATTCCGGTATCTGCTCAAATAAATTTACTAATAGTATATTATCAACTTTTAGAAATTGACTAAAAAACTCCCCTTAGGTTCATCCTAGGTGTACCAAATTTTGCACCGACATAGAGGACAGCCTCGTGCATACACACGCCAAGTTCCATGAAAATCCAACTGTTAATGTCAAAGTTATAGAAGTTCAACCATATCAATTTCGTGCATCCTAAGCCATATAAATAAGATGCTGACGTCATAACTAACGAGAATAATTGAAATTCGAGTGAAATATTAAAATTCCATTCAAGAAGAATCTAATTCTCCCTAGCTCTTTTTAAGGTTTTGTGTAAACACAAAACCTTATTAAAATCGGGTAACTGTCTGTCTGTCTGTCTGTCCGTCTGTCTGTCTGTCTGTCTGTCCGTCACACGCATTTTTCTCGGAGACGGTTATAGTGATTGACACCAAATTTGGTAGGAAGGTGGGAACTGTGAACGCTCACGCATACTGTGAATTACATCCTTTTACGTTGAATTTAAGGGGGAGTCCCCATACATGTAAAAGGGGGGTGTAAATTTTTTTTTCATCAAATATAGTCATGTGGGGTATCAAATTAAAGGCCTCGATTAGTACTTTTCAAAGCCGATCTTAGTTTTGAAATTTGTTGGAAAGGTGGGGAGTGCGGGGGGTTGAAATTGATCACTTCTTTAAGGAGGCCATTCTCAGAAACTACCAAACCGAAAAATCTGAAAAAAATCCAGAGGCTGCCACTATATGGTGGCTGGGCTCCGAAATACCTTCCATACTGATATCTGTTTAAATAAAGTTAATAATAGTATATTACTACAATTTTTTGTAATTGGTTGGTAACCCCCCTTAAGTTCATCCTAGCACCATGAAATTCTGCAGTGATATAGGCTATAATATAGAGCATGACCTTACCAAGTTTGGTGGAAATCGCACTATTACTAACAAAGTTATAATACCTCAAATTTGTTGCTTCTTTGAAAATTGAAGACTATGAATGTCAATATCACCCGAAAGTGGATACTCTCACATAATATACGGACACATTACGTGCTACGTACTAAGAAATACACAAAACCTTTCGTACCTGAAGCGTCCAGCTTCCGGTTTCCCGACTTGTTTATATTTGATGTTGGTTAAATTTTTGGCATTTGCTAATAATATTAAACTGAGAGTGTGAAGCGTATGAGGTTGACCATTATCAACACAGGGCTTTCCATCAAATGATTTATTTAAATCGCTTTCTAGAAAATAGAGGGCAATGGAATTTTTAGTTATATTACACGGAGCTGTCGTGCACTCGTCGCTCCTCACATCCTTTTGTTTTTCTTCGGCCTTCAGTTCACAAGCGGGGGTCGGCTCGTGGTGATCGGTTTCGTCATTTTATTTTATCAAATGCCTGATCAGGATGTAATCGCGAGACCTTTAAGTCCCCATCCAGCGTATCAAGCCACCATTGTTTTGGTCGGCTTTTTGGTTGCTTACCATTGCTTTCGATGTTCTGACCAATACTGGTTGTTGAATTCTCGTTAGCGTGAATTACGTGACCACACCATCGAAAACGCCTCTCTTGTAGTTTTTCCACGATCGATGCAAACCCATATCGATCGCGGATATTCTCATTTCAGACGTAATCAAAACGTGTCACGCCACCAGTGCAATGCAACATCTTCGTCCCCATTACCGCAAGACGCCATTCATTGTCCTTTATAGTCGGCCGACACTCAGAACTATAGAGCGCCAGAGGGACGATATTGCAGTAAATTTTAGATTTGGGACGTGCGCTGATACGTCGATCACAAAGAACACCAGTTGGGGAATGCCACTTCATTCAGGTTGCATTAATGCGTGAGACAATTTCATTACGCAGTTCTCTATTGGCTGATAGCATTGACTCGAAGTATTTAAATCGCTGAGTTCTGGCAATGGCAGTAAGCTGCCCTTCGAGATATTTAAATCGCTCAGTTCTGGCAATGGCAGTAACCTGCCCAGAACTGAGCGATTTCAATATCTAGGGTCAATGCTATAAGCCAATGGAGAACTACGTTATGCTCCCCACATAGGGAAACACAAAACCTTTTATACCTGAAGCGTCAAGCTTCCGGTTTCCCGACTTGTTTGTATCTATTGTAGGTTAAGTTCTTCACATTTGCTAATAATATTAGCCTCAGAGTCTGAAGCGTATGAGGTTGACTATTATCAATACAGGGCTTTCCATCAAATGATTTATTTAAATCGCTTTCTAAAAAAAGAGGGCAATGGAATTTTTAGCTATGTGACACGGAACTGTCATACACTCATTGGTCCTCACATCTTCTTCTTTTTCTTCAGCCGTTGTCTTGTTCACAGTGGGGTCGGCTTGTCGTGATCGGTTTCGCCATTTTATTTTATCAAATGCTTGATATGATTGCTGATACGGCAATCACAAAGAGCACCAGTTGTGGAATGCCACTTCATCCAGGTCGTATTAATGCGTGAAACAATATCATTACGCAGTTCACCATTGGCTGATAGCATTGACCCAAGTTATTTAATTCTCTCAGTTCTGGACAGGTTACTGAAGCTGACAGCTGACGGAGAACTGCGTTATGCTCCTCACATAGGGAAACACCAAACCTTTTATACCTGAAGCGAACAACCAAGAAGAACCAAAGGAATTTTATTCCACTCTCATAGTTCGTGTATTGAACAATTTCATACCTGAATTATAAAGGCAGACATTTTACAGAATAACAACATATCAACACGCAATTTATTATAGAACAATGCCATACGATAATGTTCATAAATTATCATCAATGAGTAGTGCTTGTTCCACCACCTCAAAAAAGCAGTTCGGCTGAGCGTGTGTAGTTTAATTTTTTTAAAGAAATATGTGCTTTGGCGACTTCTTTGGTTGATTGACATTCACACCGCGGTAGGAGCTGAAGCATTACAAGAACGCAGAGAAGCTGGGCTTCCATGCCGGCAAGTGTTTATAAATTTATGAGCCTTGGTAATTTCAAACGAGAATTCTACGGTGCAGCTGATTCACCACCGCCGCCAGGGCAGCAATATTTATAATGAATCACCTCGAAATGAATTTCCGTCGTCCAGTCGAATCGTTCCCAGCTGCAAAGTATGCATATACCCTGAGGGAAATTTATGGGACCATGTAAAGGCTGAACAAAGAGAGAGCCAAACCGCGAGAAGTCATTTGAATACCACAACAGTGATGCTGCACAGATAAGTCCTTGGGGATTGCAGAAAAGACAGGTCAACCTTGTCTTCAAGCTTAACTGATGGAAATCGTGGAAATATTCTTGAAGAGCAAATCTTCTGAGGAGTCATGGGCAGGAACCACTTAATACCCAATGAATTCCATTGAAGAAACGCTCTTGAACGTAGCTCATGTCTTCATCCCGTCTTATCATCGTTCAAAATATGTTATTATCACGCAGACTCATTGTTGCCATTAATTTTGATGACTTCATGGATCGTAGCGTGTACTTACGTTACACTTATTTTTATCGCCGAGAAATTCGATAACAAACACATTCAAAAATCTAATTTTTTACTTTCCGTGACGTAGGAGCTATAATATGATTAAAATATTCCAGTAATGCAATACAACATGGTCTTAATCTTCCATGGACGATAATTGAACGATGATCGAACGCTTTTTATAACCGCCAAACTCTTAACCAAATCCCTAGTGAACGTGAGTGAATGTTTTAGCGAAAGTTGGCGGAAAATATTGGACAAATCTCATCATAATCTTATTAAGGGGGTTCATGAATAAATGCTTGCCAAGATTATTTTCCATTTTAAATTGTTTTCTTCTCAAGCACCAGCGAAAATCTAAGGTTTCGATGGATCCAAATGGTAAAAAATGGACTGTAATAGTCATCGATCATGTTTGAAAAAGGTTTCAGCTTTCAGCCATTCATCTATGTTCTTTTGAAGCGCGTTTTTTGAGCATAACATATTCTGCAGAGGCGGGCTCAATCCAGACCCTCTTTTTTCTAGATTAAAATTTTACTTTTTTCCCAAAAAGATACAGTTTGTGAAACAGAAAAGTGTGACTCCCTGAGATCAACAATTTTTGTTGTTTCAGTAAAATAATCCTAATATGGTCTTTTGCTCTTTATTTTTCATTTCACGTTCCATCTAAATTGTTGTCTCCTTCAAAGTAACAAAAAAACGTTGGAAACGGGGAAAGCAACAAATCCGATGTAGGCTTGCCCTTAGGTACTCGTCCTATTCCCCCTTTCGGCTTTCCTCCTTCTTTGCTCCTTCAGCAACTCTTCCTGTATTTGCACGATTGTAGAGCAAACCTTAAGCCAGTCCTTCTCGGACCTCAGCATCACCACAATTAAGTTCTTCGGGCTCATGCTCCTTCCCAACACTTGGTTTAGGTTCCTCCACTTCATTGCGAATCTCGGGCAGTGAAACATCACATGCTCTGGATCCTCTGGTATGCCATCGCATCTAGGACAATTTGAAGAATTAGATACTGCCTGTAGTAACCACCGTTTCCCATAAGGAACTAGGTAATGCGGAGACCAATTACCCTATGTTTCCGTTGAAGCCATACCCTAATGTTAGAAATGAGCCTGTGCGTCCACCCACCCTTCGTAGACTTACCCCATCTGTCTTGCCAGAAATCATGCGACTCTGACCTTGCCGCATTTCTACGCTCTGTGATACGACCGTACATCCATCGACTTCCACTTTTACAGTATTATTTGACCTGCGGTTCGTTATTAAGACCGCTTCCGTTTTCGTGTTCGCCAAGGTCATCCCGGCTTTTTCTAGCCAGGACTTTACCGCTCTTACTCCTTCCATCGCGTAGACCTCCATATCTTCTGGGTGTTTTGCTGTGACGAACACAGACAGGCCATTAGCGAAGCCGACAATCGTAGTTCCCTCTGGGACGCGAAGAGCAAGCACCCCATTATATATGGGGACCAAGTACCGATCCCTGTGGTACCCCGGCTGTGACAATGTACTCTGTGTGAGTGAGTCCTATCTGAGAAGTAGTTTTTCACCAAATTCGCCCCTTTAATTCTGTTCCAATTGGCCGAGTTAAATGCGTTTTGACATCCAGTGCCAACACGGCACGGCAGCCAGAAATCAGTGCACCTTTTGCCTGGTTTACTACCTTGCTAATTGCAACCACCGTAGAGCGCGCACGTCGGAAACCAAACTGGCGTTCTGACAAACCATTGCTGGCTTCGACGATGGGCAGGAGTCTGTTGTAGATGACTATCTCCATCATCTTCTCCATTGTATCCAGCACACAATTGCTGGAAGTATTATGCCCTCATTTAGCTGATGAAGCGATTACCTTACTCTATTTTCGTGGTAAGGGAACAGAGTTTCAGGAGGCGCGGAGAGGTCATCTCGTGTGATCTCCGCAGCCTTTCCATTGCCACTCTGTAGGCCTCGCCCCAAGGGTTTATGTCGGCATGGTTACACATCTGTTTGAAGCAGTTCTTTTTGCTCCTCCGAATGGCGTATTTTAGGCGGCCACGCAGGTGCCTCTGTGCCTCCTCTCGACCATCGTCACTGGGCTTTCTCCTGAGCCTCTGGCAAAGCCTCCTTGCCCGCAAACATGCGGCTCGCAAACTTACGATTTAATTTTTCCACCAGTGATTGGGTTGGGCAAGCATCTGCTCATACTCGGCAAGTATAGCGCTGGGTGGAGCTTAGCAGCTGTAGATGTGGACGCCTTTCACCTTCGCTCTGATGAAGCCCTCCTGCGGGTGCTTCATTGTATCCTTGAAGATTTGTTTTCCACAAGCCCATAGCGCTGCTCGGCCCATTTGATCTTTGACCCAAATACTACTACAGTGGTTTCGATATAGCTCATTAATTATGGCCACATCCCGGACGGTTTACCAGAGTAGATCTTGCGCCGCCACACAGTGATTGAGGTTGATTTGTATCCACCAGCCGCGAACGCTTTCATGGGAAAATCGTCCGCATGTCGGAAGATTTTAATGCAGTCCGAGCATTTTTTGTGAAGGGATGCTGTATAAATATTAAACAGCATTAGACTTAACACAGATCCATGGGGATGCCATTGCCTACTTGCACACAGTCCAGACCTAGCTGGAGGCGTCTAATGGACATTATCCTTGCCACCCATAGAACAATCTCAGCAGGAATCAGAAATTTTGACATTGATTCGCCAGGTCAACCTTTTCATAGGAGTTCTTCTCATCAAGCGCCACAGCCAACACCTGTTGACCTTTACTTCTGGTGTTCGAAATGTGCATACATTATTGATGCAGGAGGGATGTGGATTTACCTGCAAAATAGGCATACCAGTTTGTGGGGAGGCTTAGTATTCTTCAATGAATTTATTGATTCGAACCTTTATCATTGCATTAAGCAGTTTAACAAACACATTCATGAGAGCAATTGGGCGGTGACTATTCAAAAGTTCGGGTTTTTTTAAGGGTTTTTGGGATGGGAACCACCTTAATAATAGACCAGTCCTGAGGCGGACTCAGATTGCGCCAGATGAGGTTTAGACCCTGCCACAAAGCAGAGAAATCGGTAACGATATTATGAAAACTAAGACTATCCTCCTGAGACGTCTAATTTCTTTGATTTGCCAGCCAGTAGCTTATAGCTTACCTTCTTCTTCACGTATTTCCGCTTAATGTTGCTTTTTATGGGGGTTAGAAACATTAATAATATACGTGGAGAGACTCGTCTTGCGAACTAACAGCACGTCAGGCTTATTGGTGGAAGATGGCGATGAGGTAAAACTTGCCGGTCCCAATATATTTTATTTCATAAGCAGAACTACTGAAGACTGCCTACCGTTCATGTCGGTAAACCAGACTTTTTCCCTTTATCAGCAAATGCTTGTATGCATGTATCGTTATTCCTATTCGTAAATTGCACCGGTACCATCACAGTAACGCCAGAAATCAGTTGATCCAGAAACTGTAACGCCGAACCACACATTCTGCAGTGATTATTTTCCACCCCTTCTTTGTCAGCTTTTTACTAGCTTGGGTGGCCACTATGCCGACCTGAATGGCACACACAAATCCTGCCGTCTCAGCAAACGATTCCCCAACGCACAGCCATCTGTTCGGCAAATCGAGTACAACAAAATGGCTGTCAGAGACAAATTACATGTTTACCGTGCATTGCCTTCAGTTTCCATTTATCGAGTCGCTCCTGGCCTGACTTCACCTCATTCAGAGGACTGAAATATCGATCCTTCAAGTTAAGTGGAGTCAGTTTGCAATCTGCCTTAGAAGCCTGCAAGGTATTCGCCTGCTCTTTGCTGTAACTGAGCCAACTGTAGTGAGCCAACTTGCCCCTGTCTCCGATGTCACAACGGGGGTTCATCCATTCCACGACAGAATTTGGGAGAGGCATTCGGAATTCGGACACAGTAGTCTGTATCCACCGCTGAACGTTTTTCAGATTGGTCTTCTTCCACGGCAATTTCCTGAACGAATGTGCCAGTCTACATCCTGATGTCAACGAAGTATCCACTTGATGTACAGCTCTCACTTAGTATGGAGGCCGTATTTATATTTAGTAATTGCGAAACTACGACCGTTACCTCAGTCAGTAGCTATGCAAGGCTATCAATACCCCTCCCTTTGGAAAATGTCTTTTCATATATAGACGGGGTCTGACAAGGCCTTAAAATAATCGATATAGCAACTAAATAAATTTCTTTGGCCTCTGGTTGCATGTCCTACAACTATCGAGTAGATAATGTGTTTTTTTACGACCTCTTAATCTAACTCGGGAGCGCTTCTGGTCTTTGGACAGAATATTTTTGGTCGTGAGGTGCGCATTGAACCTTCCACTAGAACGGATTATTATTCATCTTAAGAGCCACCATAATTTTGGTTGAGATTTCTTTTCGATCACCACCAGTAATTTTTGGGGGTTGAGGGTTACCTGCGGTCTAATTTTTTTATATATATACGTCAATGGCCTAAAAAAGTCGCTCTGCCAAAGTGAACTACACACCGAAAACGGAAAACTAAGGCACAACAAATGGAAAATTGAGCCGCAAAGGAGAGGGGATTGCAAGCTAAATCTTGCCAGTCTCAACCTTCGCTTCTGAGCCTAACAGGGAAATAGAAAGAAAGGAAATTTGGTGATCTGAACTCAACTGATCTAATATTAGTTGGTGGAGACTGATCCACGCAGACCGGGCATCGTATATCTGGAAAGAATCCCAGGCGAGGGTAGTGGAAAGCACTACAAAAGATGGCGAAAGAATGAGGACATGGGCGTTTGAAGGACAAGTACATCGCAATCTGCCGCAAGAGCCCAGCTGCACAGAGGACTCTCATTTGATCCCCTCAACAATCGTCCAGGAATTTTGAAGCCGTTTAAATTCTATTTCTAGACAATGAGACCTCAGATGCCTTAGCAAAAGAGGGTTATTAAAGTCAATTTCGGATAGTATTTCAGTTTCTTTAATGAAGAACAATAAGTGGCTGTCAGGCATTTATTAATGTCAGTCTGCTTGATTAATAATGGGAGAGAATGAGATGAGCAAGGACAGTTACGATAGCTAACGCTTCCTAATGTAGATTACTGGCTTTAAGAAAGATACTGCAGCCCGGCAAAATCCAGCCATAGTAACTGAAATTTCTCTAAGCGTAAAAGGGGCCTATTATCATCCCGCTAGTAGTAGCAAACAGTACTCTCTAAAGGTGTATTAGTTTAAAACAAACAGCACTATTTGCGTGGCTCATCCAGCGACGAAAATAGAAAAGGAAAAACATACATTAGGGCCTTCTCAGCTTAATGTAAAGTCGTCCATCGAGGTACAACCGAAGCCAACCCTAAATAATCGGAACTTTCGAAAAAGTTCATCGCAAAAGGGTTAACCCGGTTTCTGTGCTATCAGCTTTAACTTTTGATTGGGCACTGCCAGCTAGTATAACTCATCTTTGAAAATAGTGTCCGATGTTAGCGCATAATATAGTGACACTTAAGTACGTTAATTGTGTCAAATTTCGAGCTCATAGAATTGAGCATTGCAACCAATTAGATAACTCTCACCAACGAATCCACTCCACTTGGACCATCTAATGTGGAGAGACTCTCTTCCCGTGTTATTCTCCTCCTCTTTTGCTTTTTGTCTTTTTATTTCTGGACTTCAAAATCGAAAGAAATAGACTAGACGAATAATACTATGCCCATTGATCGATGACCTCGAAATCCCAGTTCAAGAAGCAGCTATCCACTTAGTTCGGATGGGCATAGCCATATAAGGTTAGCTTAGTCAAAACGCATTTAATTGTTCACCAGCTGAAAGATATGCATAGCATTCGAACAATAAATTAACAAATGGGCATCCTTCCTGGGGCATTATTCCTCTGCTTCAAACTACAGCAATTTTCTAATTATTATACAATATTTAGGGTAATAGGGAAAAGGAAAGATTATAAACCATTGAATAACTTTTCCGGGAGCCCAGTACAAGATAATATAGAGGCGAAATATTCACAAACCTAATTTACAGTCACTCATATGCTCTCATTCACGACAGACTGTCTTTTCACCAATCTATATCTGTGAATCGATCAAAGCATCTACATATCTATATGGCCACTAACCACACTATTTCGTTACTTTTATGTCATTATGTCTTTATACCGAAGCCAATGATGCTAACATCTATCTGGCCAGAGCCACAGGTACAAGATAATCACTAAATAGAAAACCTGCGCACCGCAACAACTACATAGAAAGCGTGAACGACAGATACCCCGCAGGCTACTTTTATATTCTCACCGCAACATAAAGATTCGAATTGAAATGAATTGGTCCGGGAAAGTTTTTTTGGACAGTTCAAAGTATTATCGAAAAAGACAGGCACAATGGGTTCGAGGATTAAGAATTTGCTGACTAAAGATTGGATTGTGGTCTGCAACGCTGGTTCAGATTATAACGACTTTGTGCTGGGACTGAAAACTAGACAAGTGGGTGTATTGTTGGAGCGAGTTTCTGATGATTTTTTTACCTCCCTGTCTGGAACAGGATTTTTTTAAAGATCCATAGAATCAAGTTAATGGAGAGCTTCTTCGTTATTCTGACTAATATGCTCTTTTTATGTGGTATAATTCTGAAAAATTTGAATAGATATGTTTAAAACAAAAAGCGATTTATAGCATCAAAGTCCATAATCTACGGACTGTCAATCCTTGTCTGCCAGATAAATTCCTCACAGAAACTGAGGGCTTTGAGTCCGTTCTCTACGAGAGTTTTTCCTACATTCATCTGCGTCATCAATGTATTCTGGTCTCAGAAAATGAGCCGAATCTGTGCAGGGGCCAATTACCGGTGGCGAGTGTTGATTATAGTGCGAAAGTGGCAGTGGATAGGTCAAACTTTAAGAAAGAGTGATAAATGCATTGCTGACTATGCTATGCAATATACCTCCCGCTTTCCCGGAGTGGTGGACGAGTGGGTCGTCCTAAAATTACATGGCGCAGAGTAGTATCGGCTTCTCAGGAAGAGCTCGATGTTGAACAGGCAACGATGATGCGCTTTACTTCGTTCAGGAGATACTGGCTACCATACTATTATAAAAGCCAATGCCTAAGCTCCACTTCTACTATCTTACAACACATCTAAGTGCAACCAAACCTCTCCTCAAATCCCGCATAGCTTTCTCCTTTGGAGAATACTTCCCATATGACCATCCGATCTTGGATTTTTGACCATTAATCCATTTAATCCCTCGGCAGTACTTTCTCACAAATGTAATTTCGATGAATCAGACTTTGGAGTGTTGTTAAGGATCTGAGGTGTTTTCGCCATTGTGGCAGTGGATGTAAGGGGCTTTTCAAAAATTATAACGCGCAATACGAAATCAATGCTTCTGTGGTCCGAGGGCATGATATCGTTCGATACCCGCCATTCTGCATCAGGAGTTGCCATGTTCCAAGGGGGCACCCTAATATTCCTGACTGCTTGCTTGCTCATTCAAGAAAGTGGGTTCATAACCTAGTTGAGGAGATGCAATTTGGTCTCTTTTAGATGTTCTAGTAATCTAAATCCCCTCGTGTTATTCTTCGAACTCCTCTGATACATATGATGGGGGTTGATATTGCAACCTACTATTACTCCTGTGCTATTCCACTGGACACTTCGTTGTCGTCGTAGACTGTCCCATTTAGTAAAAGCCATTCGAAGGTTTTCATGTCCTACTTCTTAAGGGACAACAAAAAAGCTGCTTTAGCGACTTCGGGATCCTCCACAAAGATTTTCGCCTCCCGAGAGAAGTTCAAATTTCTCCATTCGACTAAGTGAATCCTTGCCATTTCCCTCTTCAGAGTAGACTTAACAGAATTGCCAGATTCTAAAAGTTGGTTCTGGTCCCACCATTATGGATTCGGAACCTTGTTGAGCTAATCTGTCAGCTTCCTCGTTACCAGCGATGTTTGAATGCCCTGGCACCCATATCATGAATCTTTTGTTCAGTCGGCCAAGTTTCAGCAGCACCTGATGACAACTCCATACCAACTGGTTTGATATGTTGTTGGCATTTAGTGCTGATAATGCCGCCCGACTCTCGGAACAGATTCGAATGATGCGACTCCTCCATTTTTCCTGCAAACATTCTTCTGCTGCCAATAAATAAAATGGCATATATATTCGCCTAGAATAGGGTCGTCATTTTTCCGAGAGGTTGGGTCAGTTCCATAATCGGATTTCCCGAAAACACATCTATGTCCGATCCATTTTCCAAGACAGACACGTCGGTGAAGATTATTAAGTCTTTAATCCCAAAAGATTCGTGGCCATTTATCGACCGTTCTTCTCTTTTGGTGATTACGACGGAATATGTGTTTTCGAAGACGAATTTGGATACCTATGATAGGCCGGGATCAGAGCCACCTGATGTTTACCAAGTAATTTCCAGATGAACGCATGACCGTATGATTGGCCACCTTCCCACGCTCCAATGGTATCAAGCCTCGTTTTACCGCCAAATCGCAGTCCCACAGCACCAGAGCAATCTATAGGATTTTTGGTATTGTTCCTCCATATGGTGCTTCCACGTTAACTTGTAGTTGAGATGTACTCCTAAATATTTGACTATTTGTACCATCTGGATTTCTGCCCCTGCTAAGGTTGGTAGCATGATGCCGCCCCACCTGACGTTCCTAGTGAAAATAACTAGTCCAGTTTTCTTAGCGTTCACCATGAGTCCATTATGGAGGCACCTGTTTGGATTACAGGCATTATTGCATTCCCGATAATTATTACGTGCGCAAATGCTTGTGCGAAGGCATTTCAGGAGCCATAGCAAGGTGTCCATTACCAGGAGTCATAACAGAGAAGAGAGAACCCTTCCCTGTGGGCAACCCCTAAGACACCCTATCTAAATAGACTTCTGTCCGACCAATATGTAGATCTTTCTCCATCCTAGCATGTGAAGGATCCAGCTGATTAACAGCGGATCGATTCCATGCGGTCTTGCCACATTACAAATCGCCAGGAATGAGGCATATTTGAAGGTGCCTTCGATGTACATGAATGTGCCAAAGGCGAATTCTTCATCGGACATTGGTTTCTCAATTTTTGCCGTTAGTTTACGGAGTGCTGTCTGATTTGCCTTTCTGGTAGGCATGTTACCTACAGTGAAGTGGCCCCTTAGGGATAAGATTTTGGATGTTGCCTGGGAAGTGCACTTCAAGCATATGGTTTGCCGTTTCCTCATCGCATCGCTTTCTGAGTACCTTTCCTTCTGTAAACGTAGGGAACTAAACTGCTGGCTGCGCTCTTTGACATGGATCCGCTTTAGCGTTCGGGTTGTCTCAAGCAAGTTGATCGCAAATGCATCTCCATGATGATCGTTTGGTCGACCTTATACTTTTTTGAGCCTCTTTGCACTCCAGCAAGCGGCTGAATCAAACTCTAGAGCTCAGTTGAGGAGCCCCTTTGTCGGTCTCCTCCGTTTTGCCAAATCCGAGTACCACCATTATATCTTTGGCATCATGAATCAATACGTCAGTGATCCGAGAGCGTGATATCGTTTGATACTGTCCACTCTCCGTCAAGAGCCACAATGTGAGGGGATGCCACCGTGATGTTGATGACCTTTTGCTTGACCACGTTGAATAAAGTAGATTCATTATAGAAATTGCGGATCTGCAATTCTCGCGTTGGGGGTTAGAACTTCTCCAGCATATATGAGGGGTGTTAACATCATATCCTGCTATTATTCTCATACCTTTACCTTTGGCATATTGGTTAGCTCTGATGAATGTTTCACTGGGAACTTCGTCTACATCAAAAGGGAAATAAGCAGAGCACCATAGGATCTCCTTATCTCTCTGTTGGCTTTTTAAAGTAAATTCGATTGTTGTGGTGTAGCCATCACATAGGTCTTTAACCAACATAGTTTGGAGGTCTTTTGAAACCAGGAAAGGGGTCTATCACTTCCATTGGCATACCGCAAGTCAGGCAGTAGGGATTATAATTTCCTTCGTTTGAAGGGGAGGGGTAATTCCCTTTGCCTGAAACTCTAAACTTCTCTATGTAGAAGGTGATCGATCAAGTCATACGTAATAGAAATGCTTAGATGATCCTTGTTAAAAAAAGCTTTGATCGATCTACGTAATTTTTTCGAACTCCTTCTCTCTGGAAATTGATCGGTTACAAATAGGAAACATTAGACTCTCTTTCTAACTGCGGTCGTATCACCGCTGTATAGCTAGACCGAAAGCTGTCCCCGATCGTGCGAAGTGTATCGTGAGTGAGGGGATTGTTGAGTGTCTATGGAGTTAGTTAGTTCCTGCCAACAAAGTTCTTCTTTGACTTGGTGGATCAAAAGGTGAAGATGTCTCCTCACGTTTTCATATTCGACTAACTCAAACATTTTATTTCCCTTTGGGATTTCATGAACTCTATGGCTACTTTTACGTAGACCGGCAGGTCAAAGGGAAGATCCCCAACCTCGTTTCAAAATCAATTTAATATTTTCCATTTATTCCTGCAACCGATGCATTCTGGTATAACTTTTCGCCTATAAGTGTTTGCCTACAAAGATCCGGATCAGGGTTTATTCTCAGGCATATATTCTAACAAGGATCCATATTTTTAAATTTCAAACTTTCAGAGTCTAAAGCTTAGGCAGATGAAGCCATTTTACCAAGCACTTGCGTGCTCTGGGCAGGATCAAAAAAAGGACCCGGAATGAAAATTTCGCGCCCCACCTTAAAATTAAACAATTAGTCTAATTTTGTTGTAGTATCTCTATTTCAGCTCCCCCGGGAAAACCCCAGGTGCGGTGGCAATTAAACATTTCATCTCCTCCGCTCCTCTCTCTATAGACCTGTTTCCAAATAATCTTATCAATTTTTAGCTTTCGAGAAATTGCTCGATTTTCTTCTTTAATTTTTAAAGCCAATAATCCTCTATAACGGCGAAATTTATGGGCGATATCACGACCGTCTGGTTGTGGATAAAATTCAGCTCAATAGGTTGCGGTGGGCGGGTCACCTAATCCGTATGGATGAGGATGATCCAGCCCGTAAAGTATAGAAGGGCAATATCTACGGTAGAAAGAAGACGTAGTAGACCATGCCAGTGATGGAGCGATGAAGTAGGCCAGCACGACAAACAGCTTTTACTGAATTAGTGATCCTCGGCGCAAACAGGGATGTCTGGAGTTCCTTGCTAAGGCAGGCTTAGAGCGGATATCAGTAGTTGCGTCGTCCTTGATGATGGAAGTTAATAAATGGGTGACACTTATGTACGTCAATGTTGACTACGTCCACATGATCTTGTATCCCTCCACTTGATGACAGACCGGACCACTTGGGAACCAACTTATTTCCTCTCTTGTGGAACACAGACCCCTCTTTTTCGGGTTAAACGTTGAAGTGCCGCCATTTTCGGCCACGCTACTCCCAGGGTAGAGGTGAGGCAGCGTCTGATGAGTTGCCTCTGCCCTGGACAGAATCGTCAGTCATCTTTTTTTATGTCTTTAATATCCCTAAAATTCATTTAGCAGATAATTTTATGGCATTAAAGTTTTTCAACTGTTCACAGTAAATCAGGCTATATTTTAGGAATAGCACGTCAAATGTGTGCTTCCGAGTGCTTGCTTCTGGCTTACCGGCGTGCATACTTTACATATCCCCAGGAAAAATTATCTAAAGGAGGTAAATCACAAGAAGAAGATGCCCAGCTAAAAGGCCCATTTCGTTCGTCAATTGTTTCCTTCAATAAATTAATTTTATTGTTCAGTGTGCGGCATGCAGCGACCTCTTGCTCCAACCACATTAATGCCTTTCAATTTGGGCACGAAAAAGATAGTCGACTGTAAAGTTCTGCCCCTGCTCTCACCGGTTCATAAAGTACATAAAAGGGTGCTTCAGTTCGTGCCAAGTTGAATTTTACAAGGACATTAACGAAAATCTTTCCATACAATGTAGCTTAATTATTGGCACTAACACTTGAGGAACCGATGAAACGAAAAGGGCCTATTCAATGTCTTAATTGTCAAGAGTTTGGGTATATCCTACAGCTGTCCATTAGGCAAGGAAGATCCCCCTGCCAAAAAATTTGGTAACTGCGGAAACACTGCTAATTATAGGAGATGTCCGGTGTACGTTAGAGTGAGTCAAAGATCCCAACGACGAACCAAAAAACCCTTAAAAGGCGATCTAAACTCAAACACTGTTCCCTGCGCTCCAAACCGTCTTGTTCCTGTCACAATCCACTAGACCGTGTCTTATGCTGACGCTGTCAAATTCAATCGTCCCGAATCCACACAGTGCAGGAATGCTTGTCGGGATAGACGGTGATCTTCTACACCGATGGCTAAAAAATACAGGGTGCGGCAGCATAACTTCCTTTTTTAAAATGCGCGCCACTCAGTTAGTTGATGTCATAGCGGAGCGCTAGTGGTCTCGTTCAAGAGGGGATACTGTAAAGTCAGTCGCCATCATGCGTTGGAATAGTGAGGAGCGTGCTTTTGAGGTTTACTTTTCAAGCGGATGTTCGGTTATTGCAACACAGCGTGCATTTCGGAATCGCTTTAATTTAGCCCCGTTGGCTCCCGTCCCAGACCGCAAATCAATTGTTACATGGGTCACTACATTCAGACAAACTGCAAGTGCGACAAAAGGAAGAACTGGAGTCCCTCGGCCTGTTAGATCACCTGAGAACATTAAAGCAGTGAGAGCGTCAATGTTGCGATCGCCACGGCGTTCTGCGCGCAAACACGCATCTGCCCTTGGACTATCCGATCGTTCTGTGAGAAGAATTCTTCATGATGATCTTCATTTTTATCCCTATAAGATGGCGATAGTGCAGGAACTTTCAGAACGTGATTTCAATTCTCGGATGAACGTGTGTGAGCTTCTTCTTGATGTCGTTCCCGAGGGTGCTATTGTTTTTTTTAGCGATGAAGCCCATTTTCATTTGTGTGGGTCGGTTAACAAACAAAACATGCGCTACTGGGCTGACATCAACTCTCGAGAATTGCATCAAAAGCCTTTGCATTCACCCAAAGTCACAGTGTGGTGTGCAATTTCCTCAGCTGGAATTATTGGTCCCTGGTTTTTTGAGGAAAATGAGGTTACAGTGACAGTGAATTCGGACCGGTATGTGAACATCCTACAGAATTTTTTTTTCCCACGGCTAGAAAATTTGGATTTGGGGGACACTTGGTTCCAATAAGACGGTGCTACAGCACACACTTCAAGAGCATCGATCGCTGTGTTGAGGGAACACTTTCAAGAGCGCCTTATCTCAATTAGAGGCGATTTGGAATGGCCGGCACGCTCTCCCGATCTGTCCCCTTGTGATTTTTTTCTATGGGGTCTTTTGAAATCCCGTGTTTATGTGAACCGTCCAAGGAGCCTACAAGATTTGAAGACCAACATCCAAGAAGAAATTGCCAACATAACACCTGCTATGCTAACAAGAGTCATGACAAACGCCAGAAATCGGTTTACGCAATGTATGGAGAATGGGGGACGTCACCTAACAGATTTGATCTTCAAAACAATGTAAATAAAAACTTTAGACATGTACCTACATTATAAAAAATAAATAAATAGTTTTTATTGAGTTGGAGAGAGTGGATTTCTCTCCAGACAAAGTTGTCGAGGAGATGTTGAAGAGCGTTGAACAGGTGGAGCCATGTTGCGCATTACGTCCGGGTTCTTCTCGTTGCAAAGAAGATAGAGCTCGATCAGTGGAGGAGCCGGATGGCAGGGTGTTCCTTGAACTGACCGTTCCCTTCTTTTTCTTTCCTCCCATTGGTAAAAGGAATTCCTGATTTAAAGGCTCCACAAGGCGGGAGGGTTCGAGGGCTAGCCAGAAGTAATATGACAAACCGTTCCAGGTTAGTTCTCTGATGACAGGGAGGTGTACGTAAATGCATTCATCTACCAACCCACCATTTTTTCAATTTTCATTCAAGGCTTTCCAAGGAGGGGGGAAATCTAAGGAGGCTGGGCAAATATCTGCGTCTGCTTTGTCACCTCGGCAGATCAACTGATTTATTTGGATGAGTTGTAATTTAAGTAGAGAAAATTAAGTTTAATTCTAAATTCAGTTCAATTCTGTGAAATAATATTCGAAGGTGTCAACAAGCCCCTTAAAAAACCAAAGCTCAGAGACTCAATAACGGCTGAATAATTCTCTTAAACTAGAGGAGGAAGCGTAAGAAAATGCTAATTTGTTTCCTTGAATTTTAGAAGTCTCGTCCCTTCGCACCGGTGTTTCAAATAAAAAAAAAAGAAAGTTCGCGCGCCGGTCTCGTGCCAGACCGCCAGCTTGTCTGAGAAAAGAGTGAACTCAAATTGCATTCCCTGGCCCGTGATGATTACGTCTGGCACACCAAAATGGGGGAATCCATTTTTGACAGAGGACCTCGGCGTTTGATTGTGCCGTAATGTCAGTGAGAGGTATTGCTTCAGGACACCGCGTAAACCTGTCGATGATTGTGAGGCAATATTTGTATCCGTGCAAGTCTCGCAAAGGGCGAATGATGTCGAGGTGGATAGTGTAGAAACGTTTGGTCGACCGAGGGAATACGTAGGCGTTCAATCTTGAAAGGACATTAACGAAAATGTTTCCATACAATTCAGCTTATTTATTGGCACTAACACTTAAGGAACTGATGAAACGAAAAGGGCCTATACAATGTCTTAATTGTCAAGAGTTTGGGCACATCCCACATCTAAATGCCCATTAGAGAAGGAGGATCCCTTTGCCAAAAAAAAATCGGTAACTGCGGTAACAACCACGCTGGCAATTACAAGGGATGTCCGGTGTACGTTGAAGTGAGTCAAAGATCCCGACCACCAACCAAAAAACCCCTAAAAGGCGATCTAAACCCAAACCCTGTTCCCTATGCTCCGAAAAGTCTTGTACCTACCAAAACCCAGTAGGACGTGTCTTCTGCTGATGCTGTGAAATTCAATCCATCGATCGTGGAAAATTGCGAAAGAGGCATCTTCGGTGGTATGGTCACGTAATTCGCGCTAACGAGAAATCACTTGCTAAGATTGGTTTCAACATCGGAGTCGATGGAAAGCAACGAAAAGACTGGCCGAAACAACGGTGGTTTCATAGGCTAGATGGGGATTTGTAAGCCTCGCGATAGCGTCTAGATCGAGCTTTTGATAAGATCCCGATCCCGCTTATGAATGGGACAAAGGCTGGAGAAAAAGAAGAAGAAGGAGATATAATGCGAATCCTGAGATCGCTGTATACTGAAATGATTGTCGATCGCTACCTAACAGCAGAAGCAACGAAAGGCTGCCGCCAAGGAGGTGTGTTATCGCCACCTCTGTGGAGTATGCTGATCAATTCAATACTATGCGAGCTGCAATGTTTGTGAATACATGACTGTGCTTGCTATTGATCGGAATCTCGGAATGGTGTGTAGAAATATATAACGTGTCGTTGATTTGATTGACAGTTCGTGCCTTAGGAATGAAGTTTCAGTTAATCCAAATAAAACCACAATGGTATTATTTACAAAAGAAAGAAAACTGGATGGCGACAACCTTTCAGCTTTCCGGAGAAGTGTGTAGAACTTTATTTAACGAGATATTGGTTGATGTTTTAGCCGATTCGTCAAAAACCACTCGTAATTTGGTTATGCGCTGTCTGGTCTCAAAACGCAATGATGCGGCAAGAAGTAATGGAGCGTAGACATTTGCTGGATATCGACCTCTTAGATATGTCTCAACTCGCGGTACTCTGTCGTGAAATCAGCGTACTGTTGCACCAGGAATTCAGTTTCTCTATTGTGGAAAATTTGGCCAATACTGTTGTAGTTGTAACGTTCCGACTAAACTGTTGTTATCAACGATCGCTCTGGATCACGTCGGGGTCACCAATGCATTTATACCGCGATAAGGGCTTTTCTTTATCGCCTTAGGTCTTCTTCCAAAATGCGGACTGTACTCTAGTTCAGTATTAGAATACCAGTATCGTATCGTTGGAATACCTATTACCAGTTCAGTTCTCAAAAATAGAACACGGTTCCGGAGCCGGAGTCTATCTCTCGAATAAAAATGAAAAGCGGGTTTTTCCTTTGGGATAATATGGAAGAATTTTTCAAGATGAAGTACATGCGATGATATGAGTGGCAAACTGGATGATTGATAAGCGGCGGCGATAGCCAGGCTGCATTGAGGGCGTTGTGTGAATGCGAAATCGTTTGAGCGCTATTACTAGATTCAATACGTTGGAACTTATCTGTCTATCTGGTCATTGGGGTTTAGAGGGAAATGAAATCTCGTATGCCTTAGCAAAAGAGTGTTCAGTCTCCCCTGATGTCAGGACCGAAACCAGCAACTGGGGTATTGGCAGCATTGCTAAGGTCTTCAGAAAGTGGAAGCGAGCTTCCCATTCTGACAGGTGGCAGAGCTTAGATGCTGATTGACATACCAAACTTTTTCTGCCAGAATCTAACATGCATTCCGCAGAGTTTATCCTGTCGGAAAGCATGAAGACTTACAGAAGTATTGTAAGCATTCTGACAGACCATAATGCACCAGCTGGACATGTATTCAGAATAGGAATTGTACAAGACATGTGTCCCTCTTGTAACGAGGAAGCGCAATTCATGGAGTATTTTCTATATGAATGCCCAACCCATGGACTCATCAGACATCAGATCTTTGGTGCTGATGTGCTTCAGTTGCAACGGGTAGCATCACATCCATTAACGGAAATCCTGGGATACATAGTACGGGGGAGTCGAATAAAATGAGCCACCAGGGTCTGGATGCTTAGAGGCTACAAAAAACTTCCTCTCCTCTAGCACAAACACACAGCAACACAAGCCCAGCGGGAGGGGAGGGACGAAAAGGTCCAGAGTACTCCAGAGAGCCCGCAATTAAGTCATGAGACTTGAAATAAAGGAACAACGAGTGGGCCCCCGTCAGTTCCCGAGTTCTATAAATGCAATCTGAACTACTTTTCGTTTCTGTTAAGAAATCTCGCGACCTTGAAAATATTCCACTCTTATTCGCGAAATTTCACGATAGTACTTAGTCACTTTTGCTAATTTTTTTCACGCGTGCCATCTGCAAAAACCAAACATGTTTTACGCGATCTATGCTTCCATATGGGTGTGTGCTTCAGAAGTTAATTAGGGGCATGTTGCATACATTTTTCCAGCTGAAAATCTTCACTATATTTGTATCTTTGTATCTTTTCCGTACAGTTGGGAAGATCTAAAAGATACCAGGACGTGTTAAATGTGATTATTTAAGTAACCTAGAAGAAAGTATCCACGACCTCTAATATTATACCCACATTTCAACATATGTATCTTATCTTGGCAATAAAACTACTAAAATTCTTTTCACTGTCGCCATTCCTGTTATTCACTGAAATTTATATACTAACGGACTATCTGGAATTTTTTGTGCTATCTGAATATTTTTCCAGCTTTCTTTATTTAAATTTGCCAAAAACAAAAAAAAAAAATTATGTCAATTTGTAGGTTGTTAACAAGCCAAATGTTGATGCAATAACGAAGCTTGGAATGCCAGTAATTTGGAATTCGCCTTGGTAAATTGCTGAGATAGCATTCACTTTCTGCACTTCGCCCGTTGGACACATTCAGAATTCAATTGAAACAAATGGAGTTTAGTAACCTCTCTCCGCTGTAACGTGTGCGGGCTTCATACTGTAATTAATATTACACACATACTTGCTGTGGGATACCGACGAGTGTATCTGTATTCGTTGGTATCTTTTCAAGCAGAGATAGTGATAGATAGCTTAGAAATGTGGAAGGCTTTATTCTTCTCTCTTTACGCTTTTTATTAGCTTGTAGGCTGTTACGCAAGCCTATGATGTATTATATTAGATACAAAAGAGCTGAAATGTGCTGCGACTATTTACATATTGTAAAACAGACAATGGAATATGCAGAACTAACGCAAATAAGGTGTGGGTTGAGCTGCGGTGCTGCAAGGTCGCCAGACCAACTTCAGTAGAAGGTGGAGTGGCTCAATGCATTGGAGATACATATGAGCCACTCTGAAGTGAAACTTTTGGAATGTTAATTGAGTTTAGATTCAACTTCAGCAGTAGATTTTCCTCTATTGAATGACCATGGATCTTTCAACTGAATATGACATTTCTTGTAAATATTGAAAAGCTCGGCCGAACCCATCTGTTTTGAGCCACTAGACTTCCATGAAAAACTCCAAAACGAGGGTTTTTCCCAAGGTACCTATGACTTTGCGGAGTAATTTCAGTTACCTTCGTTTACAGGTGAAACATAGCCCAATTCTTGGGTACGCCTTTTCTTTAATCATGGAGGAATGATAAGCGAATCTCAGGCAGCAGTGAACTAGGCACTATCTACCTAGGTTTCCTAAGATAAAACTTGAGAAAACATCGAGGGGCATACAATTTAAGAACATGTACACACATGATATTTCGTATCTATAATTTAACAATTTCGCACTTGATACTATCTAGATAAACGACCTTGTATTACATAAGTGTTTGAAGATAATTTCACTACGGAAACTGATGATCTGAAAGCCTGCAACCTGATAGATAAGGCAACACGTTACAGCGTGAGAGTGTCTTATCACATTATTCCATGATGGGTTCCCCAGATTTCTCCAACCATACTTAGGTCACCACCAATTCTATGCTTTCTAGAGGTTGTCCGCATTCAACCTTCCCTTCGAGTAGGTTTCTGGAAATTTTCCTGTCATCCACCCTTGATGTACACCCAATACTTTTCAGTTTTAAGGTTTTGTTTGCAAAACAAAAGCTTATTAAAATCGGTTCAATGTCTGTCTGCCCGTCTGTCTGTCTTTTTTTTTGAGGAGGTGGAAATCTTCAAAAGACACTGGTCTGGACACACCAGCGTGTGGGATTTTTATCCACTAAAACCACCCCCGACTCCCTCCCTGCCCCGCGGAACCACCATAAGGTATTACATCACGGGGCGGAGTCAGCTCACTCTAGCTTAATCCCATTTCTTCTATATGCGGCGCACGTGACCGCGTTTTTCTCCTTTCCTCTGCCTTTCGCAATTTATCTTGAATTGATGCGATCATGGAGTTGACCGCATCCCAATTCTCTTGATGTGCTAGCATTTTTGGCACCAGGTTTTCTGGTACCAGCACCTCTCCTAGAGTCTCCTCTAGGTTCCTCCTTTCTTCCACAAATCTCGGACAGTGGAAGAATACATGCTCTGGGTCCTCTGGGACTCCCTCACAATTTAGACAGTCGGGTGAGGTCTCTAATTTAAACCTGTGAAGGTATTGGAGATATCCTCCATGCCCCGTGAGAAACTGGGTGAGATTATAATCAATTTCACCGTATCGTCTCTCCAACCACTCCTTGATGGCAGGAATGAGCTTGTGAGTCCACCGACCCTTTCCCGAGTGTTCCCACCGCTCTTGCCAACTATTTATGGATCTCTCCCTCTCAGCCTTCTTCGTCTGCAATAAGGGAGAGATTGGCTTCGCATGGTATATATTCGCCATCTTATCTGCCAAGATGTCAATCGGCATCATTCTAGAGATGACGAATGCTGCATCATCTGAGACAGTCCTGAAGGCAGAGCATACCCTCAGAGCTGTCCTCCTGTAGACTGCATTCAGTTTGCTAGTGTTAACTGACATCCGCAACGCCTCGCTCCAAACTGGGGTCGCATAGAGCATGATTGAGGTCACCACCCTAGCTATAAGCAGAGAGGTATGCCGTGGCCCTCCCACGTTCGGCATCATCCTCGCCAGGGCCATACTAGCTTTGGATGATTTATCACAAACATACTGTACGTGTTGCTTATAGCTGAGCTTCCTGTCTATCACCACCCCCAAGTATTTGATGGCCGGCTTGGAAGTGATGATATGATTCCCGACTCTAACACAGGCGTAATTTCTCTTCCGACGCTTCGTGATGAGGACCGCTTCCGTTTTTTCCTCCGCAAGCATCAGACCAGAGCTCTCTAACCAGTATTTGACAGCACTGATTGCCTCGCTTGAGTATAACTCAGCATCTTCGAGATGCTTTGCGACAACAACCAGTGCAATGTCGTCAGCGTAACCCACCACTGTGGCTTCCTCCGGAAGGGGAAGATTAAGTACATCGTTGTACATGATATTCCACAGTAGTGGGCCCAATACGGAGCCCTGCGGGACACCCGCGGAAACGACGTACTCCTGCGGTCCGTCATCAGTGTCGTACCAGAGCCTCCTTTCAGTTAAATAACTATCGACAATTGCGGCGAGATAGGCGGGAATACCAACCTTCGCTAGGGATTTGCGTATTAGATTCCAATTGGCCGAATTGAATGCATTTTTCACGTCCAGGGTTACTACCACGGAATATTTGCTGGTACTACCCTCCCTCTGTCTGTCTCTCTATCTGTTACAAGCATTTTTCTCAGAAACGGCTATACCGATTGACACGAAATTCGGTGAGAAGGTGGGAACTGTGGACAGACAGTGATATCCTTCTAGGTTGAATTTAGGGGGGGGGGGTATACATATACATGTAAAAAGGGGGTGTACAATTTTTTTCACAGAATGTAGTCATGTGGGGTATCAAATGAAAGGTCTTGGTTAGTACTTTTCGGAACCGGGCTTAGTTTTGAGATTTGTTAAAAAGGCGGGGAGTGGGAGGTTTGAAAAGTGATGATTTCTTTAACGGACCCATTCTCAGAGACTCTCCAGCCGAAAAATCTGAAAAAATTCATGAAGCTGCCTCTATATGGTGCCCAGGCGTCACAATACGCTCCATATCTATTCAAATTAAGTTAATAATAGTATGTTACCATATTTTTGGAGAAATTGAGTAAAACCGCCCTTAAGTTTGTCCCAGAGTTATAAAAGTTGGTAGTAGTATAAAATATAATATGAAGCATATCCCCAAGTTTGATCGAAATCATACTATTATTAACAAAGTTACAGTAGCTCAAAGTTGACTCTCCACTGTAAATTTACTGCAACTAATATATAGTGGGTAGTCAGACATGCTATATGCAAATACATAACGGGCTACGTGCAAATGGAATACACTCAAATATACTCACAGAAGAAGCAAACAAAACCTTTCATACCTGAAGCGCCCAGCTTCCGGTTTCCCGACTTGTTACTTCATAGAGAAGATCTGATCAATGGTAGATTTTCCACGCTAGACGATTCTTTGTCCGGGTGGCCCAAGCGGTTAGAGCGCTGGGTCGCGGTTCAAATCTAACTCACTGACTTTCATTTATCGATCCGCTTTTCGTCTGACTTCATCTCACTCAGAGGATTGAAAGATCGATCCTTCAAGTTAAGTGGATTCACCCCACAGTCTGCCTTACAACCGGCCGCATGGAAGGGCACAGCGAGCCGGCTTGACGCTGATGTTCATCCAGGTTCATCGCAGGTTCATCCGTTCCACGGTAGAATATTAATGATGCATTCGGAATTTGCACATAGTTGTCCATATCCACCCCTGGACGTTTTCCAGATCGGTTTTTGTCCACGGCAATATTCCGAATGCATAAGCCAGTGAAGGGATAGCGAATACATTCAATTTGTTTATTTTATTCTTCCCCGAGAGATGCGATTTCAATACCAGCTCTATGCATCGCAGGAATTCGGACAGCAGAGCATCCTTCAGATGACCAATTGTAGAATTCCAAGGTGCCCCCGCATTCCCCGTGTTTCCAATAAATGTCAAAACTAACACCAGCTTGGAAAAGTACCAATCGAGACCTTCCATTTGATACCCTACATGACTATATTCGGTGATAAAATAATGGTGTTTGCATGTATGGGAGCCACCCCCACCCACCCCTTAAAATTCAACGCAGCGTGTTACTTACATGTGGGTAATTTTGTTTTACAAACAAACCGTTAAAAAGGAATATAGGCGGTTGCGAAAAGTCGAACCTAAAGTTCAGAAGGGGGTAAACAAATGGCCAATGTGCAAACATTGGCTAGTGTAGGAAAACCTAAGGGGAAGAAAAACAATAAATGGATTAAAGTTACCAACGAAAAGGCGGAAAGGAAAGAGGAAGCGCGACTTCGTCCAGAGGGCATAGTTACCTCTAGAAAGGGCAATCTGTCCCATGTGGAGATACTCAACAAGGTGAAATTCGATCCCGACCTAAACGATTTGATCTGAACGGAAATGTCAACAGAATCTGCGGAACCCAGAAGCTGAAAAGAACAGCGTGGGCAAAACTGACAGGCGTTGACTGCAATGAGAAAATGAGGTTTGTTCAAATGTCAGGCTGGTCTGCAACAGTTTTCAATGAGCAGACCTCCATAGCGGTGTGGTTAAACCAACTTAATAAAGTAGGCGCCGCTACAGAAAGAGCTTTTCATCTGGTACAATTCATCGCCAAAGCATGTGACGTGCCAATGCCTAAGAGACGCACATTCTTCAATAGAAGACCTTCAATCAGCCTATCACCAGCTAGATGAATGGCTCAAAAGACAGCAGGATCGATCAGAGGCGAAAAAAACACGCCTATAAAGAAACCCACAAAATCCTCAAGTTGGCCATTCAGCGAAGCAAGAGGGAATGCTTTAAAGAGCTCCACTCAGAGGCTGGCGTAAACCCGTAGGTTAGTACCTATAGAATCGTGATGGGACGGTTCAGAGGTCGTTCATCTCCGCAGATCACGTGCCCTATTCTCTTGTTGAAAGTACCTCAGCAAGAAAAGGGGCACCGGCAACTTTCAGCGATCTCTGAATATGATGGCGATGCCAGCAGTCACCAGAGAGGAGTTACTGGAGATTTGGGGTAGAATAGGCGACAGTAAGTCTCCCGTGAAATCCAGATCCAACATGTTCGCTGAGTTGTTCGAAACGTGCACGTCCGACAGGATATTTCCTGCAGCATGCCAGACCATTGAAAGCACCAGCGTATCCGCGAGGCTCAGTAAGATTCTGTCCAAGGAACATAACAGCTCATCCTTCTTTAAAAAGTTGGAAGGCTACCGGACGGAATATTCTGGTGAAACCTTGGTTTAGACGCATTTTCCCGCCAGCGGGGAGGACTGTGAGTCAGAGCCTTGCTTGAGGGTTTGTGGCAACCCAAGTTCCCAGTCAGAAGCAGCTTTCTTGCTGGTTGGTTGTGCCTTAGCTTATTGAGATTTACCGGAGCTGTATCTCTTTCGGATACGTACCACAGTCTTGGAGAAGCATACGAGTGGCTTTCATACCGAAAGTGGGCAGGCGCGGCTATAAGTCCGCAATGGACTCTCAACCAATTAGCCTCATCTCTTTCGTGTTGAAGACGCTAGAGCGCCTCCTGGACAATCACTTAAGGGTGATTATGGAGAGAACGCCTTTCTCTAAGTCCGCTCAAAGGTAGATCCTCAGAAACCGCTCTCCACGAGGTAATTGGCACGATTGAGCGGTCGCTGCAGTACAAGTAGTATACCCTAGCTGACTTCTCAGATATAGAGAGAGCATTCAACAACGTTAGTATCAACACCATCAAGGAAGTCTTGATCAGTATTGGATTGAAGGAGTATCTTACGCATTGGATTATATCCGTGCTAAGTACCAAGATAATCTAGTCAGATCTGAGAGGTAACCAATTAACCAAAGCTGAGAACAGAGGCAGCAGAAGTTTTACGAATATTGGGCAGCCGTGGGGTGAAGGTAGTGGCGTATTCCGACGGCTTGATGATATTAGTCTCAGGGGTGTTTCCGTCCATTATGAGCGGCATCATGGAAGGAGCATTGGAAAAGGTGTGCATGTGGGCCGGAAAATGCGGACTCGGCATAAATCCAACCAAAACGGAACTGATGCTATTAACCACCAAGGCAAGGGTACCTGAATTGCACCTACGACGGCTGAAAGATTAAAGATTGGTTCTTTCCTCTAATCTAAATTAACTGGGTGTAATCCTGGATCCAAAACGAAGCTCCTATAGGTTAGTGGTAGAGCGTTAGCCTTCGCTTCCAAGAGTGTGCGGTTCGAAACCCACTCGCTGCATACGAGCTTCCAGTCGACTCAGCTGTAAATGAGTGCCTGGGTGCAAACCTGGGGGAGTTGAAGATAAATGCGGTACACACACACATGTTCAGAAAAAATTGTAGATCGAACATAGAACTGAGAGTTAAGAAGGCCGATATAGCCTTGTACGCCTGCAAGTGAACTTTTGCAAAGAAATGGGGTCCCCGGCCGAGGATGGTTCTCTGGAGGTTTACCGCTGTGGTGCGTCCAATCCTCTATTGTATGCTGGCATGCTTTGAGCAAAAAGTACGAAGCTTAATAGTATTCAGAGGACTGCATGTGTAGGTGTTATTGGGGCTCTGCAGTCCTGCCCGGCAGATGCTCTCAATGTTCTCCTGCATTTCCTCTTTCTAGATCACCACATTAAATACGTTGTAGCGTGAGTCCGGATGCTGGACAGCGAAACCCTGTGGCTATAGTAATATCCTAGACGGAATACCTCGAGAAATCTGGGCATTCCCCATGGACTATGCACATGCAAGCTGAACTTCACAAGAAACTTTGCTATGGTCTTTCCAACCAGGGCAAAGTGGAAGAGCGGTGATGTGTTGCAGGGTTATGACACAGTATTCTTCACCGAGTGATCAAAGATGGCCTGTGGAGCCGGCGTGGATATTTTTTCGAATACATACAGTGTATCAGGTTCGTATGGTCGTCCAGGTTTCGCCAGTGTATTCCAAGTGAAAATATTGGCGATACTGGAAGTCTGTCGATGGCTGGAGCATGAGACCAACCCCAAGCGTAACATAGATATTCTGACCGACAGCCAAGGAGCTATTAAAGCCTTTTACTCAGCGACGATAACATCTAGGCGGGTGGGCCAGTGCAGAAACGCGCTGGACAATCTGGGCGGCATGCTCGAGGTCTTTCTCCTCTGATTTCCCGAGCATAGGTAAATAGAGGGGATTGAGCACCCGGACGGATTGGACAGGCCGCTCTTGACAGCCCTTCGGCGGGTACAATTGGTATCTCACTGGCGGCAAGACTCAGACTACTTAGCACCCGGAGGCCTCAGGTGGCGAAGGATTACCACCTGTACGAAGTCAAGGAGGATTTGGCCCGCTTATAACGGATGACGAGAACTTCTGTTGCCGGACCCATGCAAATACATTACGGCGGTCTGTACCACGCACTGGCCCGTAGGGGACCATGCCGCCAGGCTCAGCATACCCTACAATTCGCATTACCGAAGCTGAGGAGAAGGGTGGGAAACCTTCAAGCCCAGCGTTAGCCAGAGTCAGGCTACGGACACTGGGACCTCAAAGAGATTGGACACCTCAAAGAGATTTCTAGCTGCAATGTGGGAGAGCTACTTTCTTTCGTGAAGGCTACGAGCTGGCTCTGAAGATCCGAGCTGACTAGACTCTGGAGATTGGGAGTGAACTACCCCATAATCGAATAACTTCTCCAGGTAATGGAAGGGAGAATAGAATATGACTTCAGTGGGCAGAAATCTCACGCATTGGCGTAAGCGGTTCACTTTCTTTTGATGCTCTCCAGGTACATTCAAAGCAACTAGACAAGGAGACAGTAACTGTATTTCAGGATTTTCTTCAAAAAATGAAATGAAGGGTATTGTATGACTCCTACATTGCAGTTAAGGTTTAGCTAGAAATTCTAGGACTTTAGTCAAGACTGAGAGTTGATGAACCCATTCTTGTATATGATAAATGCGCATAAATTTGGATAGAATTTTGGGCTCAAAAATATCAATTTTTCAATCTATTGACCATCAGTTGACCCCCAATGCAATTTTCTCTATAAATTCGGGGAGAAAGCGTTGCCTTAACTTATATTCTTAAGAACAGAAAAAAGACATAATTTTCTCTGGCACCATTTTCGCATATTATTTTTCATTCCATCGTGTAGTTTCCATGAGAAAAGGAGTGCGCGTGGAAAGAGTTTTTATTATTATTGTATGCATGACCAATTGACCTTCGGAGCTAATATACAGATTCAAAAGAATCTAGTGTTTCTTTTTGTCTAAAGCAACAGATACAGCGTCTTGGGCGCTTACACGTGAACCTTGTATCCATTATCGGACGTGATGATAGGTTGAATTATGTCCAGAGAAATTGATTGATTCACTAGGTCTGACCGCCTCAGAATGTATAATATCTGCTGTTGTTTGGTGGGGCGTGGAATAATAATAATAATTCGTGATATCTTTACTTAGAGCGCAAAGCGATGGAAACTGTATCTTTCTTGTTCTAAGTTTTCTTGTATTTATGTTGGCATAAAAAACAAAGCCCAAATGCAGCTTCTATATTGAGTCCAGCAACAGAAGCATACAACATCCAAGCACTTGTATAATTTTCGATAATTCCGCTGAAACACTCATTCAAACTCTGTCCAACACTCGGCCGGATAAAATGAAAGACATTCATGTTATCGTCACAATGCAACATCTTCCCATCCCAAACAAAAAGATTCTCGGTTAGTCATATCAACAAGAAAAGCTCCGCCACTTTTCCCACTTATCCCAAAAAGATATGTAATTAGAACAAAGACTATTGTTCCTCCAGCACGAGCGCCGCGGACATGTAACAGCTGCTGGAAGTTGTCCATACAATCTATGAATGCATTACAAACAAAATGTCCCAATTTTCTTCGTCAGAACTGATATGCCCACTACCGAAGAAAACCCTCCACCTTTGTGCATATTTAGACGCAGTGGAATCAGGAAAAACCAGTTCCCGGAATACGGTGAATCAACTTTACAAGAGTGGCTGAGTCGCGAGTCAGGTTGACGTCACCTGGCGATCTTGTTTACAGACTACACCGCACCGTCACCGATCAGATACATAAATCTAAGATACTCACCAGATTTCCTGCCGCGTCAGATAGAAGACAATGATCGCTGGTAAACACCTAGTATCGCGCGTCCCACGACAACAACACAATCTATTGTTGCTCGCTCGTAGCGGTAAGATAAGCGGTTGGAAGCTGCACGATCACTGATCACTAAACTACAATTAAGAAAAGTGCAATAATTAGATAACAGTCAGAAGATAACCGTTGTTAGCATCGCTCGCTGGTACAGGGAAGATCAGCTCGGGCACCCCGATCCGTTGGCGCATGCAGTACCCACTTTCCCGCACACGATCACTTTCCTCACGAATTCCTCAGATACTTTCTGGCATTGCCGATCGATCAGCGGATTTCAATTAGCGTTTCAGATAGTGCATTGAGGAATTTCTGGGCGCACTATGAGCTCACGAGCTTCCAGGAATTCAATTTCGCGGTTGTATGACTCACTTGGAAGATCACTTCACATTCGCGAATCACTCACTATGCGCGATCGGAGGAAGCACACCCGCATTTGATCATGGACTACTGCTGCCTCGACTCGTACTGGGTTGATGGAAGTTCGTTTGGTATCTCGGATCGACGACTCACTGGTCTGGGCTAAGGTGGAGCTGGCTCAATCTTAATGTTCCACATATGGTTGCATACATATGAGTTTGGGGGAGCCAAGTTGGTTTTATAGCGCTGGGTCGTTGCCGTCGTCCCCGATCGGTTGTATTAGCGATAAAATCATATCAATAATAACCATTCAACGAACACCACTTTACGTGTGTACTCGAATCGTTACTACTTCAGATACAAGATACAAGATCGTTACTACTTCAATCTTCTTGAAGAAGCTACGAACATTTCAGAGGGGAAAGCAGTTTATCGAAATTCAACGAGCACGCCAAGAATGCAGGCCCGCGGAGAGTGGAAGGCGATACCACGTACGATCGACACCGGGGAAAAAATTTACATTAATTATTGTTTACCTGGGCGCTTTGCCATGGAGGTGAGACTGAGGTGGTTCTGGAGAGGTGCTGCGCACGGAAAGGCGATATCACTGTCGGCTATGGAAATCTATCTGTTAAGTGTGGACTATCGCCTTTTCAAATTATATAATAGATAAAACAGAATCGAGACGCGATATTCCATTTTGGTTGATTCCACAAACACAATGTGTTACTTAGTTGGAGGAAAATAGATACAAAAAGCTACTGAATTCATCTCGATTTCGAAAAGATACAATTCTAAACTTGGCTTCATTTCTCTGGCCTCAAAGTCATTTGCGACCTTGACTTGATACGTATAAATATGCTTCAGACATTCTAGATCTAACCCTCTGCTAGAAGGTTCTGATATTCGCATATTGAGAGCATTTTTAAGGTTTTTTATCAAACAAAACCTTATTAAAATCAGTTAACTGTCTGTCTGTCTTTTTTTTTCTTCCGGAGGTGGAAATCTTCCAAAGACATTGGTACACAGATTCCACCGTGTGGGATTTTTACCCACTAAAACCACCCCCTAACTCCTGTCCTTTTCTCCGCGGGACCACCAGGAAATATTTCGTCGCGGGGTGGACATGGCTCTAGCCTCTCCCTTCGCCCATTGATTGCATTCTCAACCGCGCTTTTCTCGTCTCCTCTGCCTCTCTTAATCTGCACTGAATCCGCCCTACCATCTCCTTTACTGCATTGCAGTTCTCCTGGCATTATTATATTTTCCGGTGCTAGTGTTCCTCCCAATGTCTCCTCTAGAATCTTCCTTTCCTCAGCGAATCTAGGATAATGTCGTAGCTTGCACAGTTGGGTGAGCTGTCCAGTTTAAACCTATAGAGATATTTACGCTAACCGCCATATCCCGTGAGAAACTGCATGAGATCATAGTTTACCTTACCATGCGTCCACACCTTGATGCTGGAAATCAATCTGTAGGTCTATCGACCCTTTTCTGCCTGTTCCCACCATTGCTACCACTTCCTTAACGATTCCTCCCTTTCAGCGCTTTTCACGTGCCGATCGAAGGAAGAATCGGGTTCATCATAGATACATGCCATCTTATTGGCCAAAATGTCGATCGGCATCACTCTGGCTACTGCAAAGGCCGATTCGTCCGAGATGGTTTTATAACCACAGCATAGTCTTAAGGCGGTCCTTCTATACACCACGCTCATCTTTTGAGCATTGCATGCGGTATGCAATACAATTGGCCAAATTGGCGCTGCGTAAAGCAGTACAGAGCTCACCACTCTAACTATAAGCAGCTTACGAGTGTGTCGCGGCCCTCAAAATTTGGCATCATCCTTGCCCGGGTCATGCTAACATTAGACGACTTGGTCCAAACGTTTTGTAAGGGCTGCTTTAAATTCAGTCTCACATTTATCATCACTCCAAGATATTTAATTGCTGGCTTTGAAGTGATGATAAGGTTCTCCGTTCTGATACGGGCAGTGGTTTTCTTATGCCGCTTCGTGATAAGCCCTGAGTCCGTTTTATCGTTTGCGAGTGCTAGACCTTCATTTTTCAACCACCTCTTTATATCAGTGATTGCTTTGGATGAATATAATTCCAGATCCACTAGATCTTTGGCAACAACAATCATCGCTATGTCATCGCTAGGAATTGGGACGTTGACGACATCATTGTATATGATATTTCACAATAGCAGTCCCAGCACAGAACCCTGTGGAACACCCGCGGAGACAATGGTTTGGTTCCATGGTTTGTGTCGTACCAGAGCCTTCTATCTGTTAAATAGTTGTCGACTAGCGCAGTTAAGTGACACCAATCGCCGCCAATGACCCCCTTATAAGGTTCTAACTGGCAGAGTTGAACGCATTTTGCACGTCAAGGGTAATCACAGCACAATACTTGCTATAACCACCCCTTCCGTGCATCGCATTATTAGTTAAGTCAATGACCAGTTTGATGGCGTTGACCGTTTATTTGGCCGTACCGAAGCCGAATTGTCGGTCTGAGTTTCTACAGCCGGGAGGAATCTGCTGTAGATTATTCACTCCAACATTTTCCTCACAATGTCCAATAGACATATAGGCCTGTAGGAAGATGGTTCACCAGGAGGCTTACCAGGTTTAGGCAACAACACTAACCACCAAGCATGCTACAAACAACTCTACGAATATGTCTGGCCTCGACTTAATGGCCTCGACTTAATGGCCAGCTCAAGGGCTTTGTTTGCCGGGCGGCGGCCGGGCACTTTGTTGTCTCCCAGACTATCGCAAATCGCCAGTACTTCAGTCGTCATTACTAGGGGTATTACAGCCACATCTAAAAATGTCTGTAGACTGTAACCCCTTGTGCTCTCCTGAGGAAACAAACCCTGAACGATTGTCGGTAGGAGATCGGAACATGTAATTCGTGGAACTACCTGACCTCTAAATATCCACATCAGAACCCTATAGGCGCTCCCCCATGGGTCTATATCCGCCTCTGCGCGGAGTTGTTTGAAGCAGTCCCTCTTGTTTCGCTGTATAGCCAGCTTCAGGTTTCTGTGGGCTTCCTTGTAAGTTGGCTGTTTCACCTCATGGCCAATCCTACCCATTGCTCTCTGAGTCGCTGGTCTGGTCCGATGGCACGCCAACCGAAGATCTGACAATTCACTATTCCACAAGCAGTTGGGCCTCTACTGGGGAAAGTATAACGTCTCGGCATCGATGAATCGCATGCCTTCGCGATGCACTTCGTGATATGAAGGGCTCCTTCCGCGGGTGTACCTTGTATAGTGTCCTGGTCCAACCACACATCTATGAATTTTTGTTCATCAATTACTTTCGCAGACCAACCTGACGTTCTCCTTATTTTTGTACGAGCAGATTTCCAACCGCTTGACTTGCTTTTCAGGTCAAAGACTATTGTCTGATGATCACTATGGGTGTACTGTTCACTGACGTTCCAGGACATCAAGAACTAGTGACGGACTAACAAAAGTCAGATCTGCAATCGATTCAGACCCCCCTTTCCGGTAAGTATTAACCTGATCATCGTTAGACAATACTAGCTGCGTGAAAGCCTCCAAGAAACAACGCTCTCTTGCATTCGTCAGTGAACTTCCCCATTCTGTGCCCCATGCATTGAAATCACCGGTGATGACTTTTGGTTTCCGTCCTTTTGCATCCAGAACCAATCTGTCCAGCATATCCTTGAATTCGGCTAACGTCAGGGTTGAAGGATTATAGCAGCTGTAGACGTATATGCCGTCTATTTGTGACCATATGAACCCACTTGTGAACTGCCTCATGCATTCCTGTATGGCAAGGCCACCCCACCTGTTGGATCGGCTACCCATACATTATTGTTAGGGTTTCTATAGCGTTCCCTTTTTATAGCCACCTCTGATTCATGGGTGGTCTGCAAGAGCAGATCTTGCATGACTCTACAGTGATTGAGGTTGACTTGGATCAACCTCATTTTCTCGCTCCACTTAGCGCCTTTTTGAACTCGGGACACTTGTCGGTTGCTCCCTGTACTTTTCGAGTTCACAGACCTGTTGGTTCTCCCATACTTCCTTTTTCCGTCTGTGAAGTCGCTTCTCCGCTCGATGGAGTTCGTGATAAGTCTCCGTGCGTGCCCGCGTTCTTTGAGAATGCAACATTACTCGGTATGCAGCATTCTTCCGTTCCGTTGCTAGTTTACATTCATCGTCAAACCAGCCATTCCGACTCGTTTTGCGACTGGCGCCAATTATGTTTGTGGCCGTATGGCCTACTCTAAAAGTGGGTTCTTATATTCTCATCTTGAGAGCATTTTATTCATGTTAAAGGTTTTGTAAAGATGCTAACCTTATGAAATTATGTACACTTTTAACAGATAAAAAAATATATGGGTTTCGGGATCCCTTTCCTCAATAAGTAAAACAATCTGCCTTTATTAATTTGACTAATTTATTCCACGTTATCTGAACATTCACGCTAGTTATAGAAAACAAAAATTAGATGTGTTTTAATTGTAAGCGGTAAGAATTCAGTTTCTGTTTTTCATTAAAACTGCCGACGGGTTGGCCGACAAGAGTAGAGAGTCTATTTGAATGTCACTCTTGACATTTCTCACCCCAGTCTCCTTTTGGGCCGTCAGCTGATTCTACAGCCGTTCAATGCGGCGGTAGAGGCGAATTCTCGATGGCGTTCAAGGTTCGCACCTTCGATGTGCCGCCACATCACCTCCAACTGAAACCGCGCGGTTTCAGCGGAGGAAACCGACCACGTAACCCGCCCCCGGGGGCACTAGGCGAACCTGATGCCACGCGGGCGTTTTTTTTTTTTGCAGCCACAGGCGGCTCATTAAACGCTTTCAACTTCGACAAGAAGACCCACTTGGGTTCGCCTCGAGCGTCGAACTTGAACAAGTGTTCGCCTCGGCTCAGAACTCAAAAGAGGTCCCCGTATAGGGATTTTAGCGGCTTCCGAGGAGCGTCCATACGAATGAGGACCTGTGGACAAGTGTGCCGGGAAGGTGCGCAGCGTACGTGATGATTACGGATCGTACACCAAAGTGCGAGATCCATTCTCGACAGAAGGCCTCGGCACATGATTGTGCCGTAATGTCATTCGGAGGCATTGTTTCAGGCTACCGCGTAAACCTGTTGATGATTGTTATGCAAAATGTGTAGATGTGCCAAGATTGTGTATTGCGTGAAATACTTCTCGGCGAAAATCGGCGAGAATGAATGATCTGGGCCCCTTATCTGAGGTCTCCCAGAGTAAATAAGAGTTTGAGCCGAAAATAGGAAATTCCTTCAACTTGAATTTGGAGTTTTCCTCCAAGCTCTGAAGCTCTGCGTCGCTTCGGCGATTGCCGTATAATCGACCGCCGCGGGGACTATAACCTCCGAGATTTGAGACAAAGCGTCTGCAACAACATTGTCCTTTTCAGACACGTGTTGAATATCAGAAGTAAACTGGCTGATATAGCTCAAGTGCCGAAGTTGGCGAGGGGATGCTTTGTCGGGCTTTTGTCTAACCGCGAAAGTGAGGGGTTTGTGGTTCGAACGGTCTGCCCTCAAGGGAGAAACGGAAGTATTTAATTGCAAGGTACGCGGCAAGTAGTTCACGATCGTAGGCACTGCAATTGCGTTGAGCTGAGTTGAGCTGCGTCGAAAAGAAGCTCTACGATTCCCAGGTTTGATTCACCCGTTGGTGAAGAGCGGAGCTTCTCGCTGTATCAGATACGTCGACGAACACAGCTAGGTGTGCATCTGGCTGAGGAAATGCCAGCAGTGTTGTATCAAAAATCTGTTCCTTGACTGTCTCAAACACATGCGTGAACTCAGCAGACCATGCAACCTCGCGGAAGTCTTTGGTTTTGTGCGCAGATAATTAGGCGTTAAGGATCACCTTGGGTAAGAAACGACGATAGAAGTTCAACATGCCCAAGAACCTTCGCAGATTCTTCACCGCTCTTAATGGCCTTAACCTTATCTGGGTCAGTCGGTATCCAGTCAGGGGTAATCATATGGCCAAGAAATTTGACATGCTTCTGTAGAAATCTGTATTTTTCAACGTTTAGGACAAGTCTGGCCTCAAGGAGAAGTTGAAAAACGCGCTCCAAATGGTTCAAGCGCTCAGATTCGGACGAAGAAACGACCAACATATCATTCATGTAAACGATACAAAAGTTGAAGTTTCGTAGGACAGAGTGGATGAATCTCTGGAAACTTTGCGCACCATTGCACAAACCGAAACTCAAACTGGTGAACTCGAAGAGACCGAAAGGTATGCAGATAGCCATTTTCGGAATGTTTTCGGAAGTGACAGGGATTTGGTGATACGTCTTGGCTAGATCCAAGGCCGTAAGAATACTGCAGTTCATAAGCGAGTGCGCAAAATCATGGATGAGTGAAATGAGGTATCGGTCTGGAACAATCTGAGCATTCAGACGCCTATAATGTCCGCATGGCCGCCATGTGTCATATGGCTTAGGTACCAAATGAAGCGGAGAGGACCAACAACTATTGGATGGTCCCTGTTTCATGAAATCACTAAACACTTTCTTCGCAATAGCTAGCTTCTGGGGTAACAGTGGACGCACCTTTGAGAAGATTTGAGAGTCGGTAGTGTTGATGTGGTGCTTCATGTCGTGCTTAATTGGCTGAGAGAAATTACGTTCCGTAGTAATATTGCGGTACTTTCTGAGGAGTGCGCGAATGCGGTGGTCAGCAACGTCCTCGAAAATAATTAAAGGAGTGTCGTTTTTGCTGTTGGAAATTTTCCCTGACGTGTGTAAAGAGGTTACGGGGTCTATCAAGGCTATGTTCTGCAGGCCCGGATGGAAGTGGAGTTCGCGGCCGCCAGTTGTAGATTCTGTGGGGTTAAAGTGTTCGGACGGGGTATAGGGAGAACCAACACCTCAGCGCCTGTGTCGACGAGGAAGCAACGCCTGGTTAGGAGGCGATGATTATAAGACGACGTGGTACTGCGCTCGAGCCTAGTTTTTTGTTGCGTTAAACGTGCATCCGGTGGTACATTTAGTCGCTTGAGTTCTGCATTTGCGATGGTACCAGCAAATCGTTCTGGCCGATGACTTTTCTGGCGTGCTACTACCCGAACGTCCTTTTCGGGAAGCAGGCCTCGACCGGAATTGCGATCGAGATATACCCCCGAACGCAAAATACCGACCGTCACAGTGAGCTTTGTGACCGCGTCGGCCAGTGTCGCCAAAGTAACGACCGTCGCAATTAGCTTTGACGACTACGTCGCCTAGTACCGTCACCATGGTCTTGAGCTTGTTGACCTCCCGAGTCGCCTCTCAGGAAACCTTTGCGACAACGGGGCGCTCATACACCTCGTGTACCTTGTTGGCCGTGGCGGACAAAACCTCCAACGAACCCGAGTCTGCGCAGGCTAAGATGACGCGGGTGCTCTCCGAGAGTGACCGAATCAGCTGCAAATTTCTCCTTTGGATGACACTTTATCGAGATTGTATATAGCAGGTTTTTGGGCCCATACTGCTACATTTTCCCCAAGTGAGTTCTTAACTTGAGTTCAGAAGCCATCAGTTTTTCTCAAACTGGATTTTTTCAGCTCAAACACCTCACCCTTCTGCGGCATTCGAATGTTGCTGATATTTCCACCTAGATCTTTTAGGTCGAAGTCAGCTTTGACCTTTTTCAGTATCTCCGCTTAGGACAATTTTTTCTTGCTGGAGATCAGAATTGCCTCTGGGCGAATTCGCAGTTTTGCCTTTTTATTAACTACCTTCGTTCATCCACTGTTTTCATTCCTTTGGATTTTGCCGATTCGATTGCCAGAGGTCGCACTTGGGGGACCTGCTTTTTCTCTTCGATGCTTTTAATTCGGTTTTTCCTCTTAGGGCCTGTTGATTTCCCAGAGAATCCACATCTTTTCCCAGCACTCCCTTCTTTGTTGGGAGGTTAATTTCAATACGATTTGGAGTTACTTGGGTCACCTGTGGCACTAATGGGGCAGAAGATTTCGACTTCTCCTTGGAATTTTGTTCCTCCTACTACGAGTTGTTGTAGAGCACGCTAATAGCACACATCATAATTTTTATGGCTTGGTGCACATGGTGCTTGTCTTCGATGAACTCGGACAGCTCAACTATTTTTGCATCAGGCTGTGTGAAGGATAATTCCTCTGGATCAGGGCTCTGACCTTCATGAGTCCTAACTGGATTACTACTTTTAAATAGTCCTTCACATGTGGCATTATCTTTTATGATGTTTGGCATTGGCGGAGATTTCAAAGTTGACGAACTTTTTCTGAATCGGTCCTTTTCTTGATCCTGGGGTACCTGCTGCTGTCGGTCCTCTTGAATATGTGCGGTCGATGTTGTTGTCGTTTTTGTCGCCCAGCGATCTACTTTCAGCTCATCTCTCTTCGTTATTGGTGTTCTCCGTATGCATTAGATGTCACGGCCAAGTTGTCCACTGCCGAAGCGTTGCAATCGAGAGGTATAGACGATCGGGAGCCCGGTTGCTCACTCTTAAAAGCCGCAAGTACTGGGATTCCGAGCCCCTGCACCATAAGTTTCCTCCTTCTTACATCCAATCCGCCAGCTGGGGTCGTGCCTGATGGAAGAGCTGGCCACTCCTCCCAGGTCTGCGTGTCTGTATGTCTGTCTGTCACATGCACGGATAGCGCCGCAAAATTCATGTCAGGCGTATTGCTCAGCATGCTGGGCGGGTAACCCCCAAAGTCCATCCCAGTATTATTTCGCTTCCGTTACCGAAAACTGTACTGTCTGGATGCTTTGTTGGGATTCGTTGAGAGATCTGAAAAAGCCCTGCTGGTTTCTCGCGTATGTTGCGTTCTGGACACGTCTGGAGTGACTTTCGACATACCGTCGTAACCGCCTGCATACGGCAGAAAGTTTCTGCTTTAGTGTGTCCAGAATTTCAACTACTGGATGTTTCACTGGGGATGGCATAGTTCCTATAAACCCTCTGCACTTTATTCTTCACACGTCTGCTGGCATTGCCAGTGCTGATTTGGATCAGCGTAGCAATGTCCTGTGTTAGTGAGTCCCGCCGGCGTTCCAGACGAATTTTCTATGGTGGATTTCTTCGGTCACTCAAACCAATAAAACGAAAATGAATTTTCTGACCAACCTGGCACCACAATTGCGCCACAATACACAAGTGATTGCAGTAACAGCAGCGACATATCATCACACCGCCGGGATGCAATCTCATCACTGATTTGAGATTGAATTGATTGATGAATTCCCGGATTTGTTGGAGATGCATACAGCCCGGAGATACCTGGTCTACGAAAAGGATCCATTTCCGAGAATTCTGTACATGCTCTTTGTAATTCGTCCAAACCTCAGCAAAAACCTCAGTTGGACGGTGGGGAAAAGTGCTTCGGCGAGTACTGAAACTGTTGCCCGCAGTGGGGCGTGGTGTTATTGATGCCGCCGCCTCTGCTCCCATCGACTTTCAGTCACCAGTTTCCGCTCCCTGATATTGGTCGGGATTGTGTCGCTGCGAGTTATAAAGCGGTACTGGTTTGCGATTCGCTTCACAGGCACGTGCGTGAATTGCGGGAAATGCTCGACAAATCTCTGGTGCAACAAGAGGCAGTAAGATGTTGTCCCTGCCTCCGCCGTTATTCCGTAACTGCCAGGTTTGAGGATAGCTTCCTCAGTGAGTAATCTGGAAGACTGCAAAGTTCCTGCACTTTCCTCACCTACCTCCTGAGACACTACGGTCATTCAGACTGAAGCTATCCGTCCCTCCTCTTTTCACAACCGGGGTTGGGACCGGCTACGACGGAGTTTTATTATTATTATTAGTTCAAGTTAGCAAGAACATATTGACAACACTCTGGTCTACTCTCTTTACTTTTCCTCTTATGAACATTTATAATTTACATACATTATGTAAGGTGACTTGAATTTAGATTCAATTACTCCAAAGTTAATTACACGAACTTACAAATTAATTTCGAAATTTCCATAATAGTGCACCCTTAAGTCTGCCTATCCTAAGCACAAACCATCTGAATTGAATATGTTTTTAGAACAGAAAGCAAAGCCATTAACCGATTTTAGCAGAGACTTGAACAAGTTGTTTTGATGTGAGTGAAATTGACTTTGAGTGAGTGCAATATGGATGAAACGTTGTCTCTTCATTGAGTAGATTTCGCTTTGAAATCGAAGTTGAATTGATTTTTTTAGGAAAATATCTGAGGCGAGACGGAAAAATTTGGAAATCATTTTCATTTCAATTGTAAGGTAAAAGTACGGCCAGGATCTAAATGAATTCACTTAATTCAGGGCGACTTTAAGGAAATGAAGAGATGTGTCATCTGCAAAGGGTCAAGTATGAGATTTAATGCGAATACCTGTCACCTTGCTCAGCGCTTGGGTTTGAATGAGGAAACATTTCTACTTCCCTATTTCACCCCTATTTACCTTAACAGCGTAACTTAATCTAAGGACTAAACTAATTTATCACTGGAGAAGTATACAAAGAACAATCTATAAATATTTTGGACGAAAAGTCGAAAGAAACCTCCATTCGTTGAAGTTTAGATAAAAACTGACGGGCGGAGGGAGGAACTAGGATGTGGGTTGGGATGGGGAGCATGCGGGAGGGGTTTGGGAAAGGAAGCTAGGATTGGCGCTGGGGATGGGTGGGTTTTGAAAATTATGATGAGGAGTAGTTGTCGGTGTAGAAGATCACTCTTCTGTCGGGGTCGAAAAGGAGGCTTCGGGTCTGGAGAGATAAGATTTGAGGAAGCAGGTGAGTTCGTAGAATATTCTCTTCGACGATCGATCTGCATGGCCTGGATATGAAGGGAGTTGGGGGGGGGGGGGGATAGACATTTATCGAGGAGGTTGAGGGTATGACGGGTTAGGACGGCGTCGATGCGGGGCGTTTGGCAGGAGTCATAGAGGATCTGGTTGGAGATGTATTTGGAGCGGTCTTCGATTTTGTAGCTGTTAGAACAGTGGCCCAGGATTCTGCGAATCCGTATTGCCAGACGGAATTGAAAGCTTTCTTTATGTCGAGGAGACAGGCTAGGGATGGCGCGTTCCGGTTGAGACCCAGCAGGACGTCCGATTTGAGCGCGAACAGTGCATGCTCAACGGAGTGTTTGGATCGGTTGGCGAATTGAAAATCGGGGGTGTGAATGATTGGAGTCACAGTGATGTCAATGATGGCTTTTATGGTCCGCTCGAAGATCTTCACAGAGGATGATAGGATCGAGATGGGCCTGTAGCTATCGGCATTCAGAGGACTCTGGTTCGTTTTTGGGATTTGAACTATCGGAGCACTCTTCCAATCTGTTGGTAAGTGGGCATTGATTAGACAGTGGTTGATAATAGAGGACATGATGGGAGCAATGATAGGAACGCATTTCTTTAGAACAATAGAGGAGATTTTGGGGTTGTTTTAGGGTAGGAACGCGTTTTGTTGAACAGATTTGCCTAAACGTGAAAGGTTCTCCTGAGTTTCCTGTATGTACCAGCGTTGAGTTCGGTGTTGGAGGGGCGGTTATGGAGATATTGGGTGTAGAGGGTGAGGACTCTTTTGCGGATGAATCTGTCCAGTTCACGAATTTCTGAAAGTAGGTGGGAGGATTGCGGAGAGTATCAATTTTGAAATAGTCTCCACTTGAGGGTGTTTTTGTATTGGATATCATCAAGGAGAGTAATGAGGTTGCGTTAGTTTAAGGGACGTAATAGGATCAGTTCGTCAAAAATTTGCCGAATTGCTTCGGTGTATTGACGAACTGTTTAGTCGATGGTTTCGTTGGAAAGTGTACGGCTGGATGGGAGTAGGAGAGGTTGAAATTTAGTTTTGAGGGCCAGGTTGATGTGTTTCCAGTTTGCGCGCTGTAAATCTGGAACGGAGGGCGGGCTGGAACGAATGACCTTGCTTGGGAGCTCAAGTCTAGGACTATGGCATTATGGTCTCTGATGCCAGGGACTGTTTTGAGGAAAGGAAAGGTGTTTGGGTTGGGAATAACAGTTAGATTACTGCTAATCCGGAAGTGGTCTATGTAGGAATGGAAGTAGCTTTTATTGAAGGTTCAAAGGGCCGGCCTGAAATGGTCTAGGTTGATGGTGGGATGGGAAGATGTGAGGAAACGGTGGAGCTATCGAACCAGAACGGGTGTCTGGCGTTGAGGTCTCCATCGATAATTAAAGCTGATCGTTTTTCAGGAAGACGGGGCTGAGAAGCGCAGAGAGACTTGATGAGGAGGAAGTCGTATGTGTTGAGGGATTTGTTAGGACAGTAAATGGAGGCGACGAAGACCGAGGTTGATTGGGTTTCGAAGGAGATGGGGGTGGCTTCAATCGATTTGAAGGTGTTGGGAAGTCTGCGTTGCTGGGAATTTTTTCGAAATAAGGATGGCCGTTCCACCGCTGGTGCTGGGACCCTGAGGGTTGACCTATCGTCGGTCAATCTGGGAGAGGTTAAAATTGGGAAAGGAAGGGATTGTATCTATAGTTCAACCTAGTTTTACATAGGACAACTATATGGGGTATGTCCTCGCCAAGAAATAGTTCGAACTCGTGTCTGCGAGCTCGACTGATGATAGAGTTGATGCTCAACTCGATTATTTTAACGTCCATTAATGGATGCCAAGATACCAACCATTGAGTTGAACATCTGCAAGAATTCTTGCGATTTCGTCGCTTGAGAACGTGGTCTCTCGACTGGAGTTCAGCAGTCGGTCTATCAGCTTGCCTTCCGATACTTTTTCCCCGTCACTTTCGTGAACCCGTCGGGCTGTAGCGCGCTTATTCTGCTCTAAATTGCACAAATTTCACTTCTCTATAAATGTGTTCTATCATTTTGAAAATACTCCTGCTTCAAAGATAAATGTTCGCATTAAAAATCGTTTGCACTCGCACTAAACTGTCACTGTCTTGAAAAAATCTTCCGCTGTGAAAACACGTCCGATTTCGTCAAGAGCCAGACACTGACGCAAATCCAAGATCGTTCTATTTATACTTACTCTCTCTCTTTCCTCCTGATTGCTTATCTCGTCGATGGAACGGCTATTGGCATTTTCGACTACTTGTAATTTCCTTTCCTTTTCTCTGGAAGCCATGTGGGGGGCGGGGGCCGGGCGGTCGATTGAAGGTCACCACTTGCTGTTAGAGCGTCCTCCTCCTTTTGCTCTTGACAGTCGCCAGCGGAATACCGACTGTACCCGTCGAAGGACTGCCAAGAGTAGAGCCCCGCCTGGCCAATCGGCCAGCCCATTCATTCTTCTCTATGTTCCTATGATCGAGAAGCCAGAGGCGGGTAAAATTGAGCATATCGCCCAGACTCTTCACGGCGTTCCTGCACTGCCCCACCAGCCTGGAGGCTGGAGGAAATCCCTCGCTGGATACAAGGCCTTTATGGTCACTCGGTTGTCTGTCAAATTGCTAGGTGATACTGAGGCTCGGATTATGCCCAGCCATCGACAGGCTTCGAGTATCGCCAGTACTTTCGTTTGGAATGCACTGGCGAAACCTGCGAGACCATACGACTCGAATACACCACGTCCAGAGCTGAATTAATGATGTTGCCGCTGGCCGGTACGTGGATGGTGATTTCAGTTCAACTGTCGCGCGAGTACATTGCCGTTTCTACCGGTGTAATTGAACGTGGATGGTGGGCTTAACGCATAAACTTTTATGAGTTGTCGGACGAAGCAATATTTGCTCTGAACTAACCTTAGAAAATTTTGATTATTGTGGAGTAGTTGATGTACTACTCCAAGGGGAGCATCCGGGCTTAAAACTAGACGAAGCGACAGCCGCTATTATAGGTATAACCTGAATAGTGGTTGCTACGGGAACATTCGGAATAGGTGCATAAATCGACTCTGCTTCAACCTCGATGGATGGTAATATTTTTATCGGTGCAGCATGAGGTTTAGTTGCATTGCCAATAGTTTCAGTGATATGCAGCACAGGTAATTCGGTAATGGGCTGTGTTTCTATATTGGCAGGTACTAAGACTGACGAAAGCTGATACCCCGCCGAGGCAGATTCGCCGATTGGGTCTGTTTGTGTAATATTCGAGATTTTAAGCTCAGCTGACAGTAGCAGGTTCCTTGTTTAACGCTCGAGTTGCTGTGGTTAGTGCTAAGTTCCGGGGATATGATATTGGCCACTGATGAAGGAAGAAACTCGTTTTTTGAGAAGATCGTTGGATCATAAGGTCCAATTCCGCATTTTTTGAAGCAATTTACTGCTGCGGCCAAGGTACATATTCCTAAGAAGGCTATTCAAACAATTTGCTCATATTTTCTTCCGACCAATTATCTCTATTACTTTTTCTCACTGACACAAAGCCAGACATACGCGTCATAACCATAGAAACCGAAGCTGGTTCAAGATGGGGTATGCCAAGTTGTTATGGATGGCTTGAGTATTCACTCGCACCTGATTGTCAGACGGAATTTGTGGCGGTGTCATCATTCGAACCTGAAGTGAGATCCGAGTCTACATTGGCCTCCCTATATGTTCTGACGTTCAGCAAAGCTGAGGGATGGCGGTGTTAAATTATCACGTGACCGATTCGGTTAAAAATTGTCCCGTCTGCCCCCCCCCCCCCAAACGGCAGCTTTCATCTTTTAGTTGACTAGGAAATTCGCTCCTAACACATGGTTTACTGGATGCCTCTATAGTATGTGCTATAGTCACTCTTCTCTAGGAAACCAGCCCCTGTCCATCGAATTCTTATAACGCTATGATATTAGATTTATATTGGGATAGGGTGGCTTCTTATCGGCTCCTGTTCTGTGCAGGGAGCGCACGTTCCTTGACAAAATGTGCAAATCCTTTGTCCGTTTTCATTGCTGGTTCCGTCGTTGCAATGTCAGTCCGAGGCTCCTCTGGCGGTTGTTTGGCAAGTTGTTTTTCCATGTCGGTATGTCAGCCCTTCCCGACCCCTACCCTGGAGGATCAGTTGGTACAATTTGGCCCATTTTTAGGCGAACTCCCGTTCCTCCTTCTCCATCTGGAATTTTTCATTAAGAAAGAATTGCTAGCGCTCACAATGTAGAGAGGGGGATATGATTTCCTAGTAAAGCTGTTGGTGTTAGTTCAATAGGTGTTTCCCAGATTTTATGTTCCATCGTGTGTACCATTTCACGTTTTTGTTCTCTGATCTATTCTTTGACTGCGCGCCTCATGATCATTTTGCTTAATGGTAGCAAATATTGGTCGAAGGTCTCTTTGTAGACAAAAAATCCAGGCTTTTTTAAGTTCTCCGCAGTGTCAAGCAACGCATCAATCCTGAAAAATGCGTCCTCGGGAAAGAACAGGTAGTATATCTGGGATATTTTGTCTCCGCCGATGGTTTAAACCCCCCCCCCCCCCCCTCACGAAAAAAAACAAGAGTATCGAGAGTTTCCCTCAACCGCAGTCTTCCACCAAGCTTCGTCGCTACATGGGATTGCTGAATTATTACCGGCGATGCATCCCAAAGGCAGTCAGAATCCTGGCAACGCTTAGCGAATTGCTAAAAAATTTCCGCCCAAAAAGACAAAAGTCGAGATCGCCTGGACGCCGAAGCCTTTCTCCAAAACAAAGTCGCCATCGCTGAGGCAGCTATCACCACCTTCCTTAAACCCAATGTCCTATTGGATCTATGCACCGACTCTTCGGACTTCACCATTGGTGCGACCCTCGAACAACAGGATCTTCACGGATTATGGAGACTGCTAGCGTTCTTTTCTAGGGAACTATCCGACACCAAGATGCGCTACAGCACCTACAACCGTGAGCTTTTGGCCACCTATGCTGTGGTTAAGAATTTTCAGAAAATTCTCGAATGTAGATCATCCACGATTTATACTGCCCACAGGCCACTCGTTTACGCAGCATCCCAATGCTCGGATAAAGCGTGGTCCAGGCAAGCGCGCCAGCTTGAATTTATTCTGCAATGTAATAACAAACTCGCTCTCCTCAAGGGAGAAAACAAACTCTCCCGCGCCGCCACCATCTCCATATCCGCAGTGTTTGATCCAGAGTCCACCTTGGCTCAAGCCGAAGATTAGGAGCTTTAGCATATTCCCAGTACATCAAGCCTGGATCTCCAATTGCTCATAATCGACGATTTCTCCATCTCTTACGACGTCTCTAGGGGAACAGTTAGATCCTACCTGCCATCAGCTCTACGAAGTACGACCTGCGAACCAAGGATGCCATGGATAAATCTACTGCCTCTGGTCTTGCTTGGCATCCGTACCACTTTTAAGGAGGATTTGCAGGTATCCCTTATGGGGATGCTGTATAGCACGACTCAGGGTTCCGAGAGAATTCTTCTTCACTCAGAGTCTGCCCGCTTCTTTACATTCGCAAAGAGTTTTAGCAGCGTGGACTATTAAGCCAGCGGCAGCTTCGAGATATCCCGGAGAAGTCCGCGTTCTTTGCCCGCTCGTGTTCCCACGTTTTTAGAAAGGTAGAGACTACAGTGAGTTCTTGAGTGTTTTACGTAGGTACCTATTGTGGAGACTTAATCCTACTGACACGGATTGATTTTGTGACCACAATCAGAGCCCCGTTGTGACAAGTAACAATTGTACCAGTCTATACCAAGTGCATGGCTTAGCATTCATACTGGTGGATGCAAGACCTGCCTAAATCTCTACCGAACTAAGGAGTACGGCACCTGTGTTGAAACGCAACACCACGCCGATGCCCGAAAGTCTCTTTTCGTTTGAGCATCACCACAACCCCCATGAAGCTCCCACTAGGGGGCCAACCGCTAACAACCGAGCTGTACTCATACACAACAGGAATTCTCCCGAAGTATATGAGTCCAGGGGCTTATCTAGGTTCCCATGGTACCAGTATACCCCTAGTAAGGTTTCGTGACTATTACCACTTCAGATGAGTCCCCGTGCAGACTCGGGTCTGATCGCCATAATTAGGCCTTGCAGCATTCGCCTACTGCATCACGGCCGGCAAACCAATGCGATACAGCGTGTCCCGCTGCCACTACTTGGAGGTTCTCCTCGGCCACTTGGTTTTGGTTCAGCCACCCCGTCTTCCTCACCGCCACCTCTGAGCACCGGGTAGAGACTACAGAGAAACCCTCTAGCCGCTATACTTTGGCCCGTACCGAATCATATGCTGCAATGACGGCACGGACGGACACTATAGACATCAACGGCCAACATCTTACTGTCTCCACAGATTCCTTGAAACCAAAAGTTTTTAATTTTTTTGGAACTGATTCTCCCTTTGCGGTCCACTGTTTTAACTATATTTTTGTTTCGGGCTTATAATGGTATATCCAAGTTTCATCTACAGTAATTAATCTTCAGCAAAACTCTGATTTATTGCGCTTAAACTTCGCCAACAGAACGTTGGAAATGTTCATTCGAACACGTTTTTTGTCTAACATGATTAAACGCGGTACCCAACGCGCGGACAGCTTTCTCATGCTTAAATCTTCATTTAATATATGAGAAACACGTTCTTTTGACATATTCACATAGCCTCTGCTATCTCTCTCATTTTAATTCGACGGTCGTTTAGCACCATTTGGTGAACTTTAGCAATGTTATCGTCGATGATTGCAATTTCTGGACGTCCCGAACGTTCATTGTCTCCCAAGCTTATACGGCCACTTTTCAATTCAGCTGCTCAAAATTTCGAGTTGGTAAATGGTTGTGCAGAGTCCCCATACACAGCGTCTAACTCATCTTTGATTTGCATAGGCGTATTGCCTTTCAAAAACAAATTTTAATGACAGCTCGACACTCGATTTTTTCCATTTTTACAAAAAGACTCTCATCAACTCACTCAAACGATTGTCAAATAACAATTGCGCGTCTAAAATGGCTGAAATTTTAGTGAGTATCTGTCAAAAGCTGCGCAACCACATTCCTTAGTTTTTATTGACGAGTGCTGCTATCTTTACGTTGAGGTCGGAAACTTGGCAGACCACCCTCGTACCAGTTAAAAAAATGAATAAAATAAACTTTGCGTAGAGAATTAACGAGCTTAGGAAAGACTACGTTCTGTCTGTCTATTCAGTCTCAGGTTTAGTTTAGGTTTTCTTTTCAGATTTAGGTAACTTAAAAATATACCGCACACATCCTGCTTTCGGCACCATCTTCGCCTGAGCCGTATTGAATATTCTGTTACGAGAATACGACACGAGCTGCTTACGTTACGCCAATCACCGTATTGGCCGACTTAAATTTGATTTTCAATGCTTATGAAGGCAAAATATATCTTATAGAGCGTCGCGATGATTACTATTGTTTCCACTTCCTCCTCCTTGAGCTTTGGCCTTCGAACTCTCTATCCTTGGGATAGCCACGGAGATAATATGCCCTTTGATTGTTATACCAGAGTACAATGAATGTTTTGCATAATTCAACGAGCATTGCAGCCTTTTCTTTGGCGCGACTTCAAGCTCGCCTTATTAGGTTTACTTTTCGGCCCCAAAACTTTCTTACCTTTTATCCTGCTCAAAATTTCCAGAAGCTCTTCTCGAACTATTACTGGCACTACTATTATCTCTGAACTCCCTTTTGGCATTCAAGGTCCCTGCCTTGTGGAGGGAGGCCACCTCTTCCTTCTCCTCTCGTCTGGCCTACTCACATCTGACGAAGTTTTAAGTCCGACTTGTTCAGGATACTCTCAATGGCGATGATCTCTTACTTACTTCCTCCAAGGCCTTTCTAGTTGGAACCTTTTGCATTTTTGGAGCAGGTTTCTTTGGGCTGAAGTACCTACAAAAGTCGTCTACGAACCAAGTATATTTCATTATTTGTGATTTCAGCTTGGATAAAATTAGGAACAACAAGTCGGGAAACCGGAAGCTCGACGCTTCAGGCATGAAAGGTTTTGTTTGCTTCTTCTGGGAGTATATTTGAGTGTAGAACTATCCCATTTGTACGTAGCTCGTTATGTGCATGCATTAAGCATGTCTGACTTCCCACTTTAGTGCGATATTGCTATTTAGTTGCAGTAAATTTACACGGTAAAGTCAACTTTGAGCTACTGTAACTTTGTTGCTAATAGAATGATTTTGACTAAACTTGGGGATAATATGCTTCATATTATATTTTATACTACTACCAACTTTTATAATTCTGGGATAAACTTAAGGGGGGTTTTACTGAATTTCCCCAAAAATATGGTAATATACTATTATTAACTTAATTTGGACAGATATCGACTTGGAGAGTACTTTAAAGCCAGGACACCATATAGAGGTAGCTTCATCATTTTTTCCAGATTTTTCAGTTGAGTAGTTTCTGAGAATGGGTCCGTTAAAGAAATCATCCCTTTCCACCCCTCCCACTCCCCGCCTTTTTAACAAATCTCAAAACTAAGACCGGAAAAGTACTAATCGGGACCTTTCATCTGATACCCCACATGACTATATTCGGTGAAAAAAATTTTTTACACCCTCCTTTTACTCCCCCCCTTAAATCTCAACGTAGAAGTATATCACTGACTGCATGTTTGAGCATTCACAGTTCCCACCCTCTCACCAAATTTCGTGTCAATCGGTATAGCCGTTTCTGAGAAAAGTGCGTGTGACAGACAGACAGACGGACAGACGGTTTCTTTCGGCTATGGGTGGAGTCACCGAGCAGAAGACCATCATGCTCGAAACCGAAAAAGATTTCAGGCTGGTCCGCTAAAGCTCTGGATGAGCAGACTTTCATAGAGGTGTGGTTAGACCAACCTAATAAAGCCAGCACTTCAACGGAAAGAGATGTCCATGTGGCCCAATGCATCGCCAAAGCGTGTGACGCGTCCATGCCGAGGAGGTGCTCATTCCTCAGTAGAAGACCAAACTACTGGTGGAATACTGAACTGGCCAGCCTTTGTTCAGCCTGGCACCAAGCCAGAAGAGCGGTAGGCAGAATCGACCATGGGCAAAAAGAGCGCACCTATAAGGAAGCCCGCAAAACCCTCAAGCTCGCCATCCAACGGAGCAAGAGGGAAAGCTTTAAGGAGCTCTGTTCGGAAGCGGACGTAAACCCGTCCGCGATTCAGAGGTCGATCATCTCTGCAGATCACGTGCCCTTCACTCCTACTAAAAATTATCCAGGGGTTATTCCCTCAGCAAGAGGATTGCATAAACAGCTTCCAGTGACCTCTGAATGACACGGCAATACCACCAGAGACGAGCTGCTGGAGATCTGCGCTAGGATTGGAGATAACAAAGCTCCGGGTCTGGATGGCGTTCCGAATAGGGCCCTTAAACTTGCCGTGAAATCCAGACCGGACATGTTCGCTGAGTTGTTCGAAGCGTGCATGTCCGAGGGGATATTTCCTACATCATGGAAACGACAGAAGTTGGTGCTACTGCCTAACGCTGTCAAACCTCCAGGTGAGCCAACCTCCTATAGACCTATTTGTCTTTTGGACACTGCGGGCAAAATACTAGAGCGAGTAATCCATAATAGATTACCCCCGGTTGTTGGGAGCCAGTGAAGTCTCTCAGATTGGCAGTATGGGTTCCGTAAAGTCAGATCAACCATTGATGCCATCAAAATGGTTACTGGCTTGCTCGAAGATGCAATCCACGGAAAGGGCAGTACTAGCAAATATTGCATAGTAGTGACCCTGACCCAATTGGAACCTAATATGGGAATCTCTGGCGAAGATTGGTATTCCCACTTATCTTGCAGCTATTGTCAACAGCTATTTACAAGAACGGAGGCTTTGGTATGACACCGATGACGGACCCCAGGAGTACGTTGTCTCCGCGGGTGTCCCACAGAGCTCCACGGTGGTGGGCTACGTCGACGATATAGCGTGGTTGTGGTCGTAAAGGACCTCGAAGATGCTAAGTTATACTCATGCGAAGCGATTAGTGCTGTTAAGGGTTGGCTAGAGAGTTCTGGTCTGACACTTACGGAGGATAAAGCGGAAGCGGTCTTCATCACCAAGCGCCGTAAAAGAAATTTTGCCCGTATTCAAATTGGGAATCATATCATCACTTCTAAGTCTGCCATCAAATACTTACGAGTGATGATAGACCGGAAGCTTAGCTATAAGCAACACGTGCAGTATGTTTATGATAAAGCATCCACTGCAAGTGTGGCCCTGACAAGAATGATGCCGAATGTGGGAGGGCCACGGCATGCTTCCAGGTTGCTTATAGCTAGGGTAGTGTGTTCGATCCTGCTCTATGCAGCTCCAGTTTGGGGAAGGGCGTTGCAGGTTGCATTTAACGCTAACAAACTGAGTTCAGTCTACAGAAGAACAGGCCTTAGGGGAGTGTGCTCGGCATTCAGGACTGTATCAGATGATGCAGCATTCGTCATCTCTGGAATGATGCCCATTGACATATTGGCAGATGAGATGACGAGTATATATAATGCGAAGTCTATCTCTCCTTTATCGCAGATGAAGGACGCCGAAAGGGAGAGATCTCTAAATAGATGACAAAGCGTTGGAAATACACTGGAAAGGGTCGGTGGACTTACAGGCTCATCCCTGCCATCAAAGAGTGGTTGGAGAGACGGCACGGTGAGATTAATTATAATCTTACTCAGTTTACTCAGTATCTCACGGGGCATAGAGGATATCGTTATTACCTGTTTAGGTTTAAACTAGATACCTCACCCGATTGTCCAAATTGCGATGGAGTCCCAGAGGACCCAGAGCATGTATTCTTCCACTGTCCACGGTTTGTGAAGGAAAGGAAGAACCTAGAGGAGACTCTAGGAGAGGTGCTCGTACCAGAGAATGTGGTACGAAGAATGTTAGCATGTCAGGAAGACTGGGATGCGATCTCCATGGTCGTATCTATCCAGAGCAAACTGCGAAAGATAGAGGAGAATAGAAAAGCGCGGTTACGTACGCCGCGTAGAGACGAAAGGGGGCCAAGCTAAAATGAGCTGACTCCGCCCCATGATGTAATACCGCACGGTGGTTCCACGGGGAGTCGGGGGTGGTTTTCGTGGGTAAGAATCCCACACGCTGGCGTGTCCAGGCCAGTGTCTTTTGAAGATTTCCACCTAATCAAAAAAAGAAAAAGACAGACAGACAGACATTGAACCGATTTTAATAAAGTTTTGTTTTGCAAACAAAACCTTAATAAAAAAGACGTCGTAATGAAAACTATCAGTAGAAGGAAATTATGATGATTGAAGATTTTTTTGAAAAAGAAAACACAATTATTATTGAATAGGTTTCGGCGTTTGGGGAAAAAATCCAAATATTGAAAGAATAGAATTGTCCAGTCATGATATGCTGATTCAAATGCCAGGAAGTTGATGGACAACTTAATAGAAGTCTCCAGGAAATGTTTATACTCCTAAAGACTCAGACAAACTGAAAAACCGGCCCTAATTATTTATAAATACTACCCATTACCGGCCCAAGCGAGCCGGTGAGTTATTAAAGAAAAAAAGAGCAATTACAAGCAAAAAGCGCTCACTAATGGCCATTAGAGCTGACTAATGTTCCACGTTCTTGCGGATAATTGCCGGCTCATCTGCTACAAGCTCAGACCCAGTCGTGACAAAATCGTAATTAATCAAGTTTTATGTAAACGCCAACAGAAACCGCTCACCTGCCTGCTCAACACGCCTACCGCGAAGACAATAAGACTCCTCAGAGGTAAATTTCTGGTTTTCCGTTCCCAGCGTTATCTCAGTGCCCATCATAACCGCAAGCGTGCGAATTTGGCACAAATACCTTGGCCGAGTCATCGACCTAAAAATTGCGTATACTCTAGGCCTCCAGTGCCTTTTTAGCCCATCTTAAGCTGAAGTAAGTGATAAACACAGAGAGAGAGATTTCACCTGACTGCGAAGAGGCTTTCACGCTTACCACAGTGCGTAGAGTCGAGTGATTGGGCTTTAATATGGATTTGGTCCAGATTGGATGCTGACAATGGGATCAAAGCCACGCTCGATGATGAGGTAAGCTTTTCCGTATCCCAAAAAAAGATCGCAGCTTGGTTCTTGGGGCAACTTGGCAAGTCATGGCCTGAAGACTAAAATGCACTTTATTTCTTTTGGGGACACGCCAAGATCTTAACGGTGAGCATCTCTTGAGTGAAGCCGCGAAGAACCTGAACCTGAGTCAGTGTTTATTTGTTTTGATATGCCGCTGGGAAATGGACTGGCATTTCACTAAGCAATTAGCACGAAGATGAATGGAGAAAGTTAAGGGAACACTTGAAGCATTTCAATAACATTTTCTCGACGGGGCTGAAAATTGAAAGACTATCCAGTTTAGCTAAAGAGGCAACAATAGATTCACCAGCATATAATTGGCATTGTCTGTGGAATGTTCTCTAAGATATGATATATTGGCATAAATAATTCAACCTTGTGGTGAATGAACTGGAAAGTACCATTTAAAATAAACTATGTGAAACACCCTAACCTTTTCGAGGTTCATATTTTATAAAAGCATAAACATAACAGATATTTCGGGAGAAAAACACAAGATCAAGAGCACACAGGCTTTTTCTCCCTCTCCCTTGCCCTGGTAAGGTGTTTGAAGTTCTTAGGCCTGCTTGAGCGATTGTTCGTTTTTTCCAGCTCGGCCCCTATTGCTGTTAGGTTTCCAGTTCAGTTGTCTTCACGGTGTCTTCTTACCTCCTCTGTCTTGTTTGACCAATGCTTCGCTATCGTTGGTAGTCGCGTTTCCGATCAAAATTTGGCTAGCTGTTAATGCTTGGCCCAAACTTTTGTTTTATCACTACACCCCCCCCCTCCCTGGTTGCTGTTTCGCAGCATATTTAACTCTCCGCCTCATGGAATTTCAGGTCCGTGATTTTAATACTCAGGGATGCAGTTCTGACTTACCTCTCAGTAACCCACGTACGTTTTTTTTTTTTTTTTGGGGTAGGGTAGGTGAATGCATTTACGCACACAGTGTTGGACTCCCGATTCGGTACGTCGTCGGACTACCAACTAAACACCTCCCATCGTCAGAGAGCTAGCCTGGAACCGTTTGTCACATTACTTCGGGCTAGCCCCCGAACTCTCCCGCCTTGCGGAGCCTTCAAATCAGGGAATTCCTTTCACCAACGGGAGGGGAGAGGAGGAAGGGAACAGTCAGTTCAAGGAACCCCCTGCCATCCGGCTCCTCCACCGGTCGAGTTCTATCTTCTTAGCAACGAGAAGGGCCCGAACGTAATGGGCAACACGGTTCCAGCTGCCAGCAGTCCTCAGCATCTCTTCCACAATGTTGTCTGGAGAGAGATCCCCTGTGACGAACCCCATCCCACCTTCCACAAGAAAAAAAGTGTGGTGGGCGTCGTCCACAACTTCATTGCAAAACACACAATCCGGAGAACGCGCCTTTCCAATCTTGTGCAGGTAAGACTGAAAACCTCCATGCCCACTTAAAAATTGGGTAAGGAAATAGTCAGTCTCACCATGCTTCCGATTCAGCCACGCACCTAAGTTGCCGATAAGCCGCGCAGTCCATCTGCCTCTAGTTTCATTTTGCCAAGAGAGCTGCCACTGGTCTAGAGTGTGTTACCGTTCTTCGCGAGCAACCACCTCTCTTGGCTCATCTCCCTTGCGCTTGTATATGGCCTGACGCTCCCTAGCAAGAAGGGCAACGGGGATAACTCCCGCGATCACTATCACGGCCGGTTCAGAGACTGTGCGGTACGCAGACGCCTCCCGTAAAGCTCCCCGCCTCTGTACTTGCGCGAGGCGTCTACGATATACCTCCTTGTTAAGAGCGCCAGCCCATACCTCTGCACCGTAGAGCAGGGCAGACTGCGTTGAGCTCATCAGGAGACGTCGCCTACTAGACGTAGGACCCTCAATGTTTGTCATTAGCTTACTTTACGTCGAAACTCCAGTCGCAGCCTTGTTTGCTGCTGTTTGGATTTGCTCAGAAAAGCTCATCTTTGAGTCAAGAGTCAACCCGAGGTACTTTACCGCTGATTTGATTCGATTATCGACTCGCCTAACGATATGGGACGCAGGGTCGGAATTCTCTTCTTAGTCAGGATGACTACTTTGGTTTTTTCCAGTGCAAGGTTGAAACCATGAGTAGTCATCCATCCGCTTACCCGTCGCATCAATATGCCGAGTCTGCTTTGCGCCTGTTCGACAGTGCGTCCAGCAACAAGCGCTGCGACATCATCTGCGTAGCCGACCAGGCGCGACTCTTCTGGCATGTCGAGTTTAAGCAGACTGTCATAGGTAGCGTTCCAGAGATCCGGCCCTAGGATGGATCCCTGTGCAACCCCCGACGTGACCTCCATCCACCTTTGACCCTCTAGTGTTTCATAGAGCAGGGAGCGGTTCCCCATATAGTCCCTCAAAATCCGTAAGAGATAGTTCGGTACGTTGAAGGTATTGTCTAGTGTGCCTAGATTGTCTTTCCATCTTACGGAATTAAAGGTGTTTCTGACGTCAAGCGTTACGAGGAGCACCACCCGTCGAGTTCGGCGGCTATGTGCCTCTGCTCGTCGAACGGTGTCCACGACCTGCATGACAGCATCAATTGTCGATCTCCCTGCCCTAAAACCAAACTGCCGGGGAGATAAATCTCCGGCAGCGCGTATCGCTTCAGCGAGTCTATTTCTGATGAGCTTTTCGAGCAATTTACCAGCAGTATCAAGCATACATAGTGGGCGGTATGAAGATGGCAATTCGGGATCGCCTTTCCCTTTAGGGATCAGCGCAAGCCTCGCAAGTTTCCAACGAGCAGGGAAAATGCCCTCTTTCAAGCAAGCGTTGAATGCGCCGAGCAGTAGGTCTGGCCGGTGTTGGAATACCAGTTTGTACACCTCTGCTGGAATACCATCGGGTCCTGGCGCCTTCTTATTTTTCATAGGGAGGACTGCCTGTTCCAACTCTTTTACAGAGAAAAGTGGACAGTCCTCTGCGCTCTCCGCGCCGACGTCACCATCCCATACGGGGTGTGCAGGGAAGAGTGCCCTCACAATGCGGTCCATCTGCTCGGCCTTAAGTGAACAGGGTTTCCGCAGAGCCCCGATTTTTCGGTTTACAAGTTTGTAACCGAGTCCCCACGGATCCCCATTCACCTCGTCGATCAGCTCTTGCCAGCAGCGAGCTTTGCTCTTGTTTATTGCGCTGCGGAGTCTCCTTTTGGCTGATTTGTACTCCATCATTATGGTACATGCCTCCTCCCGGTCGCCTAGGCGTTGTGTTAAGCGGCGGAGCCTGTGGCACTCCTTCCGGAGCTCTGTGATTTCCACTGTCCACCAATACATGGAAGGTTTGCCGCGCCTCGATATCTTCCTGGGCATGGAGGCTCCGCAGACCGTCGTTATCAGGTTCATAACTGAATTTACGACAGTGTCAGCCGCGGCGCCACCGCCCCCAGGAGTACCCTTCAGCGTGGCCCCACCTGTTCCCAGAGTTTCGACAAACTTCCCGGTGTTCACTTTCGCGACGTTCCATACACAGAAAGATCGCTGGGGTGGCGCACACCGAGAGTTTGTGTCCACCACTTCGAAAGCAATGTATTGGTGGTCACTTGCCGAAAAGTCTTCCAGAACTCGCCACCTGTTCACCAACGACACCAGTGATTCCGATGCAAAGGTTACGTCTGGAATGCTTCCTTCGCAGCCCGGGCGTCGGAACGTTGGGGTGGATCCGGTGTTTAGAGCTACCAGTCCTGTTCTCGCCGCCATTTCCAGAATTCGTTTCCCTCTGGAATCTGTGTGAGGCATGTCCCATTCAAGTGCCCTAGCATTGAAGTCACCCCCGACCAGGATCCGCCCATTCGTGCTTAGGATAACGTCCTCCAAAGCCTCAAGCCTCCGACGAAAGTCCGGCATCGTCTCATTCGGCGTAAGATAGACACTAAAAAACGTTATCCCTGAATACCGAATCCAGACAAAGCCGTCTCCCCGGCCTTGGGCAAGAACCCCCAGAAGGGTGCCGTCCCGAACCCAGATGGCAGCGGTACCTGATACGTCTGGGTGCCATGAAACTGGGCCCTTGTTTCGGTACTGCTCACTGATGAGTACTAAATCATCATCATCATCAACGGCGCAACAACCGGTATCCGGTCTAGGCCTGCCTTAATAAGGAACTCCAGACATCCCGGTTTTGCGCCGAGGTCCACCAATTCGATATCCCTAAAAGCTGTCTGGCGTCCTGGCCCACGCCATCGCTCCATCTTAGGCAGGGTCTGCCTCGTCTTCTTTTCCTACCATAGATATTGCCCTTATAGACTTTCCGGGTGGGATCATCTTCATCCATACGGATTAAGTGACCCGCCCACCGTAACCTATTGAGCCGGATTTTATCCACAACCGGACGGTCATGGTATCGCTGATAGATTTCGTCATTATGTAGGCTACGGAATCGTCCATCCTCATGTAGGGGGCCAAAAATTCTTCGGAGGATTCTTCTCTACTAAATCAGCTGTACGTTAATGCAATGTACCAAAAACAGCTGCGAGGGGCGGGGTTTCACTGCCTCTTTGACTAAGATCGAAATTATCCTTAGGGTCCATCTTTGCTGGATGTTAGGTTCTCATAATGCTATTGCACGTTCTGTTTTCTTTGCCTATCAGACGTCTTCTCAAACCGCTCTGCTTGCTACGAGATAATTTATAGGTCGACCGTATTATTCACCGAAGTGGCGACAAAAAAACTTGAAATCAAATCCTTTGATCTGAACCTCGGTAATATTCACCATTTTAATTTCTAACAATTTCTAACACCAAATCTATCGACTACGAACCTGGCTCGGATGGAGAAGAATTAAGTATGATATAATGTCAGAGTCACATGAGCCAGCAACTCTTCCCTCACTTTCACAATGACTCGAATTCTCAGACGATTTTGACCTCCCCCGCTATCGCATTCCACCCTGCGCTTCTCCTCTTCTGAAAGAAGGAAGACCAGATGATGCGCTGCTTGGCGGACGTCATCCTTGCTCGCTGTCTTAATTCTAACTTGCCGGACAGCTTCACCAGATTTAGACAAGTCCTCGACTACTGGAACCAATTTCCTGTTCCGCAGGCAGCGATTCCTTTTCTTGACTAAGCCCAGGTCTGCCCCTGAATCCCCACCTATATCGTTTTTGCAAGTGTCTTAAGTACTTAGTTTAGAACTTCGCCTAAAATTTACTCTGTAGCGCCTGAACTTGTAACCAATGTTCTGTCGCGCAAAATCCCTCCTTGAGCCCTTTGCCTATTGAAGATGCCTGAAGTATGGCGCTTAATCAAAAATTGTGCCGGATCCAGCACCTATAGATCATTACCATTGTCAGTTAGCTGATGCAGTTGTACGAAAGTCCTCGTATGTAAGGTTCGCGACTGAGGGCATTTTTTAATAGTGCTTAAAACTATTATATTAACTGCAGCCTCAAATAATCCTCCATAAGAGTTAGCGACTAGTGCATGGCGGGTTGTGATGGCTCCTCCATCTGACACTTTTTATTTGATGAGGACCACATATGTTTTGGAATATGAAAGAGGGCGGCATCCTACCTCTATAGGTTGCCATTGCTAGCATCATCCTGATTGATGAGCATGTCTCAAAAGCTCCTCAAATTCAGTTCGAATTCTTCCATAGATACGTGCTCAGGGGAGATCTTCGAAACGATCGCTTCACCCGAACCAAAAACCACCCAGCCGAGATATGTGTCCTGCGCAAGTAACTCTTCAGCAACTTCTAACTCCTTCCGGAAGCAACTGTAGAATGATATCGGGTCTTAACAGAATCGGTACATGAGATGCATGCTTCGCGATGGAGTCAACTAATTTCTTATTAGGGAACATTGATTTGAATTTCAGCGCAGACGAGGGAGATCCCTTTAATCACTCGTTTAACAACGTGCGTTTTGGCCTCCATTTAGAATCTATCCTCAAAGTGGAGAATCAGACTTACAATCGATGACACCTTGCCTCTTGGAACTCCTGCTTTGGTTTCCTTGGTTCACCAGGCACCGAACTGAGACTTAGCGCATTTCTTTTGTTTAATCTTGATCATTTCATTTTTCGTTGCGACAGGGACCGCACGGCGTCGTATTAGTCCACTGGTGGTGGAGTCCTAATTGCAATTGAATATCAATTCCGAGCCGAATTCATCTTTTCTTCCTCTGGCTCACCATATGATTCTGTTGTTCCTCGTGTCTCCCCGCCTAAGACCCACCCGTTTATTTTATCTTGTATTTACCTCCCCTGTGCTAGCCCTTCCCATCCCAACGAATTGTCCGACAGCTTGCCGGAAATTCTTTCTCTCAAGTTCTCTTTCCTCTGAGGAGACTTTAACCCTCCCCATGTTCAATTTGGCCTAGTCGTCCTACCCTTCCTATTGCTTCCAACCACCTCTTCCACTCTTCCCTACTACTTACTTCCTTTATGAACATTTCGTTTGTCAAGAATTTCAAAACTTCATGGGCCGCACTCTCGATCTCTTCCTTTCTAAACTCCTTTGTGCTAGCTCTGTTTATTTCCTCATCTATCCCTCGCCCAGACGCCAAAAACGCATAATTCTCTTAAATTTAACTTTCTTTCCTTTCTTCTATCAATTTTGCTGATTTCACTGCGAACTCTCCATAACAATCCTGCCACCTTCTTTCATTTTACTACTCTTCTGTATTTACTCCTTCAATTACTACGCCCTCTACGCTTCTTCTTGATCCAGACTGCGCCGAGTCTCTCATCATTCCTCTCCTCACATCTTCTTTAGTTGAGTTCCTCATTGGTAATCTTGACACGGACCTGATCCTGACATGCCTGCTACCCGAACTACTGCCTCCAACATTTTGGTCTTTACCAACTTCGTTGCTAAATACCTTAATTCACGACATGCTATTTGCATCGATTTCGCCAAAGCTTTTCATACTGCTGTCCTCAATGTCTTCCTCTCCAAACACTTTCCACTCAATTTCTCCCCTTCAATCATCGCTTGGCTTTCCTCCTCTCATACGTTTCCTGCAAAGTTTCTTTCAATGGACACTCATTCCGTTTTTTCTTTCCTTCCTCTGGTGTTCCCTAAGGTTCCATACTTGGTCCTCTATTATTCCTATTTTTTATTAATGTCCTCCCCTACGTCCTCTCCTGTCCATGCTTGCTGTACGCTGACGACCCTAAATTATTTGCCTTTGCTTCGTCTCCACTGGACTGTATTCTTTTACAGTTCAACTCCAACTGGTTCGTTGGTGCTCGGTTAATGAGCCGGCTTTAAATGTCAGCTAATGGGACTGTATGGGCTATTCATTTAAATCATCCCCAACATCCATTCTAACTAACTCTTGGCAGATAACCCCTTTCAATACGGACCCTCGGGTGTAATCTTCTTAGTTTCAATTCCCACTTCGTTGACATCATCAATAGAGCGTCCAAAATGTCTGGTTTTATCCTACGTTCCTCCTCCGACTTTACCTCAATTCAGCCCTCCTTAACACTCTTTAACTCCCTTGCCAGAAACATCCTTGAATATTGCTGTGTAGTCTGGTCCCCCTTCCGCATCCGTGACTGTAGCGCTCTTGAAGTTGAACAACGCAAATTCACCCGGACCTTCTTTTACAAAAGAACCCTCCATTTGACTATCCGTCACGACTCCGCATCCTCTATCTCCCCTCCCTGCAGCAACGCCGTATCTTCCTTGATATGTGTACTCTTTTCAAAACTCTGCAAATAAATAATCATGACCGCAGACCAACTTCGGTTCTTGGCCTCTCCAAGAATTCATCTGCATTCGTTACGCCCTTGCGACTGCGTTCTCCAAAACTCAGCCTTATCAATCGAGTTCTTCCAATTATTTTGCGACTTCCTAAGTGATTGTCGACCAATTTTCACTTTATTGTTTGTCCCTCCGTTCTACGTGGCTAGTTCATGGGTGATTTCTGCCTTAATATAATGCAATTCCGCTATGTATCGTGTTTACTATTTACCATGGTCTCCTACGAGGTTTAAAATTTCCCTGAGAACTGGTCTCACGAAGGTCCTTACCTTACCTTTGGGTATAGAAACCGGACTACAATTGGTTGTTCGAATATGTTCACGCTCCTCGACAACGATGGCGCTCACTTTCTCCAACTTGAGGGGCAATTCCAACGCGATATAAGCTAGACATCCTTGGCAAAGTAAGATGCTGGCGCTGTGGAAAGTACTCCTCTCCCTCTTGTCATACTAATCGCACTGTGCTTCTTACTCTGGAAAGCCAAGTGGTAGCAGACGGAAATCCGGTGTCAGACTGTTTTTGATAGCTGCCGTAAGGTGCGCTCTCTTCACCTGGGGGCCGGTTTCTGACAGACTTCTAACTGCAAGGTTCCGGTGCAGGTTAAGGAGCATCACAATTGTACAGTGTTATGCACCAACGGAGGCTTCCTATATAGTGAAGAAGGATGCTTTCTACGAGCAATTACAGGCAGTACTGGGGAGCGCCGTAAGAGAATTGTGAGTCATGTTATTACCACAAGTCAGCCATCAAATATCTAGGAGTGAGTTAATGGCTTATTTTACGCTTAAAGCTAGAGAGGGACATAGAGTCAAAGGACCCAAGCTGTAGGGCATTGTAGGACCGGCAAAACCTCAGAATCGGAGAGTGAAAGTAAATCTCGAGCTCCGCGAAGGGTACACCAAAAATGTCCGCACTACGTGTGTTATGAGACTAGGCGATACGGAAAGTAATATCCGAGTTGGCGGAGCAGTCCATCAGACAATTGCAGAGTTTGAAAAGAGTACACATATCAAGGAAGATACGGCGTTGCTGTAGGGAGGGGAGATTGAGGGTGCGGAGTCGTGACGGATAATCAACCCGTGGAAGGTTTTTCTTGTAAAAGAGGGTCCGGGTGAATTTGCGTTGTACAGCTTCAAGAGCGCGGCCGTCACGGATGCGGTAGGGGGACCAGACTACAGAGCAGTATTCAAGGATGTTTTTGACAAGGGAATTGAAGAGTGTTAAGGAGGGCTGGATTGAGGTAAAGTCGGACGAGGAACGTAGGATAAAACCAGACATTTTGGAAGCTCTATTGATGATGTCAACGAAGTGGGAATTGAAACGAAGTTTATCGTCGACTATTACACCCAGGTCTTTGAAGGAAGTCAGTAGTGAAAGGGATTGTCCACTGAGAGAATAGGAAAAAGATGATGGGGAGGATTTAAGGGAATAGCGCATCCAGTGGCATTTGTTAACATTCAGTGTTAGCTTGTTGACCGAACACCAACGGGCTAAATTATCAAGGTTGGATTGTAAGAAAGCACAGTCCAATGGAGACGAAACAGAGGCAAACAATTTAAGGTCGTCTGCGTAAAGCAAATACGGACAGGGGAGGATGGAGGCGAGGTCATTGATAAAAAACAGGAAGAGTAGGGGGCCAAGTGTAGAGCCTTGGGGAACACCAGAGGAAAGACAGAAGGGACCAGATGAGTGACCATGAAAAGAAACTTTGCAGGAACGGTATGAGAGATAGGAGGAAAGCCAGGAGATGACTGAGGAAGGAAAGTCTAGCGATGAAAGTTTAGAGAGGAGAATATTATGGTCAACTGTATCAAAGGCTTTGGAGAAATCGGTATAAATAGCATGTACCTCCTGTCGTGAATTCAAGCATTTAGCAGCAAAGTTGGTAAAGACCAGAAGATTAGAAGCCGTTGATCTATGTTTCACGAAACCATGCTGCTCTTTGACAATGAGGTGACCGAAATGCGCGGTCAACCAGTCGTTGACGTATCTTTCTAGGATTTTGCAACAAGAGGAGAAAAGAAATGGGGCGGTAGTTCACAGCAAGGGAAGGGTCACCACTCTTGAGGATAGGAATGATAAGGGCCTCTTTCCAGAGACGGGGAAAGTAGCATTCATCTAGACTTTTGTTGTAGACTATACTCAGGGGGAACGAAATGAGTTTTCTACAGTTAAGGAGGAAGAGATTAGGAAGCCCATCGGGGCCAGGTCCGACATTGGGGTCAAGATTACCAATGAGGAACTCAACCAGGGAAGGCGTAAGTAGAGGAATGGCTAGAAATTCGGAGGAGTCTGTAGTTATGAAAGGTGTAGAGGGTGGGGAGAAAACATGGAAGAGAAGTAGGTTCAGAGAAGGGCGCAGGATTTTGTGCGGAGTTGGCAGTGGAGTTAGCAAAGTTGATAAAAAAAGGGAGAGATTGAGTTGGATTACGAGAGTTGCGAGCGTGAGACCAAAAGGGTTTTAAGTTATCGCGGATAAGGGCGGGTTCGATGTTCAATAGGTACCTTTTACACGCTTTTCTGACCATTGACTTCACAGTAGAGCGTTTAGCTTTAAAGTGAGCAAGGTCGGCGTCATTCTTAGAAGCTCGAAACTTCTTCCGCAGTGTATGTTTCAAGCGAATGTTAATATGAAGTTCCGTTGTGAACCAAATTGGGTAAGAACGTAGGCAGGGAGGGGAAGAAGGGACATAACAGGAGAGGAGATCAGAGAGGATATTGTAGAAGGTGTTAAGACCTTGATCACACGATGAATTGCTTAATATATGAACCCAGTTGAAAGAAGCTAAAGCTGAGTTCAGACCGTCAAAATTGCATTTGCGGAAGTTGAATTTAGTGAGTTTCGCTTCAAATTCAACTGCGGGGTGGTGAGCGTCAGTTTTGACATACGGGGATGTGCAAGGAAATAAAGAGAGGTGGCGCTCGGGGAGGGTGGAAAGGAAGAGATCCAGAGTGCGGCCCAAGGAGTTTTTGGTGTTATTGAAGCTCAGGGCAGAGCAAGTATACGTAAAGGAAGAAAGTGGGAGGGAAGAATGGGAGAGGTTGTTGGAAGGAATTAGAAGGCTAAGATGATTAGGCCAGTTGAGCATGGGCAGGTTGAAATCTCCAGAAAGAAAGAAAGGGAGGGAAGGGAATCTGATGGTTAGGAGTTCAGACAAACTGTCAAACAATTCTTCATACAGATGAGAAGGGCTAGCTAGCACAGGGGACATATACACAAGAAACAATGAACGGGAGGAATTTGGGCGGGGAGACACGAAGAGCAATACAAGCAAAAGGAAAGCCAGAGGAGGAGAAGACGAGTTCGGCGGGGAGTGTATCTTTTATAGCAATTAGGACCCCACCGCCGGTGGACTTACGAGAAGCATTCCGATTATATGATGATTATAGTTTTTAAAAATGCTATTCAATTACTATCCCGGAACGAATCTAAGGATGATAATTTCTTCACTGCCTTTTTAATTTTTCCAATCGCCACCACATGTGCATTCTTCATGTCCTCATCTCAGCATAGTTCGAACAGTTTTCGTAGTTGATGGTGAGCATTTCCTGAACACAATGAAATATTGTTCATAGATTTTCACGGTAGCTTGGAAATAACCATTAAAACTGATTAATACCGACCAAAGCCTCTCTATCCACTTCGTAATGAAAGTGTATCCTTCGTCATGCGACCTACCTGCCTGTTCATTTTTAGCCCACTAAATTCACTTCTATGCAGGACGAAAAAAGCCACCCCCGAACTTTTGATTTCCAGAAACAATGCAATTTATTTATATGCAAGGGAGTACCAGGCAGACTGGAAATGGAAGCACGGAGTCTATCCATTAACACAGAAGCCATTGTCTGGTCCCACCATGTAACCAGAAGCAAGAGAATGACACGTGACCATCAATAGATCAAATGATGTGAATGTCTTGGGCGACAAAAACCCTTTTAGGAAAATACTTTTCGACGTTTTACGGAGAATTTCATTCCCACAGAGGGGATGAAAGTGTTATTAACGCCCGGGGACAAGGCGAGACGAGGCAAGCACTGCCGTTTATCGGTTAAGGTTTCAACATTCATTATCCCCTTTAATAGCTGCCAGGGATCGATAATTATTGAACTTGGCATCCTTTATTCCGGAAGCAATTTCGTGCTTTGATCGCCATTAAGGTAATGCGGTTTAAGGGAAGGTTGTAAAGTTGCTTGGAAATAAGGATTATGTTCGTGGATGTTATACACGTGGGGTGTATTTTTGCTTGTTCAAAAATGGATTAATTTAGCAATTTTTATTGAAATTTTACAAATATATATTTGTTATAGAAAGAATTGATGGTTTATTAAAGATATTTTCGCATCAATCTAAATTTCTGCATACGTGAATGCTTCGGAAAAATAATTGTATTTGATCTTTGCTTTCATCATCAGAGAGGGACCTTAATTTAGGGAAGAAGTTGATGCTTGGAGGTATTACATATTGCACAGGCTAATTAATGTCTATTTCCTTAATTTGGACCAAGTAAAGAAAAATAATCTACACCTGCGGGGGATTGACTGCCAGAACATTGGACTTACGCATTTAGCCTCTGTGAAAGTCCGGGGAGGAGCTTTAATAAAAGGAGGGGATGAAGGAGGGAGGCGTGATGGTTGAGAGGAGAGTTAGCCTTGTCACATAGTACCTCTGCTCGCGTAACAATGCATTGCGTTTAGCGAGATTTTGTATCAGCGGGTTAGGGTGAGACAGCCACTTTTTCAGTCCGACGCTTGACAACTTGATCATGTGCGGAATTATGGGGCAAACCCCAGAAAGGTCGTACAGAAGAGAGTTTTGGTGAAATTTTAAGTTTGGCCTTCTGTATTTGGCCGTGCATTTCCTGAGTATCGTCCTTTCAAAGCGTTGAAGGGCTTCTGCTACGTTCGGTGACATGGTAGCCCATGCTGGGAAACCGTAGGTCGGGATTGGACGAATAAGATTTTTGTATAAAAGGGTTTTGGTGGCAAGGAACAGGGCCCGGCATGAGAGGAGGTTTTTAAAGGCAACTGAGGCCTTAGAGACATTGGCAATAGCAGATCTGACGTGAGGGTTGGATTTGAGTTGGTTGTTGAGGGAGATTCCCAGGTATTTAATGTTTGATTTCGGCTTGAGTGTGTGGTTAGCAATGCGTAAATGCAGGTTTCTGCTTTCTGGCACTGTGCGCCAGTGGCACTTCCCACTGGGGTTTCTGAAGCAAATAACCTCATAACGGTAAGGGCCCACCGGTTGAAATAAGCGATGACCCTATTGGTTACGATATTGAGAGAGAGGGAGGCTATTGAGGGCCTGAGACCACTTGCATATAGGATGGTGCCATCAGTGAAGAGGATCCCTCCTGACGCAGGAGGGCCATTGTCGTTGGGGGAAGAGGGCGGGAAAAGGAGTGCCTGAATTGCCGGAGTTGCCGTGGGGGATAAGTTTACGGGAGGGAGGGGAATATCGTGGAGGAAGATGTTAAAAAGTTTGGGGCCTAGAATAGATCCCTGAGGGACTCCTGAGTTTACCGGGAAGTCGATGGAGCGTAATCTATTGAAGCGGCAAGTTCTGTTGGAGATGAAGTCTGCGAGGGTTCTGAATAAGGGAAGGGGGCAATTGGACTGGATTAGTTTGTAGAGCAATCCCTCTTTCCAAACTGAATCAAACGCCTTTTCGAGGTCTAAGGCGCAGGCTACGGGTCAATGCCTGTTTTCCAGTAGATTGAGGATATGGTCTTGCAGGAGCAGCTCTGTGGATCTGAGGTTTTCAAGCCGAATTTATTAAGTGGAATGATAGTGAAGTAGTGTCTATTGAGGTGACTTAGTGGGATACGTTCGAAGATTTTTCCAATATTGGAAAGAAGAGAGATAGGCCTCATATCTTTGAGATCGCCCGAGCACCCTTTCTTAGGGATAGGTATGAGGAGGGCTGATTTCCAAAATACCGGGACGTGGCCGTTGTTCAGGCAGTTGTTGAAGAGGATGGCGAGACGTTCACTGATGGTAGGCACATACTTCCGCAGAACAAAGTTAGGGATGTCATCGGGGCTTGAAAATTTTTTATTGTTGCACCGGGAGATTGCAAGTTCGAGTTCTTCTAGGGAGGTAAAGAAGGAGGCGAACGGGCCTGTTCTGACTATATCAGCCAGGCATCTGAGAGAAAAGGACCAAAGGTAAGACCCTTCCAAGCTCAACCTTTTATCGCTGACAGCATTGGCGGTCGCCAATGGGGTCCGCTCGCGATTTGGCTCTGAATAAGTGGCTGAAATAGTCTACGCAGACGGATATTTTTTCCTCAGGGGAGTGACACTGAAGGTTACCTATTTTTTATCGGGACCCCAATTATACACATGCTGAGCATGTTCTGAAAATAATAGAACTGTTTTTTCCTAGGCGGACGAGTGAACGAGAGGCGGTTTCCAAGCATAGGATCGGTGGGGGGATATTGAAAGCACTGGAAAAATCGGCAGTTGGTTCTCGGCCGTTGAAGAGGGCAGGTCGCTTGTGTGAATGCCTGTCGAAATGCCTCGTCAGGCAGAATTATGGATCGTTTACTGGAGCAGCGATACACGATCAAATTTTGTCTAAAGATTAGTAAACCAGGCAAAAAGGCGCATAAGATGATTAGGGAAGCCTATGGTGGAGCTGTTATGATTAATTGCGTGTTTTTGAGAAGCATAAGTTATCCAGAGAAGTAGAGGAAGAACGGAAAAGGACGATATTCAACCAGTAAGCACGACGAAAATGTAGCGATGGTTGTTCCCATGCAACCAAATAACTTCCGGTGTGGCTTCGTCGCAAGAGCCACTTCAGATAAGTCCATTGCAAACTCGGATCCTAAGTTTCAGAGCATTTACCTACTGCGTTCAAGACCAGATAGTTGATGTGAATACAGCGTTTCCCGGTGTCACCACTTGGAGGTTTTCCTCTGACGATTTGGTGTCCTCGCCACTTCTGAGCACCTGAGATCGTGACAGAAAGCGTAGCCATGAGGAAAGTATGTTAAGTTGGTGCCGCGAGTTATCTCAGAGGAGCAAAAGGCCAACCGAAAAATAATCTGCCAGGATCTTTTTCATCATGTGATTGAGGACTTCGACTTTAGAAGACGACCCGAAAGCAAGCGACAGGGCTCAGAATGGCACACCATTTCTTCTGATCGACGTCATTCATAAAGAATCCGCACCACCCGAAAGAAGCATTTCGCGATGACACGACGATAAGATCCTTTTCATGTCATATTATCAAGGATGCCGCCAGAAAACCGTGCAATTAGTCCCTTATAAAGTTACAACTAAAAACATAACTAAAGTCTTGCTTCTTCTTTCTCTTCAGTTTTTATCCCGTTTACAAGTGGGGTCGGCTCGTCGTGACCGGTTTCGTCATTTAGTTCTATCGAAAGCCTGATCTGGATGCACTCGCGAGGCTTTCAAATCCCCATCCAGCGTATCAAGGCACCGTTTTTTTGGAAGGCCTTTTGGTCGCTTATCATCGAATTCGATGTTCAGACCAATCTTGGCAAGTGAATTCTCTTCAGAGCGAATTACATGACTATATCATCGAAGGCGCTTTTCTTGCACTTTTTCCATAATCGGTGCAACCCTATATCGATCGTTTTCACAACGTGTCACGCAATTATTCCAACGCAACATCTTCGTCTCCATTACCGCAAGATGCCGTTCATTGTCTTTTATAGTCGGCCAACAGTCGGAACCATAGATAGTAAGAAAACGGACGATATTGCCGGAAATTTTAGATTTGAAACGTTCGTCGATACGTCGATCACAAAGAACACCAGCTATGGAACGCCACTTCATTCAGGTTGCGTTAATACGTGAAACAGTTTCATGACGCAGTTCTCCATTGGGTGATAGCGTTGACCCGAGGCATTTAAATCGCTCAGTTCTGGGCGCGTTGACAGTGATTGTGCCTGTTTCATGGGGATCGGCAGTCAAAAATTCAGTTTTCTTCAGATTCAATCTGAGACTGTGTTGTTTGAGGCTAGAAAAATATCATTTGCGTAAAGCAGTGTACAGGGCGCTGGACATTGTATGTCCCGTGTGACAGTGTACATAACAAGAACAAAGAGGAGTGGTGAGAGGGCGCTTGCTTGATGAACACCAACAGAGACAGGAAACTAAGCTTAGGAGCCATTGCTTGATGATCACGTAAGATGGAATATCCTTCTTCAGAACTTTTCTCATCATCACTTTGCATCGAGGCAATAGGCGTGCCCCCGCCTGGGTAAAATGTGGGATGGGCGGACTGCGTGTCCATCCTAGGCCTTCTTCGTCAAAAAGTGGTGAAGCGAGCATAGAGAGGACAAAGTCATATGATAGGCGGATTCCGCTTCTATCAATCGAGAGTTTCTTCCATTTGTCTTGTAAGTTCTGATGACTGCAGTGCTGCGTCCGGTTTTAGGTTCTTCAGAGTCTTAGGACTAACTCCAAATGCAAATTTAGCGAGTTTCTTATGTTTCGCTTAACGTCCAGTATATTCTGCGAGACTTCATACAAGGACTAAGGCTCTTTACATTCTGGCCGATTTCCGTAAGAAATTTTTTTGCGCCTTTTACGACCTAGATCACCCAGGCATCCGGAAATGAATCGGTTAGTCACTGTAAACTATATCCGGCCATCCATGAACAAGGACATTCATTCTTGGGCCAAATAGTGCACAGTATGACAGAAGTGCAAAGCTACGACTACATATGACGAAAGAGGCAAACGTGTTCCCTCGGCTCACCAAGCGATTCCACACAATCCACCTCGATTTAATTGACTCTTTTCGAGACCCGACCGATTTTAGGTATTGTCTCACAATCATCGATAGGTTCACGCGATAGCCTGAAGCAATACCTCTCAAAGATATTTCTGTACAATCTTGTGCTAAAACTTTCTGTCTAGAGTTGATTCCACGCTTTGGTATTCTTGTAATTATAATTACCGACTAGGGAATTCAGTTGAGTCCTCCTTTTTCTCAGTTAGGCAAACTCCTCACCTTCAAATACTGCCGGACAACTACGTACCATTCGTAGTCCAGGGGGTTGCTAGAAAGTCCTACTATTCGTTCTACTTGGCCTCCAGATGGTCATCGCGGAGAATTTATTGCAAGTCCCGCGGAGCTGGTAAACAGGGACAACCTAAGAACACCCAAACTCAGTCGGGATTTAACACTACAGGTTTATTGCGTCTGCTCAAGGAAGCAGTATGAAAGCTGTTTTAGGGATATCGAATTGGTGAACCTCGGCAGAAATGTCGGCTTTCCGCCTAGCGTTTTTTACTTAGCCAGGCGGATACCGGTTGCTGAGCGTTAATTCGGGCGAAAAATCAGGTGGCTCTAATGTCCGCTGATCATATGATTTCCGCAATTGTCTTTGGAAAGAAATAATTTGCCATAATCTCCAAAAGAAAAGAATGGTCGACAAGTGCCCATAAGTTTTCTGCGGCTTCGACGACCAAGTGATGGAAGACGGATCGGGCTCAGAGGTATTCTCAGAAAACTCGATTATGGAACTGACCCAGTCTCTCGGCAAAATGACGACCAGATGTATACCATTTTATTGGCAGCAGAAAAATGTTTTTTACAAAAATAGCAAGTCGCGCCATTCAAATCTGTTCCGGCAATAGGGCAGCATTTTTTTTTGGAGTAGGATAGGTGAATGCGTTTATGCCCAGAGTGTTGCACTCCCGCAACAGTACCCAGTCGAACTACCAACTAAACACCTCCCTGTCATCAGAGAACTAACCTGGAAGCGTTTGACAAATTACTTCGGGCAAGCCCTCCCGCTCTCGCGGATTTTGGTGCCTTCAACCCAGGGAATCCCTTTCACAAACGGGAGGGGAGGGGAGGAAGGGAGTTGTTTGATCAGGGAACCCCTTGCCATCCGGTTCCTCCGCCGGTTGAGTTCAATCTTTTTCACAATAAGAAGAGCCCGGACATAATGTGTAACACGACTCTAACTGCCAGCGCTCCTCGGCATTTCTTTGACAATGTTGTCTGCAAAGAGCTCCCTTCAGTCTGCATGAAGCTGCTGACGAAACCCGTCGCACCATTCGCAAGAGAAAAAGGTGTGTTCAGCGTCGTCTGCCACTTCATTAAAGAACACACAATCAGGAGATCGCGCTTTCCCAATCTTGTGCAGGTAAGACAGAAAACCTCCACATCCGCTTAGAAGTTGGGTAAGGAAGTAATCAATTTCATCGTGCGTTCGGTTCAGCTACGGGTGTGGTAATAGCCGATGAGCCGCGCAGTCCATTGCCTCTTGACTCATTTTGCCGAGAGAGTTTCCACTCGGCAAAAGTGCGTTAACGTTCTTCACGGCCAACTACCTCTCTTAAGTTTTCGCCCGTACAGAGAAAGATAGCTTTACGATCCTTCGCGAGGAGGGCAACGGGGATCATTTCTGCAATCACCATCCCGGCCGGTTCTGAGACAGTACGATAAGCAGACGTCACTCGCAAAGCTCCCCGTCTCCGCACTTGAGCAAGGTGCTTACAATGTCAAGGGCATCGGCTGAACTGACTGCGTTGTTCCCATAAGGAGACGTCTTCTAGTAGATATAGGGCCCCTAACAATCGCAATTAAGCGACTCAAGGCCGAGACTCCAAATGAAGCCCTGTCCACTGCTGTTTTGATTTGCTCGAAAATCCTAATCTTCGAGTCGAGTATTTAACCAAGGTATTTAACCGCTGGTTTTGATTCTATAGTCAACTCACTGATCGATATGGGACGCAGGGTCGGGATTCTCACTATGGTCAAGATGACTACTTCGGTTTTTTCCAGAACGGGGCTGAAACCATGAGTATCCGCTTAGCCGTCGCATCAGATAATTCCTCAATATCCGCCAGAGATAGCTTGGCACGCGAAATGAGTTTTCTAATGTGCCTAGAATATCTATCCATCTTACGGAATTGGAGACTTTTCTGACATCAAGCGTTATGAAGAGCACTATCCGTCAAGATCGGCGGCTCTGTGCCTCGGCCCGATGAAATTCACCCACGACCTCCATAACGGCATCCACTCTGTATCGCCCTATTCTGAACCACCTTGGGGATAAGTCTCCGGCAGCGCGGATAGCTTCAACGAGTCTACTCCTCATAAGCTCCTCGAGCACTTTCCCGGGTCAAGCATACATAGCGGTGGTATGCAGATAGCAGCTGCGGGTCTCCTTTTCCCTTGTTGATCAGCGCGTGTTTCGATACCTTCCAGCGACAAGAAAAAATTGAGTAGCTTCTGCCAGCTGCGAGTTCTGCTTTCATTTATCGCGCTGCGGAATCTCCTTTTCGCTGATCTATACTATGCCTTTATGGCGCATGCCTCTTTGTTGGCTTGTAAACGTTGTACCACACGGCGGAGTTTATGAAACTTCCTCCGAAGGTCGGCAATTTCTGCCATTCACCAGTAAATAGAAAGCCTGTCACGACTGGGGACCCTCCGGGGCATGGAAGCCTCGCACGTCGTCGTTATCAGGTTCATCACCGAATTTACGACGGTTTCAGTTGCAACGCTACCACCCACAAAGAGTTTCGACGAACTTTCCGATGGTTACCGTCGCGACATGCCACAGGCAGGGGAAGCGTCGGGTTGGTGCACGCCGGAAAGTAGCTTCAACTACTTCGAACGTGATGTACTGGTCTTCACTTGCCGAGAAGTCGCCGCCCGTCCACGATCCTTGCAGAGAATGCAATTTTCGCTTGGTAACCTACATGACCGCATCTCGGCATGCTGTCCTCTTGTCCGGTCCTTTGCAACCTGCTGACGTATGTCCATAGTCCAGACACATGCAGCACTTGATCGGAACTATCCGCATTCATACCCTGCGTACTACCCACCCAATTTTGATTTTCCTCCTGCTAAGGAGTTTCTTCGCATATTGCTCAGGGACTTCCACCACGGCGAGCATTTGACCTCGAGTATTTGTAGAAGTGATACCTATCCAGACATTGATTACCTCTGGACATTCATGCTTTATGGACTCTTTTACTTCGAATTTTTCTGTGAGGCAGTCAAGATCTCCGATGTCTAGAGAGCAGACCAGTTTTAGACTAGAAACGGGAACCTTCTCCTCCAATAACTCCTTGACCGCTTCGCAGATCGTACTTTTGTTAGCAGTCTTCGGGCCCAGCTCGACACGAGGACCCCGCCACCCCTCGTTTTCCGTAAGGAAATAACCTTTGCTTCGTTGTCATCGAGTTTCATCCTGTAGCGGATTTCACTAAGGATTTCCGCAAATGTCTTGCCTTCCATGGGGTTAATGAGCAGAACCGAAGGTCTAGTCCTTCTTTGTTTCCTCGTCTTTTCTGCTATTGGCTTTTGGTTTGCAGCTTCCTTGTTTTTGGACAGACGGGTCTCTGGCGGCGTAGTCAGTTGTTTCCTTTTCCAAACGCACTCAGCTGTTCCTCCTTCCCTGATATTTCCCCGATTTTTTTTTGTTGGTTTAGGTTTATTCTCCACGGAAATTTCACCAGCGCATTGGGTGCGAGGGAGCCGGCAGCAGTAGTCAAGAACGAATGTACCGTCGGGGACACAGCCCAAGCTCTGGGCAACGCGGTTAACTACCACCGGTTCAAAGCACACTTCCCGACCAGGGTTACGGAAGGGTTGGCTCCTGATACACGCCACAACAAACACCTTAGCAGATCTAGGTTTACACTACCCCATCGGTATACTGCGCACACCTCGGGGACGTCACACACCGTAAGTGAGCCGTCAAAGGTCGCTGATCACCCCTGAGAGTCAGCACTAAATGGTAACAACATACCGAGGCTATTAGAGTGGGGTTGCCACCAGTTGCTGCTGAAACTTGTCCAGCTGAACGGAATATTCTTGATGTGGGTGACAGGACACTCGAACATCGCTGGTAATGGACGAGCTGACAGAGCTGAATCTGTATTGATGGAACCTTAGGCAATATTTGGAATCCACCGTCAGGTCTAGTTTGAAGGGTGAAATCGCAAGGATACAACCAGCCGAATAGGGAAATTTAAATTCCTGGCTGCGGATAGAATGAACTAGGGGCCATTAGACCGGCATTTTGATTGTTCCTTAAGTAGTGGGACAAGAAAACCCTGATAAGACTTTTAATAGACACTGCTCTTAAACTACCCATTGTGATGATGGATTCAGCTATATGTAGGCAATATGAGCAAGAGGGCGAGACGGACGTCACCTCATATCTAGCTACCTGGCCTCCTTATATCTCAGACGAAGATCCTCCAGTAAGGTTTTCTTCAACGAATAATCGGCGCTCTCTCCCTCTACTCCTGGAAGTTGTTCCCAGATTCATAGAAACCTAGGAACGTCTGGGCAAGCGGGTAGCTATTGGACGGGCAATTTTAAGTGATAGCATAATGGGCCTAACGAAAGGACTATGTACTTGGAGCTGCGGTTCCTCCTACTACAGTAAACTAACTAGGAAGCTAGTACCCCAGGAAGAAATTTGATTAACACAGAAAAGTAATGCTAACGCTAATTGTTTTTATTGAGGACTCGGGTATGGAGTACAGGAAAAATTCTTTGCCATATGCAAGGGAAAGGATAAGAGGATATCTAGATAGATTTCCTTGGCGAAATCGGAACAAGCTGGAGGAATGACGGGGATCAGCCGTGACCAACAAACGACAGAAATGGGTAGTTTCATGTGGCCAACTATTATCCAGGAATTATCCTTACTATGACTTGGACATTAATTCATCCAGGGTGAGAACCGAATCTTAGATAAGGTTTAATGCCCGCCCACCCAAACCGATCAATTTCCTGCAAGGATGTCAGCATCAGGACCTAAGAATAGAAGCAAAAAATCTTTTTGAATATAGAGTTGTGCATAGTGCATTGGCGAAGAGTTGCTACTTCTTTCCAGGACATAAAATTGAAAACCAGCTTTTCCCAATTTTTCTGTAACTGAATAGTTCCTTGCTTTATTACAAACTTCCGACAAATGGAATCATTAAGAGTGATTTAAACTGGAATAAATTGTAAACTTCAATTAACAATAATTAATTCCCATTTGCTGATTTCCATTCCGTCCACATCCCACGGGGAAAATCAACGGAAAATTCCCAAGATCCTCCTTTGATTTTCTTAAATATTCATAACTAATTAACGTTGATTGTCGTCACAATGAAAACTGCACTTTCTCGAAACATCCACAAACCCACTCGAAGGAAAACTAATATCAACGCCAACACAAAAACAAAAATTTCCCAAACTTTCATGTCCTTTTTTCGCGTAATAACCGAAAATGTGCAGAGTCGTTGATGCGAGGGCGGAATATGCTTCCTCCTACAAACATGGAGTTGTTGTTCGTTCGGCGATTGGGGATGTTTTGACCGACATCTATTTGGCGCGTATCAAATCAAGGATTCTCTGGCTCTGAGTACTACGCGGTGCATCAGAATATCACGATATGATCCTGACTATGACGTGTATTGTGAAACGCCTCCAAACTTGTTACACGAGACAGGACTGTGGGCCGATGTGACACGGGGCATGCGTTATTTGTCCGAGAGTCCTTCGGGGGGCGGTGAAAAATGGAGGCAACGTGAGGCAGGAGCTGTTTTTTGTATGGGGTGCGTTGGGCGTGTGGTGGGTGGTGGTAGTCCTTTACCCAATTAGTGTGACTGAAAATTTGGGGCATCTACCCCCGTCTCATCTCAGGGGCTATTCAGGGCTTGGTGTGGGGCCTTTGGATTGCTTTTTGCACACAACGTTATCAAAGCCGGGAAAGCTTTCGGGAGAGTTTCATTCCAAGTAATTTTGATGTTAATCCCTGAATAGTTGATTCAGACTACTTTAGTGTATCTGGTCGGAAAATTGCAAGGACTTCTGAGCTAGTAAGTGGTCTGGGTGGATATGAAGGTTAGAGTAAATGTTCTGCAGCGACGGAAGCAATTAAAATGAGGCATGGAGCTAAGAGGAAAGAACTCGAAGATGTTATTGGGGCGCTGCTTCTTCAGCCAAGAGCACATTAACGACTGTTATTCTGACGACAGCCAAGGGTTAAAGCCAAGCCGGAGTGTGGGTTGAAACGAACAGGTACTCAGCGTAGGTGTCGAAGCTTTCCAAGAAGGAAAACGGAGCCAAATGAATAATTCTTGGAATTCGATGAAATACGGAGCACACAATCAGACACCGGTTCGACGTTACTCAATGGGGTCTCCTCACCCGTAGGTTCGCTTCGAACAATAGTGCTCGCTATGGCGAGAAAGCGTCCATAGTAGCTTGGCACCTACACTATAGTGGGCCCCAAAGTTCCAATGTTGTGCTGCATGTTTCCCATAGAAGTTTATAAGATTCGAGCTCCATTTGAATAGACTATAACTGACTTCTTCTTCTTGTGGTATGTGTGCTTTTTCAGAGAGATCCAACCGGTAATGGAGGCACAACACGACGCTGTGCAGACTCTCAACAGCAGCGCGGTATCCACCGATCCACCACCAGCAGCTCCATAGATGTCAGTCCGAGACCGTATTCCCTGGCGAACGCTTTGGAGATGAGATTTTCTTTGAGTCAATCTTTAGAAAAATTGTTAAGTGTTATAATTTTAAGTCCAGAAAAGTTGAGTTTAAAGATTCGTTAAGGTCGGCAAATAATAGCCCAAGAACTGTGATCGTTATATAGTGCGGTTACGTTTTACTTTTCTTTTCAAGTTTTTTTTTTATTTCGAATCTTTTATGGGAAGTATCCGCGGAACTACGAGATAAATGTGATAATTCGCGACAATAATTTTATGGGTTTGTGGACACGGTACGTCTCTACGACAAAATAATAATAATAAAAAAATGTGAAAATCCAGTTATATAAAAGCTAAATAAATCATTGTATCTATAAAAAAAAATCCATTAAAAATAATCTAAAATGACTGTGCTGTGTCTGCCTATTATGATCCGCTGAAATTCAAATGAATTACTTCCAAATAAAATAATATTTTTGCTCTTCAAAGTGTCCCATTTACACTCAATCAATTTATTTTCATTTAATAAATAACAATCTCCGACTTGTCTACGTTTATTAATAAAAAGTTAATTCACGACAATAACAAATTGTGTGCATTGCGCCGTTTAGAAGAAGAAAAGGATTATCCGTGAAACTTGAATGTCAGCCATTTTGAAAAAAAGCCCAAAACGGATGCCATAATGCTACCACCAACACAACAACAACAACAACAACAACAACAAAACCAAGAACAACCATCGCTACCGTTACAATTTGTGAGTCCTTTTAAGCTCTCATCTCCATCATTCACCAATGTCAGGGAAAAAAGGCAACCGAACCAACAACAAAAGCACCAACAATATCGACAACATCATGTTGGGCTCTTCATCGTACTATTATTCGTCCTTGCATTGGTAATCGGCCAAGGTAAACATTTATAGAATTTATTCTTGTCTTTATGTAGGTCCTTTTTCCGCTTTGGCGGTGGGGGGTAGTTTTCCTATGTAGGTAACTGGAAAAAGTGAAGTGATTTTTTAAGGAACAAAGGAAGTTTTTTGAAGTTGAATTTGTTACTCTTGAAGAGTTGGTAGTTTTAATATGTGACCCCTTTCGTTCCAAGGAATATCTGATTTGACTATTTCAAGAAAGTCCTTTTAGAATTTTAGAAAATAACAACTAAATCCATTTTATTTTGATATTTACGCGAGTGTAGTTCAGTTTGACTAACATTCATAGGAAATAGTGAAGTTTTCCCCGAACCATTTTTGAAGTTACAGGACTTCCTTCTGATCAAATTATTTCAGTAAAAAACATTGTCCTGAACCCAGAAATCCTCTAAAACATTATTTGACCACCAACTACAGCCATAGTGAATGTTTGCTTTGTAATTTTTTTTTGTTCAAATCTCAGAGTAGTAAGAGACCCCCCACTGAAGAAAAAGTTAACTCCACTAGTTTTTCGAAAAAAAAAAGATCCGGTTTCATCCACTAATAAGCTCAGAATTGGCTGAGTTTCAGCTGAGAATTTTTCAATTATTTTCAAGGATATTCGTCGAAAAGGTGACAGTGCAGCCCCCACCGTGGCTTTATCCGGGAGGTTTGTGTCCTGGCATAGGGTTGGATTAGTTAGTTAGTTTAGTTAAATGGGGGGAGCCGCAGCTCCGAGCGCTCAGGCCATTATTAGGCCCATTGTACTATCCCCGTAAGTTGCCTATTCAATGGCTTCCCGCCTACGGTGTTCGCAGGCTTTAGCGAATCTGAGAACATTCTCAAGTAGCAGAGAGTGTGCAGATTCTTCATTGAAGAAAACCTTGCCAATGTGTCTTCGTCTGAGATCTGAGGATGCCGGGCAGCTGCATAAAAAGTGCAGGGCAGTCTCCTCCTCCACCTTACATTGGCTGCACACAGCCGAAACCACTACCCCAATCTTTTCCATATGGTAGTTTAAGGGGCAGTGTCCCGTCAAAAGCCCTACTAGGGTTTTCATGTCCCACTTCTTAAGGGACAACAAAAATGCCGCTCTAGTGGCCCGCTTGCCGGCAAGAGTCCAAATTTTTCCACTCGGTTTCGTGAATCATTGCAATTTCACCCTTCAGAGTAGACTTGACAGTAGATGGTCGGATTCCAAGAGCTGGTTCTGGGCCCACCATTGTGGATCCAGACCCTCGGCGAGCCAGTCTATCAGCCCCCTCATTACCGGCGATGTTAGAGTGCCCCGGCACCCACATCAGGAATGTTTCGTTCAGTCAGCCAAGTTTCAGCAGCACCTGATGACAACTCCACACCAACTGGCTTGATATGTTGTTGCCATCTAGTGCTGATAATGCCGCCCGACTGTCGGAACAGATTCGAATGGTGCGACCCTTCCATTTTTGTCGCAGACATTCTTCTGCTGCCAATGAAATGACATATATCTCCGCCTGGAATATGGTCGTCATTTTTCCGAGGGGTCGGGCCAGTTCTATAATCGGATTCTCCGAGAACACGCCTGCACCCGATCCATCCTCCGTGACTGACCCGTCGGTGAAGATTATTAGGTCTGTAATCTGAAAAGACTCATGGCCACATGTCGACCATTCTTCTCTTTCGGTGATTACGACAGTGTATGTCTTTTAAAAGACGAATCTGGAAACCATATGATCGGTCGGCATCAGGGCTACCGGATGTTTTCCAAGGAATTTCCAGATAGACGCATGCCCGTTGGATTGGCCGCCTTTCCACGCCCCAATGGTATCGAGCCTATATGCGTCGTTGGCTGCTTTCCGTTTCACCTCCAAGTGGATAGGGGGTAAATTTAGGATGGCTTCAAGTGCCGCAGTCGGCGTAGTACTCATTGCTCCAGTAATACTTAGGCAACCAAGTCTCTGAATCTGCGTTAGCAGCTTCCTGCTGTTAGCAAAGTTTAGTCTTGGCCACTAGACGATGCATGCATACATCAAAATGGGTTTTATTATGAATGTACACATCCAGTGTATCCGCTTGGTGAAAGTCCTCAGGCCTTCCCTATCGCACTCCTACAGCACCAGAGCAATCTGCAGGATTTCTGGTATTGTTCCTGGATATGATGCTTCCACGCTAACTAGGAGTCGAAATGTACTCCTAAGTACTTGACTGTTTGCGCCAGCTGGATTTCCGCCCCTGCTAAGGTGAGTAGCGTATAGCTGCCCCACCTGACGTTCCTAGTGAACATAACTAGTCCAGTCTTTCTAGCGTTCACCGTGAGTCCATTGCGGAGGCACCAGCTGTGGATTACATGCAGAGTTGCAGACAAGCGGTCACATACTGTGTCCGCAAACTTGCCGGTAATTATTACGGCTAGGTCGTCCGCAAATGCTTGCGCGAAGACTTTTTTGTCCTCCAGGAGCCACAGCATGGTATCCACTACCAAGAGCCATAACAGTGGAGAGAGAACCCCTCCCTGTGGGCAGCCCCTGAGACATCCTGCTTCAATAGATTTCTGGCCGACCGATATGTGGTTTTTTCGCCACTCTAGCATGTGAAGGATCCAACTGATTAACAGCGGTTCGATTCCATGCTGTCTTGCTGCATCACAAATTGGCGCAAATGAGGCATAATTGAAGGCACCTTCGATGTCCATGAATGCGCCTAAAACGTATTCTTTTTCGGACATCGCCTTTTCAATTTTTGCCGTAAGTTCATGGAGTGCTGTCTCCATGGATTTGCCTTTCTGGTAGGCGTGTTGCCTATGGTGAAGTGGCCATTTGGGAATGTGTGTATCCCTTATGAACCGATCTACTAATCTTTCTAGTCCTTTTAGCAGAAAGGACGTTAGGCTGATCGGTCGAAAGCTTTTTGCGTCTGTGTAGGTGGGTTTTCCTGGTTTGGGAATGAACAACACCTTCACATCCCGCCATATAATTGGAATATAAGCGTGTGCTAGGCATGCCCGATATATATTCCGAATGTGTCGACCCAGGGCATCCATTCCTTCTATTACTAGCGCAGGGATGATGCCATCCGGACCTGCAGACTTATATCTGTGGAACGAGTTAAATGCCCATTTCACTCGCTCCAGTGATACTACTTTGCATGCCAGATTCCAGTCTCTCGGTTGAGGGCTGTATGCACCTGTTGACCCCGAGATTAGATTTTGGATGCTGCCTGGGAAGTGTACTTCAAGCAAATGATTTGCCGTTTCTTCATCGCTTTCTGTGTACTTCCCATTCTGTAAACGTAAGTAACCCAGTTTCTGGCTACGTTCTTTGACCAGAATTCGCTTCAGCTTTGAGGTTGCCTCAAGAGAGTTAGTCTCTTCGCAAAAGCGTCTCCAAGATGACCGTTTGGCCGATCTTATGCTCTTCTTTAGAGCCTTCTGTGCCTCTTTATAGCGATTCCAGCTAGTGCTTGATTCGCCCTGCAGAGCACGATTAAGGAGCATCCTTGTCGTTCTCCTCTGTTTTGCCAAATCCGAGTTCCACCATGGTGTTTTCCCCTTCTTTGGCATCTTGAGTGGACAGCTTTCTTCGAAAGCTTTTCTCATGCTAGTTGTGATCATCTGGGTTGTCTTCTCAATTCCAGCAATGGATTTGATGTGCCTCCCAGGGATCGTGACTCGGGCGTTCAATTCTGTTTGATACATTACCCAATCTGTCTTCCTCGGATTCCGAAATGGAGTGGGTGGAGGTAGATCCATGCCCATAACGAAATCAATGCGTCTGTGATCCGATAGTGTGATATCGTTTGATACTCTCCACTCTCCGATCAGAGCCGCGATGTCAGGAGATGCCACCGTGATGTCGAAGACCTCTCGCCTGACCACGTTGAAGAAAGTGGGTTCATTACCCACATTTAGGATCTGCAAATCGGTTCCTACTAGATACTCCAGTAGTCTCGATCCTCTTGCATTGATGTTCGAACTTCCCCAGCATATATGGTGAGCGATGACATCACATCCTGCTATTAGCCCCATGCCTCTACTTTTGGCATATTGGATAGCTCTGATGAATGTTCCACTGAGAACGTCTTTTGCGTCGTAGGGGAAATATGCAGAGCACCATAGTGTCTCTTTATCTCCCTGTTGACTTTTTATGGTTAGCTTAGCCGATGTGGTGTCGCCATCACATAGGTCGTTAACCAGGTTAGCCTGGAAGTCTTTGAAGACTACCATTCAGGTGCGGGGTCGAACGCTTCCATTACCATACAATAGGTCAGCATGTTGGAAGTTTAGGCCCCTGACTGCCCCACCAACAACCCACGGTTCTTGTTTGAGGTATATAAATGTCTTGCAGCTATTGATCCGACGACTGATAAGTGCAGTCGCCGCTTTACAATGCTGCAAATTTACTTGGGAAATGTGGCACCTCATTTACGTTTCAGATGTAGATGCCGGGGGCTGCATGTCCCCTTCCATGGTTTTAGGAGCCGACACTTGTAACGTGACGGTCCCCAGCCCATAGTAGAGCCGGCAACCCGATTTTTCCCGAACTTTCTTAACATCAGGTTCGGAAACGCCGATAGTGAGAAAAGTTCCCGGCCTATCGGTTCTCTCTCCTGTTTTGCTGCCTAGCAGCAACCAGGTGGAAGTGTTAAGGTTGTTCTGTACACCAAGTTGTTCCAGAACCCCAACACCATTTCGCTCTTCTTCTGGAAGCCAGAGAAAGCACTTTTTGATCGATGGAAGCTCAGAGACCCTTTTCAAGGTTAATCGCGCACCCTCCCACACATCGTTAAGGGAGGAGCAGTACTGCCTGAGCCACTCGTTCGTGTCTTCGTCGGCAAAGTTCAGCCGTAACATTTTACGGTATACACCTACCGACTCAAAGCAAAGCTTAATGCCTTGCGCGGACGCAGTCCTTACAGCTAGGAGGAGTTTCCTCCTAAGCTGTTCGCACTGCTCAGTATCGTAGCCAGATGGATTAGAGTCGTCATACAGGACCCATCCATCGGCTTCGATATCCTTGACTGCAAATGAAGACCTAGCCGTTGTCGGCCGAGCCCTCTTTGCCGCCTTTTGTGTCGAAGAGTTAGGATCGTCCGAGGACCGGTGCCGCTTCGGTTTCCCCTTAGCCGCAGGTGCCCCGAACGCTCCTTTCCCCTCAACCTTGGCACAGCTCTTTGGTTGTGCGTTGCCCGGAGGCGATTTGCCCGGAGGCGGTTTGCCCGGAGGCTGTTTGCCCGAAGGCGGTTTGCCCGAAGGCGGTTTGCCCGGAGGCGGTTTGCCCGAAGGCGGTTTGCCCGAAGGCAGTTTACTGTGCGTGGACAGGTGCTTACCCATGGGCAAGACTTTAGCCTCAGCAGGTGGCTCCGATTGGAGCCTGGGGTCAGGAGTACTGACAGAAGGGGCCTGCTTCGGCTCATCCGTTAAGGACTGGGTCCCAATTGAATTGGTTCCCACTTGAATAAGTGGAGAATCTGAGTCTAGACTCAGGTTCTCCATCGATGAGCTCAGGGTTGCCCCTTCACTCGGGGTTGGATCGTCACGATCGAAGTTTAATTGTGTTTGCTTAGTAGGTTTGTGTTTTTGTTTTTTTTTTCGGGGAAAGTAAGTCGATCTCGGCAGAGCCCCTTTTTGCCGAGACAAGGCTAGTTGAAACTGGGGGTCGCCTGGTACCCAGAGTTCACCGTTTACGGCCACATCTTAACCCCTGTGACCATTCAGCCCTCGGCACGGTAGTCAGACCTTGGCTTGGGGTTTTGATTACCGCTTGGCTTCAGGTGTCACCTCCCGTTTCCTGAAGGATCTTCCTTACTGAGCTCCATCACCACGTCAAGGTAGGTAATCGTCGAGGGAGTTTTTTTTTGAAGTTACAGGACTTCCTTCTGATCAAATTATTTTAGTAAAAAACATTGTCCTGAACCCAGAAATCCTCTAAAACATTATTTGCCCACCAACTACAGCCATAGTGAATGTTTGCTTTGTATTTTTTTTGTTCAAATCTCAGAGTCGTAAGAGGCCCCCCACTGAAGAAAAAGTTAGTACCTCTAGTTTTTCGAAAAAAAGTTCCGGTTTCATTCACTATCCTCATAAGCTCAGAATTGGCTGAATTTCAGCCGAGAATTCTTCAATCCCTTTTAAGGGTGTTCGTTGAAACGGTGACAGTGCAGCCCCCACCGTGGCTTTCCCCGGGAGGTTTGTGTCCTGGCCTAGTGTTGGATTATCTAGATCCCAATCACTTTTAGATGGATACAAGAAAAGTAGCTATGGGTGCGCATTCAGGCAGTCGCCATCGAATAGTGAATGGAAGTAAAGATATTCCCACTTAGAAATATAAATTTCTTGCTGATCTGGGCTGCCATCAGTGCTCTTTTCTCCGGTGTAAGTAAGGTCTGGTTATCTGCCGCCTTATGAAGGCGTATCGAGGAGCGTGCCGTAGCCAGTCAAGCTGCAACTGCCGTAAATAATTTTAATTTGACTACCATATAACGCATACTACAATAGTAGCACAAGTAGCTTCAGAGGCGCAGAGAATATTTCGCCTCGGTATTTAACCGTATAAATATTTGGCCAAGTTTCACCTCTTGTGCATGAAATGGCTAGTCACTGTAACAAGCGGCCAAAAACTACTTCTACTAACAAAAGAGCCGTTTGGGTTCACGATCCTTCTGTGAAACTGCTCATTGCAGATCCAGTTGACTCCCCCTTTCGACCATAAATCCTGAGAGCTTAAGATCCTTAAATCCTGATTAATGAAAGAAGAGATGATCGTCAAGAATCCGAAGAAGGGAACAGGTCGTGAGTGCGATGATTGGAGGGTCATTTGCGTACTTCCTTCCGTCACGAAGGTAAAAGCTAAGATTATCACCATCATCAACGGCTCAACAACCGGTTTCTGGTCTGGGCCTGACTTAGTAAAACACTCCAGACATTCCGGTTTTGGGGTGAGGTCCATCAATTCGATATCCCTAAAAGCTGACCTATGCCATTGCTCCTTCGGTTTATCCTGGAACGCATTAAATAACATCTTAAAAGCTTAATCGATAGAGAGCAGGTTGGTTTCCGTTCTGGATCTTCCTAGATTCATCAACAACAAAAGCTTCCACTGCATTAACAGGGAGTAAATGTGAAATACTCTACGCAAGAAGGGCTTTGTGAAGAAACTAATATCTATTATCAGGGCGCATCGAGATAAGCTTTCTGAAGAAATTGAAGTTCTAAACGGAATACGACAGGGTTGCATTCTGATATCGATGACCTGCTTTAACCGGAGCAGCTGGAGAATCAAAGTGAAGCATGACATCTTTCCGCAAGCATCTTAGCTGTGCCAACCGCTTACCGGGTCATGGACTTTGGCCAAATGGCTCTGAGAGGCAGACAAAGTCAAATCGAGTACACCGTTGTACATGACGTACTACAGTAGTTGGCGGAGTTTGGAGTCTGGTGGAACACCCGTGGAGGCAACGTACTCCTGAGGTCTGTCATCGATGTCCGGTACCAGATCCTCGGTTCTTGTAAATCCCTCCGTCCCTAATACCTCACCCACCCTTCCCTTCCTTTATCCACTTTCATGCACACCTGTGTCGCCCTCCAGTTTAGCCTTTCTAGAAACGATTTAGACCGCACTCTTGACCTTTTCCTCTCTAGCCTTCCTGTCCGTTGCCTTTCCCAATCCCCTCATGCCCTGTCCCCCGTTGCCCCCGACGGCCATCATCTTGCTCCCGAATATGATATCCCCACTCCATTCTCCTGTTGCGCGCAAGCCTACCAAATTCAACTTTCGTAAGGCGTACTTCGAAGGTCTGAATTCTGCCCTGGCGGCAATCAACTGGACTCCCTTTCTCTTTCCATTAACGTGTGACCTTCTATGACATTTTACGTGATCTTCTTTCCTGTTATGTCTCCTCCTCTCCTAAGTTTTTACACTCTTACCCTGTCTGGTTCACCACTGAAGTCCACAAAAAAATTCATCAAAAACACACTATGAGGAAGAAGTTCCTCTATCTTCTAGAACCTATGCTGATTTAGTTTTTTTTAAAACTCTGCGTTCCTCGGTCAAATCCTTAATAGCTATGTCAAGAAACGAATATTTGACCAGTGTTGAATACTGACTAAAGCGCGGAAACCTCAAATCTTTCTGGTCCCACATTCGCAACTCTGGCTTTCTGCTCCATCCATTAAATTCTCTGGCTCTTCAGCAAACTCCCCCTAACTATCTTGTGATTTACTCTGTCGCTACTTTTCCTCAGTCTATGTTCCCCCTCCTTCCTCCGCATTCCTCCCGCTAGTAAATGTAGCCTGCCCCGCATCCCCTCTTACCCCTCTCCTTGTCGGGTACCTCATCGTCAAATTTGATGCCAACGTTAGCCTTGGCAACGATGGTATTCCAAACCTTTTTTTGCTCGAAACTGGTAAGTCCATTTCCCTTCCCCTATCTCTTATTTTCAACAAAAGCCTCGAAGAGAATCATTTTCCCGGTTTGTGGAAAGAGCCTCTCATCTTCCCCATTCATAAAAGTGGCGCTTGCCGAGAATTATCGTCCCGTATATTCCCTGCACTCCTCCTGTTCCAAAATTTTGGAAAAATATGTCAGCGACTGATTGTCCGTCCATTTTGGCCACCACATAGTGAAAGAGCAACACGGCTTTGTTAAGTGTAGGTCCAATGCCCACAACCTGCTTGACTTTATCAACTTTGTCGCCAAATGTCTTCACAGTAAAAAGTACGTACCATTTACACTGATTTCGCTAAAGCCTTGGAGACTGTAAATCACAAGATACTTCTATCCAAACTTTCGTCTCTAAGCGTTCCCATACCACTGCCGCGTCTTTTTTGATGGTTGCACTTCCCGCTCCTTTTCTCCTCTGGCGTCCCAGAGGGATCTATTCTGGGCCCTTTATTATTTTTATTTTTTATCAACGACCTTCCCCCTTCTTTACTTGTCCCTGTTTGCTTTATGCCGACGACCTTAAGCTGTTTTCCGCAATATCGTCGCCCATGGACTGTGTTTTCCTTCGATCTAACCTAGACACTCTGGTTCGTTGGTGCTCGACTAATGGCTCAGCATTAAACGTCGGAAAGTGCTCCTTCCTAAAGTCCTCACCCACTTCTTTCTCCTACTCTCTTAACGGACTTTTCTTATCATGCTTAAATTTCAATAAAGACTTCGGAGTTACCTTCGGCAATAAGCCCGCTTTGACACCCATTGCCTCGAAGTCATTAATCGAGCAGCAAAATCGTCAGGCCTTATACTTCGCTCCTACTCTGATTTTGACTCCATTCAACCCTCCTTAGCTCTCTTCAATTCCATCGTGAGGAATACCCTCGAGGACTGTTCCGCGATCTGGTTACCTTCCCGTCACTCTGATTGTCTTGACCTTAAAAATGTGCAACGTAAATTCACCCGGTCCCTCTTCTTTAAGAAAAGCTTCTCTCGTGTGGATTACTCCTCCCGCCTCCGGTTTCTGAACCTCCCCTGCCTACAACGATCATTCTGAGTGGCCGGAGACGACCTAGAGGGGAGAGCTATACCAAAACCTAAAAGAAATTGGCTAAATTTGCCGCGAAGGTCAATCCGCAACCAAAGCGCCCAAAGGACCCACCATATCCCCGAGCCTGGCTATCACAAAGGCGTGCAAGCACGTGTGGACGACCTTCACAGTCAATTTAGAAAACTTCTTTTAGGTTTTGGTATACCTCTTCCCTCTAGGTCGTCTCCGACCACTCAGGATGGTTGTTTGGTAATCGCAAACCCATTTTTAGCCATTACACATCCCACTGGTGCCGCTACTTTTCCAGCGACTCCCGCCTTACTGCTCTTTGACGCACTGTGTCCTTTTCAGATAAATTAATTCTTCTTTTCTCGTCCATTGGGACAATTCCTGCAATAACACACGCAGCCTCGTCTAAGATTGTCTTGAAGGTATATCCTAGGTGCAACTAAGCAAGCAGTCATGTTTTCCCCTCCTTCGATTACTTTCAAATTCTAGCGCTACCTCCCAGACCGGAGTGGCGTATGCAATGTTTAGCTAACCACTCCGACCGCAAGTAACCTGCGGTCAAATCTTAGACCTCCTATGTCTGGCTTTTTCGGAGGCATAGTCCAGGTGACACATGTATTTCATAGTGGACTTTGAAATGATGTTGTGGTCACCAACCCAAATATTAATTCTATTTATTTTCCTAAGGGTTGGAATCATGGTAGACCGCCTCAGTTTTTTGTCCGGCAAGGTATAACGTAACCATCTCCCGCCACGCTTATATGATGTTGATAGTTTCATCAGCGTACACTGCGGTATTTGCAAGATGTTTGACGGCAGGAACTGCGGCTAAATCATCCACGAAATTGGTTATTGTAGCCTCCTTTGGCACAGGAAGGACAAGAACCCTATTGTACATTACCTGTTATAGGAGACCCACGCCCTGTTCCTCTAGATCGTTGACAAATCCTCGTTGCTCCAAAGTGTGCAGCCCATAACTCCACGTTCCACCAATAGACCGTCTATTGGCGAAGGTCCACCCCCTCATATGGCTACATTCCATGGTGTCATCTCTTTCAATGGTTTTCAAGGACCAACCCTGATTTCTAGCTTTATTTGAACAAACCTCGTCACATGGCCCATTTTTCATCTGGAGGAAAATTTCCTGGTGGTTGCTGCGAATATAGCGCTAATTGAGAAACCAGACCATTCTCCTTGCTAATGTGGTGCTCGTATATTTGAAATCGGCTATTGAATCCGAGCTTGTCCCTCGAAAACTGCACATATTTGTGTCAAGTTTAGGTCCTAAACTAGCAGCGTATTATGTCATGGTTGCGTTTGGTGGTGCACAGAAACTATCTATGCAAATACTAGATATTTTTGTCCTGTCTCAAAATTACGTCACTTTTTGGGAGGCTTTACTTTCGCATGCCAGTTACATCTAGGGTTCAGTTCCTGCTCTTATTGTTGCGATGAGGCTCGGCCACTTAGACCACTTCGACCCCTGTCTCATAGATGGTCTCTGAAAATAGGTCCTGCGCTGCCTCGCAATAACTGAAATTGATTTATATCAGTCTCATATCTTCATCGCATCGAAAGCTCCCCCTACCCCCTGGGTATCTGCTCCTGGGTACGGCGTGCCAATAGCAACATTTTCTGCACCGCATTGAGCTATTACAGTGACCGGTGCATATCGCAGGAATGTGAACAAATTCAAGGTATTTAAAACAGCGCTTGAGGGATACCTGCTCTCTGTGTCGGTAAACGACCCAACGTATTTTTACTTCACCAACTGCCAGCTGTTGCTTCAACTGGCAGAGAGCCAACTTAATTTTTCGTTTGAAAATTGAAGGAACCTTAAGTCCGCGATCCGCTTGTTAGTCGGTTGTTCAGATCCACCTAAACTTGTTAGGCGGATTTTCTTTCGATATAATTCGCAAGAGTGAAAAACTTCCATTACGGTCCCACTGCTTCCAGGGCAAAGGTGAGGTAGCGTCTAATGAGTTGCTAACCACTTCGGTCACGATGCTCCCATGGCAAAGGTGAGGTAGCATCTGATGAATGGCCTCTGCCCCGGACGAAACGGCAAGTCGCCTTTTTTGAAAGATTGAGGGGTTCGTGGACCACAAACGATGGAAGGAAATTTTTCGTTGATGATGCAAGGAGTCCTGAGTCCGCACCCACCTGATGACGGGCCAGGCCACCTGGGAAGCAACTTTCTTTCTCTCTTGTGGCCCACAGTGGTTTATGCAACACAAACTGTGAAAGTAAATCTTTTGTTGAGAATGCAGGAAGTTTTGCGTCCATATCCACTTGATGAGGGACCAGACCAATTGGGAAGCAACTTATTTCCTCTCTGGTGGTCCACGAACCTCTCTTTTTTGGATTAAACACCCAAGTTTATCAAGACGTTTTCGTCCAGGGTAGAGGAAACTAATCTGACTCTGCTTCACCACAAGAGAGGAAGGCCTGGTCTGTCATCAAGTTGATGCAGAATCAGGACTCCGTCCAAACGCAGGACTAATTTGCACTCATGCTGTGTATGCGATTATAATTAAATGGAACGGTTGCCACCTGTTGCCGCTTTCGGTTACGCTGCTCCCAGGGCAGGGGTGAGGCAGCGTCTGATGAGTTGCCTCTGCCCTGGATGAAACTATCAGTCAACTTTTTTCAGTGGAAGTAAATTGATCTCAATTGGGCCGGTCTAAAGGTCTGGCCAATGTTTTCGCCTGTAGAACGTTTGAGGATTGATTGAGTCCCACGTCCGCCATCCACTTGATGATTTGGATGATAATCCATTTGAATGGAGTTCGTCTAATTGAAAATGAAATATAGTGAAGGGTTTGCGTCTCATTATCTTAACTTTGGGGAACATGACAATCCCTGGAACATAATAATTCCTATACAGTTTCGTATTTCCCGATATTGATTCTCCATTGTGTACCAACTAACTGTCTGGTATCCATAAATAAACTCCTCATCCTGCAACTTTGATATCGAAAAACAATGCCTTCAAGCTTTATTCTCGGGAAAACTGCGTGAGTAGACGAAAGGGTAGACAGAACGACCCCAATTTTCCAAGAATCTACTTTATGTCCAAACCCTTTTTGTTTCTTATTAACTAATTATCCTTTTAGAATGGAAATCACTTTGTCAGATATTCCTGGAAGAGTTTTTGAAATGTAAATTTGTCTGTGTATGTTGACATTGATTTGGATCCTAGCTAGACTCTGGGTCATACAAAATTCACGGGAAGGCTGTCGGTCTATTAATCGGTTATTTGTACTTTTTTTCGTCCTTTATTTATTATCGTAGCACTTCTTATTGGGTCCTGAATTTTATGATATATTTCAAATTCTTTATTGAAGTTTCCTAAATTGTGTGGGTGCAAGACTGAATTCTTCTGAAGGACAATTGTAAACAAAGCCTTTCCTCAGTGCGTAGTTTGGAAACTGTTAGTGGTTCTTCCGAGCTCAATATATATATTGAGTGGGTTGGTTGCCTTATTCAAGGGATAGTATCTTTACTAAAATCCACGATAATTATGTCAAAAAATTGAGCACTGGAGCCCCTTCCTCCTATCCTTTTGTAATGAACTAATGGGCACCGAGATGGTCAAACGAGCATCCCGAGTGGCCGGAGACGACCTAGAGGGAAGCGCCATCCTGAAACCTAAAAGAAACTGACTAAGTTGACCGTGAAGGTTTGCTGGCAAATACTGAAGCTCCATCAAAGCACTCAATCGACACGGACTAAAACCAGAAAATGGAAAACATAAAAAAACAACGGTTTGACCGCGCGCGGTGAGCCTTCAATCTCCGGACCCGAGGGCTGTGATCGAACGGAAGATCCTCGACGAGTCACAGTCTCGATCCCTGCTTCTTCTGCCTCAAATGTTTATTGAGGCGCGGCCTCTGGGATTCCGTCCCTTCCTCGACATTCTCAGGCAATTCAGGATAGTCGTCTAACCATCAATATCCTTTTAGTTCATCACAAATGGCGCCCAACGTAGGGTCATGTGCTTCGTAGTTTCAGGTCTAAAATATCTTAATTACAGGTTCCTTGAATCCGTGGAAGATAGCCTATTCCGGCTCACAACTTCATTTTGCATGTCGGATAGAGAGTCAATGGATTCTCAACTTCTCAACTTCCCGACTAAGCCCCACGTTGGGCGCCATTTATATCGGAAAGGGAATTGATGGTCGGACGACCATCCTGACTTGGGATAACTCTTTCCTCTAGGTCGTCTCCGGCCACTCAAGATGGCCATGTGACCATCTCAATTTCTATTAGTTCATTACAAATGTTAGGGACATCCTCCAAAATAATGGCCGGAGGGTGTCAAGGAAGGGAGAGAAGCTCCATCAGTCTTGGGTCTCTCCCCCCCCCCCCGCATTGCGGCACTCGGGTCCGTAGACTTACGGCTTAACGCGCGCGGTCGAACCCTTTTTTTTATTTTCCAGGTTTTCGTTTCTGTTCTGGTTCAACTCGTTAGGCCGTCACAAATTCCCTTGTTCGTTGACTAATTTTTAGATCCGGTACGGGCCTACGCATTGGTATAGACACGTTGATTTTGTAAAAATGGCACTTGAGGGATCAGCGCGTTCAAAGGACCCCCCCCCCCTCTACATTCCCAAGCCTGACTAGCAGAGGTGTGGAAGCAGGTGTCGACAGAGCGATTGGATGTGGGCTAACCTTCGTGGTCAATTTTGCCACATTTTTAGGTTTTTAGGATAGCCCTCTTGGTCGTCCTTGGCCACTCAGGATGGTCGTTTGACCATCAATTCCCTTTTAGTTTAGTATACTTTGCTGGTTAATTATGGATGAGTTCTTAGAGAAAAACCATAGTTAATAGAGTAGCGTATGCCAACAATGTGGACATCCTAGTTTCGGAATTGTTTCCCTTCGCTATCAATGAGTTAATGAAGGATTCTTTGAATAAGGTATGCTGTGGCGCCGGTGATAATCCAAGTTAAGCAGAAAGGATGCTGAAAATTAAAGTGCTAGACTTTAATCCACGCCTGCTGAGTGGTCAAAGTGTGAAGTATATTAGCCACAATGCTTACAGAAGTTAACTGGGAACAAAACATTGAGCTGGGGACCAGTTTCAGCAGAAAATGAAGGTTGCTAATAAAGAAGGTTTGTTGGATGTAACAGCTGTAGTACGTTCCATCTTCTTTTATGGGTCTCTTGTGTGGTGGCCTACACTCAAGAGAAGCTACAATACAACCAAGCCTAAAAGACTAAGGAGAGCAGCAAGTGCTGGCAAATTAACGCTTTGTTTTAGACTCTATCGAGCCTAAAAAAAATCATGTCTCCCTTCCTATATCATAGCATGCAAGGCTATCCGACTGCGAGAAGCAGGGTGTTGACGCTTTGTCCCGGATCTCTGAAATCAACATCCCAGCATTCAGAGCCTGCAGCCGAACTTGAAGGAATTCCCTTTTTTCTGCTCACCTTCTTTTATTTGCTCTGCGATCTCTGAAAAGGAACCTAGGATATATATTCCGACCAGGAAGTGTCTCACTCAGTGCAAGATCTTGTGCACTCTGGCATTCGGACAATGAACTGAGTAGCCTCCAATAAGTAATTCTGGCCGTCCATGAATAAGGACACAATAGCACAATCTTGTCTTGATCCTTTCTGTCGAGAATGGATTCCGTAAATGGGAGAGTGCCACACCGTTCCTATTGCAGACCAGAGAAAGTAGTTCGGATCTGATCTCTTCCTGGAGCTCGAAAAGATCTTACGTTTCAAACGCCAGCTGCATACCAGATGCAGTCCATTTGGATATTGGAACAATAACAACTGATAGTGAAGAGTATCATTACGGCGCGCAAGAAACCCTTCTATTGGCAGGTCTTGCTTTACTTGCTTTACTTGGCCTCCGTACAACCAGCCGCGAGGAGTTTGCCCTGTTGGCCAAGTATACGGGGAGGATCTATGATTCTCTGGCGAGCTAGTCCGCGACAAGAAAAACAATCTTGGGGAGACCGGATTGTTGCGCCTGCTATCCTTGGGAGCTAGTAGTATGCACCCACGTTCTGGTAAGGACTGTTGCCACCCGGAAACCATTGCAGATACCATACGAGGGTCCCTATAAAATGCTCGGAACACTCCTTCAGGCTGAACGTTGAAGGCCAGCCCAACACGACCTTTCACGTGACGAACGGCAAACACGAAAATCTTGATACTCCCCGTCATCCTTCCCAATATTATCTCCACAATAGCTAAAATAAGCCGCAGCAAACTCCTGCGACAGGTAAATAGAGGTGGGTCTTGGCTTAGGTAGGACCTCCTCGTGGAGACTTCTTGTGTCACTATGGTTTGTTGGTGGATATGCAGCATAGATCCCTGATGGATCCCATAACCTCCCTTAAGTTATCAGCAGTATTAGCTGTTAGACGCTATATTTTTGGCATTCCCACAACAGGATTCACTCCTAGCCATCCATCTTCACTGATGCCTCAGATTTCTTCGTCAAATAGTGATTCGGAGCAGGCAGCCGTTGGATTTCTCTCAAAGCAGTCGCTCAACTGAATTACAGCGCCTACGATTGTGAACTAATAGTCGCGTATCTGAGCATCGCATTTCTACCATTCACTTTGTTCACAAACCATAGGTCTCTCACTTCTGCTTTACGATAAAAGCTCGACAAAGCATCCTCTCGCCAATTTTGCGACTTAACCTTGCCCAGTTTACTTTGAACATTGAACATGGGTCCGGTAAGGACAACTTAGTGGCTGGGGCCTTATCCCGGATCTCTGAGATCAATATCCCAGACGTAGTCAATTTTTCGGCAATCTCTGCAGCCACACCCCCCCCCCCCCCCCCCCCATTTATTGCTGGCTGCCCAGCAATAAGAAAATTACAGAACAATCATTTGCTGATTCTCTCTGTCGAGAGTAGAGTAGCTTTGGTGTCCCACCGTTATTATTACAGACCAGAGGATGTAGTTCGGATCTGTTCCCTTCTCGCAGTTCGGATAGTTTTATGCGCAAGCGGACAGTTGCATGCCAGCCACAGTTCAATGGGATGCCAAAAAGCTGACAATGAACGGTGAGGGCCATCATTATAGCTCGTAACAATCCATCCTGTTCGCAGGTTTTACCTTTTGCTTCATTGGCCTCCTCGATGAAGCATATGCTGTTATTCCTGCTGATCTGGTGTACGGAGAGATCTTTCGACTTCCTGGCGACCTAGTCCAGGACAAGAGATGATCTTAAAGATACAAGCTTTTTGCGCTTGCTATTGGAGGCCGTCTCCAAATTGAAGTAGCCTCCGTCATGCTGTCACGCGTAGCCAGTGGTCAGCACCCCTAGGGAGTTCAAACTCTGCACCCACGCCCTAGTGAAGACTTATGTCACCCGGAAGCCATTGCAGCTACCTTATGAGAGTCTCTATAGAGCGCTCGATCGCGAGGAGTACTCCTTCAGACTGAACGTTGAAAGCCAGTCCTAGATGACCACCTACTTGACGGACGGCAACTGGATGAAAGTGTGAGTACAGCGTCCACTTTGACGTCAGCTAATCAGTCCCTGCGGCCGAGCAATCTCGCCACGGATCCTCTCGCCGAAACCCCTCGGTTTTAGCTGAGAGCAGAGTGAATTGGCGGAGCAATGCTTGAGACCCGTTTCATATCCCTGGTAGCACTGAGCAATGAGGCAAAATGTTAGCAAAGAAGCGGGAGTCTGCCCAGTTCAGCGAAATTTTTCGAAAAGTAAAGATCACACAAAAGTTTCAAAATTATCGAGTAGAATTAAATTGGAGGTAGTTTTTCACAAATTACTGTGAAAAATGGTAAAAGGTAATACCATATTTAGTACAGTAAGAAGTAATACCATATCTTGTTATATCTGTTATAGCTGAGCAATCTTCTGGCGTTCTGTCTTAGGTATTGGTCCTTCTTCTCTTTTTCGCAAATTGGCACTGATGTATTCATTTGAGAACCGATAATGTAGGGTAGTTTGAAAGGTCCGTTCTTGAAGGTCCTGGGGGTTTAAGGTGTGTACTTGCCGTGCAGTTATGATCTCAGGGTCCTCTTTGGACACGAAATAATTTAGAGATCACAATCAGAGCCCGCCATGACTGGTACAGCGATACTGGCTTATACAGAGTGCAGGCTCAGCATTCATAGCAGTGGATGAAAGGCCTATCCAATACCTCCACCACAGCTAAGGGGTACGGCACCCGAGCTGTACAGCGCCTGAGTCCCAAGGTGCTCTTTTATGTAGGCATAACCGCAACCACCATGAAACTCCCACAAGGGGCCTAACCGCAAATAACCGGGGCAGAGCACATACTGCAGGAATTCTTCTGCAGCATATGGTCTCAGAGGGCCATCCCGGTTCCCATGGTACCTCCGGTGAGGTTTCGTGACTCCTCGAGTACGTGGGGACGGCTTTCCTATAAAGTCCATGCAAAAATAAAAACTTCTTAATTGTTGAGGCAAACCTTTTTTTATTTTTCGACATAGCCTTCTCTTAGGCTTGTAGTCTGGAAAATAGCCATTCATTTCTGCAATCTCCTCCTCTTTTGAATAAAATCTATTTTCCGCCACAGCAAATAGTAATCCGAGGAAGGCAAGTCTGGAAAATAGGAAGGGGGTTGAATTGAGTTGGAACTCTATTTCCATTAATTTTGCGATCACAAATGCTGAAGCAGGAGCTGGTGTGTTGTCGTGATGGAACTGGATTTTTTCGTGGGCCAATCAAGGGGAATTTTTGCAGCTCGGTTTTCGGATGGTTTAAGGACGAAGGGCAATATGCACCTGTAACAGTTGTATCCTTTTCCAGATAGTCGATGAGGATAATTTCTCGCGAATCCCAAAAGACAGGCGTCATAACTTTTTCAGCCGAAAGAACTGGCTTCCTATTTTTTGGCGAACATTTCCCCTTGAGATAACCCATTGTTGAGATTGTTCCATGATCTCAGGAGTGCATTGGTGGATCTCACAGTGAAAAGACGCTTAAAGTCTTGCGGATTCTTCTGGAACAGCTGTAAGCCGTCCTTGCAATACTTCGCACGATTTGGTTTTTGGTAAGTTATTCGAGATGCCCCCAGCATCAGCAATGGTACGCACCTTCACTTTCCTCTCACCCATCACCATATCATCGATTTTATCAATGATTTCTTGAGTAGTAACCGCAACAGAGCGTCGAGAACATTCAGCGTCACTTGTGCCCATATTGCCACTCGGAAAATTTGTTCTAATCGAAGGATCAGATTCACCATAACGCTTATCTAGCCTCTCTTTAGTCTCCTGAGGTGTTTTCCCTTTCATAAAGTAATGTTTCATCATCGCACGAAATTCTTTTTCGACCCTATTTTGAAAATCATTCGACATCCTCGATTCAAACGAATGATAAATACAAAGAAATATACCGATTTGACAGAAACCGCGTGCTTGTTCTTCCCAGATATGCGACTAACTAAACATACAATACGCGCCGGCAATGCCATCTCTCTGACTTTCCACGGACTTTTCAAACGACCCTCGTACATGCGTCTATTCTATGGTTCTGTCGGTGTCAATTTTTTTAGAAGGGCTGTCTTTTTAAGGGTTGGTGTAAGATAAGGGTTATTAAAATAGGTTTAACGTCTCTCTGTTTGCCTGTTTTTTTCAGCGTTTTAAGGTGGAAAGTTTCAAAACCTACTACTGGCTCCTGCCATGCAGTTATGTGGGACTTCTACTCACTAAAACTACCTCCTTCTCATTCCACTCTCCCCACAGAACTCCTATAAAGTATTGGGTCGTGGCGCTGGACCAGCCTTAGCTACGGTTCATTATGGTTCACTCCCTTTCTTATTTTCGTTGGAGTTCTTCCTGCCTAAGCTGTTGGTGAATAGCTTGCAGTTCTTTTACAACTTGGTTCCAAGGATTCGTTGACTCTAGCATGAATTCCACAGTATTTTCGAGTGTTAAGCGCCTGTCTGCGATCACTTCAGTTCTTATCCGGTGCGCGATGTACCTAGGGCAATTAAATATGACATGCTCCGCATTTTCAACAACCTTACCACATCTTGGGCAGTTTGATGACTCGTCGTGACCAAATCGATGTAAATAGGCACGATAACCTAAATATTCCCTTAAGAATTGAATTAAATTGTAGTTTAATTCGTCGCTCACCACCAGGGTCTATTTAGCACCTTCTTGTCTGGACCTAAAATCAAGGAACCGCGGCAGGTTTTATGATCTCCAGAAGCCATTCAAGCGTTTAATACTACCAAGGAACAGTTGGTAGGCGGTACATTTTTAGCATTCCCTCAATGGTATACACCCCTAGCCGTGCTCACCAATGACTTAGACATCGCTGAACCGAAGCTGGCAGCCTACAACGCCTACGATTATGAGCTGTTAGATGCGTATCTAATCATTAAATATTTCCATTTTTCGCTCACCTATGCTGCCACACACAGACCATACTTTTGCTTTACGACAAAACCCCGAAAAAGCAGCCCCTCGCCAAATTCACCAGTTTAGCCGGTTTACTTCGGACATTCAACAACAGCATTCAAATTGTTCCGGATCTTTGAGATCAATGTCCCAATCGTGGTCGGTTTTTCGGCAAACTCTGCAGCCCAGAAAGATACCACAGTTCTTCAGATGCCTGCAATCGAACTCGAAATACAGGTCCGAGGCCCTATCTTCAGCTTACCTCCTTCTATCTGTTGTAAAATTCTGAAAAGGACCGCGACAATCCGTTTTGGTTGTAGATCTTCCCTTTTGTTTTACTTGGCCTCTGTTCAGTCACCCCCAAGAAGCTTGCCCTCCTGGTCTTGAATACTGGGAGGATCAATGATTCTCCGGCGACCTGGAGAGACAAATCTTGGAGAGACCAGATTGTTGCGCCTGCTACGGAAGGCCGCCTCCAAATTCTAGCCGTCTCTACAGGTCGTTACCCGCATCCAGTGGAGCTCCCTTAGGGAGCTCGAAGTCTTCACTCACGTTCTGGTCCGGACCGATGCCACCCGGAAACCGCTGCAACCACCATACAAGGGCCCTTATAAGATCTTCGAGCACTTCTTCAGATTGAACGGTGGAGCAAAGTCCAAGCCGGTCTCTTTAAACATACCGAAGTCATTCTTTCAGGCAACGGACGACAACTGGAAGGAAGAATGAGCACTGCATCTATTTTGACGTCAGGCGATCAGTTCCTGTGGATGAGCAACCTTGCATGAATCCTCTCACGGAAACTCCTTGGTTTCGGGTGGGGACGTAGTGATAGTTGAGACCCGCTTCATAAAGTGATCTTTTCTTTAACGGGCTCATTATCAGAAACTACCTAACCGAAAAATCGGAAAAAAATCAAGAGGCTGCTACTATATGGTGCCTATGCTTCGAAATAGCCTCCATACCGATATCTGTTCAAATAAAGTTAATAATTATACATTACGATAATTGTTATTAATTGGCTGGAAAACTTCCCTTAACTTCATCTTAGTATCGCAATGCAGCAATATAGGTTATGATATAGAGCATGATCCTACCAAGTTTGGTGGAAATCGCACTATTACTAACAAAGTTATGATAGGTCAAAGTTGTAGTTTCTTTGCAAATTCCAGACTTTGAATGTCAATATCATTTGAAAGTGGATATTTTCACATAATATATGCATATGCTACATGCTACGCACTAATGGGTCAAATGCACACTCAAATGTCTTTATAAAAGAAATACACAAAACCTTTCATACCTGAAGGGTATAGCTACCGGTTTCCCAACCTGTTCCTTCTCCAGATTCTGGCCTGTTCAGAAGCGAAGTTGGCTCGTCTTGATCGGTTGCGCCATCTTTTCGGACATATGTAGGCCTGATCTCTTATGGTTCTTGCTGGCTCGGCAATTGACGACCCACCTGGAGGACCAGGTTGATGCTCTGTTAACCTCTTTTTCGAAAAGTACGATTTAGTATGATGAAGTTATCTCAGCTAACCGAGAATCCACCTATACCTCAGTTATCGCTGTCTCTTATCTCTGCAGATTTGTCTGAGGGGCTGGGGTTTTTTTTTGGGGGTAGGGTAGGCGAATGCATTTATGCACACAGTGTTGGACTCCCGGTTTGGTACGTCATCGGACTACATTACTTCGGGATAGTCCCCGAACTCTCCCGCCTTGCGGAGCCTTCAAATCAGGGAATTCCTTTCATCAACGGGAGGGGAGAGGAGGGAGGGGAACTGTCAGTTCAGAGAACCCCCTGCCATCCGGGTCTTCCACCGATCAAGTTCTATCATCAGACTGAAAACCTTCATGCCCACTTAAAAATTGGGTAAGGAACTAGTCAGTCTCGCTATGCTTCCGATTCAGCCACGCACCTAAGTTGCCGATGAGCCGCACAGTCCATCTGCCTTTAGTTTCATTTTGCCACGAGAGCTGCCACTCTTCGCTGCCGGTCTTCGCGAGAAATCACCTCCCTTGGCTCATCTCCCTTGCACTTGTATATGACTTGACGCTCCTTAGCAAGAAGGGCAATGGGGATCACTCCAGCGATCACCATCAAGAACTCATCAAGAGACGTCGCCTGCTAGACGTAGGACCCCCAATGTTTGTAATTAGCCTACTTAACGCCGAAACTCCAGCTGCAGCCTTGTTCGCTGCTACTTTGATTTGCTCAAAAAAGTTCATCTTTGAGTCAAGAGTCAACCCGAGGTACTTGACCGCTGATTTTGACTCGATTATCGACTCGCCGAAGGATATGGGACGCAGGGCCGGAATTCTCTTTTTAGTCAAGATGACTACTTCGGTTTTTTCCATTGCAAATTTGAAATCATGAGTAGTCATCCATCCGCTTACCCGTCGCATCAATATGCCCAGTCTGCTTTGCGGCTGTTCGACAGTGCGTCCAGCAACAAGCGCTGCGACATCATCTGCATAGCCGACCAGGCGCGACTCTTCTGGCATGTCGAGTTTAAGTAGACTGTCATAGGTAACGTTCCAGAGGTCCGGCCCTACGATGGATCTCTGTGCTACCCCCGACGTGACCTCCATCCCCCTATGGCCCTCCAGCATCCCATAGAACAGGGAGCGGTTCCTCAGATAGTCCCTCAAAATCCGTAAGAGTTCGTAGTTCGGCACGTTGAAGGTATTGTCTAGTGTGCCTAGAATGTCTTTCCATCTTACGGAATAGAAGGCGTTTCTGACGTCAAACATTACGAGGAGCACCACCCGTCGAGTTCGGCGGCTATGTGCCTCTGTTCGTCGAACGGCGTCCACGACTTGCATGACAGCATCAATTGTCGATCTCCCTGCCCTAAAACCAAACTGTCGGGGAGATAAATCTCCAGCAGCCCGTATCGTTTCAGCGAGTCTACTTCTGATGAGCTTTTTAAGCATTTTCCCAGCAGTGTCAAGCATACATAGTGGGCGGTATGAAGACGGCAATTCGGGGTCGCCTTTCCCTCTAGAGATCAGCGCAAGCCTCGCAACTTTCCAACGAGCGGGGAAAATGCCCTCTTTCAGGCAAGCGTTGAATGTGCCGAGCAGTAGGTCTGGCCGGTGTTGGAATACCAGTTTGTATACCTCTGCTGGAATACCATCGGGTCCTGGCGCCTTCTTATTTTATCATAGAGAGGACTGCCTGTTCCAATTCTTTTATAGAGAAAAGTGGAGAGCCCTCTGCGCTCTCCGCGCCGACGTCACCATCCCATACGGGGTGCGCAGGGAAGAGTGCCGTCACAATGCAGTCCATCTGCTCGGCCTTAAGTGAACAGGGTTTCCGCAGAGCTCCGATTTTTCGTGTTACAAGTTTGTAACCGAGTCCCCACGGATCCTCATTCACCTCGTCGACCAGATCTTGCCAGCAGCGAGCTTTGCTCTTGTTTATTGCGCTGCGGAGTCTCCTTTTGGCTGATTTGTACTCCATCATTATGGCACATGCCTCCTCCCGGTCGCCTAGACGTTGTGTAAAGCGGCGGAGCTTGTGACACTCCTTCCGGAGCTCTGCGATTTCCACTGTCCACCAATACATGGAAGGTTTACCGCGCCTCGATGTCTTCCTGGGCATGGAGGCTCCGCAGACCGTCGTTATCAGCTTCATAACTGAATTTACGACAGTGTCAGCTGTGGCGCCACTGCTCCCAGGAGTACCTCTAGTGTGGCCCCACCTGTTCCCAGAGTTTCGACAAACTTCCCGGTGTTCACCTTCGCGACGTTCCATGCATAGAAAGATCGCCGGGGTGGCGCACACCGAGAGTTTGTGTCCACCACTTGGAAAGCAATGTATTGGTGGTCACTTGCCGAGAAGTCTTCCAGAACTCGCCACCTGTCCACCAGCGACACCAGTGATTCCGACGCGAAGGTTATGTTTGGAATGCTTCCTTCGCAGCCCGGGCGCCGAAACGTTGGGGTAGATCCGGTGTTTAGAACCACCAGTCCTGTTCTCGCCCCCATTTCTAGAATCTGTTTACCTCTGGAATCTGTGTGAGGCATGCCCCATTCAAGTGCCCTAGCATTGAAGTCACCCCCGACCAGGATGCCCCCATCCGTGCATAAGATAGCGTCCTCTAAAGCATCAAGCCCCCGACGAAAGTCCGGCATCGTCTCATTCGGCGTAAGATAGACATTGAAAAACGTTATCCCCGAACACCGAAACCAGACAAAGCCGTCCCCTCGGCCTTGAGCAAGAACCCTAAGGAGGGTGTCGTCCTGAAACCAGATAGCCGCCGTACCTGATATGTCAGGGTGCCATGAAACTGGGCCCTTGTTTTCGTACTGCTCACTGATGAGTACTAAATCAGCTTTGGTCTCCACAGCGAACTGCGCTAGCAACTCGTGAGCGGTTGCACTCCGGTGCATATTGATTTGTAGGATGCGAATCATGCTGACCGTGTCCTAGCTCTTTCCAGTTCTGCTCTGAAAACTGGATACCGCCCCGATCCCGCAGTGTGCGCAACGCTCTCATCAGTCGCGCTAAGGTCCCTGCATAGGACGCAGCTTTCCTTTTCATTGCAGGTGTTTGCTTTATGGCCTGCCTAACCGCATTTACGGCATGTTGCCCTTCTGTCAGGTCCCCGACAGTTTGCAGATGTGTGCCCATAGTCCAAACATCTGTAACATTTGGTTGGGGCGGCCCGAATTCGTATCCTACACACTATCCAACCAATTCTTATTTTCCCGCTGTTTAGAAGCTTCCTCGCGTATTGCTCGGCAACTTCCACCACAGCGAGTTTTTGGCCTCGGGAGTTCGAGGAGGTGATACCAATCGGGACATTGGTTACCTCCGGACATTCGCGTTTGATGGCCTCTTCTACCTCGTTCTTTTCCGTAAGACAGTCAAAGTCTCGGATTTCCAAAGAACACGTGGGTTCGAGCCTGGAAACCAAAGCTTTTTCTCCCAGAAACCGCTTGACTGCTTCACAGAACGTGACTTTATTTATAGTCTTCGGACCTAGTTCGATTAAGACTCCACTACCCTTCGTTTTACGAATAGAAGACACTTCTGCTCCGTTACCTTCGGGTTTAATCTTTTAACGGATTTTGCTGAGGACTTCCACAGAAGTCTTGCCTTCCGACGGCTTAATAAGCAAAGCTGGAGGTCTAGTCCTCCTTCGTCTCCCCACCTTTTCTTTTGGCACTCCGTACTTCGTGCCCGCCTTAGTTTTAGGCGTCTCCTTCAGATGTCCCTTCCTCCTTTCGTTTTTTACCAAGTTCGCTCTGCAATGGGCTGTCAGCGATCCGTTTGGTACTCGTGGTGTTCTCGTCGGAAAGCGAGGGGCTGGGTTTGGCACTAGCGTCCATGTACACCTCATCTAGTGGCAAGTGTGACAAATTTGAGTGTCAGATAGAACTCCCTAACTCTGTGCAGTATGAAGGACAATACAACACTTTCTCATACTCAACAAATAAGTTTGACAGCTTAATTATGCTTCACAGCTCCCAATCACTAATTAAAATCTGATCATGCAAAACAACGCTTATCCAACTACTCGTGAAGCAACAAACATTGTTTTTCTCGCCATTTACAGTGAAGCGTTCACACAATTTAGTAATTTGAAATTCAACTGGCGACCATTGTAAAACTTTTGCTTTCAGCTCGGTCGCCTTCCGCAATTAACGTGAGCCATGTAGAAAATTTATAGACCATCTAAAAGTGTTTACTTTCACAATACAGCCGGGCCCGGTTCGGCCTATTGCTGCGATACAATTAATTAAATATTCCGGCCATACTTTGTCAGTAAACATCTAGTGCAATTGCAGACAGACAACGAACGGCAGCAGCACCATGGATGGGCGACCAGTGAAAGTAGTTTCAGATGTAAAAGTTTCCATCAGGCATTTTGAGTGATTCCTGCAAAATAAACCTGCCGCGCTGTTTGCCAATAGTGCCCATATGTACGGGTAGACTATGAGCATTGCATGCTGATTCCCTATATGTGTGTCTTACGTGTGGCTCTGCTCCGCATGCAACGTGCAATTGCACTTTTCTCCCGATGAGTTCTTTATGGACCACTTGAATCGCATCGTTCAGATACGAGTATCTGGTCGTTTTGCAACGTCCGTGATGTCTTTATTTGCTGCAATGAATGCAGCGCAACCACTTTACTGAAATCTGTGAAATTTCTGCCTTTTGTGTTCATTTCAATTGAAGGCTTCCCCGGTTGCGAGCTCAGTATGCGGTAATAGTTGATATCTAAAGATGGCCTTATTTCATTGTTACCGTAATAGGAGCCATAGAAATGGAGGTAGCAGGTTCGTGCAGCATTTTTTGGATGAAAATGGTTTCGAACTATTTCGCGGGTATTGAGTGTTACTTCCATCAATCTCGTCAGCCCACATCATAAAGTCTTGCATACTGTTTTTGGTCAACTTCGCATAACCGCGATAGTAAACTCTCTTTTCGTAAAAAATGAAGCAATTAACGTCGTTCCCTTTACTAGTGGAATCAAATTCCTTTTATTTATTTTTCCTTTGAAAATTCCAAAAGTCCACCTTCGAAGGGGGATCGGCTCATCTAGGTCGGATTCGCCACTTTCTTTGATCATAAACTTGGTTCAAGTGTAGTCGAGAGGGGTTGTTAGTAGTGTTAAGCCTGTCTATCTATCATTATTTCAGAGGACCTTTGAGCTCGTTGAACCTTGAGGCCAGTTCCACTCCCCTAAAGAGAAAAAATCTGCCTGCGTAGACTACTTCAGCCACTTATTCAGAGCTAGAGCAGCCCCCCCCATCAGGGGATCGTCAGTCACCTTTAACGGGCCGTTTACAATGTGGGGAGTGACGTTCTCGGGCACGTTGGGCAAGTTGCTCTGACCTCCTAGCTGGCAGTATACCTGCGTCGTAGGTAGAGTGAACCGCGAATGACCAGCATACGTCGGGACACACTGGGAGTCCCCTGAGCCGTTGACAGCTCTCTGTCGATGTCGATGGGGTGATGTGAGCCTAGCTGTGCCAAGGTGGTAATTGCGACCTTTACAAGTGGCCAGCCCCTTCGGGAGCCTGGTCGGGTAGTGTACATTGACCGAAATCGACGAAGTAGCAGGGAAGAAGGATGAGCTGACTGCGTTTGGGCGCAGTACAAAAATCCGTCGCCTACCACAGCGACCAGCGAAAGAGGCAGGGAAGTTTGAAATACCCGATGTGACGCCGAGACGCCCAAATAAAGAGGAAGCCTTACGCACGACTAATGGTGCGGGGACGGCAACTCCAATACCCTGCAATGTCCCTGTTTCGAAAAAAAAGTCCAGTCAAAATTGTTAGTGCTGAGCAACAAACCGAATCGGAGAGCAGTCGACCATGCTAACTAGAGCCGAAGAGGAAAGGCTCATCAGGAAATGCGCGGCAGTGGTTAAGCGTATGCGGTCAGCAACGTTTCTCCAGAGTAACGTCAGCAAAGGCGTCAAAACCGAGCTGATGAAACTGGAGGTACTACTGGGCCGCATCTCCTTCTACATGCGAACGTGGAGAGCAGCGGAAGACGATTGGAAAGCAGAAACAGCCGCACTTCCCGCTGAGAACACTGCTAGCGCCAAACGGACAGCAGATAGCAGGGAGCACTGCAAAGCGAACTGAAGAAAAAGCGGAAAGAGGACGACGTGTCTGATGAAGACTTTATCAAAGTAGTTGCCAGGGCCCAAAAAAAGAAGGCGAAGAAGAATAAAAGGAAACAACTAACTACGCCGCCTGAGACCCGTCTGCCCAAAGACAAGGAGCCTACCCACCAAAAATCAGAAGCAAAAAAGATGAGGAAACGTCTGCTCTGCTCATTAAGCCCACGAAAGGCAACACATTTGCGGAAGTCCTTAGTGAAATTCGCTACAGAATGAAACCCGAAGACAAAGGAGCAGAAGTGTCTTCCATACGGAAAACGAAGAGTGGCACAGCCTTCGTCGAACTGGGCCCTAAGACGACTAGCTCTTTTTTCTAGTCTTGAGCCTAGGTGCTCTCTAGAAATCCGAGATCTTGACTGCCCCATGGAAATAGTCGAAGTGAAGGAGGCCATAAAGTGTGAATGTCCAGAGGTAACTAATCGCTGTGGTGGAAGTCCCCGGGCAATATGCGACGAAACTGCTTGGTAGTGGGAAAATCAAAATTGGGTTGGTAGTATGCAGGGTACGAATGCGGGTAATCCCCATCAATTGCTACAGGTGACTGGACCATGGACGTCAGCAATTTGCAAGGGACCTGACAGGAAGACAGTATGCCGGAGATGCCGTCAGGTAGGCCACCAAGCGAAGACCCTGCAATGAAAGGGAAAATTGCGTTCCCTGCATGGATTGTGGCGCGTTTGGTGAGACTCGGAATGGCGTCCAATCTTTAGGGTGGAAGTAGAAAAGGCTAGGGCGCGATTACTACGATCCACATTCTACAAATTAATATGCACCAGAGTGCGACCGCTCACCACTTGCTAACGCAGTTCACTACGGAGGTAAAGCCTGATCTAGTGCTAATCACCGAGCAATACCGGAATAGGGACCAGGCTTCATGGCACTTATTGGGTACCGCCGCCATCTGGGTTCGGGACGACGTTCGACTTCGTGTTCTTGCCCAAGGACGGGGGAATGGGTTTGTCTGAATTCGGTGTTTAGGGATAACGTTTTCTAGGTGTGACGCCGAATGAGACGATTCCGCACTTTTGGGGCTGGCTGGATGCCCTGGAGGACGCTGTTTGTGCTGGTGGTGATTTTAATGCTAGGGACTTTGAGTGGGTCATGTCTCAGCCAGACTCCAGAGGGAAATAATAATAATAATCATTGGCGCAACAATCCATATTGGATCTAGGCCTTGAAGTGTGTTAGAGCACTTCATTCAAGACCGTAACGGTACACTACAGTATAGTGTAGGAGGCAATGTGGTCAACATTGCGCTGGCCCGAGATTGTTACCCTGATTTGACTCAGGTACTCATTCACAGCTGAGTCGACTGGTATCCGACGTCAAATCACGATACAAATTCCACTGTCACCAGTGAGACTTGAACTGCGACCTTCTGTACGACAACCTTGTGCTCTAACCACTTGAGCTATCCGGACACTCCAGAGGGAAATGGATCCTGGAAATGGCGCGAGAACCGGGCTCGTAATTTTAACCACCGGATCGACGCCAATGTTTAGGCGTCCAGGCTGCGAAGGAAGCATCCCTGACATCACTTTTGCGTCGGAATGTCGGGCACCATCGGTGGACGGGTGGCGAGTCCTAGAAGATTTCACGGGAAGTAATCACCAGTACATCGCGTTCGAAGTAGTTGACGCTACTTGTCCGGCGTGCGCCAACCCGGTGCTTCCTTTGCGTGTGGAATATCGCGTGGGTGAACATCGGGAAGTTCGTCAAATCTCTTGGAACATGAAGAGTTGCTCTGGAGGGGGTTTGGGGGGAGGGGATGGTAATGTCGCAGCTGATTCAGTGATGAACCTGATAACGATGACGTATGAGGCTTCCGTGCCCCGCAGGGCTCCAGCCGTGACTAGCCTTCTATGTACTGCTGGACGGCAGAAATTGCCGACCTACAGGGGGAGTGTCATAGCTCCACCGTCTTGCAGAACGTTTACTCGCCGGCAAGGCGGTATGCGCCAGCAGAGTATAGATCATCAAAAAAAGAGACTCCGCACGCGCGATAAATAAAAGCAAAACTCGCGGCTAGCAAAACCTGGTCAACGAAGTGAATGGGGACCCGTGAGAACTTGGCCACATGCTTTTCATTTGGAAAATCGGGGCTCTGTGGAAACTCTGCATACTAAATACCGACTAGATTGACCGTGTTGAACGGGCGCTATTCTCCAGATATCCCGCACGGGTTGACGTCAATAGCACGGAAAGCGTCGAGAATTGCCCCCTTTTCACAATGAGGGAGCTCGAAGAAGCGGTTCTAACCATGAAAAACAAGAAAACCATAATCCCGTATGGAGATTCTCATTCTGAGATATTAGGATGTCCATGAGATCTTCCGTCTCTACTGTTGCAGTCTTCGGGAGAAAAACTGTCACCATGGTATATCTTCCCCAGCACATGTCGACAGTTCTGCTCCTTCTCAGGCTCGCAATTTAGGAACTATGATCCTAAGCCAATCTGCAGTGTCCTCCGTCGCGCAGTCCACCAATATGTGACCTGGTCGAAAGCGAATCCCGGTTAATACAAGTTTCGTTGTCCATTACTTGTACAACCGCCTGAGGACAAGGTCTTCGATAGTTTCCTTCTCCTCACAAGTGGGCATTTGCTCGGGAAACGTTTTTGGCAGTATGACCAGTCGAATGTCCTTGACCGCGCTAGGGCAGCTAATTTTGGGCTTCCTGTTTCCGTGACCCCTGACCTACCCGGTTTTTCTCCCCTCTTAGGTTCAGGTTTGGATTTTTCGGGAGCATTCCCTCATGCGGGCTAATCTCCGCTTCACACCGCTTTCATGGCTCCGATAAAGATGGCTTAGGTCTGCCCTGAGTCTTCTTAAGGGCCTCTTCTGCTTTCAGGCAGCTGCGTCACTGAGACATGTCTCCTTCCTGACGTCTGATATATTGGTTTCCGACGCTCTTTTGCTTGTCCTTGCTTTTTGAGCAGTGGTCTTTGTGGGTTGTTATTCTCACAGCATACCAACGTTGACTTTTGATCTACTTCTTGACGCCCCAACTTCTCCGTTCTTGGGTGTAATCACCTGGTTCTCAGTATTTCGGAGATGTGCCTCCGTCTGGTTAACCAGTTTGTGTGCGGTACGGGGTCCCACTTGTTTGGATGCAGTTTTCTTTATTTTTATAATTTTATGCATTTAATTCCCACGAGTATGGGTAGCACGGTAAAGTCAAACTTACTCACTGAGACGATCAGGTATCATTGAGGCCCCGTTCGAATACAATCAGTAATCCCGACTGTAAACTATCCAATGGGCACAGTTCGCATGACACCCTGGATTGGGGGAGGCGTTTTTCGATTCCCCAGTGTAGATTCGTGGTATTTTGTTAATAGTATGATCCTGTCGTAGAGGGTGTGGCTACCACCGTCCACTAACGGTCATGGTAGACGAACGGCTTGGCCCCTGGAAAACCACACATCACCCTAGAAGAGAGACAGCTCACTCTCAGAGAGAAACGGGTTGGCCCTAGGGAGTTATATTCCGCATCAATCTTCCCTGCTTGACTCAAAACGTGGTGCCATCTAGTGAAGCCCATGGTGTTTTACGTAGGCACCTGTCGTGAGACTTATTCCTACGGTTCTCTTAAGACACGGATTGATTTTGTGACCACAATCAGAGCCCCGCTGAGACAAGCAACAACGGTACCAGTCTATACCAAGTGCATGGCTTAGCATTCATACTGCTGGATGCAAGAATTACCTAAATCTCTACCGAACTATGGAGTACGGCACTCGTGTTGATACGCAACACCACGTCGAGGCCCCAAGGTCTCTTCTCGCTTGAGCATAACCACAACCACCATGAAACTCCCACTAGGGGGGCCAACCGCAAATAAGCGAGCTGTCCTCACATACAACAGGAGTTCACCCGAAGTATGTGAGTTCAGGGGCTTTCCCGGTTCCCATGGTACCAGTATACCCCTGGTAAGGTTTCGTGACCAATTTGCCACTTCAGATGAGTCTTCGTGCAAACTCGGGTCTGATTCGCCTACTGAATCACGGCCGGCAAACCAAAATGATTACAGCGTCTCCCGGTGCCACCACTATGGAGGTTCTCCTCGGCCACTTGGTTTTGGTTTGGCCGCTAGGGTTGCCGCCCCATCTTCCTCGCCGCCACCTTTGAGCACCTGGTGCCATCTAGTAGAAAATTCCGGTTTTTAATTCACACATTTAATAAAATATTTTCAGTCAGTGGATCTGAATTACATTTTTTTGTGGATTTGTTTTGCCGTAGTTCCTCCATGTTGACTGAATTAAAAGTTAAATGAATTTTCCGACAAGGATATACACGAGGGGCATGGGTAGTGAGAGTATAACTCAACTACCTGACACAGTCCAATTTTCATCATATATTACCTCAGTAGCCAGAACCATATTCCTCGGAAAACATAACACTCTAATTAGAAATGTGTTTCTCCCTTGGGTCAAGCACTACATGGCACAATGCTCCAGTCTATCAAATTTCCGTAAATGAAAGAAATCCCATATTAAAATCAAATCTCAGCCTTCTGGATTGAGCTAATCTCGTATTTCAAAATATTTTCAACGCATCCCCCATGACCATTTGGTCCGTCGTCGGCAGCAAAAACAAGCATCCATAGTATCCTGTGCAAACACAAATCTAATAAATGTCTCATTTCAGCTCGTCCTTGCGTTCAGTTTTCTCGCCAGGACGAGGGAATCTTTTGTGGAAGTCTCAATACCCAATGTGTAGACGACCTCGTTTTCCTACTCATCGTTTGTTCAGGACTTGAGTCAACAACCATCGTCCTGCTATCTATCAGATGAATGAGGATAATATGCAACCCCCAAAGGCAAATACAAGAGTCAGGTCACAAACATTAACCGACGCCTTATCCATCTAGACTCATCCGAAGTGCGAGGAAGACACCACCAAAGTATTCCAGTGACCCTAGTCCTCCGCCCCCCTCCCACTGCACCGAAGATGCACACGGAATAAGATGTCTCCAGATAAACAAGCATATCAATGAAGGAAGCTGGAAATTCGCTCCTGGGTGACCTTTTTATATCCATTCAGCAGATAAACACCGCTTCCCATCAATCACAATCGAATAATTGACAATTTCTGTATCCTCTGTCTTCGTAATCAATCGTTTTCTGATTTTCACCGACACCTACTAAGAGCCAGGCCCACGCAGCATTGTCATCCTGAGACATACATATTTCCTGGAGCTCCCCTCAAATGGGTGACACGCTCATTATGCGTGAAAATGAAAATGCCAAATTCATTGACTTTTATTACAGCATCATCCCTTCGAAAGGAATATCTCAAGGAAGAGGTCAAATGTCAAAAGAAATGAAAATATTTTTCTCATTTTTGAATTGGAATGAGTGTCAGTGTTTGATTTAGGACGAAATTGGAGATGGGAGTCGTCAATAAAAATGGAAGAAATTGGAGAGAAGACACAGTGAACGAAAATAAATGAAACATTTGGGTTAAGTTTAAATTTTTTTTTAAAAAAAAGGAACTATGTCTAGTGTTTGTAAAGCACGAATTGATCTGGTCCGCAGGAGATTTTTGAGCTCCAGAAGCTCGGACATTTCGCAGGAATCACCTATTTTTAACTTGCTTACTTACCTGCGAATTTGAGGACCGGAAGGCATATTACAAGGACATGACAGTTAGGTATACCCTGCTCTAAGCAGCAATAAAATTTCTTAAAAAAATCCCAAATGAGAACTAAAATTGGTTTGAAATGAATCGAGTTTCCAAGTTCTGGACGTTATGTCCTGGCAGGCAGCCTGGACATCCTTGATTGTGAAAATCACGCGAAGTTCTTAAGTTTTTAGCGCCAAACATTACACCGATAGCTTCATTTATCATACAAAGGCAGGTTAGAGTAAAGTAAGTATATATAAAGGATGATGATGGTGAGGAAAAAGAAGGTTAAAGATTTCTTTTAGAAGGCGCGGACATGCCACCTGGGATAATCTTTGTCGTCTTTTCACTATCACCTTGTAAGCCCACTCAAAATTTGCATGAAATCTGCATGAAACATGCAGCTCTCAAAGTTGATTCGTCGATTTCGTTATTCTATCGAAACGGGGGGGGAGGGAGGGGGGGGGGGGATAAGGAGACGTATGCCTCCGTCAACCAATGAGTGATCTGGATAACTTTTTGTCTATTCGTATTATTCAGGGATAAGTCGGGTTCGAGAGCCGCGGAAGATGTGTCCTCCTCAAAAGTTTTCGCGATCCACCCGGGCAATCAGCGCGCTATTTTGCGAGAGCCCTTAGTAGCCTGGAGTCACTGTGAGTATAATAATAATAATCGTTGGAGAGGATCAGGAATTTGAAACGCGTTAGGGTACTTTCTTCAAGGCCGTAGTGGTACAATACAGGACTTCGGTACCCTGGAGGTACCGCGATAAACATTGCGCTCGTCCGTGATTATTACCCTTATTCGATTCAGATACTCATTCACAGCTTAATCGACTGATATTTGACATCCAGTAACAATACAAATCCCTCTGCCAACAGTGAAATTTGAACCGCCCAAAAGTCTAGTGTTCTAACCTGAGCGACCCGGACACACACACAGAGTGTGAGTATAGTCCTCACTAACTTGTCAAGCAACTCCTCTGCCTAAAGTAACACTGACGTATGTTAAGTCCAGTGTATGAGGTCTCAACATTTACGAAAACCACTTTCAGCTATGCGAATGGCTCGAGTAGAACAGATGTTTTCACCTTCGTAATTCGGCAGCCTCATTCAAGAGCTCGTGCGCTAAAATCTTCTACTGTGCTTATCGGCCTACACTCAGCAGCTACTCATACTCGTCAAGTGCAACGTTGGGTTGAGCATAGTAGCTGTACTTGTCAACTCCTTTCTCGGTCGCTCTGATAAATCCTTCCCTCTTGCGGGTGATCCATAATTTGTTGGAATGCTTGTTCTTCGCAAGCTCATAATGCCACTTAGCCGGTTCGTCAAATGGAATCACTGTGATTTCGTTATGGCCCACTAATTACAGCCAGACCTCGTGGCTCTCGCGGATGATTTGCGAGAGTAGGTCCTGCACCGCCTGACGGTAGTTAAAATTGATTTGTATCAGTCTCATTTGCGATTTATGTTCAAGGCTCTTCTTTTCTCCGCGCATCTGCTGCTTCCTTCTTCTCTTTCCTGTACTTGGCGATATTACCCTCCACTTCGAACCTTCTACATTGCTTCGTTTTTTTTGCTCGAATTGTTACATGTCTACGCGATATGGCCGGAGCCGAGACACCTAAAACACTGTTTCAGTGCCAGCTACTCCCTTAGTTGTCACATAACCTACGTATCACTGCTGCCAACAGTTTCTTACTATAGGAAGACCCAGCCGAACACTGATCATGAAAATTGCTCGTCAAGGTTAATGTAGTAAGGAGTAGGTAGTAAGTAGTACTGTTTGTTGGAATATGGTAGCCATTCATCACTTGGTGGGGTATAGCGCGTCATGCATATAGGGAGTAATAACATTATTTGTAGTAGGAAAGCTACTAGATTTCTTTGTTCCTCCTTTCGTGGACCGTCTAATACAGTTAACGTTATCCCCCAAATTCGTGAGTTCCGGTTTTCCGCCCGCCCTCCTAAGAATATCAGCGTGATACCCTTACCCTCGTTTAAAGATGATGAATACCTCTGGTCCTATCAAAAGTCACCTTTTCTAAGCTTTCTCCTGGCTTCCACATCCTCCTTGGGAGTCCACTCACTTTATCCGTAATTGCGGCTTCAGCCGTCAGCCTCATCTGATCCACTTTCTTCTTCCCCTTCTTTCCCTTTTTCCTGTCCTATTGATTTGCTCAAACTTTCACGTAGCGTCTTTCCCGGTTTCTACTTTCCCGTATTGTGAATGAACGTCACATCTTTTGCCTCGATCATTTTTCGCTCTACGTCTTTTGGACCTTGCCGTACCCCAAACTGACGCCTCTTATCATAGTCCTAATATTCTTACAAATATTCTTTGAAAAATTCGCAGAGCTTCATGATTAACCAGCGTTCCCAATCGGTCGCTATATATTACCTTGCAAGGGTAGTTAGGCGCAAGAGTTTCTTCCTTTGCGTATCCTCCGGCTTCTGGGGGAAGTACTTTAAATCTCAGCGACGGGTCAGAAGATTAAGAATCAAGTTTGTTCTGAACAGTTCCATCGATAAAACTGGTTATACTCTCTCCCGCGCGCTTGTAATATTTAACACAGTAGCCAAGATTCCCGCTACTGAGGCACTGCAGTCATTGGATATCAACGGCTAGCACTGAGTTTTCGAAGTCATGCACCGTAACTTTAGGCTTGCTCTTCCCCTTCACGTTCCATCATCATCAACGGCGCAACAACCGGTATCCGGTCTAGGCCTACCTTAATAAGGAACTCTAGACATCCCGGTTTTGCGACGAGGTCCACCAATTCGATATCCCTAAAAGCTGTCAGCCGTCCTGACCTACGCCATTGCTCCATCTTAGGCAGGGTCTGCCTCGTCTTCTTTTTCTACCATAGATATTGCTCTGATAGACTTTCCGGGTGGGATCATCCTCATCCACACGGATTAAGTGACCCGCCCACCGTAACCTATTGAACCGGATTTTATCCACAAGCGGACGGTCAAGGTATCGCTCATAGATTTCGTCATTGCGTGCGCGGATTTCATCATCGTAACTGTTATCGGTTGTGATTTTCGACCCTAGATAGGAGAAATTATCAACGGTCTCAAAGTTGTATTCTCTCTCCACGTTCCAGCCAATTTTTATCCACGGGTGGGCGGTTTGTTCTCACCTACCCCGCCTGTGGCTAAGTAGACCCGCAAGGTTGCATCTACCTTTTCGTCCTACTTTAAAATACCAATTATCATTCGTTTTGGATTTTCTGTTCCTTCCTCAGCCTTTGTCAAGTTCAGAAGCAGGGTCTGCGCATGTTGATCAGTTGTGCCATACTAGGTCAAAGACCTCGCTATTCAAAACAATCTTGGCATGTCAGCAGATGTGACGAGAGGAGTGTGTGAAGGGGTGATTTTTCTCAGGCCTCAAGTTTTTTTTGAGAGCCTGGAATAGTAAAGTGTTTACTCCGGGCTAAATGGATATTTGGTAATATAGAAGGGATCCTTTGTCAAGGCTTGCAAAAGCGTTTTGAACAAAACTGACCATACCAAAATTGTGGGGATAAAGGGTCTTTTGCCAAGGAGTCCGAAAAAATCCATGCTATTCGAAGGATTTAAGGACATAACAATAGTCATATTGCTCCTTGTGCCAGTTACCCAGATCACTTCCAAAATTGTACCTACAGAAATTTTTCAATTGATTTGGGGATCGTGAATTAAACAGGTGGAGCGCTAAAATGAGCGCTCCGCGGTCAAACCAGATGGAATTACAAGATGCAGTTTTGTGTTCTCTTGGTAGGCTGCGTGTATTTGAACAATTGCTATGATCCTTGAAGTCTTATTTTGACAGTGAACGAGAACATGCTTCGAAAGCCATCTCTCTTCGGCCTATGATTGTTAATGACCAACAAACACCCAAGGAAGTTCGACTGACTGTTAGCAATTGGACAATTGGAGATGGTACTGGTATCGAAAAGAACGGTCTGGTTCACTGTGTGATCGAAATTCTTTGGCACGGTGCTGAGGCACAATATGTCTTAAAACACAATGACCACGAAGTAATACTTGTCCATATCGAGGAAGCCTGCAGGAAACCTGCAAGGCTGCAAATGGGGAGATTATTAAGCCGTTTAGAAGAAGAATTGTTCCAGCTAACTTTCATAAGAGTAAGGTTAAACCCGCATTAGAAAGGTTCCTACAAAACCAAGTGGAACGAAACGAAACGAAAAAGGAGACATTAATAAGGCCTTCAAAGACGCGGTAAAGATAAAGCCAGACACGTTTACCAAGGTGAGGGGAGATCTTTCCAGCATCATCAGGATAAGCGATCCATTTTCTCAGTGTCCCAGGTATGTATCTTTTAAGCATTATGGGGAAAGTGTTGAAGCGGATACTGATTGCGCTAGCTAGCTAATGGCCTGCCAGTTCCTCAAATTGCTAGCTTGAGTATAGAACTGAAATTTTAAAATTGGATACCACCTAACTGATGTAAAGAATGCGAATTGGGCCGATTGGAAGCAAATTGGGAGATATCTAGCCACGGCTGATATCCCCGGTTATCTTGAGGAGATACGACTCTGATAAAACAGTGATGGTGGTCTCAAATAATATATCGCCTTCGCGGGTATTCCACAGTGCTCTGTGTTGCGGAAGCAGCAGTGGAAACTTTTGTAACTACGATACAAAATGTCCAGCGATAGTATGGCCCAGACGATAATAACGTCGAGAGTAGTTTATTTTACCAGGGCCGGATTTCTTTTAGAGGCTGAGAATTGACACGATTTAGCGGAAATTAAATGAATAATAGAAAGGCCATAATAATTTTCACCCCGGACCCAGTTTTTCTCTCTATGGTCCTGCATTTCAGTCATCGTCAGCGCGAATTATATGTCCATACTACCGAAGACAACTTCCTCGTAATTTTTCCACGGTCGTTGCAACCCCATGTCGATCGCGGATATACTTAATTCGGATGTGATTATGGTGTGCCTATTGCTGCGAGGCACTGTTCATTGTCTTCTATAGTCGGCCAACACTCAGAACCATAGAGGGCAACAGGGTGGACAACACTCCGGTAAACTTTGGGTATGAGATGTTCGTTGATACCTCGATTAACAAGAACGCCAGTTGTGAAACGCAACTTTCGTGTGAATTTCACCATTGGTTGATAGCATTGATCCGAAATTTTCAAATTGCCCAGTTTTCATCAGGTCACTGCCACTGAGAGTGACAGTAAGGTATCCATTCGACTTGTACCTTGACCCCGTTTGGGGGAGTGCAAACTTTTGCTAAGAATCCGACCAGGATAACACTTTTGGTGCTACCAGTTTGGTATACATCACTCATTCAATTGTATGGTAACACCTTCGGAAAATCACCTGGTAATTATCTTCAATCGATCCGTAGATTCCTGCAAAAGTATATAGAAAGAATATCTTCCCCTTCATATAGCTGAAAATGGTCTTCCAATGGATTAAAGTATCACTTTTCATTGTAAAATCTCACAGAAAGGATTAGCGAAGTTATTCAATATCAAACGCCTATAAAAACATTTTCGCTAATGAATGAATGCCACTATTATCCTCCCCCTCATTCCACGCTATTGCCAAATCCATCTTCATTTATAAACTTCAAACAATCCCGAGATTACCCTAGATTTCAGCTCCAGGCAAAACTCCCATTTCCACGAAAACACTGCTGAACTGAAACGGGATTTCGCCTATACTCTCCACCCCTGATTTGAAAGATTTCGCAGATTTCGAAAGAGTTGTTCGTTGCTTTTGTGCACCCTCTCCACGAAGGACATGAAAAAAAAACATTGAAGGGATTAGAAAACACTAAGCACCAAACTCCTGGCAATACGAATAGTAAGCACTTTTACATTTCACGAGCTTATCTCCCATTTGAGAATCTCCTTCTCCTTTTCGTCTCCAAGGAATAAATCCTGGACGAACGGGTTTTATTTGCCCATCTGTGAGTGGTTCGCCTGGTATTTTCGTCCAACCTGGCATTTATGATAGTCCGTAGTTAGCTGGGAAAACGGGCAAGACCATACGACGCGATTAATGCTGAAGTTTGTGCAAGGATTTGAGACGAATATAATCCAGCGAAGCAGCTATGTAATGGTCGCGAATTTCGATATCGTTCAAGGATGGTACGTGGTATGGAAGAGCAGAGCCAAGGAGGTGACAATGAAGCAATTGTCCCGCTTGGAATTATTATTACTTCTCATCCTTTTTCTCGACTATTCGAAAGGGTACCCATTCCATTTGATTTTCTCTGCATTCTCTTGTTTGCAAAAGGACATTTTTTAAAACGAGGACTATTCAATCTTAATAATGTGACCCCAATCTCAACTTCCGCTCACATCCCTGAGCAAACCGGCTCAAAAATAATTTTTCTTCATATTTTCAGTGGAAACTTAATGCACAATTGCGATGGAATACCAGAAAAAAAAAACCCCTAGGAACACGTTCATCCTGACTTTTTTATCAAAAACAGAGCAGGTATCCATTCACCGCGTAAATCCTTTAAGATCCTGTTTAAGCAATTTACTGTAATGGCCGTAAAACCCTTATATGTGTGATTATGTCGTATACATTATATTCTACGATACGCTTGCCATCCAAGGACGTGTGCATCTGCGTTTCCATATCCTTTTTGCTTCCCGTTCATCAGCAAATCGTCCGCACGCCAACGTGAAGAACGTGAGGAGTTGAACCGAAACCTCATCGGTTGTCACAAGGGAATCAACTTGTTGGTTTCATCAACAGTCTCGTCCTGTCTGCACGGTGTAAGGACCCATCAAACATTGCTGTATGCGTTCGCTCTGCCAGAAGTGACACTAACCCCGGGTCCAAATCTCGCATGCGCCAATTTTCGCAATTATCCTACGATTGTACGATACCCGGCCAGGATACGTGGATGCGAGGGATGCGAAGACGCTGATTTGTAATCGCCGTAAAGGGATGGCATTAGACGCAGATTAGAAAACATTTTTCTATTTGATAGTGAATTGGAAGCGAATCAACACCGACGTGGTGGACGTCCTGGTGCTCTGTCTGGTGATTTGCGATAAGTTGAAACGATTAAGTCAAATAAATGGTAATACTCGGGGATTATTTCCACCCTGGCAGCTTTATTTGGTCGATTCGCGTAAAAGATTCCTGTAATTTGCAGGGATGAATACCGTGACCTGTTTTAATTTAGTACAATAGATAACGCGGAATGGAAAGATTGCGAGAATATAATTATGCTCTTAGTTGAAACATGTGCCGCGAAAGGAGCAGATAAATGCTTCATAGGACATTGAGGAAATGAGGGTCTTGCTTAATGAGGGAATGCTTCTAAATTCTGATTATCTGCTCAGGCTCACGCCTCCGATGAAGCGGCCGCGGGGTCGTTGAAGGCCTTCAGCATCGACAAGGAGACCCACTTGGTGAGCGCCTCTGACATCGAATTTCAACGGGTGTTGGCCTAGTTCCAGAGGCCCTCGTATGATAGTTGCAGCGGCCTCCGAACAGAGTCCACCCGAATAAGGACCTGCATAGACGTCTCAAGGTCCTTGGGGGTGTTGATCTCCGCTGCCGCGTGTCGGGAAAATGGAGTTGGCCGCACCTTCGAAAATGCGTTCCTGAGCAAAGGCAGCATTCCTGAGTTGCTTAACCCCGACGAGGACGGGAGACAAGGACCGCGACCACGACCGATCGTCGCAAGCCATTAAGGCGGCCTTCAGCGTCCAGTGCCAATGTTCCAACGTATCATTGGACTGCCAAGGAGCTTTCCTAATTCCACGAAAAGAGTAGATTCGAATTGCATTCCCTGGTCCGTGATGATTACGGCTAGAACACGAAAGTGAGGAATCCACTCTAGACAGGGAGCCTTATTTATTTATTTATTTATTTAATGAGGACAATACACAGAAAGCAAATTTCTTATTACATATTGTCCTCAGAGGGAGGAGCAAGTAAATGACATATTTTGCGCTTAAAGCTAGAGAGGGACATAGAGTCAAATGAACCAACCTGTAGGGCATTGTAGGACCGGCAAAACCTCGGGATCGGAAAGTGAAAGTAAATCTCGAGCTCGGCGAAGGGCACATAAAAAATGTCCGCATTACGTGTGTCATGAGACGAGGCGATACGGAGAGTAATATCCGAGTTGGCGGAGCAGTCCATCAGACCATTGCAGAGTTTGAAAAGAGTACACATATCAAGGAAAATACGGCGTTGCTGTAGGGAGGGGAGATTGAGGGTGCGGAGTCGTGACGGATAATCAACCCGTGGAAGGTTCTTTTTGTAAAAGAGGGTCCGGGTGAATTTGCGTTGTACAGCTTCAAGAGCGCGGCCGTCACGGATGCGGTAGGGGGACCAGACTACAGAGCAGTATTCAAGGATGTTTTTGACAAGGGAATTGAAGAGTGTTAAGGAGGGCTGGATTGAGGTAAAGTCGGACGAGGAACGTAAGATAAAACCAGACATTTTGGAAGCTCTATTGATGATGTCAACGAAGTGGGAATTGAAACGAAGTTTATCGTCGAATATTACACCCAGGTCTTTGAAGGAGGTCAGTAGTGAAAGGGGTTGACCACTGAGAGAATAGAAAAAGGATGATGGGGAGGGTTTCAGGGAATAGCGCATCCAGTGGCATTTGTTGACATTCAGTGTTAGCTTGTTGACCGAACACCAACGGGCTAAATTATCAAGGTTGGATTGTAAGAGAGCACAGTCCAATGGAGAGGAAACAGAGGCAAACAATTTAAGGTCGTCTGCGTAAAGCAAATACGGACAGGTGAGGATGGAGGCGAGGTCATTGATAAAAAACAGGAAGAGTAGCGGGCCAAGTATAGAGCCTTGGGGAACACCAGAGGAAGGAGAGAAGGAACGAGATGAGTGACCATGAAAAGAAACTTTGCAGGAACGGTATGAGAGATAGGAGGAAAGCCAGGAGATAACTGAGGGAGGGAACTCTAGCGAAGAAAGTTTAGAGAGGAGAATGTTATGGTCAACGGTGTCAAAGGCTTTGGAGAAATCAGTATAAACAGCATGTACCTCCTGTCGTGAATTCAAGCGTTTAGCAACAAAGTTGGTAAAGACCAGAAGATTTGAAGCCGTTGATCTATGTTTCACGAAACCATGCTGCTCTTTGACAATGAGGTGACCGAAGTGCGCGGTCAACCAGTCTTTCACGTATCTTTCTAGGATTTTGGAGCAAGAGGAGAGACGGGAAATGGGGCGGTAGTTCACAGCAAGGGAAGAGTCTCCGCTCTTGAGGATAGGAATGATAAGGGCCTCTTTCCAGAGACGGGGAAAATAGCATTCGTCTAGACTTTTGTTGTAGATTATACTCAGGGGGAGGGAAATGTGTTTTCTACAGTTAAGGAGGAAGAGATTAGGAAGCCCATCGGGGCCAGGTCCGACATTGGGGTCAAGGTTACCAATGAGGAACTCAACCAAGGAAGGCGTAAGGAGAGGAATGGCTAGTGATTCGGAGGAGTCTGTGGTTATGAAAGGTGTAGAGGGTGAAGGGCTCGAGGGGGAAAACACTGAAGAGAAGTAGGTGCAGAGAAGGTCGCAGGATTGTTGTGGGGAGTTGGCAGTGGAGTGAGCGAAGCTGATAGAAGAAGGGACAGAATGAGTTGGATTACGAGAGTTGCGAGCGTGAGACCAAAAGAGTTTTAAGTTACCGCGGGCAAGGGCGGCTTCGACGCTCAATAGGTACCTTTTACGCGCCTTTCTGACCATTGACTTCACAGTGGATCGTATAGCTTTAAAGTGAGCAAGGTCGGCGTCATTTTTAGAAGCCCGAGACTTCTTCCTCAGTGTATGTTTCAAGCGAATGTTAATATGAAGTTCCGTTGTGAACCAAGTTAGGAAAGAACGAAGGCAAGGAGGGGAAGAAGGGACATAACAGATCATCATCACATCATCAGATCAGAGAGGATATTGTAGAAGGTGTTAAGACCTTGATCACACGATGAATTACTTAATAAATGAACCCAGTTGAAAGACGCTAAAGCTGAGTTCAGACCGTCAAAATTGGCTTTGCGGAAGTTGAACTTAGTGGGTTTACGCTTGGTTTTGGGTTTTGAACGAGGGAGCTCCGCTTCAAATTCAACCGCGGGATGGTGAGCGTCGGTTTTTACATACGGGGATGTGCCAGGAAATAAAGAGAGGTGGCGCTCGGGGAGGTTGGAAAGGAAAAGATCGAGAGTGCGGCCCAAGGAGTTTTTGGTGGTGTTGAAATTCAGGGCAGAGCAAGTATACATAAAGGAAGAAAGTGGGAGGGAGGAATGGGAGAGGTTGTTGGAAGGAATTGGAAAACTAGGATGATTAGGCCAGTTGAGCATGGGGAGGTTGAAATCTCCACAAAGGAAGAAAGGGAGGGAAGGGAATCTGACGGTAAGGAGTTCAGACAAACTGTCAAACAATTCTTCATACAGGTGAGAAGGGCTAGCACAGGGGACATAAACACAAGAAACAATGAACGGGAGGAAGTTGGGCCTGAGGAGGAGAAGACGAGTTCAGCGGGGAGTGAATCTTTTATAGCAATTAGGACTCCACCGCCAGTGGACTTACGAGAAGCATCCCGGTCCCTGTCACAACGGAAAGTGGAGTACCCTTCGGGGAGCTCGGAGTATAATATGGCATCGTCTAGCCAGGTTTCGGAGATACAGATGGCATGGTGTTGCTGAGCCAGCGCGGATAAATTGAAGGCCCCCAGCTTGGTTCTCAAACCTCTGACGTTCTGATAAAATATACGGACAGTGAACATGGATCCAGTTATATAGCTCAGCGAGGCAGGCGGGTTGCCCTGAAATTTACCCGCGAATTGGGGCGCTTATACGGCTTTATGAATACACCTTCAGGCCAGAAAGAAGGGTTGCCGAGGACATCAACTTCGTGTGGGTAAGTAACCTTGAAAGATGCAATGACCCGGTCGGTGTTGTCGTCTTTTGTGAGTTTAATGCAGGACAGAGGAGAAAGTAAACCAACTTTGCTTCTTATATACTCCAGAACATCGTCCGTAGACGTTGTGAATGCTAGCCTGGAGATGAAGAGCTGTTTAGGTGGGGATGCCACCTTTAGCTTGGGGCCACTGGTATGGCTGGTTGAAGTGCCAGGATATATGGCGGTAGCGGGAGGCGGAGCTTCGTTGGCGACTGGAACGATGTCATAAAGTGGGGCGGCTGTGTTCCGATTCAAAACTTGCTGAGGAGGCTGCGGATATTGTCCCCTCGTAGGCGCGATGGAGCGAGACAGGATCGGAGGCTCTGTGGACCGTAACTCGTCGCATGGGGGCCGCTGGATTAGGGGTGTAGAGCCAGTGGAAGCAACCCTGATGTAGGAGGGCATTGCAGGCGAATTCAATACAGAATGAGAGGCCTGGTGCGTAGACTCCTGAGACGATGTTGAGGCCACATTGTTATGCACAGTAGAAAGCGCCTTTTCGGAAGCCACAGTCTCGTCTAACGGATTCCTGAGCCGTAGGGAACACGCAGATGACGACGTCGATCGCTGCATTTTTGGCACTGCACCAGTGCTGCGGTTCACGTTTTCGGCGGAATTCAGTGATTGGGCTGAATCGGGGGGCTTGGTATGGTCGTCCTTCGCAGAAGGAGATGCAGACGCGGCTGGAGGTACAGTAGATACAGTAGAAGAAGCCGCCGGTAGAGGGAATCCATTTGAATTCGGTACCAAAGCGGAAGTCTCGTCGGCACGCTGAATGGCGGCCAAGGTCGAGGACTGTTTATTGAGCAACTGTATTGCCTTGGCACATGATTGACGTAATGCCAGACAGAGGTATTACTTCAGGCCACAGCGTAAACCTGTCGATGATTGTGAGCCAATACTTGAATTCGTGCGAGTCTCAAAAAGGGCCGATTATGTCGAGGTGGGTGGTGTCGAAGTGCTTGGTTGACCTAGAGAATACACCTACCTCCTTACGTACGTCCTTGTTAACCTCCCACTTCTGGCACGCGATGCACTGTCTGGCTCAAGAGTTTACGTCCTTGTTCACGGATATTATTTTTCAGTGACTAACCGGTTCGTCATCCTGATACCTGAATGCGCAAGATTGCAACGCAACGTCAGTGAAGGGATGAAAAACGGGCTAATGAAACTGGAGGAGCTCTTGGACAGAATTTCGTATTACAGGTGGACATGGAATGTACCAGAAAATTCCCGAAAATAGCCGTGTCCGTCGCTGAGAACAGCGTAACCGCCAAACGAATCGCAGACACGATTCGCTGGGAAAAAATTAAAGTAGGAAGGGGCATATGATGGAGACTTTATTCAGGTACTCTTCAGGGGTCAAAGAATGAAAGTAAAGATGAACAAAAAAGAACAACACGCCGTGCCATCAGAAAAAGCCCTGCTTAAAATTAAGGTGGATCCGAAGGATGGAGCGCTGAACGAAAAGGCGGGGAGGCGATGGAGGACTTGACGGCCAGCTCTGCTTATTAAGCCGATGGAAGGCAAGACCTTTGGGGGGGCGCGTTAGCTAAATCCGATATAGGACCAAGCTCAAAAACAGCGGAGCGGTTGGGTGCTCAATTCGGAAAACGAAGAGTTGATCCTCGTCGAATTAGGTTCCAGGACGACAGATGAAGTTATCTGCTGTGAAGCGATCAAGGGCATACTGGGGGAGAAAACTTTGATTTCTAGCCTAGAATCCACGTGCTTTCTGGAAATCGGAAACCTTGACTGGTTGACAAAAAAGACCGGGGTAGAAGAGGCCACCAAACACGAATGTCCGGAGGTAAAAAATGTCCGAATTGGTATCACCTCTGCGAACTCCCGAGGTAAAAAACTCGCTGTGGTGGAAGCTGCCGAGCAATGCGCGAGGAAGCTTCTGCACAGCGGGAAAGTCAGAATTGGTTGGGTGATCCGTAGGATACGAATCCGGGTCGCCACAACCAAATGTCCGAATTGACAATCGGCTGGAATGAATGGCCTGGGCCCTTTATTTGAGATCTCGCAGGTAAGTAGAAATTTGAGCCGAAAATAAGAAACTCCTTCAACTTGTATTTGGAGTTTGCCTTCAAGCTCTGAAGCTCTGCGTCGTCCTTTTGTGCCTCAGCGATTACCGTATAATCGACCGCGGCGGGAACTGTGATCTCCGTGATTCGAGACAAAGCGTCTGCAACAACATTGTTTTTACCAGACACATGTTGGATATCAGAAGTAAACTGGCTGATATAACCCAAATGCCTAAGTTGGCGAGGGGACGCTTTATCGGGCTTTTCTCTAACCGCGAAAGTAAGGGGCTTGTGGTCCGTGACCACGGTGAACGGACTGCTTTCAAGGGAAAAACAGAAGTATTTTATAGCGAGGTATGCGGCGAGTAGCTCACGATCGTAGGCGCTGTAGTTGCGTTGAGCCGGGTTGAACTGTTTTCAAAAGAAGCTCAATGGTTGCCAGATTTGATTCACCCGTTGGTAAAGAGCGGCGTCTACCGCTGTATCTGAGGCATCAACAAACACAGCGGCGGATGCATCTGGCTGAAGAAATGCCAGCAGGGTTGCATCAACAAGCTGGTGTTTGACCAACTCCAATGCATGGACTTCAGCAGACTACGCAAACTCGCGGGAGTCTCTAGTTTTGAGCCCAGACCAACGGACGTTCAGGATCGTTTGCGCAAGAAACAACGATAGAAGTCCAACATTCCCAAGAACCTTCGCAGATCCTTTACCGTGGTTGGAAGGAGAAACCCCTTTATCACCTCAACTTGCTCCTCTGAATCAGGTTGGATACCGTAAGGGGTTATCAACTGGTCGAGAAATTTTACATGCTTCTGGAGGAATCTGCATTTCTTAACGTTTAGGGCAAGTTTGACCTCAAGGAGACGTTGAAAAATGCACTCGAGATGTTTCAGATTCTGAAGAGCAGGCTACCAAAATATCATCCATGTAGTTGTTTCGTCTAGTTCAGTTCAAGTTTTGCAAGAAAGAGTGGATTATTCTCTGGAAAGTCTGCCCAGCATTGCCAACCCGAAAGTCATCCTGGTGAACTCGAAGAGTCCAAAAGGTGTCCAGACAGCCGTTTTCGGAAAGTCTTTGGAAGCGACAGGGATTTAGTGGTACACGTTGGCTAGATCCAAGATCGTAAAAAAACGGCAGTTCATAAGCGAGTGCGCAAAATCATGGATGGGTGGAATGGGGTAGGTATCTGGAACTGTCTGAGCATTCAGATGCCTATAATCTCCACATGGCTTTTTAGTTTAGGGACCGAATGAAGTCGAGAGGACCAACTGCTATTGGAAGATCTGCCAATACACAGTTTCACTAAGTCATCAAACTCTTTCTTCGCAACAGCAAGCTTCTGGGGTGAAAGTGGACCTACTTTTGAGAAGATTGGAGAGCCGGTAGTGTTGATGCGGTGCTGCACATCGTGCTTAACTGGCTTGGAGAAACTACTTTCCGTAGAAATGTTGGGATACTTTCTAAGGAGTGCACGAATGCGGCAGTCGGCAACATCCTCGAAAATTATCGAAAGAGTGTCATTTTATCGGGTAGATATTTTCCGTGACGTCCGTAATGAGGTTGCGGGGTCAATCAAAGCCTTGTTCTGCAAGTCCATCAGCAGCCCATAGTGACACAGGAAGTCTGCGCCTAATATGGGGATGTTAATGTCCGCCAGAACGAAACCTCGGCGTAGTCTGAGACTCAAGTCCTGCTGCCTGTAACTATAGGCGTGAATGGGAGAAGAGTTCACGGCCGCCAGTCGTAGATTTCGCGGAATCAAAATGTTCGGACGGGGTACAGAACCTCCGCACCCGTGTCGACCAACCAGCAATGTAGTTTAGGGGGTCCAAGATGGTAAGGCCACGTGGTACTGCGCTTCGGGTAGCCGTCGCCGAGGCACCCAGGGAACCTAGTTTTTTGTTGCGTTAAACGTGCATTCGGTGGTACATTTAGTCGTATTACAATGGAGCCAGCAAATCCTCGAGGCCGATGAAGGCCCCGGTGTGCGACTACCCGAACCAAAAAGCACACCTCGACCGCGGTTGCGCTCCTCTTACGTGTCTTCATTTTCTAGGTGTCGATCTTGGCCCGTACCTGCGCGATTCTTTTTTTGGGGCATTGAATCCCTGTGCCGCTGCCTTCACGATTTTGGCAATTTTATGGTGGATTTGTGGTTAGAAAATTGGTAACTTTGAGAAAATGAAATCTGTGAATTAAAAGAAGTCAAATCGTTCAAGCCAGTTAGTGCTGGAACATCAAATGAGATCCAAGGGAGGCCATTCAAGGAGATTGCGTGCCTTGCGATTTGATGGATCAGTGTTGACGTCTGTTCTTCTGATTTCTCTGTAACCGGAAGAGCTCCGCGCACAGAGTTTAGCAGAACGTAAGTGTTTGAGTTTACTTTGCTATTGTGTGCCCAGGACAATTAGCCCTCGGGTCTATCCAGGACCAGGACAGCCATAAATAAAGCAACCTAGATACCTGCGCATTCATCGCAAGAGAAAGGAAGGGAGAGAGGAGGAGGGGGGGGGGGGAATCCACGACGGATCACAGCATCCATCATTGTTTCCCTTTGCAATGAGATTTACAATGAGGCCCGGCTCCTGAGGTTCCCCCTTCCTTGACATCCTCCAGCCATTATTTTGGAGGATGTCTCTAGTGTGTACGAGTTTGCGAGGTCAAGCAGGAGGAGAAAGGAAGAAAGTTCTTAAATTGAAGAAATTATCTAAAATGCATGGTATATTCATTCAAGCGAGACCAAAGCGTGGAAATTCTTGCATTTCCGAGATTTGGGTCGCCCCCCCCCCCTTTCCATCAAGGTACCACCTATGCGAATCCCACCACTCTGCATTTTTGATCGACTTTTCGACCCGGGGGTCGTGTAAATTTTTGATTTTCTTGAATTTCGGCCAGCCTCTCCGGAGTCAGAATTTTGTACTGAAGTAAAAGACCTTCCCAATTATCCTCCGAAACCGACTCAACAGGGGGTCAACAGGTATGTCTATTACCTTATTAATAATTATGCTGCATTTTGGCGCTGACGAATCTAAACGGTAGAAAATTCGCCATTTTCCCGGTTTTGTTCAATAGGTTGAACCTCGTCAACTCGGATGTATTTTCTGTACAACCTTGATCATCTGGATCTTTACCTTGTTCAAACTCATCTATGTGAAGCGCTGTCTAGTTTGGTGTGGAAGCCTGCGATACTTTACACTGGCTAAAAACTATCACTTTCTACTCCCACTTCCAAAATTATCGAGGGATACATATGCTAAGAGACTGCCTGTCGTTTTGTTTCGGAGATTTCATTGTGAAGATGCAGCAAACTATCTACATTAACGTAACCTAAGCATTTCATTTCGTGGGTCACTACATGTCCCCTCCCCCCCTTTCCGCATAATGCAACCTAATTTCCTCGTAGGCTTCAAGCAACTGCTCATCGCACTTTCCTTCCTCGAATCCTTCTTCCCCTGTATGGTTGTATGTTGTCTTTGAGAGACTCTTGCAAATTTCTCCTCTCTGAGTAGTGTCTTCGAACGCGGAACCAAATTCAGGACAAGAGAGAGAATCAACCACCAACCGACTCATCCAATCCGAAGCGATGTAAATACTTCCTCTATGGACCGGGTCCAGCAAGGGTGCGTTAGGTGAAAAACCAATTATCCATATTTTCGCTCGACCCATCTCTCAATACAAAGGATCAGTGTATGGGCCCAACGGTCTTTTTCGGAATTATCCCACCGTTGCTGCGATCTCGTGTACAGCTCTTTTCGAAACCCCGCAGTCACTTCCGCCGGATTCACTGTCCTTTTCCGGTAGAGACAGTGTGCTTGATTCGTTAGAAGATCCAAGAGAATCATTTCCACGGTGACACAACCTGCCTCACCCAATACCGTCCTATGTGCACTGTACACCCTCAGCGCTATTAACCGATGTGCCGAACTTACCCTTCCCTGGTTCACTGTGTTATTCGGTGAGCACGCCCAGAGAGGGGCCACGTAAAGCAGGATGGGTTTCATCACCTGCAGGAATCTAACGATCGATTTTGAAACATCCTTGTGATTACAAACCCGAATTTTGACTGTGTTGTCTTTCCGGCCAGGTCGTCTGCAAAACCAATCAGCGTTGCTTCCCTTGGCAGGGGCTCCAAAACGGGGTCTTGGGGAACACCTGCTATCACAACATATTCCTCCGGCTCATCGTCCTGTTCGTGCCAAAGAAGGCTCTCCGAGAGGCAACTCTCGATTATCCGAGCTAAGTAACCAAGGACATCCAGTTTAGAAAGAGTGCCTTTAATCCAACACCAGTTAGTCGAGTTAAAGGCATTGCTGACATCCAGCGTTAGCGGCTGGTGCCTCCCGGGCTAGCTCTACGACCGTTGCAATGGCATCCACCGTGGAAACACATACTGCCACTCCGATAGACCACCCGCTAGCTCGACGAACGGAAGCATCCAGTTATATGTTACCTTCTCTAACGTCTTTCCCTGACAATCACTGTGGGTGTACTGTTCACTCACCTGTCAGACCATCTCTCTCGTCGACGAGGCACTGTGGTAGGTCAAATTGACGATCGAGCCTAGCCCTTTGCCTCGGAAGATGAGCAGGCATCCAACGTTGCTTAGTTCAATGTCCAACTCCGGGACACAATGTCGGAATTCAATTTTTAGTCACATGAAACCACTAGCAGCAGTTGAAACCATTAGCAGTCATCCATCCATCCGTCCAGCAACAAGTGCCGCGACATCATCTGTATTACCGACCAGGCGGGACTTTTCTGGCATATCGAGTTTAAGCAGACTATCCCAGGAAGCGTTCCAGAGGTGCTACCCCCAATGTGACCTCCCTGCTCCCCTGACCCTCTAGCGTCTCATAGAACAGGGAGCGGTTCTTCAGATAATCCCTCAATATGCGTAGGGATAGTTCGGCACGTGGAAAGTATTATCTAGAGTGCCGAGAATGTCTTTCCATCTTACGGAATTACAGGCATTTCTGACGTCATGCGTAACGAGGAGCACCACTCGTCCAGATCGGTGACTGTGTGCCTCCACTCGACGAACGGTATCCATGACTTCCAGGACAGCATCAACTGTGGATCTTCCTTCTCTAAAGCTGAATTTTCGTTAGGATAAGTCTACAATGGCACGTATCGCTTCAGCGACAACAGTATTAAGCATACAAAGTGGTCGGTATGAAGATGGCAACTCAGGATCGCCTTTTCCTTTGCTGATCAATGCAAGCCTCGACACCTTCCAACGAGAAGGATAATACTCTCTTTCAGGCAAGCGTTGAATGCATCGAGTAGTATATCTAACCGATGTTGGAGTACCAGTTTGCATACCTGTCCTGGGTGCCATCGGGTCATGGCGCCTTTTTGTTTTCCATAGAGAGGAATGCCACTTTCGACTCTTTTATAGAGAAAAGTGGGCAGTTCTTGGCGCTCTCCCCACTGCCGTCATCATCCCGTTCAGTGTGCGCAGGCAATAGTGCCGTACAATGCGGCCCATCTGTTCCGTCCTAAATGAACAGGGTTTTTGCAAGGAGATTTAGACCCCGGGAGTTCGCACGGTTGATACCAATTCGGTTAGTGGTTACCTCCGGACATTCGCGCTTGATGGCCTCTTCCGGATTTCGAGAGAGCACATAGGTCTCAGGATAGAAGTCAAAGCTTTCTTTTTCAGTAAACCCACTCCACAGAACGTACCTTTATCTGTTGTCATCGGGCCTAATTCGACGAGGACTCCACCACCCTTCATTATACGAATGGAAGACATTTCCGCTCCACTATCTTCGGGCTTGATCCTATAATGGATTTTGCTGAGGACTTCCGCAAAGCTCTAGCCTTCCGTCGGCTTAATAAGCAGAGCTGGCGGTCTAGTTCTGCTTCGTTTCCCCGCATTTTCTTTCGGTGCTCCATCCTTCGCATCCACCTTAATTTTAGGCAGAGGTTTTTCGCGGCCTCCTGTCTCTCTTCGCTTTTGAGCCCTGGAGAGTACCTGAGTGAAATCTTCTTCAGAAACCCCTTCCTCCTTTCTTTTTTTCCGCAGTTCGCTCTGCGATGAGATGTCTGTATTCCGTTTGGCACTTGTGGTGTTGTCAGCGGTGGCCCTGTTGTTTCTGCTTTTCGCGTATTTTCTGTTACACTCAATCTCCGTCTGTAAGAAATTCTGTCTAAAAGGTCCTCCAGCTCCATCAGCGCATTTTTCACCCCTTAACTGCCATTTTCCTGGAGGAAAGCCGCAGACTGCATGCGTTTCAGAACTGTCGCCCATTTCTTGATAAGCCTTTTCTCTTCGGATTTCGCAAAAATAGTCGGCAGTGCTCCCACTCGGCTTAAATTCAAAGCCATCTTCCTCAGCAACAGCACTGCGTGGTACTGTCTAGGTTTCCGTCTCCTTCGCAAGTGCCGCATCACTTTGCGAGTCTTCTTCTCTGTTTGCGCATCTCAATGTCTCGTCGAGTACCTCGGCCCTTGCTGCACCCTTCGCTGGGTGCTGGGGCGAGTGATGCATTTTCGTGTTGCGTTCAAACGCAACTCATTTGCCATTCCCACTATCTGCTCATTCGTAATGTTTGTATTCGCCATTTAAGTTTTTACCAGCCCATCGAGTGGGGCACAATTATCAAGAACGGATCTACCCTTTGGGACAAAGCCCCTACCCCAGTTCCTTGAAGCCTGACCTACGCTTAGCTGATCCCGGAGGTCAACTCAGGGCAACGTAGTCTACTAAGACTGGTTCAGTGCACACTACCCGACCAATCACGAGGGGATCGAGTCTCTGGCGGTGCGGTGTGGGGGAAACCCCGTCATACGCGGACTGCCGCATACGCTTCTAACTGTTTTCCATAAGACAATAGACTAAGCTTATGTCGAAAAACATAAAGATTGGTCAAATCAACCTGCAGCATGCCAAAGCTCCCTCCTACCTGTTGGCAGCGAGAATGACAAAGCTACAGGATTTCCCCTATATCTTTTTGGTGCAAGAACCATGGGTTCGATTTAACAGAATCTGTGGTATTGGATCAGTAAAGGGGGCTAGGATCTTCTACGACGAAATATCCATAAGACCGAGAGCTTGCGTCTTGACGGTTAGAGGCAACTATGCTGAGACAATATTGTTTCCAGGACTTAGCTACGGTCATCATACAATACCAGATAAATGGCGAGAGGAAAAACATCATAGTTGCCTCCGCTTATTTACCCTATGATCCTTTGTATCCTCCACCGACGCAAGAGCTTAGGGATCTGGTGGCGTATGCAGAATCAAGTGGTCTCGAACTCTTAACAGGTTGCGATGCGAATGCTCAACATATTTGTTGGGGCAGTAGCAAATGCAATCTAAGAGGGGAGAAGCTATTTGATTTCATCACTTCAACTGGTCTTATGACTGCAAACGTAGGGTGCGCCCCTACGTTCGTGGGACCGAGAAGAAACGAAATAATTGACCTAAGAATCTGTACCCCAAAATTGTTAGAGTTGATTACACACTGGCGAGTGCTAGACGTGGTCTCACTGTCAGATCACCGATATCTAGAATTCAATCTGACTATTGCGGGCGAACAGTTTGCAGTACAAACATGGAACCCTAGGAAAACGGATTTGGCAAAGTTCAATGAACTTCTTGGCAATAAAGTACAGTTCCCTAGGCGACTAAGGACTCCTTTGGTGCTGGAAGATGAATTGAAAACTCTGAACTGCACACTTTTAGAGTGCTATGAAGAGGCTTGTCCTATTTCCGGAGGCCAAAGCGGTAAAACGGTTCCTTGGTGGAACCGAGAACTGCAAAAACTCAGGAAATCAACCAGGCGACTTCTAAATCGTGCTTGCAAAAGTAACAAGAACGAAGACTGGTTAAATTTCAGGAACTCACAACGTAAATGAAACGAGACTCCTTTAGAGCGTACTGTGAGGAACTGGAAGGCGAAAGGGAGACGTCAAGGCTGTGCAGAGTCCTCAAAAGGGATGAGTCGGCCAAGTTGGATTCTCTTAGAAAACCCGACGGTACTTTCACGAGCTCCAGACTGGACTCAGTAGAGACCCTCCTGGAAGTACACCACCCGGGAGAACGGGTGAGAGAAGTGGTAGGGGGAGAGTTGACGGTTCTTGCAACCCCTTCAACACGCAAGTGTTGCAAGGGGAACTGGAACACTGCGAAAGCGGTTGTTACCCATGAAAAGGTGAGAGCTGCCATACTGCCCTTTGAACATTTCAAAGCACCTGGCATGGATGGCATCTACCCGGCAATGCTAAAGGAGGGTATGGAGCATTTAGAGCGACCTCTAAGAAATATTTTTCGAGGATGTCTTGCTCTGGGCTACGTGCCTTCTTCTTCGTAACAGGTTAAAGTAGTTTTCATACCGAAACCTGGGAAAGATGACTATTCTAATCCAAAGAACTTCAGACAGATCAGCTTGACTTCATTCTTGCTAAAGGTTTCGAGAGACTCGTGGAGCGTCACATTCGTGGAAACGCACTTAGGTCACACCCACTTAGTGAAAACCAACATGCTTACCAACGTGGAAAGTCCTGTGAGTCTGCTCTTCATTCTTTGGTCACAAAGATAGAGGATGCAACTTTGAATGGTGAGTACGCGATGGGGGTGTTCATGGACATTGAAGGGGCTTTTAATTAAGTGGATCCATGCTATGCTAACGCAAAGATTGTTGCGCGCTGAGGTAGAGGTCGATCGCTACCTGACTACGGAAGCAACGAAGGGCTGTCCCCAAGGAGATGTGCTTCCGCCGCTTCTGTGAAGTATGCTGATCGACTCACTGCTATGCGAACTGTAAAATTTTCCAATACACGCTCAAGCTTATGCTGATGACGTGGCTGTACTTGCTGTTGAGCGGGATCTTGGAACGGTGTGCAGGAATATACAGCGTGCTGTTGATTTGATAGACAGCTGATGCCTTAGACATGGTTTGTCAGTTAATCCAAATAAAACCACAATGGTTTTATTCACAAAAAGGAGAAAACTGGATGGACTTTGCCTGCCTGAGATAAGGGGTACTGTCCTTCAACTCTCCGAAGAAGTGAAATACCTGGGGGTCACTCTAGATAACAAACTTCCTTGGAACAAACATGTAGAGGTAAAGATAAAACGAGCTCTCACAGCTTATGGGCTGTGCAGACGGACCTTTGCCTCGACATGGGGACTCAGGCCTCATGTGGTAATGTGGATATACGTTGCCATCATTAGGCCGATGTTTGTATATGCATCCGTAGTGTGGTGGGTTAAGGTGAGACAAAAAGGTTTTCACCGTAAACTAGCCGCACTGCAAATAACTGTTTGTCTGGGTATCACTGGTGCCATGAGCACGACATCCGGCGCAGCTCTGAATGCACTACTCAAATTGCAGCCCCTGGATATATTTATTCAGAGCACTGCAATGAGAGCAGCTCATAGGCTAATTCGATTAGATCTATGGGAAAACAACGGATGTGGGGGGGGGGGGGCACAGAGCATTGGAAGAGTTACTGGGAGGACTGAATCCGGTTCTTACAATGCCTTCCGATTTTCGTGTCCCCACACATCTGTTTGGTAGAAGATATGTAGTTACCCTGAAGCGTAGAGAGGACTGGGAAGACCCAGAGGAATGCGTGGCGGGATACACGGAAGTCTTCTACACCGATGGCTCAAAAACAGAAGAGGGTTCTGGAGCCGGAGTCTACCTCTCGAATAAAAACGAGAAGTGGGCTTTTCCTTTGGGGCAATATGCAACGGTTTTTCAAACCGAAGTTTATGCCATCCTAAGGGTGGCAAACTGGGTGATTGACGAGTGGTTGAAGGGCAGGCGCATCGCAATCTGCAGTGACAGTCAAGCTGCACTGAGGGCATTGAGCAGTCCTTTGATCACCTCGAAAATCGTTCAGGAATGCAGAAACCGTTTGAACTCTATGTCTAGATTCAATACGGTGGAACTACTCTGGGTACCTGGTCACTGTGGCATAGAGGGAAATGAAATCTCGGACTCTTAGCAAAAGAGGGGTCAATCTCCCCTATGCCGGGACCGGAGCCAGCAATTGGAGTATCAGTGGCATTGGCTAAATCTGTTTTCAAAAACTGGGAACAAGTTTCCCATAATGACAGGTGGCAGAGCCTAAATGCTGCTCGACACACCAAACTTTTCCTGCCAGAACCCAACATACGAGCCGCAAAGTTTATCCTGTCGAAAAGCAGGAGGACTTGCAGGTGTATTGTGGGCATTCTGACAGGCCATAATTCACTAGCTGGGCATATGTTCAGAATAGGAATTACCGAAGATGATACGTATCCATCCTGTAATGAGGAAGCGGAATCCACGGAGCATTTCCTATGTGAATGCCCCGCCTATGGACACATCAGGCATCAGATCTTTGGTGCCGATGTCCTCCAATTGCGACGGGTAGCATCACATCCACTAACGGAAATCCTGCGATACGTTAACGAATCCGGAAAATTCCGGCCTGAGTGCTCAGAAGCTGTAGCTTCTCCCACACCATACACACACACACTGTTTCGACTGTTCCTTGGCTTTTGGTATGTACCAGTTAGGCCGAGATGGTGATCTGAAGTGGTCTTACTGCTGCGCTTGTTATTCCAGGTCAGCAAACGTGACCCCCATCGCGCCGACACCTCTCTAATGGCCAAAATTTCATACAGGATATGACCCACACGCACTGTCTTTCGAGATGCTTACTGTCTCAGCTATCTCGCGCACCTTCAATTGGCGGTCTGTCAATACGAAATCGTGAAGTTTTGTCACGCTATCCTCCATGATAGTCGTTTTCGGGGCATCTGGGCGTGACTCATTTTGATCGCTGGTGAACATTTTTGATAAATACTCATAGGCAAAAGCAAAAATCTCGTCCCAAGGGCTTTTGCGTCTAGAGTTGAACTAATGATGTTGCGGCTTGCGGGTGCATAGACGGTGCATTCAGTTCAACTGGTGGGCGGGTGCATTGCGGGCTCTTCCGGCATAACCGACAGGCCGAACTGTACGTGATGGCGAGCTTTACTCGGTTTCCTTTTGTTGAATAATTTGCCTTGAGAATGGCTACTTATTACTAGGGAATCTTTTTTTGCTTTTCTGACTTCCAGCATTTGATTATAGTAAATGAAAAGGGTCACTTTCTTCTATTTGTTGATAGGAGGTGTCAAGGAAGAGAGGATAGCCTACAAGCTGGACCTCATTAACTCCTGAGTCATAGAAGAATCAGTTCGAAGTTGCAATTTTTTATGGAAGTTCGCACCCTCAGTCGCGATATCCAGGTTTCCCTTATTTGTCTGAATGAGCTATTTATTATAGCTTATTTCAGCATTGTCCGTCCAATTTACAACTTAGTGGATCACTACATGTTCCTCACTAAAATAAAATCCATTAACTGTTCTCTCATGGTTGGCTACATAGTAAGGTTTTGTTTTTTTCCCAATAGCTGCATTCGGTTCCCCTGTCCCCCACATGGGGAATTATCGGAAACGCCCAAATATTTCACAGTAATTCAAACTTTAGATGCTCTTTCTCCCGTCCTTTGTTATGGAAATCTTTTTGGCATCCCTGACCTCTAGAAGTAAGGTTATAATATGGATGTCTACACCTTTAAAAGGTAACTAGCCTACCCAAATTAATTTAGAGCTTTCCTCCTTCTTTTGGTAGCTTTTGATAATCATACTAAAATGTATATAAGATACATTACTAATAGCAAAATCTTAATTATACAAATGCCTTGTGAAAAATATAAAGGTATACTGCTATTCAAATAAACTAAAAGGGAATGATAATATTATTTATCGATTGCCAATATTATGAAAAGCCATGAAATCTTACCACCTTTTCTAGTTTTTTTAGTATCCATTATTCACAGGTCGATGCCCGATTATAAATTCAAAATTTACCAATAAATTTGCATAAAGATTTGTATTCATTTTAAAATCAGTTAAGTTTGCCTCAGGCACGCCCATTATTCATGAACAATTTAAATAAATTCAATGCGAATCGACAAATTTGAATATTTTCTGTGGTTTTTTATCCGAAATCTATAAATAAACCAAGCATGAAATTATATTTTAAAATATTTATTATTTCCGCGAAAGTGATATGATTTGAATTTTGGGTTCATGCTTGGATATGTGTTATCGAACAAAACTGGGAGGGTCAAACGAAGACAAGGAGGGTAAACAGTCCATGCGTTAAACATGGTTAGTTTTTAAAATTTTGAAGAAACTCAAAACGCGTAAAACTAAATTTTTTATTTATTATAAAAACCCTTTTCTACACCTCCTTGCAGCATCTAGCAGAACTCACTAAAAGGGGAAACTCTAAAATAATTTATTCCTATATGGTACATCCAGCTGATCTTCATGACAGCAATAGCAGCACAACAATATCAACGAAGAGAAAATAGAACAATTTTTTTAGCAGAGGAGTAAGGAGTTTTAGAGAGATACGTTGGGCGAAATTTTTTTCAATTAAGATTTTTCTCTTTGTGGGCGGGTGGGTGCAAAGAAATTTAGAATCGAGAAAATGATATGTTGGCAAGAAACAAGGATCTGAGGATAACTTGATGTAGGCAGTACATATCCACGTTCATTACCAAAGATCCATCTTTGCACCATGAATTGAAAATCCCCAATTTTTGTAGATAACAAAAAAACAATTCCTCCATAGAAGCGTCTACAAAAAAAAACCTCTGATTAAGATTTATCTCCTATAATTTCATCGCTATATCTACATTCAGAATATCTTTTGCGAGTTTACATTTTAGTTTCTCAACAAATAACAGGAGCCATTATCCACGCCCGTCAATTTAGTTTAAAAAGAATAAATTTAATTCTTTTTTTTTGTTGAAATTCCCACTTAACTCTGATGTAAAATGCAATTAAATTATTATAAACTCATCTCTTAAAAGCTCGATTATTCACATGTGAGACACACGCTATGGATTGCTTCCCTGGGGGGTAATATGATTCGCAGTGGGAATACCGACAATATGCTATCGAATGATAATTGAAATGTCGATAATTCCACTGGTTTGTGCCGGTAGTCAATCTTCTTGATTTTTGCCGACTTTCAGTGGTGGTAATTTGAAAATAAAAGTTTGCAGTAGATTATGGGTCTTATGGACACCTTCCGTGATTACATAGATACCAAGTCTTAATCTTCGCGTTGTACTTTTGTAGATGGTAATAAACCTGTTGGCGCTATTAAGCTGATAGTTTTTTAGGAAACTGGTGCTTTATGATTTATTGGTCACTTCGGTATTATTACTTACAGAGTTATCCCTATTTTTTTACAAATGTGAGCAGACAAGCTTATTCATATGTACCTCATATGTTCTGCTTTGTCATGGGAACAAGGACCTAATTCTTTCCATTATAGCATACATATTGGTACAACACAATCGGCTTAATGGTCGAAAGGACATTTCAAGCACAGAATGTTGGTCCTCATATACGAGGATGCACATACACAAAAGATGAGGTACAATCCTTTTAATGAAGCATCATTTGTGCATATGAAATGAAAGAACCATTAGCTCATGTCCTTCTGCTCAGTCACCTGCACATTTTAGCCAAATTGGTATTCACTAATGCAACTGCAGAAATATTAATAATTGGCCTTTTTACTGACATATATGTACGCAATCAAAAGTTCCTTTCCGGACTTTATTTAAAATCCTCACCATACTCATCCTAGCGATGCTTGGTAGGTCCATCAGGATCATATTCATTTTTAAGGGTTTGTTTGTAAAACAAAACCTTATTAAAATCGGTTCAATGTCTGTCTGTCTGTCTGTCTTTTTTTTTTTTTTTGTGAGGAGGTGGAAATCTTCAAAAGACACTGGTCTGGACACACTAGCGTGTGGGCTTTTTACCCACTAAAACCACCCCCGACTCCCTTCCTGCCCCGCGGAACCACCATAAGGTATTACATCACGGGGCGGAGTCAGCTCACTCTAGTTTAATCCCATTTCTTCTATACGCGGCGCACGTGACTGCGCTTTTCTCCTTTCCTCTGCCTTTCGCAATTTATCTTGAATAGATGCGATCATGGAGTTGACCGCATCCCAATTCTCTTCATGTGCTAGCATTTTCGGCACCAGATTTTCTGGTACCAGCACCTCTCCTAGAGTCTCCTCTAGATTCCTCCTTTCTTCCACAAATCTCGGACAGTGGAAGATGGATTCTCTGGGACTCCATCACAATTTGGACAATCGGGTGAGGTCTCCAATTTAAACCTGTGAAGGTATTGAAGATATCCTCCATGTCCCGTGAGAAACTGGGTAATATTATAATTAATCTCACCGTGTCGTCTCTCCAACCAGTCCTTGATGACAGGAATGAGCCTGTGAGTTCACCGACCCTTTCCCGAGCATTCCCACCGCTCTTGCCATCTATTTATGGATCTCTCCCTCTCAGTGTTCCTCGTCTGCAATAAGGGAGAGGTTGGCTTCGCATTGTATATATTCGCCATCTCATCTGCCAAGATGTCAATCGGCACCATTCTAGAGATGACGAATGCTGCATCATCTGAGACAGTCCTGAAGGCATAGCATACCCTCAAGGCTGTCCTCCTGTATACTGCACTCAGTTTGTTAGTGTTAACTGACATCTGCAGTGCATCCCTCCAAATTGGGGTCCAATAGAGCATGATTGAGATCACCACCCTGGCTATAAGCAACCTAGAGGTATGCCGTGGCCCTCCCAAGTCCGGCAACATCCTCGCCAGGGCCATACTAGCAGTGGACGATGTATCGCAAACATACTGCACGTGTTGCTTATAACTGAGCTTCCTGTCTATCACCACCCCCAATATTTGATGGTCGGCTTGAAAATGATGATATGATTCCCGATTCTTATATAGGCGTAGTTTCTCTTCCGGCGCTTCGTGATGAGAACCCCTTCTGTTTTTTCCTCCGCGAGTGTCAGACCTGAGCTCTTTAGCCAACTTTTAACAGCACTGATTGCCTCGCTTGAGTATAATTCAGCATCTTCAAGATGCTTTGCGACAACAACCAGTGCTATGTCGTCAGCGTAACCCACCACTGCGGCTTCCTCCGGAAGGGGAAGATTAAGTACATCGTTGTACATGATGTGGTGATGATAATGGTGATGTAGTGGGCCCAATACGGAGCCCTGTGGTACACTCGCGGAAACAAGTACTCCTGCGGTCCGTCATCAGTGTCATACAAGCGCCTCTTTCCGTTAAATAACTATCGACGATAGCAGAGATAGGCGGGAATACCAACCTTCGCTAGGGATTTGCGTATTAGATTCCAATTGGCCGAATTGAATGCATTTTTCACGTCCAGGGTTACTACCACGCAATATTTGCTGGTAGTACCCTTTCTGTGAATTGCATCTTCGGCCAAGCCAGTAACCAATTTGATGGCATCAATGGTTGATCTGGCTTTTCGGAACCCATACTGCCGATCTGAAAGGCCGCCTTGGCTCTCAACAACCGGGAGTAATCTATTATAGATTACCCGCTCTAACATTTTCCCCACCGTGTCCAAAAGACATATGGGTCGGTATGACGATGGTTCACCTGGAGGTTTACCAGACTTAGGCAGAAGTACTAACTTCTGTCGCTTCCAAGCCGCCGGAAATATTTCTTCGGACATGCACGCTTCGAACAACTCAGCAAACATGTGCGGCCTGGATTTCACGGTAAGCTTAAGGGCCTTATTCGGTACTCCGTCCAGGTCCGGCGCTTTATTCTCTCCTATTCTGCCGCAGATCTCTAGCAGTTCGTCTCTGGTGACTGGAGGAATTGCCGTCACATTCAGAGGTGGTTGGAATATGTCGGTGCTTTCCTCTTACTGAGGGAATAACCCCCGAATGATTTTCAGCAAGAGGATGGGACACGTGATCTGCGGAGAGGAGCGGCCTCTGAATCGTCCCATCACTATTCTATAAGCACTCCCCCACGGGTTTATATCCGCTTCTGAGCAGAGCTCTTTAAAGCATTTCGTCTTGCTTCGCTGGATGGCGAGCTTGAGGGTTTTGCGGGCTGCCTTAAAGGCGCACTCTTTCTGCCCCTGATCGACTCTACCCACCGCCCTTTTAGCCGCTCTTCTGGCTCGGTGGCAGGCTGATCGAAGGCCGGTCAGTTCATCATTCCACCAGTAGTTTGGTCTTCTACTGGGGAATGAGCACCTCCTAGGCATAGACGCGTGACATGCTTTGGCGATGCATTGAGCCAGATGGACGGCTCTTTCCGTAGAGGCGCCTGCTTTATCAGATTGATCTAACCACACCTCTATATAGGTCTGCTCATCTAAAGATTTTGCAGACCAGCCTGAAATCTTTTTCGGTTTCGGGCGTGATAGTTCTTTGCCCTGTGGCTCGACACATGTCTTAAAGAAGATTGCCTGGTGATCGTTGTGGGTGTAGCGTTCGCTGACGCACCAGGACATACCACGCGCCAGCGCAGCGCTAATAAAGCTCAGGTCTACAACCGAGCCTGAGCCCCCTTTCTGAAAGGTGTTCACAGCACCTTCGTTAGCCAAAACCATGTCCATCTGCGCAAAAGCTTCTGATAGACTGCGCCCCTTAGCATTTGATTCTCTGCTACCCCACTCTAGGGCCCAAGCATTGAAATCACCAGCAATCACCTTTGGACTTCGTCCCCTTGCGTCGAGAACAAGATTATCAAGCATTTGCTCGAATTCAGACAGTGTCAAACTTGGTGCGGCGTAGCAGCTGTATACATATACACCACTTATTTTCGCACACACAAAGCCACTGGCTGCCTGACTTGCAGTACATTGTATGGCCTGTCGACCACAAGCTCATATCGCCGCTCCACCAGTCGAATCTGTGACCCATACGCCACCGTGACGGTTTCTATACGGTTCACTTATGATGACAACTTCCATCTTCCATTTTCTCATTGCAGTGAGCGCCTTCCTAAATTCCGGACATTTGCCACTTCCGGCAATGTGCCGGTTATTCTGTCCCTCTTTTGCTTCGCACAATAGACATTTGCACTCTCTGGCAATATGGCCTTTCTCCCCACACCTTCTGCTCTGTCTGTCTGTCTGTCACATGCACTTTTCTCAGAAACGGCTATACCGATTGACACGAAATTTGGTGAGAAGGTAGCAACTATGGACCTCCAGACATGCGGTGAGTAATATCCTTCTACGTTGAGATTTAGGGGGTGTAAAAGGGGGGTGTAAGCATTTTTTTTTACCAAATATAGTCATGTGGGGTATCAAATGAAAGGACTCGATTAGTACTTTTCGATGCCGGTCTTAGTTTTGAGATTTGTTAAAAAGACGGGGAGTGGGAGAGGTTCAAAGGGATGATTTCTTTAACGGAGCCATTCTTAGAAACTACACAACCGAAAAATCTGAAAAAAATCGTGAAGCTGCCTCTGTACGGTACCCAGGCCTCTGTTCAAATTAAGTTAATAATAGTATATTACTGTATTTTTGGGAAAATTGAGTAAAGCCCCCCTTAAGTTTATGTCAGAGTTATAAAAGTTGGTAGTAGTATAAAATATAATATGAAGCATATTATCTCCAAGTTTGATCAAAATCATACTATTAGTAACAAAGTTACAGTAGCTCAAAGTTGCCTTATCGTGTAAATTTACAACCCGAAGTACTAAATCTGATATGCTAAATGTTGTTAACGGGCTACGTACAAATGGGATAGTTCTACACTCAAATATACTCACACAAGAAACAAACAAAACCTTTCATACCTGAAGCGCCCAGCTTCCGGTTTCTCGACTTGTTTTAATTATCTCCCCTCAAATCTAAAATTTATTGCAGTGTCGTCTGCTCTTTCGCTTTCTATGGTTCTGAGTGTTGGTCGACTTAAAAGACAATGATTCACGAAAGAAAGCAGCTCTCTAATCCTGCAGCTAGAGATCTCTCTCAGGTCCTCAAAGAATGGTTTATTGATTGTCCGAAATCTGGCTGGACATCCGCAGAGGAAGTGCTTGAGGGTTTCTCCCTACTCTCCGCAGTTTCGGCAGTGTACGATATGCCGAGTCTGGCGGCATAGTTCCCTGTAGACCTGTGCCCTGTACAGACCGTGTATCTCCACGCATCTGGTGCAAGAACTGTCAAGATCAGGTGCCTTTATGTACGGGCTAAATCCCCCTTGACTGGGGGCAAGTGGTGAGCTTTTTCCATCTGACAGCTGCCAACGAGGCACATACTGTGCTTACCTTGTGACTACCAAGAGAAGAGCCCAGTCTGACCAATCTGTCAGCCCACTCATTCCCTTCTATGTTCCTGTAGCGCAAGTACCGTATGACTCGGCTACACTGTGTGTATCCAAGAAAACTTCCACAACTATTCAACAGACCATCTTTGATTTACCGGTGAAGAATACAACCTTACAACAAAGCTAGGATGTTATTACGGGAATAGGGCTTCGTTTAATATAGAGGTCTAGAGGGGTAGGACTGCAGAGGATCCAGGATTACATCTAGATACTTTACATTGGCGGAAAGAACCAATCTTTGTTCATTCAGCCGCTGGAAGTGGAGTTTGGGTACCCCTGTGTTAGTGATGAGCAGCATCTGCTCCGTTTTGGTTAACTTTATGCTGACTCCGCATCGAGCGGAGGGAAACATATATGACGCCAAAATCACCAAATTGTCGACATTTCTTTCATTGCTATCAGCCAGACCACCGGGGAAATGGCGTCGCCCTGGGTGAAGTGACTACCTCTCAAATCAGAGTGGATTATTGTAGTTCTAGTCATTATCAGTCAGTCAGTCAGAATCTCTCCAACCCTAAACTGACTGAGGCTTCCTTGATAGATATAGTAATAACTTTGTATCCAAGAAGGCAACAAAAAGCTTGCACTGCAGTGAGGGTTTGACATGCTAATTATCTCGTGGAAAGCGGTTGTTATTGATTTGCCTTTGAGGTAGGCGTGCTGAGACTTACAATTGTTCCCTTCATAAGTGTCCAGGACGCACTCTAAGGTCTTCAGCACGAAAGAGATTACGTTGAATGGTCGAAAGTTCTTCACGGACATGTGGCTACGCCTGCCCGCTTGCGTTATAAAAACCATGGACGTGCGTCTCCAAGAGTGTAATACGTATCCCAAAAAGATACAACTCCGATAAATTTGGACAAACCACGCACAACGTTTTTCTTGCTGCATTTGTAGCACGACTGTCATTATGTCATATGGGACCGGGGATTTATAATCGGAGAAACTGTTTATATCCCAGGCGATTTTATCCTCGATAATTCTCAATTTGATGGTCTCACAATACTGGGTCTTTATAAACCCCAAGTAAGGTTCTGATTCACAGTCTTTCTCGCTTCCGGGGAACTGCGTCTGAACCAGAAGATTCCGTCCAGCAGTCTTTCGAGTTTTTAAAAAAGGATGGGTTCGCATTTTCCTTGAACACAATCTTACTGAGTCTCGCATATGCTTTCAATGTTCTGATAATAGTCCAACCAGGACCGCCTCTTGGATCGACTTGTACTTCTTCAAGTAGTCCTTATATGGCTGCCAATATTTGGGTCTGTGGTAAATTTTGGGGACCTAACTGGTCAGCTTCTTAAGGTTGAACAAATTCAGGGGTGCCAATGAGGACTTCCGCAAAGTTTTGAATTTTATCGGCTTAATAAGCAGAGTTGGCGGTCTGGCCCTCCTTTTCTTTTAGTACTTCACTGTTCATGTTCGCTTGAACTTTAGGAAGAGGATTTTCTAACAGCGCTGCGAGCTGTTGCTTCTTGTCCCTTTTTGCCTTCTTCTTTTGAACCCTAGAGACTACCTAGGCGAAATATCCTTCCGATTAATAATTTACGATGGAAATTGAAGACAGCGGAGAACCCACATTTTTAGATTTGAATATATTAAGGGAGAAAAGGGGATCCTCTTTGATGTTTAAGGGAAACTCACCCATACCCAATGAACAATTGCGGAAAGTTCGAACCACTGCCCCCCCCAAAATGACTCCATTCTATACAATGATCTACAGACTGTTCTCAGTGCCCTTCAGTACCGAAAAATTTACAATGAAGAGGAGTACATCATCCACACTGAAATTAAGAACAGCTTCCAACCATCACCCATGAAAAAAAAGCTAAACATCAAGAGCTCTGGATGTTGGCATCCTTCGTCAATAACATCGAAATGAACAGGAGATTACATCTCCTAGGCATAGACGCGTCACATGCTTTGGAGATGCATTGTATCCCATGAAGGGCTCTTTCCATGGAGGAGTCTGCTTTAATTGACTGGTCTAGCCACACCTCCCTGAAGGTCAGCTCATCCGAAGCTTTTGTAGATCAGACTGGTTTCGGACGTACAGGTTCTTTCCGCTGTGGCTTCGTTCAAAGTTGAAAGGAGATTGTCTGGTGACCACTGTGGGTGTAATACTTGCTGACGCACCATTGCCGGGTTGATATAGGTCTCTCTTGAACCAGACCCCCCTTTTCGAAAGGTGTTTACTTCACCTACTAACTAAATGCCGCTGATGTGGAGTTGGTAGTGGATGAACTCCTGGACGTGTTAACAAATACTGGAATACAAATCCAGGGTTACGCGGACGACATTGTTTTAATCTGTAGGGGCAAATATGAAGATACCCTATGTGGTAGAATCCAAACTGGACTAAGGATTACTAGTGCGTGGTGTAGGAAGATGGGACTGCGAATCAACCCCAACGAGAAACAGAGGTCAAATATTTGGAAGACACATGTCGGAAAGCCACGAGGGCTCTGATGACTTGCAGATCCATAGCAGGAAAAAAATGGGGTTGCAGCCCGAAGATACTACTTTGGATATATACTGCAATAGTAAGGCCAATGACTACCTATGGAGCGGTAATCTGGGCAGAAAGAACCCAACTCAGCACACAAGCCAGGGAATTACATAAGCTCCAAAGGCTGGTTTGCATGTCTATCTGTGCTGCACTAAGGACATGCCCAACGGCATCCCTGGAGGTCCTTCTGGGATTAACCCTCTCCATCTGCACATACAGATGCAGGCAAGGAGGGCAATATTCAGGATGGCCGGTAGTATGAGTGAGGCGGGGACCTGCCTAAATCGAAGGAAGATCGATATTCTTTCTAGGCGGTATCCCGAATTACTGATACCAAGGGATAACATGACAACGAGGTTTCACTTCGATAAGAAGTTTGAAACACGTTGGAGTAACAAGGCAAACTGGGAGAGCGTGGCTGCGACATATGGCTTAAACCAGCGGCTGATTAATTGGTACACTGACGGATCCCTCACAGCAAAGCGGGCGGGTGCCGGTGTCATTGGTCCAAGGAAAATGTACTTTGAACCAATGGGCAGGTACACTAGCATATTCCAGGCGAAAATATACGCCATAGACAAATCTGCCTCCTTTAATCTGGAAAGGAACTATAGGGGGCAGAACATAGCTATTCTCGTCGATAGCCAAGCAGCGATCAAGGCACTTAGGTCCAACCAGGTGAACTCTAAACTAGTATGGGAATGCCTTGAGAGACTGAATACACTCGGCTCGTCCAACAAGGTCTGGATACTTTGGGTTCCAGGCCATGCTGGGTTGGAAGGCAACGAGGCAGCGGATGAACTAGCCAAGAAGGGAGCAGGGATGCCTTTACATGGGCCAGAACCCTTCTGTGGAATCGGAAACGGTTTCATGGCTATGAATCTAAGAAACGAAGAGAAACGGTTGAGGGAACTATATTGGGCGGGCCTACCAGGGATGGAGCAGTCCAGAGTGCTTATTGGGGATACGAACCCATGCGTACAAAGGAGTGCTTAAATCTCACCAAAAAGAACCTCCGAATCATAGTGGGAATTCTCACTGGTCATTGACGGTTGAACTATCACCAAGGGAAGCTAGGGATATCTACGGACACTGGCTATAGGTTTTGTGAGGAGTATGACGAAACCTCTATACACGTCCTGGGACAGTGTCTGGAACTTGTGCAAAGTAGGTCGAGGCATCTGGGAGAACACTTAATACCAGATGCAAGGCTGAAAGGTCTAGAAGTAGGGAACATACTAAAGTTCCTAACGATTATAGGCCTGCTTGAAATACTATGATCAATAGGTACACTATAACCAGTAAAAAGGGCACAATAGTTCTTCAAGGACGCGGTGCAACTTTCCCTTAATAGAATAATAATAATAATGTGGGTGCTGTTATCACGCGTCAACAACAACGAAATGAACAGAAGAATGGGGAATGTGCATCTCTTAGGTATGGACCCGTCACATAGTGGTGCATTATACCATATCCTAGAGCGCTCTCCGTGGAGCGGCTGCTTCAATTGGTTGATCTAGTCACACCTCTATGAGGGTCAGCTCATGCGAAGTTTTTGCAGATCAGCCTGATTTCAGACGTACCAGTTCTTTGCCCTGTGGCATCCTTCATAGTTGAAAGAAAATTGGCTGGTGATCATTGTGGGTGTAATCCCCGCTATCACGCCAGTGCAGGGCTGATATAATTCTCTCTTTAACTGGACCCCCTTTTCGGAAGGTGCTTACTTCACCTTCGTTGGTCAGAACTATATGTAACTGCGCCCACTTGCATATCCATCTGCTGTCCTTTTGCATCAAAAAAAGATTGTCAAGCATTTTTTCCAATTTAAGCAGTGTCGAACCTAGTGGGGCATAGCAACTGTACACAATACAATATTTACGCTTGCTTACCCAAAGCCACAATCTGTCTATCTGTCTGCCACATATACTTTTCTCAAAAGCAAAATTTAGTAGAAAAGTTGGAATTGTAGGCATCCAAACAAGCAGTGAACGACGTCATTCAGATTCGCAAAATAGGGGAGAAGTATTAATTCTTTTTGCGGAGTATAGTGAAGTGGGGTATCAAATGAAAGGTCTCGATTAGCACTTTTCGAAGCAATAATAACGGCCATGTAAAATTCTATTCCTTAAACAAAGTATTTCACCTCTGGCCAAGCTTTCGCTTAAAATATGGCTGGATTTACGTTCAATATAATTCGCAGTCATGTCGTGTTCTGCGAATTGTATATAAAGGAGCATTCAAAATCTGCGAACCAGTCACGCTGCTCGTAGGTCAGAGGTGAGGCAGCGTCTGACGAGTTGTTTCTGTCCTGGTACGAATCTATAAAGCTGCTACGACATATGGACGATTTGGCAAGTGCACTAAATTGTCTAAACAAACTGATTCAGCCTTTTATCTTCATTTTTCACGCGAAACTGCGCGAATGTACATAACCGAAGGGTGCAATCATTAGCGAAATGCCCTTAAGAGAGCTAGAAGCACTTTCTCTTAATACTCAATCTGCATAACGCATTTCAAATTGCTTCAATTAAGATATCATTGGTTTAATGGAAATTTTCTGCGCCCTTGTTATTATTGCGTGCATTTATTGTTGCACTTCTGAATAATAATTACTTATTCGTGGAGTATCCTCAAGTAAAACGCGAATCGATGGTTCTCACGTGATCAATTGAAGTATGTCAAGTAAATACTGTTCTACTTAGAGGTAGTAATTTGATACAATGAAAGTGGTTAAACTTGATCGTGAAGTAACTTAAGCAAAATCTTGGCAAAAGCACTACAGAACGCTTAAATTTAAAAGTATCTTGACCATCAATTTTAATAATATAATACTGTTAGCGATAGATACATATATACCACAATGGATAATTAGGTCAAGAGAATGATTTCAATGTTAATCTATGCCAAAAGGTGTTAATAGTATATTTTAATATATGAACAAACGACATATTTTCTGATTTAGATATTTTATCTTATATTTGATTTATTTTCGCCTTTTTTGGGATAATGCGAAGACCAATTGACAATATATGTACATGAAAAACTAGTTTCTTATGACGAACTCATTATGGAGGACCAATGTATCTGACGGGAAGGTTAATGGATTAATATAATAAAATACAAAATAAATGTGACACTTCAGAAGCAGCATATGCTGCAGCCATTTGCGTACGTATTGAAAACTGTGATGGTTCCATCGCCATTAACATCGTGGCGTCAAGGTCGCAAGTTGGCCCGTTGAAAGTACAATTGGTTCCGCGCTGGGAACTGTGCAGCGCAGTGCTGTTGTGACCTAATGGCAACCACATAAGAAGCCTCATCAGCCTCTATTACTGGACGGACACAATGATCGTCCTACAATGGTTTCAAAGTCCAACAGCAAAATAGAAGGTGTCTGTCGCCAATAGAGTGAGCCACATCAACTCTACGTCTGTCATTAAACAATAGCGACTTATAAACGGCCAAGCAAATCCAGCAGATGTTGCATCATCATCATCAACGGCGCAACAACCGGTATCCGGTCTAGGCCTGCCTTAATAAGGAACTCCAGACATCCCGGTTTTGCGCCGAGGTCCACCAATTCGATATCCCTAAAAGCTGTCTGGCGTCCTGACCTATGCCATCGCTCCATCTTAGGCAGGGTCTGCCTCGTCTTCTTTTTCTACCATAGATATTGGCCTTATAGACTTTCCGGGTGGGATCATTCTCATCCATACGGATTAAGTGACCCGCCCACCGTAACCTATTGAGCCGGATTTTATCCACAACCGGACGGTCATGGTATCGCTCATAGATTTCGTTATTGTGTAGGCTACGGAAGCAGATGTTGCATCCCCTAGAATTTTCCCGAAATTGTTAGTTAACGATAGATTGTGGTGGATGGACCGGACTAGCTAAGTGAACATCAGCACAAGTGGTCAAAATCGAAAGTTCCTTCCAACGAAGCTGTCACTAAGAATTGCGGCAAAAAACCACATGCTTGACGATCTCGAAGACAGCAGAGAAGAGAGATTCTCTTGATTAACAAAGACCGCTAAAGTGATTGCGTATTGCAGGAGGTGGAGGACAACCCCCTGTAACTCATTTTTGAAGGCAGATGATCTCCAACAAACGGAAACCACTCTTATTACGATGATCTAGCAAGAGGCATTTCCAGATGAAATCGATTTACCCAAAACCAACAAACCCTTGGCATGAACTAGTTCGCTGATTAGCTGAACATCATTCCTCGATTCCAACAATTGATGGGAGAACTACCGTACGAACGAGTACAACCCGGCAATCCCTTTGCTCGAGCTGGCGTCGACTTTGCTGGGCCGAGCACGATTAAATGAAGTAACCGAGCTAAGACCACCAGAGCATATATAGTTGCGTTTGTACGTCTGCCCGTAAAGGCTGCACATCTTGAACTCGCTAACGATCATTGCAAGGAGGGGTGGGTGTCTCACCTTGATAAGGGCCAATAGCACCAATTTTGTACGCGTTGTCAAACTGTTGTATGAGGCGGCAAGAAAGATGATTGATGCAGCACAAGGAAAACTAGCAATAAAAAACATCAATTGGAAGTTTATTCCACCGGGAAGTCCCCAGTTTGAAGAGATTTGGGAGGTAGCATTAAAGTGTCATTTGGTCGAATCCATCGGTGCGCACTTGTTATACGTGGAAGAGATGTTTACACTGTTAGCACAGATCGAAGCATGCATGAGTTCGAGCCCCTTTGACACCATTGAGCACTGATCCACATGACCTCACCGCTTTGACTCCTGGTCACTTTTTGGCAAAGGAACATCTTCTTGAATTACCAGATGCGGAAGACAACGTAACTAAAAAATGGCAATTAATACAAAGGCTCAAGCAGCAGTTCCGGCAGCGATGGAGTCTTGAATATTTAACGCAATTACAGCAACGACCAAAATGGTTTAGTGAAAATCGGAAAATAAATGGGGATGATCTAGTCCTCATTAAATATCAAATTTATAGTAACTGTCTAATATGCCCTAAAAGCTCAATCATCAATTTACGGATCATCATGGTAGCCCGTCCCAGAGGACTTATATCTTCGTCACGAAAACTTGCACAAATTATTAAGTGATGGATCCGGCCATCGAGTTCCGTCTGCAGATACAGATCTCGTATTTATAGCTCTTCGATAATAAATATTGATAGAACGACACTTTGGTTCCATTAATCCTTGAAATTATCCACTTTTATTATCCCATCACAGGGAGTAACCCGAGCTAATTCTTGATTTCCGCTCCTGACTTCTGCCCAGGTAAATATTAAGGGCTTCTTGAATGTCACTTTCTTTTCCACAGTCCACCACTTCAAGAGGTTTCCTAGGTATAAATTCTAACCCAAAATAATTTGACTCCCTAACAAGAGACTGGAATATTTGTCAATAAGCAAGAAATCAAAGAAATATTGGGTTTCGCTTTCATAGGGTATCTGTTTGAAAGCATCATTGCAAGTGAACTTAAAGAAAGATCGGGGGATGGAGGACCAGCAACCAAGTGACTAGAATTGCACCTTGGCCATTTAAGCATTAGGGTTATTTTTATCGATATCTTTTCTTGCCCCGGAGTTACCTGGCTCGTGCCTAAAATCTCTTCTTCGCTCCACTCCAGATTTCACTTCACTCTATAAATAAAACAGGCGTTGAAATTGTGTGCGGTCCACGTCCGACAACAATTTATCGATTGGGCGGCGTAATTCGATAAACAGAAGGTCAATTTTATTGAATCAATTTTTGGAAGTAAGCACAAGCTGCCACGGCGGCTTCGGAAAGTACTAACCGAGACCTTTTGTTTGATACCCCACATGACTATATTTGGCGAAAAACAATGTACACTCCCCTTTTGCATGTATGAGCCCCCCCCCCCCCCCTGAATTCAATGTAGAAGGTTTTACACAAAACCATGAAAAAACCAGCTAGTAAAGGCCATCCACATTTGTAATCAAGCCAATGCGCCACGCACATATGCTGTATTATTCTGAGTTGTTAGTTGAGAGGTTGAGGTGTTCGGTTTTATATAGCCTCATTTTGTCCTTGCAGTTGATTTAGCCTTATTGTTGCTTTTATTCTGCTAAAGCACTCCACTCAAGTTTTCTACGGATAAGCTCACCAGGCGCCTGTCAGTAAATAAGACATTTCACCTGAATCACTTGTTGATGGATCTGACGCTTGGTGACCGCCTCCCCAGCCAGCGACGTCTACCCGAAGCGTATCAACACGTCTTCTTGCACTGTACGACCCCCTACGTAGGCGCATTTATCTGATAGACACAGGCACAGAAGTCTCACCTGTCCCCATCTCCAGACCCAACAATCTATTTCCTCAACTTACGGCTACAGGCAAGCAAACGTGAGTCTTTGCTTGCTTATGACCTTTTCGTGGCACTTCATTTTGGCTAACATCATTGTCCCCATATCAGGCGTAGACTTCCTGTGTCACTATGCGCTGCTGGTAGATATGCAACATAGGTCCCTGATAGACACCACAATCTCTCTCCGATCGTCAGGAAAAAAATCAACCTGTTCTAACAACAACACCCTTTCTGTCATTTTTGAGGACGTTGGCAATCCACGCATTAGCGCACTCCTCCAAAGATATATACCGGAACATTACTACCGAATGTAGTCTCTCTCAGTCAGTTAAGCATGATGTGCATCACCACATCAAAACTACTGATTTCCCAATCTTACCGAAGGTGCGTCCTCTATCACCCCAGGAGCTTGCCGTTGCGCGGAAAAGTTTGATCAAATACTTAAGCAGGTTCCAACAGCATCTCCCCTCGAAATGGCGAATGGCAACTTTGTGAAGATTATAGACGCCTGAATGCTCAGGCGATTCCTGACCAGTACCCGATTTCACTCATCCAAGACCTTGCCAAGCAAGCCCAAAACGATTTCCTTCAACAGGCTGAAGCCTTTCTTCCAGGATGCTGAAGCGAGAGTGCCGGTCGATCGCGGTTAAGTAGCCTCGCCACGGGTTCTCTTGCCGAAACCCCTAGGTTTCAGCTGAGTACGGAGAGCTGTGACGGAGCGATACCCAGCGCAATCTGTCACGAGGCTGATTGGAAGTAGGCTTTGCCGGCTCGGTTGACAATTTTGGAAATTGAAAAAATAAAAGTATTTGAAATGATTATTTATTAAGCTTACTAATACCGATATTTCGGGAACAGCTTTTAGTTTCTCCAAAATACTTATCCTCCCTAGAGAATTTCAGAAATACCCCCTGTTCACACTGTAGAAAGCTTTCTAGAAATCTATACAGGGCAGATAGAGCGAGGACTAAACTGTGTTCTATAATGGCCCGAAGGGTGTTGAAGGGGTCGTTTCAAGTGGATCCAGAATAAAAGCTAGTCTATCCCCACCTTGGTCGGGTTTTTTAAAACTTGTCTGGTCAAAAAAGTTTCATAATCCTTGATGGTAGCAGGGATTGCATTAATGGTCATTTTGAATTTGATGGCAGGAGCGATATTCAAGTGGAAGTAAGTGACAATCAAATGTTGTCCGTCTCGAGGCCAATGTCAATGTCAATTCTTTTTTTCACAAAATTCTCGGTTGGCATTTGGCTAGGTGACCAGACCCTTAGCGGGCCAGTCTGTCAGTTTCCGCAATTATCAGCGAGGTTTGAATACCCTCGCACCCACAGAAGTGTTTCATTCAGTCGCCCAAGTTTCAGCAGTAGTTAGAGCCACCTCAGCACCAGCTGGCTTGATATAGTGTTGCTAACTACCCTATTATCGATCGAAAAATGTTGTCAAGTAATGATCCAGATTTAGAACGAATGTACTAGCAATTTGAAGTAAACTGACTCTGAACAATATTTCGCTTCGGCAGGAGTGGACGACTAGATCTCCTTTTCAAGTAACCTCGGAGCAGACCGAAAGAAGACTGAAGACACTGCTCGGCCGCCAACTCATACAGAAACTTATCTACTTAAAATGGAGATATTGGGATTTAAAGTTTTTCTAAAGATATCTCCAATTTGTTTTCAAAATTTTCCCAAATTTTTAAACCATATCATTTTGCCTTTACCCTGCTCATCATTTTATAACTTTTTTCGGTCCTAGGTTCAGTCTGGATGGAACTGAGATACTGACGTTGAAAACTTTTCAAAACATTCCTCCATTTTTCCCAAATATTTCAGTGTAGATCGATGGTCAAAATATCAGAGATTCCCTCTCCACATGCTCTACATTTTTTTTAACCGAACATAGTCATATAAGGAGGTCATCTCTTTCACAGATCTGTTCGCAGAAGCTACTCAATCAAAATGTCTGAAATCTGAAAATGTTAAACTGGGGCTATTCCACGTCAATATTCCCCTTGTGCTTCCACATTGGAGTAACACATGGAGAGGAGAGGAGACGTTTATAGTAATGCTGACTATGTTATGCAACTCCTGAAAGGAGGAGGAAGAGAGAGAAAGGAACTGGCGACTCAGAAAAGCCGACGTGTGAGTCGCAAGCAAACTAATATTCATATAGCAAATTCCGCAGAATAGTTATAAGTGAACGCAGGCTTCACGAGAAATTCTGCGGATGCAAATTATAAAGCCTTACCCTGATTTTGCTGCTGACAATCCCTTAGGTTTTATGTTTGTAAAATAAAATGGTCTCTTGCCTCTATAAATTGAGCTACGAAAAAAACCATTTTTAATGCAACCTCAGTGGAACGTATCAATCGAGTCTTGCCCGTTTGAGATTGAGCGTGTCAACTCATTTTATCGTTTTTGCTCTGAAAGTTTATTAATGAGAGAGAGGGAGATAACATAAAAAGCTTAAAGCTCTATCGTGCTATCTCTCCCTAATACATAGGGCCTTATGGAGAGGTACACCACTTACTACTATAGTACTAAGGAATTCTGTAAAGAGAAAACAGCTACACTTTGAAGTAGTTGTTTGAATCTGCGAAATACGTTTCATTAGTTCAGTTCAGGTTGCTCAGGATATATTATCTTATCATCACTGACCAAAATGTGTTACGAATTACTTTCGAAGAAAAGGAAAGAAAAATAAAACCGGTGTTAACTTCTGTCCCCTAAAGATCCTTTATTCTAACAGCTACCCACCATTTAACTGAGTCGAAGTCAAAATTTTCAACAAAATTCTTGTCCGTACACAAGAGCTTGTATCGTGATATGTCTAAACAATACTTGAGGTCCTTTTGAGAACAACCCTGCGGTCATCATTTATCGTGTTTACCATTACTCCCAAGGAATGTGGAAAGTTAAATACTTCGATAGCAGTATTGAATGAAAACTAATGAACAGATATTAAGTTTTCAATACCCAGCATAACTGCCGCGATTTCCATACAATTCACAACATCAGCCCTCCCTTTTAATATCCTTCGTCTAATTTACTAAACATCAAGCCAACTACCCAATTCCTCTTTATCAAACCATTTCAATCTCACATAGCTGACAGGTACCCATGTCTATGCAAATTCTTCACATAATGGAGAGATAACATCGTGGAAACCCATGCCCGCCCCACGCGTTAATGTCGGCTCGAAGCTTGCAAGTGAATACAAACAGTAGTCACGTGCCGAATGGAATTAGAGAGTACATCAAATGGGAAGTCCTTTCATCGATATCGTAATTAAGTTCTCCCTTTGGCAACGTTTTGTTTGCTCGGCATTACAGTAAAAATTCAGGCTCCCGATGCGCTGTATTCCTCCGCATAGTCCTGATCCTGGGCATAGTGTTTTCAGGAGCGGCACTCACTGTTCTAATACCATGTCCCGACCGTAGACAGTGGTACTCGAATAAATCCATCTGAAATCCAGGCATGTAATGAAATTTTTTTTTCATCCATCTCAAGAGCTTGAGGACTGAACTCTCTGATGATTTCGCTGGTTGCCTTTGCTGAATGGTCTGCATGCTCGGTATCTCTCTGTCTCTCACAATGAACGATTTCCAAGGAGTCGGACAAATATTTACACAAAAGTCCCAACGCTTAGGAGACGAAATCCTGATGGAACCAACGCATTCGAATTTTATTAATAACTTTTGGGAGCTTCCCGGAAAATGAGAAGAGACTTGGACTATTGATTTTAACCCGGGGTCGGTGGATTATTGGAACAATCTTTGCTCGTTCCAGTCCTCAGAACGACTTTAAATTTCATCCCCAGAGACTGACCCACATTTAGATAGCTTCATTTTGATATCATCGACAGCTTCATGAGGAGACGAAGGTTTCCTTGAAATCGCTGCCAGCCATAAGCTCCAATTTTACTACGAAGTGGATTTTCCGCTCATATACTCCTGACCCATCAGTCGTTGCCTAGGGGTTAAATATAAATTTTCATTTATTTATTGAAAAATCGATAAATCCTGATGATGTGTCCATCATAATTATATTTGAGGGAGAATTGAGACAATGGAGGAAGCGTGGCACCTCGACGTGGTGCTCAGATCGAATAATTGCATCTGACATAGATTCTCTTCAAATTTAATTGAGGGAATGTCGTTGCCTAGTTGACACGTTTCCCAGTCGAATGGGGGAGGCAAATCGATCGGTTACCATGGCTTTCCCGATGGAGATGTTCGAAGTTTCAATGCCATCTCTAATTAGTGTTATTTCAGATTAGAATTTTGCTGATGAATGCTTTTCCCGACGAAGAGTCTTAAGTTGAACTTTGAAGAAGGAATATTAAGGGATGGAATCGATGGATGCATTACGATAATGGGGCTTGATTCTGCTTTGGGTCCGTTAGTGTTCTGGAATTTTTCAAAGTGATTTCGCGACTAGCGTAAATGAGGCAATTTTCACATCAAAAGAGGGACGAAGGCAGCTACAGTTTTGTATCCGGGTAGAGGGAATTCATCAAAGAGAAAGTCCCAGGGAACAGAGCCCTGACCCAGAGACCTACCTGTTATACAGCTTGGGACTAAAATAGTTGAGCTGTCCGAATTCATCAAGGACAAGCACACATGCACCAAGCCATTAAGAACATGGTGAGAGCCATCAGGGTGCTTTACAATAGGTCTCAGGAAGAAGTAAGAAAGCCTAAGGAAAAACCGGATATTCCAGCCCCAACAGTGTCACAGGCGACCCAAGTGACACCAAAGCACAAGGTCACCGATCATGCGAGACAAAGAGGGCGAAGCTTTGGTGAATCAACAGGCACCAAAAAGGAAGAAAGGAGTCTCGACCAGTCCAACAAACGGAACTAAAAGTTCAGAAGGGCCCAAAGTGCCCAAAGTAGGAGCGTCGACTTCAGTCTTTGTCCCGTTCACAAGCGGGGTCGGCTCGTCGTGATCGGCTTCGCCATTTGGCTCTATCGAATGCCTGATCTTGGTGCGAAACCGAAAGAAAATAAAAGCGGTGGTTGGACGAAGGTCCTGAACAAGAAAAGAGACAAGAAACCAAAGATGCGAATTCGCCCGGAGGCAATTGTAATCTCCAGCAAAGGACATCTAACGTATGCGGAGATACTGAAGAAGGTGAAATCTGACCCCGACCTAAAAGACCTAGGCGGAAATGTCAGCAAAATCCGGAGGACCCAGTAAGGGGATCTCATGTTTGAACTGAAAAAATCCAGCGGGGGGAAAACTGACAGCTTTCGTAACCAAGTTTTAAATTCACTTGGGGAGAATGTCGCGGTTCGTTCCCAAAAACATTCAATGCAAGGATCTCGATGAGGTAACATCCAGAGAAGAGATCTGCACTGCCTTGAAGGAACAATTCAAGTTGGAGGATTTCAGGGAAGAATCCATCGTGAGCCTAAGAAAGGCTTATGGCGGTACTCAAATGGCCACAATGCGACTGCCAGTGGAGTCAGCGCAGAAGTTGTTGGCCGTGGGGAAGGTTCGAATTGGATGGGTTGTTTGCCGACTAAGGGAACAGATCTCCTTAAAAAGGTGCTTCAAATGCCTAATGTTTGGACACTTCGCGAAGGCATGCACTAGCGGCATCGATCGGTCCGATCGATGTTGAAGATGTAGGAAAAAAGGACCTATTGCCAAGGAGTGCAATAGAGACCCCAAATGCATTCTGTGCGAAGGAAAGGAGGGAAGGGATAACCGGCATATTGCCGGAAGTGGTAAATGCCCAGAATTTAGGAAGGCGTTAACTGCGGTGAAAAAATGAGGTTAATACAAATAGACCTTAATCATTGCAGGGTCGCACAAGATTTGCTTGCGCAGACCGCTTACGAATCCGCGATAGAGATTGCTATCATTAGTGAACCGTACAGAAATCTTGACGGTGGTGTATGGGTCACAGATTCGACTGGTGAAGGGGCGATATGGGCGTGCGGTTGTCAAGCCATACAATATAGCATGGGTCAGGCGGCTAGAGGCTTTGTGTGGGCAAAAATATGCGGTATATTCATGTATAGCTGTTACGCCCCACCGAGCCTCACACTGCCCGAGTTTGAAGAACTGTTAGACGATCTTGTTCACGATGCAAAGGGACGGAGTCCAAAGGTGATAGCCGGTGACTTTAATTCGTGGGCTATCGAGTGGGGCAGCAAAGAGACTAACGCAATGGGGCGGTGCTTATTAGAAGCATTCGCCCAGTTGGATGTGGTTCTGGCCAACGAAGGCGATATAAACACTTATCGGAAAGGGGGAACTGGGTCAATTGAAGATCTGACTTTTATCAGCCCTGCGTTAGCACGTAACATGTCCTGGCAAGTTAGTGAGGACTTCACGTACAGCGACCACTAGGCAATCACCTTTGAACTAAGAATGGAGCCACAAGGCAGGAGACCCGCACCCCGGAAGCCAAAATCCAAAAGAACACCAGGATGGTATGCAAAAGCGATGGATGAGCAAACATTCACGGATAGAGCTCTTCATGTTACACAAAGCATCTCTCAGGCATGTGACGCGTCGATGCCTAGGAGATGTTCATTCCCCACTAGAAGACCCAATTATTGGTGGAATAGTGAACTTGCCAATCTTCGATCGATTTGCCACAGAGCCAGACGAACGGCTCAGAAGGCAATAGGTAGGATCGATCAGGGGCAAAAGGAGCATGCCTATAGGGAAGCCCGCAAGAACCTCAAGCTTGCCATCCAGAGTAAGAGGGAATATTTTAAAGAGCTCTGTTTGGTAGCGGACATAAATCCGTGGGGTAGCGCCTATAAAATTGTGACAGGGCAATTCAGAGGCCGATCATCTCCGCAGATCACCTGCCCTATGCTCTTGTTGAAAATAATCCAGGAGTTATTTCCCCAGCAAGAGGGGGGTGCTGACACCTTCCAGCACCCCCTGAATGTGACGCCGATTCCACCAGTCACCAGGGACGAGCTGCTAGAGATCTGCAGTCGAATAGGCGATAGTAAAGCCCCGGGTCTTGACAGCATACCGAATAAGGCTCTCAAACTTGCCGACAAAAGTAGACCGGATATGTTCGCGGAGCTGTTCGAAACGCGCATGTCCGAGGGTATCTTTCCAGCGACGTGGAAGCGGCAGAAGTTGGAGTTGCTGCCTAAGGCTGGCAAACCGCCAGGGAAACCGTCCTCCTATAGACCCATATGTCTTCTAGGCACTATGGGGAAAATGTTGGAGCGGGTTATTTATAATAGACTACTCCCAGTCGTCGAGAGCCAAGGCGACCTTTCAGATAGGCAGTATGGGTTCCGTAAAGCCAGATCAACCATTGGTGCCATCAAAATGGTTAGTGGCTTGACCGAAAATGCAATTCACAGAAGGGGTTGTACCAGCAAATATTGTGTGGTGGTCACCCTGGATGTGAGGAATGCATTGGACTCAGCCAATTGGAACCTTATACGAAAGTCTCTGGCGACGATTGGTGTTCCCACCTACCTCGCCGCTATTATAGATAGCTATTTGCATGAGCGAACATTGTGATATAATAATTGTGGACCCAAGGAGTACATTGTCTCCGCGGGTGTCCCACAGGGCTCTGTACTGGGCCCACTACTGTGGAACATCATGTACAATGATGCGCTTAACCTTCCGGTTCCGGAGGAGGCCACGGTGGTGGGTTACGCCGATGACATAGCACTGGTTGTGGTCGCAAAGCATCTCGAGGATGCTGAGTTTTACTCAAGCGAAGCAATCAGTGTTATTTAGGCTTGGCTGGAGAGTGCTGGATTGGCACTCGCTGAGGAAAAGACGGAAGCGGTCCTCATCACTAAGCGCCGCAAAAGAAATTGCGCCTGCATCAGAATCGGGAACCGTATCATCACTTCCAAGCCGGCCATCAAATTCTTGGGGGTGATGATAGACGGAAAACTCAATTTTAAGCAGCACATAGAGGATACTTGTAAAAAAGCATCCACCACGAGTATTTCTCTGGCAAGGGTGATGCCGAATGCAGGAGGCCCGCGGCATACTTGCAGGCTGCGCATAGCTCTATCATGCTGTATGCAGTCCCAGTTTGGGGAAAAGCACTGCAGGTTTTAGGCAATACACATAAACTGAGTGCGGTCTACAGAAGAACATCCCTAAGAGTGTGTTCTGCCTTCAGGACCGTTTCAGACGATGCAGCGTTCCTCATCTCGGGAATGATGCCAATTGACATCCTGACAATCGAAATGATGAACATTTATAACAGCAGGTCCATCTCTCCCTTATCGCAGGTGAAAAAAGCTGAAAGAGAGCGATCTATAAGCAGATGGCAACAGCGATGGGACCAGTCAGAAAAGGGTCGTTGGACTTACAGGTTGATCCCTTCCATCAGGGAGTGGCTGGAGAGAAAGCGTGGGGGAGATTATAATCTCACCCAATTTCTCACCGGCCATGGAGGATACCTGTACAGGTTTAATTGGACACCTCGTTTAATTATCCAAACTGCGACGAGGTCCCAGAGGACCCAGCGCACGTATTCTTCCAATGTCCTTGGTTCGTGGAAGAAAGAAGAGACCTAGAGGAAACCCTAGGTAAAGTGCTATCACCGGAAAATTTTGTTCGGAGTATGGTAGCTTGCCAGGAAGACTGGGATGCGATCAATTTCATGATCGCAGTGATCCAGGAGAAACTGCGAAAAGCAGAAGAAGTGAGGACGGCGCGGTTACGAACCCCGCGGGAAGACAGAAGGAGACCTAGCTAAAGTAGCCTTAGGAAGTTGGCCAATGGGAAGGTGCTACCCTGTTGGTAGAGTTGCCGGATTAGTGGATTTGGATGATTCTCCGTTCTTTCGAAAAACCGTTCCACCAAATTGAGAACGAATTCTCGAAGAGGTTGTACCTTGGCGCGCCGATACACTTCGGCGTTTCTTCCAACCTTCTTGGTCTTTCAATTATAGGAAAGACCAGTGCAGTGCCTTAAAATCCGGCGTTCGAATGCCTCACATTTGGACATGGTTCCGGTGGAGCAAGTGATCCACGTAGGCGCTCCATAGCAGATAATGGGTCTGATCAGGGTCTTGTAGAGAGTCAGTTTGGCCTTGGTGCTGAGTCCTACCTTCTTGCGAAGAAGAAAGCAGATCCTACTGAGTGCACCTCGTGCCTTACCGATAACGAGCTCAAGATGGGGCTTGAACTTAAGGAGTTCGTGAAGTTTAACTCCTAAGTACTTAATGGTCTGGGAATTGCTCACTATAGTGTTTCCGATCTTCATTTTTAAACGTTTAGCTTTTCTGTGGATTCCTCTAGAACCTAGGTATCTAGCTTTCCTCCGAAAGGTCCAGAATTGCGGAAACTCGGGGAAGTTGCCTAATTACGTAATTAGAAATTTCGTCAGGTCCGGCTGATTTTTAACCGTTTAGGTTTGAGGTCAAGGCGGTGAGTTGTGATAAACTCAGGAAATGTTGCGAATCCGTTGGTTTTACTGAGGAGTTCGTTTGGGAGAATGTCACTAGCTTATTTGAATGCCTAGAGACGGGATTGGCGATAGTGGTTTCAACCATCGACACTATTGCCTGGTTACTTTGAGGCGGAGGGGTATTGAGCTGAGACTCAAATGATTCCGCAAGGACATGCGCCTTTCTGGCGTCTCCGCAGATTGGTTCCTGACTTGAATTTGCCCCAATCAGTGTGGGTGAATGATCTGATGGTTACCTTAACTCGCTTCTGCTGTTGTGAAGTTGAGGCCATTTTGAGTTCAAGTACAGAATGGTCGGACATGCCTGGGAAAGTTTTACAGGAACTTACCTGAAAACTTTGCTTGGTTTCATCAGACAGCAGGAAAAAGTCAATGATGGATTGACTAGCGGGTGTTGTCGGCGAATTCGGCGAGACCACCTCAATGTTGGCTGGCGTGAAAGGGTCGTGGATCCATTTAAATTTTCTGCCTTATCACGCCAGGATTTGTGCCGTGAGTTAAAGTCGCCACCGAAGATAAGATATTCTGATTTTAACTGGAGATCGCCCAAGGCCTTTGTGCTGTATCCGGTGAAATTGACATTATATCTATGGCTTAGATGAGTCTCCGGAACGCAAAATATGTCTGCTTTCAGAGTGTCAACCAACGCTTGGGCAGTGGCACGTTGTACATGTGAGACCAGGGACGCGGAGTTAAATGTGATTATGTTTAACTCCATAGATTCATTAACAGTTGGATTGCGGCAATCTGTCGCTGTTCATACGTCTGGGCGGAAGCGAGACTTTCGATCAAGTTCCTGAAGGCCAGTTTGTTGCCTTGTTGAGCTTGAGGTTCTGCAGCTCTAGGAAGAGTATTCCTAGCTGCTTCGGCGTACGATACGCCTGGCCGGGACAAGCTTTGTGACATCTGTGTAGCCGTTTGCTTGGTCTTTGCGGTTTCCGCATTCTTTTTTTTGCCCTGCCAGTCCCTTCTGGCAATCATATCTTTGTATCTCGGGCATCCGCGGTAGTTGGCAGGATGTCAGGTCTGGCCGCAATTGCAGCAATGCGGTGTCTCCGCCGATGGTGTGGGACATTCCCCGCGAACATGTTTTTTGCGCACTTCACGCACCTGTGCACAATAGAACAGTTGATGGCGATGTACCCGAAATTCTAGCAGTTGTAGCACTGCACTCCTTGGATTGGCTTGACTTTCTCAAGTGAAATCTTTTGGTGAAGTATATATTTAACTTTATATACTTCACTGAGCTCTTGGGAGGGCTCGAAAGTAGCTATAAAAAGTCCTTCATCGGGAGCGTCGGATTTTGGCTATGTAGAAGCTATGTCTGCTCGCCTAACTAGGTTTCCAACGCTTTTCAATTTGGGCTCCCAGGTTTTATACGCTCCTTTTTATAATTCCCAAAACACGACAAGGGTACGAATTATATCCAAAGTAAATCCGTTCACAGTTCGATCCAAAGCGGACTTAGTACTCTTTAATCCTTGAAAAAAGTTAATAACATATTTTTGGGCAAAACTATAAAATTATCTTTAGAGGTGAAAAGAGGTGGAAGAGATCCCCCATTATTCCAGAGGAAATTATAACACAATTGTCACAAATATCACTGATTACCCGCCAACAGAAACCCCATAACATAAAATCACCGATCAAATCCCTAACTCCCCCCGGCAAAGTATCAAATCAATGCGACAAGTGAAAATGGAAAAGCCACCCCCAACACTTGAAATGGAACCATCAAATATACTCATTCTGCGGCAGAATCCTAAGGTACTCACAACTTAACGGTTGCCATACAAATCGACATTGCATAGGAAAACATATCGCAAATAGGGTGAGGTGCAGTGAATTGCGAAAAGTGTTCGTGTGTAAATGCGATAACACGAATTTTTAAGGGTGCGGAGGTAAGGCAGGGTTGGAAAATCTTCGCGCTATTGCGAAAGCTGGAAATGAGAACAAGGTGATATCAATACGGCAAGGAGTGATTTTGCACAATTATGTCTTGAGTTGAAACAGTACGTTGACATACTTGCGCCATTATCCTTGAGCGGGTACGTTTGGATGTGGCAGATAGAGTAGGGAAACTGTCGAAATTTTCAAGGAGTTTTCCCCACGCGAAAAATTCTTTCACACAGGAAATATTGTGTTCGAATGCGATAGTCGGATTAAGGCAGCTGGGGATGTAGATAGTACATTCATACTAATTTGGAGTTAATCCAGTTCATCGGCGGAATATACACGGTCCTGATATTACAGGAGCACACGTCTACCCTAATATGGGGGGCCGAATTCAAAAGAGTAGAATCATTTTTGATGTGATATTTTATTTCCGCCAAAAACCTTGTATTAATTTTATTCCTATTTCCCGCAAATAATGAAGACTTAACCGATGTGCATTGAATCCTAAATTCAGTGGAATCTCCTTTCACAGTCCTGAACATCAGGACCTCCCTTCATAGTCCCAACAAAAGACCGAACCCACTTCCAACCCACCATACCCACCTGACTTCATCCTATAACGTCCTCATTCATATAAATAGTGAAAAATTGTTAAAATAAGTCTCACGTTCTATTTTTGAATGTTTCCTAAAAGTGAGTATACGAGTGTGGCCGCACGTGGCAGAATAATGTGCTACTTTGAAATATGGCGTAATATTTCAATTTGACTGAGAGAAATACATCAGCCGTGGATGAACGTAAGAAGCTTTATAAATTCTTTGTCGCTTGAATAAAAACATGATGTAATCAGTAATGCAATCCTTTGGCACTAGAAAATTGCATTCAATATGTCCCCCAAGGTCCTGAGGGTTTAGCGTGAGTTCCTTCTCTGTATGCATATACCCACTGTCCTCTTTGGACACGGATTGATTTGGTGTGACTATGCCAGTGTCCCGCCTTGACTAGACTGGTGGCATTCGTACCAGTCGATGTGAGATTTATCTAACACCTTTGCCTCAACTAAGGGTTACAGCGCCTGAGCTGTCAAGCAGGTCCACGTTTGGGCTCACAAGGAACTTTGCCCGCGATATTGGTACTATAAGACTCCCACAAAAGCGCCAACCGCAAATAACTAGACCGAAAACATAACTTCCTGGAGTTCCCAGAGAGCCATCTTGGTTTCTATGGTACTATATATCCTCCGCGGTTAGAGTTCCTCAGGTAAGAACCTTGTAAAATCGGATCTAATAACCCTCCTCGATTACGTGGAGCTGGTACTCCCCAACGACTAGACTACAATTAGATCGTGCGCAAACCGCTAAGAAGCCTTTCCATCAGTCACATGCCGCCCTGAGTACAACACAAGGAGTCACAGGACAACACTAACTCAAAACAGTCTGAGCTGGTAGCTGTGATTGAAACAGCGTCCAGGAACTTCGTCCTTCGTCGGAACGCTCCATATTCGCATGGATTATCCCATCGAAGCGTATCACTGCAAGCAAGGCACTAGCTAACACCGAAGATATGGTTCGCTGTTGAGGAAAAGGCAACAATACCTTTCTGTCCTACACCGTCATCGAAAACTAGAACAACAGAAGTGACCTATACGTCAAACACACAACAAAAAGTCCCATATATATGAATCTAGGACCTCTCCTGCTTCGACTGTTTTCACATCTCATAATACCCCCCAACATATGCTTCATGATCTGTGCGGGGTCCAGTACCTATCTCCCGAGATTGTGACTCTCAAGTAAGTCACTTTCTTCCGATATTACAACAATGGTTCATTCGATTTGAACGATGTCAAACAACAGAAGTTGGGCTTCAACAACATCGCAACCGGTTTTTCCGTTGAGGCCGCAACACCAAATTTTTAAGAGCGCGCATTAGCAATGCACCTTTATTCAGTATCCCGGTACACTTGCCTCTTTAAAAATTCGCGTAAGCAATGCAGTGATTCACTGAACTAAGGTCACCCAAAAGTTTATCCATCATTAGGCTCCATTCATATTCATCCACACACGCTCTTTGACGCTCTGGACGAATGATTTCCTATCATGGAAGAGAGAGGGAGAGATAATTCTGGTAGACACACTCAACAAATTTGGACAACAGAGTGACTAACTTACGTAGTCAATTCGACAGCCGTACTACCTTTTTAAAGAAAGATGGGATGTTTCCACCAAAAGTCGTTGGACCATAATCCTCTCTAAGATATTGCCAAAAGCCGAAAAAAGAGATATGGCCTTGTACGACCGAACATCTTCCGCCGACTTCAAGAGAACAACAACCTTGGCGGTGTTCCGGAAAGCAGGGAAGTATCCCTCCAGTAAGTAAAACTCATGCAATCATTAGACATGAAATAGGATGACCCGCCAGACGGGGCCAGTCATTCAATCCCAGCCAGGCGACTGCCGAGACCTGAGCCTCGCATGCTTTCCTCGATGTCACAAGACGGCAAATTTCCTCCTCAGGCTCAGGTCTCGAAAACAACTCAAACAACAAAGCACAAACTCTATCACGCCATGTCAACATAAGGTCTCTGTACACCTTAATGCCTGCGCTGTGATTTCGTTCCCCTTTCCATATCGAGTGCGCTTTTCTCCAAGTGTCATCACTGTGTTCACCGACGAAACGCCTTCAGTCTTCTTCCTTCGACAGCTTCAAAAACTTTTTGTAAGACGATCTCGCCTGTAAGAGAACCTAAGTTGTCAATATCAACCAGGGGATTAACATAACTTCGATGACGCGTCCTTTGTAATCTATTCCTCTCAGCGTACTGGGAAGAACATAAGTCCACCGCATCACATGCTTCTGAACCCTCTGTTCGAACTTCCTCAGCATGTCATCATTCATGATACACATCTCCACTATCTCATCCGCTGTTAAAAGCACAAGCTCAGAGAGGGGAGAGCGGCTGGGTAGCTCCTCCATCCGTGAAATATATTCCACTCCTTACACCTAAGCCTAATGCCTTGAGAGACTGAATACACTCGGCTCGTCCAACAAGGTCTGGATACTTTAGGTTCCAGGCCATGCTGGGTTGGAAGGCAATGAGGCAGGGGATGAACTAGCCAAGAAGGGAGCGGGGATACCTTTATACGAGCCAGAACCCTTCTGTGGACTCGGAAACGGTTTCCTGGCTATGAATCTAAGAAACGAAGAGAAACGGTTGAGGGAACTATATTGGGCGGGCCTACCAGGGATGGAGCAGTCCAGGGTGCTTATTGGGGGATACGAACCCATGCGTACAAACGATTGCTTAAACCTCACCAAAAAGAACCTCGGAATCATAGTGGAAATTCTCACTGGTCATTGTCGGCTGAACTATCACCTAGGGAAGCTAGGGATATCTACGGACACAGCCTGCAGGTTCTGTGAGGAGGAGGACGAAACCTCTATGCACGTCCTGGGACAGTGTACGGCACTTGTGCAAAGTAGGTCGATACATCTGGGAGAACACTTAATACCAGATGCAAAGCTGAAACTTCTGGAAGTGGGGAACATACTAAAGTTCCTAACGGTTACAGGCCTGCTTGAGATACTATGATCAATAGATACACTATAATCAGTAAAAGGGGCACAATAGTTCTTCAAGGACGCGGTGCGACTTTCCCTTAACAGAATAATAATAATACACCCAAGTATACACTAGCAAATGATCGCCGGTGGGAGGTCAATACTCAGATTCACACCACTATTGACCAGAAGAACCTTCACGGTCATTGTATCTATTCAACAATCTTGGTGATTGAACAAACACCCACATAACGTCAATATCGCTAACACCCCTGAAACTCTCAAATGTATAAATATTTGACGTGACATCCAAACGAACCAAATCGTGCTTCACAAATGTTTAGGACAACACCTACGTACCTACGGTATCAACAAGTGCGCTGGTCAGTCTCGCCATATAGGGCAGATTGCATACGCGTTCATACTCAGGATGAATGGTGCTGTAAGTCATCTGTAGGTGGACAGTACATGCTTTACCAAAATGATCGTCGCAAAAGCCCCACTCATAAGTGAGACCCTCAAAACAAGCGCAATCAAGGTATGTATAACAACGACCGCCTTGGCCGACCCCTGCATTTCTGCAGGTAAGCCACTGATCCAGCCATTGGCTGCCCAAGATTTCTGCAGCATGGCTACGCTAATGCTTTGCTCGGACATATGGTGGCCAAGATCGTGCATCACGACGATTACTCTAGGGCAGTTCAACTGCAGCAGACTGAGCGCTGGCACCCACCTAATCATCATCATCGTTAACAGCGCAACAACCGGTATCCGGTCTAGGCCTACCTTAATAAGGAACTCCAGACATCCCGATTTTGCGCCAAGGTCCACTAATTCGATATTCCTAAAAGCTGTCGGGAATCCTGAACTACGCCATCGCTCCATCTCAGGCAAGGTCTGCCTCGTCTTTTTTTTCTACCATAGATATTGCCCTTATAGACTTCCCCAACTGGATCATCCTCATCCATACAGATTAAGTGACCCGCCCACCGTAACCTATTGAGCCGGATTTTATCCACAACTTGACGGTCATGGTATCGCTCATAGATTTCGTCGTTATGTATGCTACGGAATTGTCCATCCTCATATAGAGGACCAGACATTTTTCGGAGGATTCTTCTCTTGAACGCAGCCAAGAGTTCGCAATTCTTCTTGCTAAGAACCCAAGTTTCCGAGAACTGGCAAGATCATAGTCTTGTACAGTAAGACCTTTGACACTATGGTGAGACGTTTCGAGCGAAACAGTCTTTGTAAGCTGAAATAGGTTCTGTTGGCTGACAACAACCGTACGCGGATTTCATCATCGTAGCTGTTATCGATTGTGATTTTCGACCCTAGATAGGAGAAATTATCAAGGGTCGCAAAGTTGTAGTCTCCTATCTTTATTTTTCCCGTTTGACCAGTGCGATTTGATGTTGTTGGTTAGTTGGTTTTCGGTGCTGGGTAACACAGATGACCATCATTTAAGTAATCAAATGTGCCCTCGAAATCCATGGACCACGGACACCACAGTTTTTCATATGCATTAAGGGGTCGTCAGTAGATCCGCCAGTTGGGAAGCTGGGCTGCCTTTTGGACGCCAGATGGGATATTTTAATCCACAGTCGTCAGACCATAGTCCTTCCCAGGACTTTGTCAGATATACCCTAAACGAACAATAATTACCTGTATCCTCCGCTGGCGATTTCAACAAGCATTCTTCCAGCAGGAAGGAAATACCCCTTTCGTAAGCAACACTCATACAAACATTGAAAATCATATGGAACGGGCCGCCCAACGGCTCGGCACTTTTCGCCAATCTCGCCCCCCCCCCTTTCCAGCTAGATGAATTCCAAGACCTGAGCCCGCCATGCTGTCTTCGATCTCAAATCACTGGAGAGGAGGAATTTTCTACCCTTCTTCAGCGGAATCGCCTAGCAAATACAGAAGAATCTAACCTCGAAAACCCAGTAAGACTCAAACACTATTAGAGATCCTCCATTCACCTTAATGCCGGTAAAGTCAGTATGCTCGCTGACGAAATGCCGCTAGTCTTCTTATTTGACTGCCTCACCAACTTGGTATAATACGATACACCACGCCTCTAAATGAGTCTAGGTTGGTCAACGTCAACCAGAGGATAACTTCGATGACGTATGTTTTGAAGTTTGGAAATCTCTTCCTCAGACGATGAATTTTCCTAAGCTTATTGCGAAAAGCATTTCTCCACCATATGGCGTGCTTTTTAGCCCTTTGTTCGTGCTTCCTTGGCATGTCATCATTCACGATACGTATCCACCCATTTATCATCTCCACTTGCTTATCTACTAACAAAGGCATAAGTTCAAAGAGGGAAGGTCGACGGGATAACTCCTCCATTCAGAAAACATATTCAACCCAGTTACACCAACGCGTTTTCCAACGAATTGACGCAAGTGCAGGATCGACATTCATAGTCACACTCCTTTTGACTAATACGACCTTAATAAGAGTGTGATCACTGGCATTGCATTCATTCAACAATCCCCATGTCTGGACAAACGCCTTTGCTGTGACATTCATACATGAAACGCCTATATCACTGACGTCTCTGGAAACAAATCGTCCTTGACACCCTACATCCCCTACATATACCAAGGTAGCAAGCTGTACGCTGAGCAAATCCTGCCGTGCCACATAGGGGAAGCTGCATTCTCATCCATGGCCAGGGCGAATAGCGTTATACGAAAATGCGTAACCACCTCATCCAAGTACGAGATATACTCCTTCAAATAATATACAGGTGGAGAGTACATGCTTATCCAAAATCATTGTCCGAAAGGCCCCACTATTTGGAGACTGTCAAAACACACGCAATCTAGACGCGTGTTATTTGTAACAACAGCCGTCTTGGCCGATCCCTTGCCAGTAAATACCTACATATTTGCAGAAGGTTCTTGACGCAGCCATTGGCTGCCCTAGATTCTGTGCATCACAAATGTGGTTCTTACGCAGTTCAACTGCAGCATTCTGAGTGATGGCACCTAATGTGGGCATTAAATATACTCTTCTGGCGTAAATAGGGCACAACGTCGGTCTGAACATATGCCCAGGCGAAAGTTCCCGGGATTCACAGTTCCAGTCGTACATTTTATTGCTACATAAAGAGGCCATATTCTTCGCCTGCAGTCAGTAACCCTTTGATCGAATCCTACACACCTAAAACATGCCGGCAGCATGTCATGCAACCAGATCACGGAACTAAAACACTTGACGTACACTCTTTCGGTGGACGTCAACTTGTCCATCACATCCAGCTGTTTTTTTAATAGTAGCATCGCTAACTACCTTAAGATCCGTCCGTACTGAGCTTAGGAACTGACTTCCCGGAATTAACCGAAGGACATCTGGTCCAACAAGTGGTAGTCGTAGATCTGCAGCTTCTGTTCGTCCGTACTAGGGCACCAATGTGCATCATTAACGATGGTACGAAGTACCAACTTCTGGGTTTCCCCCCACCTTCCTACGCTCCTTTTCGGATGACACTTGTAAGGCTACTCCCAGACTTCCTAACTCAAAACTCTGGGACCACCTTACGCATTACCAACTGCACCACTTCCTGAGGCGATGCCTCCTTATTGCGACTTTTTACCAAAATCGACCATGTCGCTGCTTCGGCAGCGCTGGCAAGCGGATGGCAACAGGAGTAACCTATCGCCCACCAGGCGTAGTTGGCACCGCTACATTGTGGGCTAATTGGCCGCCTTTGCCCGTGTTTAATCCATCAGGCTTGTTCTTATACAGAGCCACCTTCTCCGCCATCTTCGTCAGTGCATTGTTGTTCTCCAGGAATATTGTAGGACGAAAAAGCTGACGTCACCGTTAAAACTCTATAATAATCCACTGTCGAGAAAAGATGCTGACAAAGTTGCTGGTAGGAATCAAAGAGCAGTACAATAAGCAGTAGGTATCAATAAAAAGGAGAATTGCAGGATAAAAAATGGGTTCACCAAAGGAGTGGACCTTCTTCCTGGCGGAACATTCAAGCAGACTCCTGCCCAAGCTTCTTACATTACGACTAGTCAACGTGCACACTTAGACTGAAGAAAGGATCCGGACTTTACAGTCGAATCTTATTCAAATCACTACCTTAAACTGACGATACAATATTGCTCGAGGAGGACGTGCACCAAGGAACAAAAGGAAGGCATAGTCCTCATAAGGTCAAAAATAATTATGACTACCTCGCGTTGACTCCGCCTCTATGAGGAATATGATAGTAATTACCATAAGCTTTCCACATTTCCTCATAGGCAAATAAAACTAGCTATTTCCAGATTTATTATGGCCGCTGTCTTTAGAGCTCAGAGTTAAAAATACACTGCAAAGGTTCCGCCTCAGTAGCGCAACAATCAGAATCCGCCTGCCTTAGTAAAAAAAAACCTGTCCGGGTTTTGCGCTGAGGTCGACCAATTCGATATCCCGAAAAGCTGTAGCCAGCATCGCTAGACTTTACCTCTAAATACTCCACTCCTGGATAGGGCTTCTCGGCTACGGCATTTGGTTATCGAAAACAGTTCACAGATGGTTCCTGGAATGTGCGTCCACACTCTTTGAGAACGGTTCTGTAATGTTCGCAGGCTTCTCGAAATTGGGATCGAAGGACCCCACAATGCTCGCTATCTCAAACTTAACTGAGAATTCCTGTTTTATAAGCCAAACATTCCGAGCCTAAAAAAAGTGAGATATTGGCGCTCTGGAGAATACTCGCTCTCTTGCGAGACTGCTCTTTTATACTCTTGGAAGCCCAATGGTATCAGACGAGAAACTGGTGACGAAGTATTGTTGACGGCTACCTCAAGACATATTCGAGCAACCTGGGAACTGGATTTTGACAGTATCTTCACTGCAAGATTTCGGTCCAGGTTCACCAGGATACTTTCTATGAGGAACCATACTCAGTCCAGAAGAAGCCCCCTAAATATGTGATGGGGAGGATGCCTTGGTAACCGTAACAACAAGTTGAAGGTTTTGTAAATTTCTGTTCCCTTATTTTCAATGGTATTGTTCGAACAAAAGGCCTGCCGCAAGGTCAATTGAAGTTTGGCAACAAACCTCGAATCAGATCGAAGAAGTGCCAGCATCGGCCATCACCTGACGGTCACTTATATTCGCTGACTTTCGGCTTCGTCTGCTTCCAGGACGACAGGGTGCCACCTTGTCAAATTCAATAGTGTCGTCTGTCGGCATACTACAAATTCTAAACAACCAAAGTGCCTTTATCTCAGGTGCGGATGAAATTATCGGCGTTATCCAGAAAGGATGTCGCAAGACCAGGCTGACTGCGGAAGCATGGAGGAAGATCGATTAACGTAAGGAGCTGGAAGCAAGCAGGGATAAGCGCGGTTCACTGAAGCTCCGTAAGCATGGCAAAGTACGAGATGTGTTGCTTACTTTCACTGTGACAATAGGAATGCGACTACATTCCACCAGAAGCGGCCGTAAAGGACACTTATTTCCTTATAGTGTATTGCATTATGAAAAAATTGGTAGGCAGTGATAAGTCGTTTGATGGTGGTGTGACGGACGTACCAGGTGTACTCCTAATTAATTTCCGGTTTTTTTTTGTGAATAAAACACATAATTTCAAGGGAACCGTAATAGTTATTTTATTCGAAATATTTTCCATCGCTTTCTACACATTTCTCCCACCTTTCTGGTGATTTGTGAATACCACGCCAGTGGAACTGACTGTCTTTGGAGTTGAACCATTCAGTGAGCCATTTCCGCAAATTTTCGGAGGAGTCGAAGTGCTTCTCAAAAAGTGCGTGGCCCAATGAGGCGAAGAGGTGATAATCCGATGGGGCCAGGTCTGGTGAGTGAGCCGCATGGTTAAGCACCTCCCACTTGAGTTTTTCCAGCGTGTCGCGAACGACTTTCGACTTATGCGGTGGTACATTGTCGTGGAGCAAAATCACCTTCTTCTGCCTTTCTCGATATTCTGGTCGGTTCTCCGCAATCGCTCGGCTTAAATCTTTCATTTATTATTTGTAGCGAACGGGGCTCACAGTTTCGCTAGGTTTCAGTAGTTCAAAGTAGATCACACCGGTCTGGTCCCACCACACACACAGCATAAACTTCCGATCGTGACGATTTGGTCGTACCGTCGATGTCGATGCTTCACCTGGACTCACCCACGATTTGTTGCGTTTAGGGTTCTCCAAGACAATCCACTGTTCATCGCCCGTAACAATTCGATGGAGAAAAGATTCTGTACCGTTGAAGCAGCATTTCGCACGTCAATTTTCGGTTCTCCATTTGTCTCTTGGTCAGTTCATGCGGCACCCACTTTCCACACTTCTGAATTTTTTCCATGGCTCGCAGACGTTTCGAAATTGGTTGCTGTTAAAGTCCCAACGCATCTGCAAGCTGTCGTTGCGTTTGCATGCTTGCAATTCGGCGTCATCAAACGATTTTCGCTTGCCGGAGCGTGCGGCGTCATTTAGGTCGAAATCTCCATTTTTGAATTATCGAAACCACGTTTCACATATTCGAAGTGTTAATGCACGACCGCCATAAACTTCCGCAAGTGTACAGTGGCTCTCGGGCACTTTTTTTACTTGATTGAACATGAAAAGCAATGCATGGCGCATATGCTCGAAATTCGGTACGTACGCCGACATATTTGACGCGCAATAAAAACTTGCTGGAGGAACTTTTTGGGAAAACGTCAACGCAGTTTAGACACTTGGCAGCAACTAGATAAAATGACAGGTATGTGTGACCAACAGCGACACAAAACATAAAACGCCATCTATCGAAAAAAACGGAAATTAATTAGGAATACACCTGGTAAACGGTGGGGTTCTCAATTACGATGAAGAGCAGCTGAAGAACTGGGAAAAACAATTGACCACGGTTCTAAATCGTAGTCCCGCATCTTCTGGATGATATGATAAGGGTATTGGAGTGCTTCATACTGTCGCAAAGATAATATCTAAAATCGTCCTAGAATACCTAGAAAGCTTGGCCGTCAACGCGGAATGCTGGTATCTCAGAGGAATTTATAACGACTTCAAGCCATTGTCAGGGTACTCTGGTCTAAGACAATAATTCATAAAGAACTTCGTCAGCATTCGGGCCAAATTTCCGATGTCTTGATGGGAAGACGGGAAGGTCTATTGAAGGGAACAAGTGGTTCCCGAAATATCGGAATTTGCAAGCTAAATCAATATCACTAGCGAATAGAAAGAAGCAAGCAGCAGAACGTTCCTAAATATCTCGATACCACGCGTTCACTTCCATCCCACCCAAGCACCATGAACATCATAGACTGCACATATGAACTTACTTTTAAAATGGACTTCTCCCCTCGCCTCAAGTAACTTTTCAACTATTAAAAGAAAAAGGACCAGAAATGAAAAAAGTAATGCTATAACCGAAAAAAACCAATCCATTAAAACCTATATATGGTCGTAAATCAGCCGTCACAAATGAAATGGATTGCGTATTTGTGCTATTTGGTGAATAACACATCAACACATTCAACATTATCAAAAGGAAATGGAACACACAGGACACAAGGAAAAAAAACGTTGATAGCGTATGGAAGAAGTACCGCGGGAAGGAAGCACACCACGTAAACCTAAAAAGGTTGAAGAAAATTTATTGACTTCACAGCAGGTTATCGAAGAAAAATGAAACTGGAGTAGGACGAGTCGAGAATGTCCTTGTTGAGGGCTGGCATGGTAAAAAACCGGTACTGTTTCAAAGGGTTAGGAACAAGACACAGTGCACCTATTGACGTGCATTCACCAACATGTTAAGGGTTAGATATGCGGTTCCCCGTTTTTAAATCTACACTTCTTTGTGGGGTTGGTTGATGCATTCACTTGGATTTTATTGTTATTCGTTTCTTTTTTCGTAGCACGATTAATTTGATGTCGATCCTTCGAGATTATTAATTGATTCGGGAGCTACATATGCATATGTGAATATACAAACATACAAGAGGGTGAATAGCTTACCTTCAAAAACCAAATAAAATTTACGGAATTAATATGAAATAACAGGTATCCGTGGATTACCGGGTTTAACAGTCAGGAACAGGGAGACTTCCCCGATAAAGCCCTCTGTTCAAAAAATACTTGTTAAACAAATTCTCGAACTTCACAAGGACCACATTCTCCTGTCCTTTAAAATTACTAATCCGTATGAACTGGAAGGGGTGAATCTTATATCGTCATCTTCACTGAGTCTCATAATTTAGCACGCTGGTGCATTACCCAAAATGGCTCAATCAACTAATTCCTCGCTACCTACGTGTACCCTGCAGCGCAGTACTAATAAGCTCATACTGAAGCTATAATCTGCAGTGCCTTCATACATCAATGTTGTTTCAACTGGCTCTGCATCACCGATTGAGCTATCCACCAAACTTCGGATGCCCAACTCCGTACTGCCAAGAATAAAGGGTCTACTAAAGATCCATAAACCTGACAACGAATTCTGGGAAATTATAACAGCCACAAACTCGCTCTCATAAAATATCGCCAAATGGCTGTTGAATAGGTTTAAGGAACGAGGTGGATTACCAGCTGAAAAGACCATCTGGAATAGAGAAGTCCTCATCAGAAAACTAAAAGATGTGGAATTTACAACACCGGGTGAACGACTAGTGTCATTCGAAGTGGAAGCCTTGGGTCTAAGCATCCCAGTGAAGGAGGCACTTTGTATCTGGAGGAGTGACTATTAAGTAAAAATCCCACATCCTTGGTGTGGAAACGAGAAACAAGGATGCTCATGAAACTTGGAGGGGTATGCATGTCGGAGAGCTACCTGACATTCAGAAGGAAGTTCTACAAAGAAACCAGATGGGAACCCCCTTTCACCCTTTCTGAGTGACGAATTCATGGACAAGATTGAGAATGATCTACATTCCCAAGGTCTGTTCCCAAAGATCTGGCCAATGTCTGTATATGATATGTTCGCCATTGTCCATGAAGACAAAGTGGAGGAAATGCTGAAGGTCCTGAATAAGGTACATTGGAACATTCAATTTATAATTGAGGTAGAGGCCAATGGAGAACTCCCGTTTCTTGACTTAAGGATCATTAGAGAGGAGAAAGGGATCTCTTTTGACATCTATAGGAAGCTGATGATAATTCGAACCACTCCCATTCACATAAAATGACCTCTTTCCATGCCATGATTCGCCGATTGTTCATCGTGCCCCGCAGTGAAGAAATATTTATGAAAGAAAAGGTATATACAGGGTGCGGCAGCATAACTTCCTTTTTTCAAAACTCAATAAAAACTATTGTATGCATCGGAAAATATTTATTTATTTTTTATAATGTAGGTACATGTCTAAAGTTTTTATTTACATTGTTTTGAAGATCAAATCTGTTAGGTGACGTCCCCCATTCTCTATACATTGCGTAAACCGATTTCTGGCGTTTGTCATGACTCTTGTTAGTATAGCAGGTGTTATGTTGGCAATTTCTTCTTGGATGTTGGTCTTCAAATCTTGTAGGGTTGTTGGACGGTTCACATAAACACGGGATTTCAAAAAACCCCATAGAAAAAAATCACAAGGGGACAGTTCGGGAGAGCGTGCCGGCCATTCCAAATCGCCTCTAATTGAGATAAGGCGCTCTGGAAAGTGTTCCCTCAAAAAAGCCATCGATGCTCTTGAAGTGTGCTGTTGCACCGTCTTGTTGGAACCAAGTGTCCCCCAAATCCAAATTTTCTAGCCGTGGGAAAAAAAATTCTGCAGCATGTTTATATACCGGTCCGTATTCACTGTCATTGTAACCTCATTTTCCTCAAAAAACCAGGGACCAATAATTCCAGCTGAGGAAATTGCACACCACACTGAATGTAGTGACCCATGTAACAATTGATTTGCGGTCTGGGACGGAAGCCAACGGGGCTAAATTATAGCGATTCCAAAATGCACGCTGTGTTGCAATAACCGAACATCCGCTTGAAAAGTAAACCTCAACGGCAAAGGCATGATGGCGACTGAACCGTGTCGGGACAAAACTTTACAGTATCCGCTCTTGAACGAGACCACTAGCGCTCCGCTATGACATCAACTAACTGAGTGGCGCGCATTTTGAAAAAGGAAGTTATGCTGCCGCACCCTGTATAATCGACAATGGAGTGAAGAATGGCTTCCAAATATCGATTATTCAAAGACTCATATGGAAAAAGGCGAAACGGCAAGATATAAGGACAATGACATCCCTCGTTAATAACTTGGAAGGGAAAAGAAGAATAGGGGTCGCACAATCTGCGGTTTCGTCGAAACTGATAAAAACGAAGAAAGGATTAAACATCGATATGGTACCTTGGAGTAGGGTTTACCAGCTCGTCCCCCAAGAACTGCAAACTAAAACATGAATCCAGCGAGATATATAAAGTAACAAGTCCATATTCCAGAGTCCACAACCTAAAATACTAGTTTCGGTACGATGGGGGTTTAGCTAATGACTTTTTCCGCACTTGTAGGAGACTGACCGATGGAGCCCGAAACTCTTCAGACTTATTACCAAACAGAATTTTTCACACTTCACGAGATCGGATCGAAAGCAAAGAAAAGGTTGTACTTGCAATGATTTGACTTGATTTACTTGAGTGTGTGAGTTTGATTATAATATTTTAAATTTAAGAGGAAAACGCTAAAACTTTGTTCAGTCACGAGCGATGTGATCAGCGCCGCGGTTGGATACAGAAGAGACCGACTTATTTCCATCCGGTCCTTACTGTCCCAACCAACGGCATTTTTTTACCGCTGGTTCTCCACTCCCCTGGTGCGTTCAGAAAACGAGTGAGTGGAGAGTTTCGGAGTTCAGCGCCATCTACCCGTCCGCATCCGCAACATCCGAAATAAATTTCGAATGCTGCAGATCCTGCCGCGCCACATCACTCCGCCCCCAGACGAAACCTAGGGGGTTTCGGCGACGGATCCCCGAACTTCGTTCGCCGTTAATCCACAAAGCGGACACGACGTTGCTTCGGGGCGCACACGGGTTTCAGCCTGGACAAAGAGACCGCCTTTTTGTGACTACCGATCTCGAGCTGGAAGAAATGTTCTCCCCGCACGAGAACGCGGTACGGGCCCTCATATGGAGGCTGCAGCGGCTTCCGGACGGCATCCGTCCTGATCAGCACGTGCATGCACGTGTCCAGTTCCTTAGGCGAACAAGCAGGTATGGACGAGTGTCGAGTGGGTGGTGGCGCTTTGATGCGTCGGAGATTGTCCCTCAGCAGACGCACCAACCCCGACTCCGTGAGACCCGATCTCTTGTCGAAGACCGGATCGCTTGGGAGTCTTGGGTTCTCCCCGTAAACCAGCTCCGCGGGGCTGGCAGCAAATTCCTCTCGGCGGGTTGTACGAAGGCCGAGTAGGACGAGAGGCAAGACTTGAGTCCAGGACGGGTCGTCGCGTGCCATAATGGCGGCTTTCAGCGTCCGGTGCCAACGTTCTAGCATCCCATTGGACTGCGGGTGGTATGCAGTAGTCCGCTGGCGTTTAAAACCCAGGAGTTTGCCTAACTCGGAGAAAAGGGTGGACTCAAATTGCATTCCCTGGTCAGTGATAATCACTGCAGGGACGCCAAAGCGAGGTATCCACTCTCGGCAGAGGGCTTCGGCACAAGATTGCGCCGTAATGTCCTTCAGAGGTATTGCCTCAGGCCACCGCGTGAACCTGTCGATGATTGTGAGGCAATACTTGTAACCGTGCGAGTCTCGCAAAGGCCCTATTATGTCGAGGTGTATGGTGTGGAAACGCTTGGTAGTGCGGGGGAATGAGTCCACTTCTTTCCTTACATGCCTGGAGACTTTACACTTCTGGCATGCGATGCACTCTCTGGCCCAGGAATTGATATCCTTGTTCATGGAGGGCCAGAAGTATTTTCCGGTGACTAACCGGTTTGTTGTCCTGATGCCGGGGTGCGCCAAGTCGTGAACTGCGTGGAACACTTCCTTGCGAAATGTGGCCGGAATGTATGGCCGAGGTCCCTTTTCCGAGTCTTCGCAGCAGAGCGAGAGGTTTGAGCCGAAGATGGGCAACTCCCGAAATTTGTATTTGGGGTTGGACTTGAGGCTCTGAAGTGCTGCGTCATCCACTTGCGCCTTGGCAATAGCCGAGAAATCGAGTGAGGCGGGGATGTTAACTTCGGAGACACGAGACAAAGCGTCAGCAACAATGTTGTCCTTCCTGGACACGTGCTGGATGTCTGACGTGAACTGGCTTATGAAGCTCAGGTGTCGAAGCTGACGAGGGGACGCTTTGTCGGGCTTCTGTTTCAAAGCGAACGTGAGAGGCTTATGGTCCGTGAACACTGTGAACGGCCTGCCTTCTAGGGAGAAACGGAAGTATTTGATGGACAGGTATGCGGCGAGCAGTTCGCGATCGTAGGTGCTGTAGTTCCGTTGAGCGGGATTCAACTGCTTCGAGAAGAAGCTCAACGGCTGCCAAACTTGGTCCACCTTTTGGTGAAGGGCAGCACCTACTGCGATGTCAGAGGCATCAACAAAAACGGCTAGGGGTGCATCTTGTAGAGGAAATGCCAAGAGTGTAGCGTCAGCCAGTTGCTGTCTGGATTTATTGAACGCGCAGACAGCCTCTTCAGACCACACAATCTCTCGTGTGTCTTTTGTTTTGGGGCCAGACAAGTACGCGTTCAAAATGGACTGGTGATGGGCGGCCTTGGGCAGGAAACGACGATAAAAGTTTAGCATGCCCAAGAACCTCCTCAACTCCCTCACTGTTTTTGGACGCGGGAAGCTTGTGATTGCTTGCACCTTGTCTGGGTCGGGCTGTATTCCTTCAGAGGAAATGGAGTGGCCGAGGAATCTCACCTGTTTTTGAAGGAATTTGCACTTCTCAACGTTTAAGACTAAACCGGCCTCAAGGAGACGTTGAAAAATGCACTCGAGATGGGCTAAGTGCTCAGACTCAGTAGAAGAAGCGACCAAAACATCATCCAAATAGACGAAACAGAAATCGAGGTTTCGCAGGACTGAGTGAATGAACCTTTGAAAGGTTTGCGCCGCATTGCACAATCCGAAAATCATTCGGGTGAACTCGAAGAGTCCAAAGGGTGTGCATATTGCCGTCTTTGGAATGTCTTCAGGAGCTACTGGGATTTGGTGGTATGCCTTGGCTAAGTCCAAGGTCGAAAAGATGCGGCAATTCGCGAGGTGATGCGCAAAGTCGTGGATGAGTGGAATTGGATATCGGTCAGGAACAGTCTGTGCGTTTAGCCTTCTGTAATCCCCACAGGGACGCCATTCGCCATTTGGCTTAGGGACCATATGTAAAGGGGAAGACCAACAGCTGTTTGAGGGCCTGCAGATACCCTGTTGAACGAGTTGTTCAAATTCTTTCCGCGCGATAGCCAGTTTCTGGGGTGGTAGAGGACGCACCTTTGAGAAAATCGGGGAACCAGTAGTATTTATGTGGTGCTGCACATTGTGCTTTACTGGTTTCGAGAGGCTACACTCGGTAGTTATCTGGCTGAACTTTTGGAGGAGTGTCCGAACACGAGAGTCGGAGATGTCTTCCAAAAGAACGGAAAGGTTATTGTCAGCGTGAGATACCATTTGGCCCGACGAATTTAGTTTGGTTGTGGGGTCTATAAGGGACTTATTTTGCAAGTCCACCAGCAACCCATAGTGACACAAGAAGTCTGCGCCTAATATGGGGAAGCTGACATCCGCCAGGATGAAACGCCACGGAAACGTCCTACGCAAGCCAAGACTCACGTCCACTTGCCTGTACCCGTATGTATTGATGCGGGAGGAATTTGCTGCTGCCAGTTTGAGGGGTTGTGGAAATAGTCGATGATGCTGGGGTACGGGAAGAACCGAAACCTCCGCACCCGTGTCGACGAGGTAGTTGCGCCTGCTGAGGGGGTCGAAAATAGTTAGGCGACGTGGCGCTGCGCTCTGGGTGGCCGTCGCCAAGACCCCCCGCGGACCTAGTTTTTTGCGGTAGGCGCGAATTTGCAAGGTAGCGTACATCTTGTCGCTTTATCTCCGAACTTACGATGATACCAGCAAATACCTTGGTCCGCAGGCTGTCTTGACGACCTGCTACCCGAACGCCCTTTTCGTGTGGCAGACCGTGAGCGAGCTCGCGACCTGGCACTCGAACGCTGAGCGTCCAACGTCGCCCGCATCTCGGCCACGCTGGCAGTTAAGGCCGCGATCTCGCGCCGTAAGTCGCTCGCCTCATCCGACGGTGGTTGAACGGCCGCTATGGTTGGGCGAACGTACACCTCCTGTACTTGGTCGGCCGTCGCTGCTAGTTCCTCCAAGGAACCGGAGACGCAGGCTAGGATCGCCTGGGTGCCCTCCGGGAGCCGACGCAGCCAGAGCGACCTGATCAGATCGTCGCCGATCTTGCTCCCACCCAATTGCCTCATTTCACGAAGCAATTGGCTGGGAGTTCGATCACCCAACGTTAAACCCGCCAGCAAGTGGTCTAATTTTGCCGACTCGCTTGCCGACAGGCGCCTGATCAACTCGCTCTTGAGCTGCGAGTACGATGCCGACTTCACCACGTCGGACACCAGAAGTATGGACTCTTCGTCCAGGCCGACCACCGCGTAGTTGAAACGGGTCGCGTCCGATGTGATGCCGGACATTTGGAACTGTGCTTCCAAATGCACGAACCACAGCTCGGGGTTCCGCCGCCAAAACGGAGGAACGCGTACGGCGAGGGCGGTCACTTGTGGGTCCGATGGGCCTGCCGCGTCTTTATTGTCAAACGACATTTTTCTTACCGAAAATTACGAGATTGAGATGCAGACGCGGTGAGTTTATACTGAAACGCGGTGAACTTTACACCGACACGGCAGGCCGCACCCACAAATGCACGCACGAAACGAGAAAAACAACGACCGAAGCGGACGCTCTCCAGCGCAGACCAAAAACACCAAGGAAATGTAGAACCCGCGATGCGAAACACTTCAACGCCGTCTCTTGCAGCGATTTTACTTTTATTATCACTTTTTTTTTTTAAATAATATTTCAGCAAACAATTATTTTGACAGAGATGGATGAATTGAAAATGAACATTGTTGGAATATAAATTTAATTTGAGTTCCTAAAACACGTAGCTGCTGTTTGGCTTTGCTCTTTCACCAGAATTTTCAAATCGGCAAGCAACTGTTCATCGGGCGGGGTGGGCCACTGGCCGGGGCTCGGCGCAGCGTATCCGTAGGCGCTTCGTCGGCTGCAAGGAAGCAAGAGTTCCGGAATGCGTTGGCTCAGCTGCTGCTGCTGCTTTTTGGCCGGCTCGTTGCGACGGGTACAAAAAGACGATCCCTGCCGCTGCCTAAGTTGGGCGGATGTCGGCCGGACAGCTCCTCCGATCTGTTGATTCCCGGCTCGGGCTGGCGTGAATGCGATCAACAGTCGCGGGTGATTCCTTTCACCGGAGCGGAGGTTTGAACTTGAGATCCTTGGGCTGTTGCTGATCGTTGCCGCGACTACTCCTGTCCCTCTTCTTCTTTATCGGGGTCACCACTTTAGCTAATGACTTTTTCCGCACTTGTAGGAGACTGACCGATGGAGCCCGAAACTCTTCAGACTTATTACCAAACAGAATTTTTCACACTTCACGAGATCGGATCGAAAGCAAAGAAAAGGTTGTACTTGCAATGATTTGACTTGATTTACTTGAGTGTGTGAGTTTGATTATAATATTTTAAATTTAAGAGGAAAACGCTAAAACTTTGTTCAGTCACGAGCGATGTGATCAGCGCCGCGGTTGGATACAGAAGAGACCGACTTATTTCCATCCGGTCCTTACTGTCCCAACCAACGGCATTTTTTTACCGCTGGTTCTCCACTCCCCTGGTGCGTTCAGAAAACGAGTGAGTGGAGAGTTTCGGAGTTCAGCGCCATCTACCCGTCCGCATCCGCAACATCCGAAATAAATTTCGAGGGGGGGAGCTTGTCGATACTAAGGGAACCAGAAGGGAGCAGGTTCAACCACGGCAGGGGCAACGTGCAATCGAAGCCTCTGAGAGTGGTGGCCCTTTTTTCTTTCCTGCATCCGGAATCCACCAAAAACGATAATTAACCTTTAACGGCGATTGAATCTCACAAGGATCTGGGAGTGACGTTTGATAGCAACATCGTATTAACCTTCATTGTGTCGACATCCTCAATTAAACTTCGAGAATGTCTGGATTCGTCCTTCGCTCTTCCCAGTTCATAGATACCTGTGGTTCTGTGATTATCCTTTTTGATTCTTTCGTCCCCAATATTCGCAAGTAAGCTTCCCTGATATGGTCCCTCTACCACAATTGTGACTAGCATACAAAAGAGTTAATTCAAAGGAGGTTTTCTCGTTCCCCGTTCTTTAAGAAGAATCTTCACTAATCGTCCTATCCTGATCGGCTAGGTTTCCTTAATATTTCTACAACACCGAAGAACTTTGATAGACGCTTGCATCCTTCAAATTTTGCAACGATCTGATAGATTGTTCAATAGCTTCCGAGATACGTGGCGATGGATCATGTTATAACGTTCAAATCCTAGGTATTTTCAAGGTGCCTTTCGCGAAGCTCTTTTGTTACTTTTATTCCCCTGAGCCTAGAATGCTTCTCTTTTGTAATCGCTTCCAACTTGATCCTTTGGGTTCATCTTTTTCCTCACTAAAAAATAAGGTTATGGCTGTATTGTAAATTTTATTTTTTACTATTGCAAAAATATGTCACTGGAGTTTCCTTTGTTTATTGTATTATTTATTTAAAATAAAATAAAAATAACAGGTGCCAACACATATACCTTCTAACATCCACATAGCATCTTCCTGAATATCATTTACAGAAAAAAATCTATGACGGAGTTTACTAAGAAAAAAGGCCACCTCCCAATACACCTCCCTAAAGACCGAAGGTTCAGATTTAAAGTCAATGCGTCCATTATCCCATTTTGATGGTCTCCCTTATAAGTCCTGTCAGTCTATCATATTGGATTTTTCCCACACGTGTACATACTGACTGTCCCAAATCAACGTCCTCTCGGTGAACCCTCCAATTAACTTCTTCCGGCCAACAAACAAAGCAAAAATAAAAAAAACTCCGAAAAATCCGAACTCTTGTCCTGAAAAAATGCCCCCACCTTCCACCTTACGACCCAAATCAACTAAAGTTACCATAGCCACAATTGAAACCATTTCGTAAGTGTTCAAACGATTTTTTCACCATCAGATCCAACTACGAGGACCAAGCCCGCCCAGCTTTAAATTGAGGGTGACTTGTTATGTTTGCTTGGCATAATTTAAGCCAAGAATCTACATTCCCACATGCACATGCACCCGAAATCATTTTCTAGCCCAAAAGCTAGCGCGAACACAGCCCGAGGCCAACCTAAAGCAAGCCCAAAACAGTCCAAAAGCCAGTGCGAAGCCAGCTAAAACCAGCCCGAAGGCAACCTAAAGCAAACCCAAAGCCAGTCCGAAACCAATCTAAAAGCCAACCCGAAGCCAGTCCAAAGTTAGGCTGAAGCCAACCTAAAGCAAATCCAGCCCGAAGCAACCAAAAATAAGACAAAGGCCACCCCGATACTCGGCGTCGACATCTACAAATGCCACCGCAACTTGTACTACGAAGAGCGCTGATATTAGGTGATGCTATATTACATCACTTTTGTAATGGGATGATGCTAGCTAATACGGTGATGCTTGGTAATGCGATGATGTTTGGTAATGGAATAATATTTGGTAAAGGAATGTTGCTAGGTAATGTGGTGAGGCTCGGCAATGCAATGATGCTTGGTAATGCGGTGATGCTTGGTAATGCGGCGCTGCTTGATAATGCGGCGATGCTTTGTGATACGGTAATGTTGTTATTTTTGAATCGCGCTCGGTGATGTTAATATGATATCATATTTAAGGTGATATCATTTTTGTAATATTACATGTATCACCTCCCCATCTCTAATAAGCTAAATATCGCAATTTCTATTTTGAAAATGAAAAATCGTAAATGATTTCAGATATTAGAAAGCTGCATATAAGGATCTGGATTCTAGTGAACCAGGGCATCTAAACTCCAACCTATTCAACATTTCCGACATAAAAAGTGTCAATCGTGCCAACAATTCATTCAGATCAAAGTGCCCCATTTTCCGGTTCAATAACCCCATTCCATCAAGGGCCCGGGTTTTGAGATATGCTACAAGCAGTTAACTTCGCCATTAATCATTTTTCGTATCTTATCGATCCGCACCTCTAATGACCGAGTTCAACGGGTAAAATTTTATCTTGAAATCGCTCCGATAAAACCGAAAAAGTAGGTTTATGATGCCGAAAGACCATAGAAAGGTCCCGATGAATTAAACCCCACACGGTTGAAAAGAAGCGAGAGAAGGGCCGGTTGGTAGAATGCAGCTCCCAGGCACAACTTTAACTCAATTTTCACTCTTCGTCTATAATAGATGCCCCTCCCCTCCCCTATTCTTGGACTATGTAGCTTCTCCTTGTAGAAGAACTAGAAGATTTCCAACTTATATTCCGCGTATGGAATTTTCCTGACATTTGACAAAAACGTAAATGATGCAACCTTCAGCGTAATCGAATATTGGATTCAATTATTTGGATCAGTTATTTTTCCTACATGCTAGTATCAGATTTGTTTTACTTAGCAAAAGACGACAATCAATAGACAGGATCCTGAAGAGGTGGGAAATACACGCCATTGCAAATTACCTTTCATACTTTTTTCCGATCTAGGCCTGACTTGATAAGGAACTCCAGACATCCCGGTTTTGCGCCGAGGTCCACCAATTCGGTATCCCTAAAAGCTGTCTGGCGTCCTGGCCCACGCCATCGCTCCATCTTAGGCGGGTCTGCCTCGTCTTCTTTTTCTACCGTAGATATTGCCCTTATAGACTTTCCGGGTGGGATCATCCTCATCCATACGGATTAAGTGACCCGCCCACCGTAACCTATTGAGCCGGATTTTATCCACAACCGGACGGTCATGGTATCGCTCATAGATTTCGTCATTGTGTAGGCTACGGAATCGTCCATCCTCATGTAGGGGGCCAAAAATTCTTCGGAGGATTCTTCTCTCGAACGCGGCCAAGAGTTCGCAATGTTTCTTGCTAAGAACCCAAGTTTCCGAGGAATACATGAGGACTGGCAAGATCATAGTCTTGTAAAGTAAGAGCTTTGACCCTAAGGTGAGACGTTTCGAGCGAAACAGTTTTTGTAAGCTGAAATAGGCTCTGTTGGCTGACAGCAACCGTGCGCGGATGTCCTCATCGTAGCTATTATCGGTTGGGATTTTCGACCCTAGATAGGAGAAATTGTCAACGGTCTCAAAGTTGTATTCTCCTATCCTTATTCTTCTTCGTGTTTGACCAGTGCGGTTTGGTGTTGTTGGTTGGTTGGTTTTCGATGCAACTTTGTATTTTGGAGCAAAAAATTCTCGTCCCTCACAAAAGTTCTTTTACTCGCCTTGGAGCTTGGGAAAGACAGTCTTTGACCACTCTTCTTACCACCAGAACTTTCGTTTTAATCCAGTCCCATCCTCCAACTGGAGTGAAGCACAAACTACCGCTGAAACTTTTCCGGCTGATATTCACTTCCCTCCAGCTTCATGCTGGTCCTTTCCTTTTTGAAACGAAAGACTTCATCCTCAGTTATATGGTTACTGTGCCTTCCCTGATCGATGAGACATCCTAGAGGATTCCCTGGCTATCTTTAAACCAGTAAATACACAATGAATGGTGCCAAAGCAACTTTATTTTCTCAAGACTACCTCGTTGATCATCCGTAAGCAGTATGATTTCCTATAGAAATGAAGTACTTTAAACTTGACGATTTCTCCCCACCTTAGTTGACCAAAAGGCTCACATCTTTGTGGACTTCCTTCTTGCTTTTGGATCCGTCTTCTTCTTTACTGAAAAACATTTATCATGGTACTCCTTCCGCTAATTTATGTTCCTGCCTCAAGGAGGTTCTGGATCGCATAGTGTCTAAGGCCAGCCCTAGCATTCTGGGATCTTTCTGTGAGATTTTAGAGAGGTCAATAAGTACCTGGATATCTTTTTCTCCCTAGGCTCGCTCGTTTCTCCATCCTCGATCCAAAAGGTCCTAGGCGTAGGTATAATCTTCTAAATAGACCCTCTTGGAAGTCTACCATTGGCTTCGCAATGCCCCTCAACTTGCTTTGGGGTAACATCAAATGCTCTCCCTAACGAATACCGGAGCCGTCATAAACCGGATTGGGTCGGGGGCAGTAACCCCGATCCATGAGGGTAATTGCCTATTAACTATAGCCGCCTGCACTGTGCACTCCCTAATCACCTTTGAGTGAGTCCATCGAGATGGAATTCTTCAAAAGACTCTGGCCTGGATTTTTAACCACTAAAACCACCCCCGACTTCTCCCTGCCCCGTGAAATCACCATAAGGTATTGCATCATGGGGCTGAGTTAGCTCATTTTAGCTATTTCTCCACTCTTCTATGCGCGACGTTTATAGCCGTGCCTTCATCATCTGTCCCGCTTTCCGCAGTTGGCCCTATTTAGCTCAAACATGAGGCCGCCTTTCTGAGACCATCGGATCTTGCTGACATTTCCAGATCCAAATCTTTTCGGTTGGGGTCAGATGTCACCTTCGCGTATGATAATGATTGCCTCCGGGCAAATTCGCACTTTTGCTTTGTTCCTCGCGGACCTTCGTCCATCAATCATTTTGGTTTTTCTTCGATTGCTGACGTTTGCACTTGGGGTACAGCTTCTTACCTGCGCTGCTTTTTGCTCCGTTCTTCGGAACTGCTTGTGTGCTTTCTTTCTCTTGGGTGCCTGCTGATTCCCTAGAGGATCATTGCATTTCTCCCGGATTCTTTTCTTTGCTAGCAGGTCGCTAACACTACTGTTCGGTGTGACGTGGCTCACCTGTGGCACAGTTGGAATGGACAGTTTCGGCTTTTCGTTGGGACCTCTTTCCTCCTCCTGCGACTTATTATAGAGGACCCTAATGGCTCTCACCATGTTTTTAATAGCTTGATGGACATTGTGCTTGTTCTTGGGACAACTCAATTACTTTTGCCCCAAATTGGTGGAAAGGTAGTTCCTCCGGGTCAGGACTTTGTTCTCCATGAGTCTTGGCCGGATTACTCCTTCTAAACGCACCTTCCCCTTAGCATTTAAAGTATTTTTCTACGTTTTATATTTTACCTCGGAGATCGAAGAATTGAGGAGTTTCTCCTGAATGGATCAATGGTCTCGGAGTACCTCTAAATCATTTCTAGCATTAGAACCCACGGCGGCCAAGATACCCACCACCGAGGCACTGCGGTCGAAGGATATCGATGGCCGGGAGTCCGCTTCCTCACTCCCAATAGCCGCCGGTGCTGGGGTTCCGAGCCTCTGCCCGGTATGTTTCCCCTTTTCTCTCTCCTTTCATGTTGGTTTTATTTTCTGGGCTTCTTTCCCGTAGCCATTTTGATCCACACCTTCACTCCTCATAGGAGTGTCTGTTTGTCCGTCCAACTGTCTGTTTGTCTTTTTTTTTTTATACGTTGGAAGGTGGAAAGGTTCAAAACCTACCGCTGGCTCCAGCCATACGGTTATGTGAGACTTTTACTCACTAAAACCACCTCCTTCTCCTTCGCTTACCCCGCGGGACTGCCATTTCGGTATTACATCGCGGGGCAAGATCAGTTATCAACTGCGGCTTCTGTCGTTATTTGTCACTTTCCTCCGAAGCTCCTCCCTCCTCAGCAGATTGTGGATCGCCTTCATTAATTTTTCAACCGCCCTCCAAGATGTTTCAGAGGCTAGCATGTGGTCCACGATATTCTAGGGTGTCAACCGTGCCTCGGCGTTAATTTCCGCCTGCGCTCTGTGTGCAGCGAACCGCGAGCAATTAAAAACAACATGCTCCGCATCTTCCGGAATCATCACGCATGTTGGTCGTCACGCCCGAAGCGATAAAGGTATGCACGGTACCCTCCGTGTCCGCTTAGGAATTGAGTTAGGTGGTAACTAACCTCACCGTGCCTTCGCTTGATCCATTTAGAGACATCTGGAATAATCCTGTGTGTCCAGCGTCCTTTAGGTGAATCATCCCACCTTTTCTGCCATTCCAAAATAGAATCACTTTGTGCCAATTGCCGACGATTGGTATAAGACTTACCGATTGCATATAATGGGTCATAGAGGCGTCGACCCTCATTCGTCAAGATGTCGATGGGGATCATGCAGGCTATCACACAAGCTGCTTCATCTGAAGTTGTACGGTAAGCGCGTTCAATCGGTGTGGGGCTGCGATTTTTCTTCTGTTTGCTTCCACCTTCAAAGACGATGCCCAGACTGGAGCTGCAGAAAGCAAGATGGAGCTAACAACTCTCGAGATCAGGAGCCGACGGCTTTGCCTAGGACCACCTATATTTGGCAACATTATTGCCAACAAAGGAGCCACTCCGGAAGCCTTGGTTGCTAAATTTTCAAGATGAGACTTGAATTTCACTCTTTGGTCAACCATAACTCCTAGGTATTTAAGCGTTGGCTGCGACTGTATTATGTGTTCTCCAATCCTGATCTTTATCGACGTCGTCTTCCTTCGCTTTGTAATCAAAACTACCTCGGTTTTATGCTCCGCGAGTGTCAGACCAGCTTCCTCTAGCCAAGACCTGATTTCAAAAATAGCCTCGTTTGTGAGTACCTCGATCTCATCAATGTCTTGTGCGATGATAGTTACTCCGATATCGTCTGCGAAGCCAATGATTGTCACCCCTTTGGGGAGTTGTAACTTTAAAATTCCGTCATACATTATTATCCACAGGAGAGGACCGAGGACTGATCCTTGTGGAACCTCGCAGGTTGTTGTATACGTTTTAGGTCCATCGTCCGAATCGTAACACAATATCCTCTCCCGGAGAAATTCCATGACTATGTGCACCAGATATTTAGGAGTGCCCAATTTGGTTAAAGCCGCATTCTTCACGTCGAGAGTAACGACCGCGCAAGATTTATTGGCCTCCATTGCTTTTTCCGCAATTTTCGTCACCGTGCTGATGGCATTGACAGTAGATCTTGCCTTTCGGAATCCGAACTGCCTGTCTGAGAGACCACCCTCCCTTTCTGTGATTGGTACAAGCTTATTGAAGACGACCCGTTCGAAAAGTTTGCCGATGCAGGCATATAGGTCTATAAGACGAAGGATCACCCAAAGGTTTATTTGGCTTCGGGATTAGCACAAGCTTCTGTTTCCGCCACTTTCTTTGTGGCAAGTGGTAAATGCTTCCGAGAACCGCCTTGGAACTGTCTTGACGCCCACTGTCAGTGCTTTATTCGGAATGCCGTCTAAACCTGGGGCTTTATTTTCGGCAATCTTCTTCGCGGCTTCCAGGACTTTTTTCGTGGTTACCTCGGGAATTTCACCGGGATCTACCTGGACAGTGGGTAGGTTCGACTCACTTGAAACGTATGGGAAGAGAGTGGTAATGATTTCCCGCAGCAAATCAGAGTTGGTGATCGGCGGTGAGCGCTTTCCCTTGATTGTTGCCATAACTGCCTTGTATGCACCTCCCAATGGGTCGAAATCCGCTTCCTTACATAATCTCTTGAAGTGTTCAGTTTTACTTCTAGAGATGGCTGCTCGCAATGCTTTCCTCGCCTTCTTATATTGGTTGTGCAACTCTTCAGACTCAGACCGGTTTCTGCTACGTTGGCCTGACCACCTGTCTGTCTGTCTATCCGTCTTTCTATCTATCTGTCTGTCACACTTTGTATATCAAAAACGCTTACGGACCCGTGAATGCCGTTGCATGCAGGGGCTAACAGTCTTCCGCGTTGAGTTTATGAGTTTCTCCTACATGGAAAAGGCGGATGAAATCAAATGAAGTCGGTATTATTTTTCACATTGGGGAGGAATGCGGGGTCCGAAAGTGGTCAATTACTTCAACGACCGGTTCTCAGAAACTATCGAAAGCAGCGTATATTTTTTTTGGAATTTGACTGGGAACCACCCTTAAATTTATCCACTAACTTTCCGAATAATATAGGCTGTACTGTAGAGCGCGGCACTGCCAACTTTGGTGGAAATCGCACAATTTCTAGCTCAACCTCCGTCCATAATCAGTGGCTAAAAGTGGCATAAAATTTCATAACAAAGTAATGAAAAAAAAAATCTGAATTTGAAATAGAAAGTTCTGAATTTGAAACAATCAATTAAGGAATCTGTTTGGGGAATTCTAAATTTGATTTGGGAAATTCTTAAATTGTCTTCGCAAATTCTCGAATTTTTAAAAAATTCCGAAATTAGTTTATGAAATTCTGAATTTGGTTGAGGAAATTCTGAGTTTAATGCGTTCAATGCAAGTGTTTGAACATCCGAGCTTTGGCAGGAATCTTGTGAGAGACAGGTAACCTCCAGTTGAGTCAATGTTCTCCCTTAGAGACACAAAAGTTACCTTATCTCACATTTTAGGTAAAAATGTAAAAGCTACTGTGTAGTAGCATTCATATTTCTTTCCTCTTGCTTCACAATACAATAACGGCTAGACTTCAGTATAAGAAGGCACAGCATACCTTGCTGTCAAAACTGACTACCTTTCATCCTTCCGTCAAAGTCTGATCAAAATTTACAGGTTTTAAAATCAAAATAAATAGTTTGTAATGTACTGTGTGTCTCCGTTTAAATAAATAAACCAAATGTAACCCCTCAAAACATGTCTCTGCTGCATTCGCTAGTATCCCTTTTCAAAGAGACCTTATTGTCAGCCCCCGTTAACTACACCAGTAGTATACTGGAATTACTTGTCATGCAACCCTTGGACACAATCAAAACTCGAATACAACTGACGCCTCCTTGGCATAGACCAGGTGGAATCATCTTTTATACTCGAAAAATCTATAAAGAAGAAGGTATTCTCAGCTTTTGGAAAGGGCTTACCCCAGGAATTATTGTGAGCATACCAAGACGAGCTGCCAGGAATATATCATATGATAAGTGTGTATCGTTATTCACCTTCGATGAGGATGGGCCGGACTATACTGTAAGAATTTGACACTCCTTGGTCTACCAAAATTAGGTTTCCTAAAAATCCTCCCTTTCTATTTAGACATACGCATTGTCAGGGTTCGTAGCAGGAGTGCTGGACGCAGTTATAATAAACCCCTTCGAAGTTGTCAAAATAGTCCAGCAACTCGATGAATCTAGTCTAAAAATGGCACCAAAGCTAAGTAAAGTAGTTAACGAAATCTACAAATCAGAAGGTCCTGGAGGATTTTTCAAAGGAACACATGTCTCACTGATCCGTGGAGGTCTCTTTAATATGATTTTTTATGGAATCTATGAAGCTTTACAACAAATACAGCCTATAAGGGATACCGAACCTGAGCTTCTACGTCAAGCGAAAATAGCCATGAAAACAGGTGTTATTGTTACGCTGGTGGTATACCCTCTCGATTTAGTGAAATCTTATGCTCAAAGCAACTGGGATGGCTATTCGTGTTGTCCAAAACAGTTTCGCAGATACTCAATTGGTGACATATTTAGACACATTGTTAGAATGCAGGGTTTTTGGGCAATCTACAATGGCCTTTTAGCCCGTTTACTACGAGCTCCTTTAGGGGCAGCTATGGTATTGCTGTCATATGAAAATTTATATGAGTATCTGGAAAGAGAGGCTTAATTATTCCGGAAAGATTCTGAATTGTAACATATACGATTAGGGTCTCAGGGTTTAGATTGCAACTATTTAGATTGTTTCCATCGCATTGGTAGGTACGAATCCATTGCCTGTCGTCGATTGGGGGTGGGTAAAAAGTGTTAATTCATTATTGAATAATAAATTATATATTCTAATATTTTTCGAAATAAGTCAAATTCTTAGTTTTCCCTTTGGGACGAAGATATCAACGACATATTGGATAATGTCAATGTCGGTCTGCCGCGAAACGTTATATAAGATAGGTCCCCAAATGGATCCTTGTGGTACACCTGATGTTACCGGCAAGAGATCGAAAAATTTATTTCTCACACTGTTTTCGAGAAGTTTGTATATAAGCCAGTTTACCCATATGGACTGGACCAGTCCAGTTGTCCAGATTATATCAAGGATCTGAGTGAAATTATGCGGTATTTCCAACGATAAATTATCTGAAATAATAAAAAACTTGTTGTTTCTTTTTCGTTGGTGTGTATATTTATTCTTGCAAATACCGATACTTCGGGAACCACTTGTTCCCTTCATCAGTGCTAACAAGTTTGCTCATCTCCCTTATTGCCTCCAAGTGGTAAGAAGTCACAGACCTCGAATCCACCCGCGGCTTTGAGAAATCAAGTCCTGGCCGAGGCACGGATTTTGGAGGCCCCACCTAATTCATGTTCCCTCACGGAGAAATATGTGGAAGATAGGCTTTCCACTTCAGTGGAAAACTTCTGTCTACAGCGCGGTCAGGAAAAAAGGATAGTAAAGCAACTCCCTGAGGAGAGGAATGATAGAAACTGGAAACCTGACTACGGCCAGCCTGTCGTTAACACTGTTGCCTAACTCTTCCAAAATACGAGGGAGAGGAGGGCTCGTCGTAACTTTAGTCGCAAAGGAGAAAGGACTACAGGCTTGCCTGTCAGAACCTTCTCCCCCGCCTGTACCAGGAGAAACGGAAGAATGGGAAGCTGATGATGTGCACGCAACTTGTCGAACGCCAGTATGTGGAAAGAAATCCATGCAGTCCGGACACCGTGAACCTAGGAGGGCTCCCAGCCGACGACAACAGAAGGCACTGTGAAAGAAGGCGAACTTTTTGTGATTAAGGATATGGATGTTGCTACACCACCAACTGTGGCGGTATCCAGAGAAATCGAACGCAAGAAAGCGGAACTTTCGGTAGAATGTGAGGACAAGCTGGTAGCCCTGGTGCGATTCACACTGAACGCAACAGACTTTTCAGTTAGTGGCGGTGTTCATATTGGACTGCACTTATCGCTACAAAAATAAGAGTTAGTCAAATTAACGTGCAGCATGTCAAAACTTCTTCCTATCCACTGGCGGCAAACTTGCGGTAGTGTCCTTAAATATTTGTGATTCAAGAGCCATGGGCTCAATTGACAGAATCTCTGGTATTGCATCAGTCAAGGGGACTAGGATCTTCTTCGATGAAAGATCCTCGATACCGAAGGCTTGCGTTATGAGGTCAAAACTGTTAGAGGTAACCATGTTGAGACAATTCTGTTCCTAAGACCTGGTTCCGGTCAACTTACAGTGCCAGGTTAACAGTAAGAGGAAAAACGTCATAGTAGCCTCTGCTTACTTACATTATGATTCTTTGTGATCTTTGTGAGCGATACCATGACCGTCCGGTTGTGGATAAAATCCGGCTCAATAGGTTACGGTGGGCGGGTCACTTAATCCGTATGGATGAGGATGATCCCACCCGGAAAGTTTGTAAGGGCAATATCTATGGTAGAAAAAGAAGACGAGGCAGACCCTGCCTAAGATGTAGCGATGGCATAGGCCAGGACGCCAGACAGCCTTTAAGGATATCGAATTGGTGGACCTCGGCGCAAAACCGGGATATCTGGAGTTCCTTATTAAGGCAGGCCTAGACCGGATACCGGTTGTTGCGCCGTTGATGATGATGATTCTTTGTGTCCTCCGCCGACGCAAGAACTAAGAGATCTGGTAGTGTATGCAGAATCAAGTGGCGTTGAACTCTCAATAGATTGTGATCCGAATGCTCAGCAGATTTGTTGGGACAGTATCAAATACAATCCCTACAGGAGAGAATCTGTTTGATTTTATCACTTCAGCTGGTCTGATGACCGCGAACATAGGGTGACCTAACAACCTGTACTTCAAAGTTGTTAGAGTTGATTAGAAACTGGCGAGTGCTAGATGAAGTCTCCCACTCAAATCACCGTTACTTAGAACTTAATGTGCCTATTGCAGGAAAACAGCCTGTAATACAAAGACGGAAAACGGATTAGACAAAGTTCAATGAAGTTCTTGGTGACAAAGGTGAGCTCCCTAAGCTACTAAGGACTCCTTTGGCTGGGAAGATCAATTGGAAACTCTGAATTGCACACTCTTAGAGTGCTTTGAAGAGGGTAGTCCCATTGCCCGAGGGCAACGTGGTAAAACGGTTCCACGGTGGAACTGAAAACAGCAAAGACTCAGGAAATCAAGCAGACAACTTCTGAATCCCGATTGCAAAAGCAATAAAGGTGAAGACTGGTTAAACTTCCGGAACTCACAGCGTGAATATGAGAGGATCCTAAAACGTTCGAAATGAGACACTTTTAGAGCATACTATGAGCAACTGGAAAGTAAAAGAAAGACCTCCAGCCTGCGCAGACTTCTTAATAAGGATGACTCGGTCAAGTAAGACTCTCTTAGAAAACCGGATGGTGCTTTCACTAACTTCAGGGTTGAGTATATACAGACTTGGATGTACACCACCCGGGAGAACAGGAGAGAGAAGAGAGAGAGAGAGAGAGAGAGAATTGATAGTTTCTGCAAAAGGTGTTTCAAGTGGAATTGGGACACTACGAGAGTGGTTGTTACCAATGAAAAGGCGAGAGCTGCTATACTATCACTGGAACACTTCAAAGCACCTGGCATGGATGGTATCTACCCAGCGAGGGTAGAGGGTATAGAGCACTTAGAGCAACTTCTAAGAAATATTTTTCAAAGATGTCTTGCTCTGGGCTACGTGCCTTCCTCTTGGCAAAAAATTAAAGTAGTCTTCATACCTCAGCCTGGAAAAGATGATATTCAAATCCAAAGAACTTCAGGCAAATCAGCTTGACAGCATTTTCGCTGAAATGTCTGAAGATACTGGTTGAGCGTCATATTCACGAGAAGGCACGAAGGTCGCACCCACTGAAAACCAACAAGCTTACCAACGTGGAAAGTCCTGTGAGTTTGCTCATCATTGTTTGGTTTCAAAGACACAGGACGCAATTCTGAAAGGCAAGTCCACGATGGTGGACATTAAAGCAACGTTTGACTCTGCACCCTTCCAAAAGCTCTCTGATGTCGGCAGAGAGCACAGTGTTGACAAAACGAAACAGAAATTGCTGTGTGCTGAAGTGGGTGTTGATTGCTACCTAACAACGGCAGGGACGACAGGGTCCTCAGAAGAAGCTGGCTATCGCCACTTCTCTGGAGTATGCTGGCCAACTCACTACTATGTGAACTGCAAAATCTGCCAATACACGCTCAAGATTATGCAGATAACGTGGCTGTGGCTGTTGGTCGAGATCTCGGAATGGTGTGTAGAAATACACAATGTGCCGTTGATTCTATCTGATCTAGATTCTAGATGATCTAAATTCAGTACGGTGGAATTACTCTGGGTACCTGATCATTGTGGTATAGAGGAAAATGAAATCTCGGACGCTTTAGAAAAGGGGGGTTAAATTTCTCCCATATCCGGACCGGAACCAGCAATTGGGGTGTCAGTATCATTGGCTGATGCTGCTATCAAAAACTGGGAACAAGCTTCCCATAATGGCAGGTTGTTGAGCCTTAATGCTGGTGCACACACCAAACTTTTCCTCTCAGAGCCAAACAAACATATTGCAAAGTCCTGTAGAAAAGCAGGGAGACTTGCAGAAGTATTGTGGGCATTCTGACTGGTCATAATTCACTAGCTAGGCATGTGTTCAGAATAGGAATTATCCAAGGTGATACGTGTCCATCCTGTAATGAGGAAGGAGTTCACGGAACATATTCACATATGTTCCTATGGACGCATCGGACATCAGATTTTTGGCGCTAATATTCTCCAACTGGAGAGGGTGCACAAACGGTAATCCTGCGATACGTAATTGAATCCGGGATATTCCGGTATACGGGGAATCGGGTAGAATGGACTACTAAGGTCTGAGTGTTCAGAGGCTTCGCCTATCCCCAGCTCAAACAAGCCTACCAAAATCTTGAGCGATGTTACGGCGCAGGCATATACAGCCGTCCTGGAAGAAAAACTATCACCTATGGTATACTACATGACATCAGCAACACAGATGTACACGGGTTCTGGGGAGAACTTAAAGGCATGATCATGGAAGTCGCAGAGAAGGTCCTGGGATACAATGCCGAGTGAACGCGAATTGACTGGTTTGACGATGAATTCAGAATATCACTCGATGCAAAGAACGAAGTTGACAGACAATATATCATATTCTCGCCGAGCTGTTCAAATCCGGTGGGTCGGGTCTACTAAATGCCATACACCAACTACTGCTGCGAATCTGGGAGGACGAGGAGATACCAGACGACTAGCGCAGGAGTATCATCTGTCCCATCTACAAAAAGGGAGATAGATTGCCTTGTGAAAACTGCAGAGACATTTCATTTCCATCCTATAAAATACTGACGAAAGTTATGAAGAATAGAATAGGACCATACGCCGGACGACTCATTGCCGAGTACTAAGGTGGTTTCAGGCCAGGTCGCTCCACAACTGACCAGCTTTTTACCGTTAAATAAATCCTGCAGAAGTGTTGGGAATATAACGTGGGCGTGTTCCAAATCTTTGTCGACTTCAAGGAGGCATACGACGGTATAGATCGTGGAGTACTGTACAACATAATGCTGCAATTTGGTATACCAGCTAAACTAGGACCACTGACGAAGATGACCATGACGACCTCTATCTCACAGGCTTCAGGATCCAGAACGCTCTTCGACGTAGCACCCGAATACGTCATCCGAGCAATAGATACCAACACCAGCGGGACGCTACTCATTAAGTCAACACAATTGTTGGCGTACGAAGATGATATCAACATCATATCTCGAAAACTGACCGACTCAGGGGAATTCTGCATACTCTTGACACTACTGCGAAAGAAGTTAGACTACGCATCAATGAGAACAAAACGAAGATAATGGTGCAATCCAAAAGTAGGACGCGAGCTCATTCGAGCATCGATTTAGAGGGCCTCTACATCGAATTCGTACACAGCTTTATATATCTGGGTAGCAGCCTGTCAAAGGACGCTAATGAGACTGACGAGGTGAAGTTAGTGAATAAGACTTTGTTCTTGGACCTTCCCATAATGAAATCGAAGCATGTGCACAGAAACACCAAGCTCTGCGTTTAAAAGACCATCATACCACCTTGAAGTGCGAAACCTCGACCTTAACCAAAGCCTCCGAAAGTTTGCTAAACACATTCGAAAGGAAAAAAGGTTATGAACGGACCGCGGACAGGGCGAGACTACGAAGAAGACCGAGAGCACTGTGGGAAAGCGCAATATATACGGACCTGAGAAACTACTAGGACTCCTTAGCCAGGGGCTCCAGAAGAAAGTAAGAGCCCCATCGTCTAGTTTTGATTCATACCTGCAAATGTGTTGATTGAAAGATGATGGAGTCAGTAGCAATGATTTTATTGTTAGCTGTGGCTATCCTGCGAACCCCAGTTTTCAGCTGAGTCCACCGGTACGACATCCCAGAACTAGATAACTCAGGAGAATCGAAGAGAACTCAGAGTTCCAGGGAGACCTGAACCAACAACTAAGACGTATGCCCTAGTTAGGGGACACCAGCAACTACATATATAATTTCAATAAAGTCCTTCATTTGAAAATAAATGTTCACAAAACATATATTTTTTCGGCATAGTATATGTTTCCGTTTTGAGACATGCTGAAATGGCAGTTTCCGCATTATCCTGTAATCCATAACGAGTTCATTGAACATGCTTTCACCCATATATTCCTCCAATTCAGCAAATAATCCTTCCTCTACCCTGTCATATACTATCCACATACCACCCCCATATGCCTATATATCTAGTACGTGTGGAAGTTCTGCCCATACTAGACACATAATAAAGCCCAGTCTCCATAGCGCTACCAATTTCCTTTGCCTCAAACATGCATGTGAACATACAAACATACGAATGTACCCCCATTTATCGTTACAGTAATCATATCCAGTGTCCTCCCTTTATTACAAGCACAATTGCGGAAACATAAAATTACTCTTCCTGGCACGCTACCAGTGAAATGGTACAACCCGCTTTCAACTTTCTGGAAGAAAATTTGTTCTGTGCATGGAAAAATTCCGCTGGAATGGGAAATAAGTCATATCCGTTTTCCGTTACTGCAATAATAGTGCGATAATAATGAATTGATGACTTTTAGCACCTCGAAATAATCGAATTGGAAACCATGCGTATTTGCGTAGTCTGTGTGGGGGTGGAATTTATATATCGAATTTAGGAGGTGGCGGAGTATAACCAAGTACATATGTATCTGTTTTCACGCACTTATCTGTTTGACATGGAAGATTTGTATAGTTGGTAATAAGGATTTAATCTTCTAAAGTAATCTTCAGCAAAATTCAGCATAACTGCGTCCCTACCTTCCCTACGACAACCATAAAGATGTATCATATCCTTAGATACTTAATAAATTCAAAATAGATAATTCCTCTCCCAAACTAGCTACTTTGATCCTTTCCTTATATTCTGACAAGAGAGGGTTGGAAAGACGGGATTCCCCTCGGGTCCAGAGTTTTGTTGGGGGTCCGTAATAGAAACTTCAATGGAAAAAGTGCTAACAGTTGGGCTCCCATAATTTTTACCCCAAGCCCGTTTGATTTCCACCCCGAGTCTGGATTTCCTCTCTCCCTCCCTCCCTGCTATCTAACGTACTATTTACACATTTTAATTAAACTTAAATAGTTTAAATTCGTACTAAAACCATCTTTTCTTATTTTACTTGCAGCAAACGGGGGTGGACCTCCAGAGCCTTATTACGGTCGTCTCATCGGACAATTTGTAGAGTTTGCACATGGGATTAAAGTATGCATTATAATTTCGCAGATTTATCTAGATTCATTATTTTCAACACTGAATTACCATCTTTTTTTTCCTCTTTTGATAGGGTACCGTGTATGCAGTAGACGAATCAACAATTTTCATAAAAGGATTTGCATACGACGGTACCGGACCAGATGCATTCTTTTGGGTTGGTAAAACAGCTCGACCCAGCCCCGAAGGATATATTATACCATATCCAGAGGAGTATGTTGGCATGTAAGTAGATATGAAAAGATTTAAGTTTGGAATATTTTTTTTTTATAGATGGAGGTAGAAATCTTAGAAAGACCCTGTTGCGCCAGGTTGCAGCAGTGTGTGGGATTCACACCCACTAAAACCACCCCCACTCTTCCGCCCCTCCCCGCGGGACCACCGTGAAGTATTACTTCGCGGGGGAGGCTCTGGTTCGCTATACCAACTCGTCCATGTCACGTCTCCGTCGCGCCGCCCTCCGAGCTCGATCCAACTCCAGGAGTTTTGTCTGCACTACGGCTACTGCCTCATTTACCGCCATCCAGTTTTCCTCCGACTTCAACATCTCTTCCACCAGGTTGGAAGGCTCGATGTCCGCCCCTAAGATGCTGTTCAACCTCCTTTCCGCTGCAGAAATCTGGGACAATGGAACATAACGTGCTCCGGGTCCTCGAGTGTAGTACCGCATGCAGGACAGTTGGGAGACTCGTCCAACTCGAAGCGATGCAAGTACTTCCTATAGCCACCGTGTCCCGTAAGGAACTGTATCAGATGGTAATTCAATTCTCCGTGCTTTCGGTTGACCCATTTCTCGATGCACGGGATCAATGTATGGGTCCACCCGCCCTTGTCGGAGTTATCCCATCGTTATTGCCACTTGCCAGACAACTCTCTCCTGATGGCTTTTCGGAAATCCGCATTCACCTCGGCTGGATTTGCCTTCCGTTTTTCGTAGAGCCAGTGTGCCTCGCTCGCTAGAAGATCTATAGGGATCATTCCTGCGATAACACACACTGCCTCCGTCGACGCCGTCCTAAATGCGCTGCACACCCTTAGCGCAATTGGCCGGTATGCCGAACATATCTTCCCCCGGTTGACAGCGTGGTTCAACGCTCCCGCCCAGACAGGGGCCGCGTATAGCAGGATCGACCTCACCACTCCCGCGATGAGTAGCCTGCGACTATACTTCGGCCCTCCCACGTTAGGCATCATCCTTGCAAGGGATGAGCTGGCATTTGCTGCCTTCTCTGCCGCATAATCCAAGTGTCCCTTGAAACTCAGCTTGGCATCGATCATCACCCCCAGGTATTTGACAACCGATTTTGAGACGACCTCACGATTACCAACCTGGATGGAAACCGTGTTGTTCTTCCTACGGTTGGTAATGAGGACCGCCTCCGTCTTTTCGTCCGCCAGGTCCAGCTTGGCCATTCGTAACCATAACTTGATGGTATGAATGGCTTCATTTGCATAAAGCTCCACGTCCTCGGGATGCTTTGCAATTGCAACTACCGCCAAGTCGTCCGCAAAACCAATCAGCGTTGTCTCCTCCGGCACGCGAAGGCCAAGCACTCCGTCGTACATTATGTTCCACAGCAGCGGTCCCAATGCAGAACCTTGAGGCACACCTGCTGTCACAATGTACTCCTTCGGCCCGTCGTCCGTCTCGTACCAGAGAAGTCTGTCCGAAAAGTAACTCTCGATGAGCCGAGCCAAGTAGCTAGGAACACCCAGTTTGGCCAAAGCGCCCTTAATGCAGCCCCAGTTGGCTGAGTTAAAAGCATTTTTGACGTCCAGCGTCACCAGAGCACAGCATTTGCCCATGGCCATTGCATTTCGAGCCAATTCTATGACCTTTGCTACTGCATCGACCGTAGAACGGGCTCGCCGAAACCCATATTGCCGCTCTGAAAGACCACCCGCAAGCTCGATGAACGGGAGCAGCCTGTTGTATATCACCCTCTCCAACATCTTCCCCATGGTGTCTAAGAGACAAATAGGGCGATATGAAGAAGGCACCCCGGGTAGTTTTCGGGGCTTCGGTAGCAAGACCAGCTTCTGCCTCTTCCACTGGGCGGGAAACACACCTTCCGCCATGCACGATTCGAATGTGCTTGCGAACCATCTTGGTCTGGCCTTGATCGCCACCTTCAGAGCCCTGTTCGGAATTCCGTCCAATCCCGGAGCCTTGCTGTCCCCAATACGTCTGCAGATTTCCCAAAGTTCCTCTTCGGTAACATCAGGGATCGAGAAGACGTCCTGCTGAGCTGCCAGTTGGGGTTCTCTTTCGTCCTGCTCCTGCTGCGGGAAAAGAGTTGCAATTATTTGCAACAAGAGCCGTGGGCATGTCACCTGAGGTGATTTTCGCCCGCAGATCTTCTTCATTACAACTTGGTAGGCTGTACCCCACGGATTCGTATTAGCCTCCATGCAGAGCTTCTGGTAGCATTCCCGCTTGCTTCTCCGAATGGCCTTCTTAAGGTTGCTTCGCAGATCCCTGTATTCCTCCTCACGCTCCTGGTGCTCCGGCCTTCCCCTTGTCCTGTGGGAAAGTCTCCTCGCTCGGAGACAAGAGGATCTCAAGGCAGCGATCTCCGTGTTCCACCAGTAGTTTGGCCTCTTGCCGTGGTGCAAACGTCGTCGTGGCATCGTAGCGTCGCATGCTTCGGTTACACACTGAGACAGCTGTGTGACCCTTTCCACCGCTGTTCCATCCGGATCATGGGCTCCCTCCAATGCGGCCAGGAATGTCTCCTCGTCGAAAGCTCCGATAGACCAGCCAACCACCTTAGCCTTTCCACCTCCAGAGCGTCGTTGACTGCTTCCCCGGTTCCCAATGCGGAGGAAGATGGCCTGGTGGTCACTGTGGGTGTAGTGCTCACTCACTTGCCAAGCCATCCCCCTCACCAGTGAAGTGCTAACAAATGTCAGGTCAACGATCGAACCCGACCCTCTTCCTCGAAAGGTGGGCACGCATCCAACGTTGGCCAGCACGATGTCCAGCTCCGCAAATGACTCCAACAGAATTGGACCTCTGGTGTTCGTCGATCGGCTTCCCCACTCCAGGGCCCACGCGTTGAAATCGCCCGCAATGATTTGAGGGCTGCGGTGTCTAGCATCCAACCAGACTGTCTAACATCTCCTCATATTGTGCTAAGGTTGCACTAGGAGGAGCGTAGCAGCTGTAAATATGGACACCGTTGACCTTCGTCCTTATAAAACCGGCTGCCGGAGGGCCATGACTTCCTGAATGGCCTGTCTTCCGCACGCACAGATTGCGGCGTTGCCAGACGCATCCACCGCCCAAGTCGCACCACCGTAGTTTCTGCACGGCTCGCAAATAACCGCGACATCGACATTCGACTCTCGAATGGTTTGTGAGAGCAGGTCCTGAGCTGCCTCACAGTGATTGAGATTGATTTGTATCAATCTCATTTGCCTGTGCGGTTCAGCTCCCTCCTATATACCGGACATCTGCTGCTTCCCGCAATATGCCGGCCGTCCACGCCCTCTTTCCCACTACATAACATACACCGTGGATCTCCGGTGCAATCTTTGATGACGTGGCCCTCTTCCCCACATTTCCTGCAACTCCTCGACCTATCATGCTGGCTAGTGCATGCCGGCGCAAAATGGCCGAAATCGAGGCATCTGAAGCATCTCTTTAGAGAGATTTGCTCCCTGAGCCTGCACACGACCCAACCTACTCTTACCTTGCCCGCGGTAATGAACTTAATAGCTGATTCCGCCGGCAAACTAATAATAGCGGTCTGTGTGCCACCATATGCCTTCTTCATCCTTTTTATAGCACTCTGGTCTATATTTCCAAGGTTGAACTGCTGCTTTAGCGCAGCACAGATGTCCTCCCGTGAGGTGACTTCATCTAGGTCCCTGCATTCGACCACTATATCCTGTTTCCGAGCTCTTACCTCAGCTTCCTCTCCAAGTACACATTCCACCTTCCCGCGGAAGTTATCGGCCGACTTGTCGGCGGATTTACTTAACTCCAGCATCAGATCCCCTCTCTGTGTTCGCCTGATACGGCTCACACTATCCCCCAAATCCTTCAATTCCGGGTCTGACTTCACCTTTCGGAGGATGTATTTCCCTTCTTGGAAATAATTATTATTTCCGGGCGGAGCTTCTTTTTGTCCTTTTTCCTCTTGTGTGTTAGTCCATTATTCGGGCCTCCGGGCGTTGGTTTCTTCCACTTTTGTAGGTGTTGTGGCTGCAATCGTGAGATTACCGACTTTCGCGGGTACTCTCGCCGGCTCCGCCTTCTTTGGTGAAGAAGCTTTTTTCTTCTTCGGGACTTGCTGTGGTCCAAGAGGCTCGCTGGTACCGTCTCTAGCCCGTTTTCCTGTCTTGCCGCTTGCTTTATCACGGGGAGGCGTCACCTGCGTTTCCCTTGTGACCTTGCCAACTGACGCTTGGGAATTCTTTTCTTCGAGTGCCTTGATATAAGACAATTTAATGCCTCTTATCAAGGCTCGAATATTTTGGTGGATATTCCGCCTCTCCTTGATGAACTCGCACAGTTCATTTATTCGTTCCCCGAGTGTAACGAACGCCATTCCGGTATGTTCCCGTTTGCTTTCGCGCTTTGCGCCACAAGGAATGATCTCGATTAAGGGACTATTCGTATTTCTTTCAGAGTCCCGCAACGAATCTCGACTACCAAAAATAACCATTGTTCTCGGTGGTGATCTCCCAAGCTTCGAACTCCTCCTAAAGGGATCCGGTGTGGACCTAATTTCCACTCCACCATTATCTCTTGTAGCATTAGATGCCACAGTAGCCAAGTTTCCCACTACTGAGGCACTGCGGTCGTTGGATATCGACGGCCGGGAGCCCGCTTGCTCACTCCCAAAAACCGCCGGCACTGGGATTCCGAAGCCCTGCACCGTAAAAAAACTACTTTTCTCCTCTTCCATATTTGGTTTAATTTCTGGGTGTCCTTCCCATAGCCAATTTTGATCCACGGGTGGGCGTTTACTTCCCACCTACCCGGTCTGCGCATAAGCATGCCCATACACGCACATCTCCGGATGCGTGCATGTGCATGCCCATGACACGTTCGCCGAGCATTCCCTTATCCGCACGAAGGGACGCGCCTGATGGGAGATTTGGCAACTCCGCACAGGAAGTTTAGAATATTGAAAGGACTTCTACAGCGAACTACTGATAAGCATTGGAAGATACATTTTTAATTCTGCCAAAGTAAGAAATATGTCCTTGAAACTTCAATGCTTCTGCTTTTGTCTTATTATTTATCTACTGATCCTGCTCAGCTTGTAGATCCTCTCCTTTGTTTAGACTCTACTGAATGGTAGGTAGATAGGAAGGTAGGTTTCAGTGGCCGCTCCGGGGAGCACAATTAGCGCAAACTCTTAAGACCGTGACTGCTGTTATAAGAGAAGGCTGGCAGAGTCTAGCCGAGTCAGATCCCCAGAACCAGCCCATAGCATTCACGAAGGGAAGTAGCTCTCCCAGCCTGCAGCTAGAAACCTCTCTGAGATCCCCAAAGAATGGCTTACCCAATCTCCGCAGCCTGACTCTAACTAGAGCTCGGCAATCTCAAAGGAAGTGTCTGAGAGTTCGCTCCTCCCTTCCGCAGCTTCGGCAATGCAAATTGTAGGGTATACCGAGCCTGACGGCACGGTCCCCTGTAGGCCAATGCCCCGTGCAGACCGCCGAAACATTGTATGCATTTGCACGCGTCTGGCACAGACGTGATCGTGTTTTGATCGGGTTTTGTTATAACCGGGCCAAACCTTCCTTGACTTGGCACAGGTAGTGAGCCTTCGCTATCTGAGGTCCGCGGCTGCCAAGTAGCGCGAGTAGATTCGGCCCTCAACAGTCGCCAGCGAGACACCGAAGGACTACCAAGAACAGAGTCCTACCTGGCCAATCCGTCAACCCGCTCATTCACCACTATGTTCCTATGATCGGGAGCCCTGAGGAAGGTGAGTTTGAACGTTCCGGCCGGAGTTTTCAGCGCGTTTCTGCACTGCCCCACCAGCTTGGAGGATATCGTCGCTGAGTACAAGGCCTTAATGAACGCTTGGCTGTCGATCAGAACATCTTACGTAAGTTACTAACCATTCGACCATTTAAAGGGCAAGGGATCATGCGGGAAGGGCTAACTATGTCAAAATATGACCTTTCCTTTAAAGTAATTCCTTCTTCACTAGCATTTTTATGTGAAAGTATCTTTGGTTGACAGCCACGGCTTAATAATCTCATTAAGTCATGAGTTCAGCTCAAGATTTCATTTCAAAGTTGCTTTAAGGCCATACTATCTGCTGCGATATGATATTATTTCTCTTACTCTAGGTTAGGGTAGTTTAAGGAAGTAGGGTAAACTGCATGTCCAAGCACTGGGGCTTCCTGTATTATAGGTTTGCCCAGAAGGCTTTTTGCCACCAACGCTCCCAGGAATTCGTCTCTTATGTGCGCATATTTTTTGTTGGAGAATACCTCACCGAGTTTTCTTCATCTGAGGTGTGCAGTAGCTGAGCAGGTACATACGAATACAGACTGCCTCCTCACATCCACTGCATATAATCAAGAGCGCATCCCAGTCTTCCTGACATGATCGCTTCGCATGAGCATAACTCAGAATCTTAGAGATCCTTTGCGACTTCAACCAGCGGTGTATCGTCGGCCTTACCCACCACCGTGACTTACACCCGAACCGGAAGATTAAGCGCATCGTTGTACATGTACAATATCCAGCTCGTGTACAATCATGTACAACGGTATTCTGTGGGACACCTGCAGAGACAAGGTACTCCTAGGGTCCGTCATCAGTGTCATACCAAAGCTTCCATTCTTATAAATAGCTGTTGACAATAGCTGCGAGATTGGCGGGAATACCAATCTTCGACAGAGATTCCCGTATTAGGTTCCAATTGGCCGAATTGAATGCATTTCTAACGGCCAGGGTCACCACCACCCAATATTTCCTACGACGAAACCAGTTACGGAACCCATATTGCCTATCTAAGACCCTGACTACCAACAACCGGGAGTAATCTATTGTAAATTACTCGATCAAGCATTTTCCACACAGTGTCCAAAGGACATATAGGTCTGTAGGAGGTTGACTTACCTGGAGGTATACCAACCTTAGGCAATAGTTCTAACCTCTACTGGTTCCACGATACAGGAAATATCCCCTTGGACATCCACGCTTTGAACAACTCAGTCCGGTTTGGATTTCACGGCAAGCTTAAGGGTTTAATACGCTATCAAAGAGCTATCAGATCGTCACTGGTGACTGGCAGTATTTCCGCTGGAAGCTGTCAGTACTGTCCTCTTACTGGGGGAATAACCCCTGGATGATTTTTAACAAGAGGGACAGGCACGTGATCTGCGGCGATGGACGCCCCCGGAATCCCCCCTCACGATTCTGTAGGCGCTCCCCGACGGGCTTACGTCCGTTTTCGAACAGGGCTCGTTAAAGCATTCCCTCTTGATCAGTTAAATGGCAAGCTTAAGAATTTTGCAGGCTTCCTTATGGACGCGCTCTTTTTGCTCTTGGTCGATTCTACCTACCGCCTTCTGAGCCGCTCTTCTGGCTCGCTGGCAGGCTGATCGAAGGCCGACCAGTTCAGCATTCCACAAGCAGTTTGGTTTTCTACTGGAGAATGAGAACCTCTTACGCATGGACGCGTCAAATGTTTTGGTGATGGATTGGGTCACATGGACAGCTCTTTCCGTAGAGACACCCGCTTTATTAAACTCAATGAAGGTCTGCTCATCTAGAGCTTTTGCAGAACATCCTGACATCTTTCTCGGTTTCGAGCATGATGGTCCTCTACCCTGTGATGTCACCCATTGATTAAAGGAGATTACCTGGTGATCGCTATAGGTGCAGTCCTCATTGACGCACCAGGACATACCAAGTGCCAGTGCAGGGCTGACAAAGGTTAGGTCTATGATTGAGGCCCGAGACCTCCCTTTCTGAGAGTTATTTACAAAACCTTCGTTGGCCAGAATTATATCCAACTGTGCAAAAGCGTCTTATAGATTGTGGCCCCTTGCAATTGACTCTCTCTGCTACCCCACTCAAACGCCCAAGCACTGAAGTCACCAACAATCATTCTTGGACTACAACCGCTTGCGTCAAGAACAAGAATATCAAGCATTTCCTCGAATTCGGACAGTATCAAACTGAGTGGGGCATAACAGCTGTACACAAAAACCCCATTCATTTTCGCCCACACAAGGCCACTGCCCATATTGCCGCCCCAGCAGTCAAATTTATAACCCATACGCCACCGTGACGGTCCCAATAGAGTTTGCTAATTATGGCAACTTCCACCTCGGATTCGTAGGTGGTCTGAGTAAATCCTAAGCGATCCTGTAATGATTGAGGTTCATTTGAATAAACCTCATTTTCTATTTTTTTGTTTGTTGAGGATGCTGGGAGTCCTGAGTCCACATCCACTTGATGACGGACCGGACCCTAACACCCTTGTTTAAAAAGTTTCATAAGTTGCCTCTGCTCTGGACGAAACCGTCAGTCAAGATTTTTTCTTTTCTTTTTGAACTTGGTTGTTTAACCCAAAAAGAGGAGTCCGTGGACCACAAGAGAGGAAGTAAGTCGCTTCCTAAGTGGCCCGGTTTGTGTGAATGCGGACTCAGGACTCCCAGCATCCTCAAAAAAAAAAAGACACCTCCACCTGGTGTAGGTTTGAACTTAGGACGGATTTGACTTCAATATAATTCGCACTCAGGTCGTGTTTCCAATTATATATAAATGGAGCGATTACCACCTGTCGCCACTTTCGCTCACGCTGATTCCAGGGCATAGGTAGGGCAGCGTCTGATGAGTTGCCTCTGCACTGGACGAAACCGTCAGACAAGATTTTTTCTTTTCTCATTGAAATCAGTGCCATCCTAAATTCCAAGCGTTTTGTACTTCCGGCAATATGCGGGTTATTCCCTCCTTCCTGTCCTTCGCGTAATAAGTCCCTATTGCACTCTGTGGCAATATGGCCTTTCTCCCCCCCCCCCTCCCCTCTTTGTATCGATCGGCCCGATGAATGCCGCTGGTACATGCCTTCGCGAAATGACTAAACGCAAGGCACTTGAAGCACCCCTTTAGAGAAATCTGCTTTCTCAGATGGCACACAACCAATCCGATTCGAACTTTCCCGACTGCCAACAACTTCTGTGCTGCGTCCACTGGTAATGGCAATGGGAATATTTTCAAATTTTAGCTATGTACGAGTGAAAAAAGTAGCATTAGGAAATTTCTCACACAAGATGAACAGAAAACCTTTATACCCGAAGCAGCCAGCTTCCGGTGTTCCGATTTGTTTTCTTCTTTTGCCGCTCCTCACTGCCTACCTTTGTCCATTGCTCGGGTTCACGACCTGTCGGATTGTCTGTCAATATTGACTCCCTAATCGAGAAGCTACCAACCTGCCCTTCTTTGGGAAAGCGGCTTTTTTCTTCTTGGCCCTTTGCTATCTTATGTTAAGAAAGTGTCACTTGCGTTTATCGCGTTCCTCTTCCTCCTCTACTGCCCCAACATAGGACAACTTTTTTTTTTTGGGAGTAGGGTAGGTGAATGCGTTTACGCACAGAGTGTTGGACTCCCGCAACAGCACGCTGGCAGGCTACCAACTAAACACCTCCCTGTCATCAGAGAACTAGCCTGGAACCGTTTGACACATTACTTCGGGCTAGCTCTCCCGCTCTCCCGGCTTTGGGAGCCTTCAAGTCAGGGAATTCCCTTCACCAACGGGAGGGGAGGGGAGGAAGGGAGTTGTTAATTCAGGGAACCCCTTACCGTCCGATCCCTCTGCCGGTCGAGTTCAATCTTCTTCGTAGTAAGAAGAGCCCGAATATAATGCGCAATACGATTCCAGCTGCCAGCGCTCTTCAGCATCTCTCGCACAATGTTATCTGGAGAGAGCTCCCCTGTGTCTGAATAAAGCTGCTGGCGGAGGCCGTCCCACCTCTCGCAAGAGAAAAAGGTGTGTTCAGCGTCATCCGCCACTCTATTGCAGAACACACAATCAGGAGATCGCGCCTTCCCAACCCTGTGCAGGTAAGACTAAAAACCTCCATGCCCACTTAGAAGTTGGGTAAGGAAGTAATCAATCTCACCGTGCTTTCTGTTCAACCATGGGTCGAATTCGTCGATGAGCCGCGCAGTCCACTTGCCCCTTGGCTCATTTTGCCAAGAAAGTTTCCACTCGTTAAGGGTGCGTTGACGTTCTTCACGGGCAACCACTTCTCTTAAATTTTCGCTCTTACGGCGGTAGATAGCTTTGCGCTCCTTGCCAAGGAGGGCAACGGGGATCACTCCCGCAATCACCATCACAGCAGGTTCGGAGACGGTGCGATAAGCAGACGCCACTCGCAAAGCTCCCCGCCTCTGCACTTGAGCAAGGCGTTTACGATGCACCTCCTTGTCAAGGGCATCATCCCATACCTCCGCACCATAGAGAAGGACGGACTGCGTTGCTCCCATGAGGAAACGTCTCCTAGTTGATATAGGGCCGCCGACATTCGCCATTAGCCGACTCAAGGCCGCGACTCCTGATGCAGCCCTGTCCGCGGCTGCTTTGATTTGCTCGAAGAAGCTCATCTTCGAGTCGAGCATTAAACCAAGGTATTTAATCACTGGTTTTGACTCTATAGTCAACTCGCCGATCGATATGGGACACAAGGTCGGGATTCTCCTTCTGGTCAGGATGACTATTTCGGTTTTTTCCAGCGCAAGGTTGAAACCGCGAGCAGTCATCCATCCGCTTACCCGTCGCATCAATATGCCAAGTCTGCTTTGCGCCTGTTCAACAGTGCGTCCGGCAACAAGTGCCGCAACGTCGTCTGCATAACCGACCAGGCGCGACTCTTCAGGCATATCGAGTCTCAGCAGACTATCGTAGGAAGCGTTCCAGAGGTCCGGCCCTAGGATGGATCCCTGCGCTACTCCCGACGTGATTTCCATCCTCCTCTGGCCCTCTAGCGTCTCATAGAACAGGGAGCGGTCTTTCAGATAATCCCTCAATATCCGCAAGAGATAGATTGGCACGTGAAAGGAGTTCTCTAGTGTGCCTAGCATATCTGTCCATCTTACGGAATTGAGGGCATTTCTGACATCAAGCGTTATGAGGAGCACTATCCGTCGAGATCGGCGGCTGTGTGCCCCGGCTCGATTAAACGCATCTACGACCTCCATAACAGCATCCACTGTAGATTTCCCTGTTCTAAACCCGAACTGCCTTGCGGATAAGTCCCCGGCAGCACGGATCGCTTCAGCTAGTCTACCCCTGATGACCTTCTCGAGCACTTTTCCGGCCGTGTCAAGCATACACAGCGGTCGATATGCAGACGGGAGCTCCGGGTCTCCTTTACCCTTACTGATCAACGCGAGTCTGGCCACTTTCCAGCGACAAGGAAAAATGCCCTCCTTCAAGCACGCGTTGAACGCTTCGAGCAGCAATTCTGGCCGTTGGCGGAACACCAGTTTATAAACTTCCGCCGGGATGCCATCAGGACCTGGCGCTTTCCTGTTTTTCATAGTGAGAACCGCTTCTTCGAGTTCTCCCATTGTGAAAAGGGGGCAATCCACGACGCTTTCCGCGCTATTTACATCAACCCGTACAGGGTGTCTGGGGAACAATGCCCGCACAATGCGGTCCATCTGGTCGGTGCTCAATATGCAGGGCTTCCGCAGAGCCCCGATTTTCCGAGTGACAAGCTTATAGCCAAGTCCCCACGGGTCATCATTCACCCCATTAACAAGCTTTTGCCAGCCGCGAGCTTTGCTTTTATTTATAGCGCTGTGGAGTCTCCTTTTTGCTGATCTATATTGTGCCTTTATGGCACATGCCTCCTCGTTGGCGTACAAACGTTGTGCCAAACGGCGGAGCTTATGACACTCCTTCCGTAGGTCGGCAATTTCCGCCGTCCACCAGTACATAGAAGGCTTGTCGCGCCTGGGGCCTCTCCGGGGCATGGAAGCCTCACACGCCGTCGTTATCAGATTCATCATTGAATTTACGACGGTGTCAGCTGCGACACCACCACCCCCCGGAGTGCCCCCCAGCGCGGCCCTACCTGCTCCAAGAGCTTCGACGAACCTTCCGATGTTCACCTTCGCGGCATTCCACACGCAGGGGGAACGTCGTGTTGGTGCTCGACGGCAAGTAGCGTCAAACACTTCCAACGCAATGTACTGATGATCACTTGCCGAGAAGTCTTCTAGGACTCGCCACCCATCCACCGATGATGCCAGAGATTCCGATGCAAAAGTGATGTCAGGAATGCTTCCTTCACAATCTGGGCGCCGAAACGTTGGCTTGGATCCGGTGTTTAAAACTACGAGCCCAGTTCTCGCCGCCATTTCCAGAATCCGTTTCCCTCTGGAGTCTGATTGAGGCATGCCCCATTCAAAAACCCTGGCATTAAAATCACCGCCAACCAGGATTCGTCCCTCCGTGCTCGAAACGGCGTCCTCCAGAGCATCAAGCCGGCGCCGAAAGTCCGGAATCGACTCATTCGGCGTCAGGTAAACGCTAAAAAACGTTATCCCTAAACACCGGATCCAGACAAATCCGTCCCCCCGGCCTTCGGCAAGAACACGAAGTCGAACGTCGTCCCGAACCCAGATGGCAGCGGTGCCCGATAAGTCAAGATACCATGAGGACAGGTTCTTGTTTCGGTATTGCTCGCTAATCAGCACTAGATCAGCATTTACTTCCGCAGCGAACTGTGCTAGCAGCTGGTGAGCGGTTGCACTCCGGTGCATGTTAATTTGCAAAATGCGGATCATGGCGTTCGTACCCTAGCCCTCTCCAATTCCGCCCTGAAGATTGGACACCGTCCCGAGCCCGCAGTGTGTGCGACGCTTTCGCCAGACGCGCCACGATCCCTGCAGAGAACACAACTCTCGCTTTCCTTGCAAGTCTTCGCTTGATGACCCGCTTGGCCGCATCTCCGGCATGCACGCATGAGAACGTTAGCTCTAATACAGTTGTCTACGACCTTCTCCGCCATTTTGAGTACGAACAATGATAGGCAAATTGGTCTGAAAGATTTAGGGTGAAAAGGATCCTTTTTACCCGCTTGCGGATTAAAGAGCACTTTTGCCCGCCTCCATGCCCTTGGTATATATCTCAGGGCTATGCTGTCCCTTACCGCCCTTAGAAGAAGAAGAGATTCTAAGATTATTTCTAGGCCTCTCTAGATTAGTGCTTGAAGGATGTCCTCTACTCAGGGTGATTTCAGTAGTTTCAAAGTTTCCACTGCCCACTTTACCCTAGCTTCCGGGGATACCTCTTTTGCTAGTTTCCCGATCTTCTTTTTTCACCTTTTATTCGTTGGTTTGTCAAGCAAAATGTTGTCGCATGCTGCCGTGGTGTAGGACCCCAGGAAATAAGTTCTGAGAAGCAGATATACTCTGTTCTCCTCATTCTCGATAAATATCCCTGTTTTTGGCTACAGCTTTATAAAGCCTGTTGCTTCTGTGATCTGTTCGACCTCTTCACAGAATTCCCTGAAGATGTTCCATTTTGCTTCCCTGATCACGTTGCTATACGCAGTCAGTGCATTTTTGTACCTCAGTCAGTCCCCGGGTTGTTTTGTCCGGTTGAAGAATTTTTATACCTCTGTTCTCATTCTGGCTAAGTCCATTGTCCATTGATGAGTTAATTGTCTTAGTCAGACAGCTAGCCTCATATGCATCAATGACGACTGTATTGAGGTTTTTCAACAATGTTTCTAGTTTCAGTTCGCTCCTGATGTCACCGCCTCCTTGAAGGTGATCCATGTTGTTGTTCAGGTGCATTGCATAGGAATCTCAATCCGTTCTCCTGCTATTCCTTCTTATTATTTTTATTTCGGAGTTGCGAAATTGAGTGTTCTTCCGACATAGAGGGCTCATTCGACATTCTGCAATTCCCGATCAGCCCGTCCATCAGAGTATTTTCTAGAGTTATGTATGGTACCACTTGTCAGGTGCTGGTAATGTTGGACTGTTGTTTACATTGTTATATATTTTTAACTTATTGCTAAGAATAGATTAAAGAAGGGATTCACCTCTTCGATTGGTGTGGCAGCCGAGGAGAAGTGGTAACGCCCTCCTGTCACAGTACTTCACCAGTTTAGCGACTAGCTCCGGTGGGATTCGGATGTCATCTCCTGGGAAGTAGCAGGATGGTACGACTGCCTCTCAAGTGTTCCCCCCGGCTTCCAATAAAGCTTGGATAGCCACAACGTCGCCAGGTAGGCACTCTTCACTGAGCTGCAGGTCTACTTCTTTGACTAATTCAGTTCCTTTCTCCGAGGTGCTTTTCCCGGGCTTTTCCCTATGCACACGCGCACAGGTATATTGCCAAATCGATAGATGATATGGTAACTCCGACGTTTGGTTGGTCATCTACCCCGATCGTGAGGACTCTACCTTTGCCCTCCACCTTGCTTCTGAAGACTCTACATAATCGCGTATAGAGATTCACCAGCAATTAGGAGGTCCATAACATCGTTCGTCCCTATGTTTGCGGCTTTCGGGAGAAACACTGTCACCATGTGTGTTCCTGTACATGTTGATAGTTCTGCTCTTCAGTACATGTTGATAGTTCTGCTCTTTCTCGGTCTTGCAAATTCGGAACTACGGTCCTTAGCCACTCTGCAGTGTTCTCCGTCGCGCAATCCACTAGTATGTGACCTGGCCGAAAGCAAATCCCGGTGAACACAAGTTTTGCAGTCCATCCCTTGTACATCTTCCTGACGACAACGTCTTCGATAGTTTCATGCTCCTCACGAGTGAGTTTTTGCTTGGGAACCATTTTTGGGAGTATGGCCAGTCGATTGCCCTCCACCGCACTAGGATAACTAATGGCGGGCTTCCTGATTCCTTGCCTTCTCCCCTAACCTACCCGGCTTTTCCCCCTCTTGGATTCAGGTTTGGATTTTTTGGTAGCATTCCCTTCATGCGAGCTAATCTCCGCTGCTTCCGGCTTTCTTCTCCAATAAAGATGGCTTAAATCTGTCCTGAGCCCTCCTAATGGCCTCTTCTGGTTTCAGGCCTTTCTTCAGATTACGCAGGTACCATTTAGCACCTGCGTCACTGAGGCCTGCCTTCTTGCTAACGTCTGTCAGGTTATTGTCCTCGCAGCGTACCAATGTTGGATCCACTGCTTGACGTCCCAACTTCTCCCTTCTTTGGTGTAATCAGTACTCAGAGATGTGCCTCCGCCTGGTTAACCAGTTTGTATCCAGTACGAGGTCCCGCTTGTTTGGTTGTAGTTTAGGGGTTAGGAGGTCCGCCTTTCCATAGCCGCCCCCCCCCCCCCCCCCGTTACACGGTATGCTCTAATTTACTCACTAAGGCGACCAGGTATCAGTGAGGTTCTGTTCGAATATAGTCAGTTGCTCCCAACTGGAAACTATCCAATGGGCATGGTTGGCATGATACCCTGGATTGGGGGAGGTGTTTTTCGACTCCCTAGTCTAGATCCGTAGCGTTTTGTTAATAGTACGGTCACCTCGTTCAGGATGTGGTTATCACCACGCACTAACAGTCTTGGTAGACCAGAGACTTAGCCCCCGGAAAGCCACACGTCACTCTAGAAGAGAAACAGCTCACCCTCAAAAAGAGATAGGTTGGCCCCAGGGAGCTATATTTCGCATCAGTCTATCCTGCAGTGCAGTGCAGAAACACCGACGCGAATCAAGACGTGTGCGCAGAGATTCAGGTCCCTGGAGATGTTAGCCCTCGTCGAAGAATGACGAGATAGCGGGGTGATTTAAATTCTGCCACGGTGTCCCGGAGCAAACGCAAAAACCCAGTGGTTGAAAGGGCCGACTTGGTATCGAAGGCAGGATCCCTGGGGAGTCTCGAATTCTCCCCGTATACCACCTTGACGGAACTGGCGGTAAACTCGTCATGATGGGCTGCACGTAGGCCAAGTAAAACGAAGGCAGGACTAGCGACGACGAAGAGACATCGTGTGCCCTTATAGTGACCTTCAGTGTCCTATGTCAGCGTTCCAGCATCCTATTGGATTGCACGTTTCCCCAACACCAAAAACAGGGTAGACTCGAACTGCATTCCCTGGCCAGTAATGACTTCGGCCGGAACTCCGAAGCATGGGGGGGGGGGCGAACGATTGTGCGGAAATGTCGGTCAGAGATATTTCTTCAGGCCTAGGAAGTACCGGAAGTATTTTATTGCCATGTACGTGTTGAGTTATATTCAATTGCTTGGAATGGAAGCACAGATTTAGTTCACCTTTTGGTGAAAGGCAGCATCTACTGTGATGTGGTATTCATCGTTGAGGACTGTAGCGCGAGGAATGTAGCTTCAGCCAGCTGTCGCTATCTCAAAAGCTTGGACGGACCCTGTAGACCACACAATCACGCGTGAGTCTTTGGTCTTGGGTAGCCATTGAGGATCGCTTGAAGTTGTGCGATTTTGGGCAAGAAACGACGATAAAAATTTAACGTACCCAAAAACCTTCGCAGATCCTTGACCGGGTTGTGAGAAGTCTATGACGGTCTGAACCTTGTCTGGATCCGGTTGGATACCCTGAAGGAAAATCATGTGGCCGAAAAACTTCACTTGCTGTTGAAGGATTTTGCACTTTTCAGAGTTAAGTACAAGACCCTTCAAGGCCCTGATCCAATATGGATTGTTGCGGAATCAGTTTGTAATTCCGCGATACCGGGAGAACTGAGACGCCTGCGCCTGTGTCAACCAGGTAATGGCGTTTCCTCAAGGAATCCTTTATTATCAAGCGACGTGGGGCTGCGTTCTGAGTAGTCGCCGCCATGATATAGCTGCAGTGAGTTTAAGTTAAAAGGAGTAGTTTCTGCAATCTTAATTATTTCATCTAAGACCGGATAACTTTTCCTCTGGTTACGAGGTCATACAAGAGCGGGACTTTCGCTTTATTAGTAGGGGCCAGGTCCACAAAATTTTGGGGAGCCAAGTTTGAAGCTTCCACCGGAACAAGTTCCGAAGGTGTCCAGGCTTGAGGTAAGTACAGAGATTTCCGAGGGATTAGTGGTAATAACTTTGACAGTTTATGGGGGGTTGACAGTAACCTCATCTGCCACCACACATCTAGGGCGTAAAATATCAGTTTCGCCTTGAAGTGAATAGCCGGGAATAGTCAATACATACATATGCACCTACTACGAGTTATGTACAGATGAGGCAATCACGTTCCTAAATATTCCTAACCCAGCAAGCCTTTGATGCCCGAAACGACAAGTTTCCGGTGCCCGACCTGTACGTAAGTAAAAAAAACGAAAAGGAAGTTTATTAAACCTCTTTCTTTTCTGTATTATTTACTCTTCTGAGAATTAATGAAGATACCTAAATGCCTCAGGTTTATAACCAAAAATATCCCGTAAACATCAGAATTTCAATATAACCCTTGCAAACAAGAATTGTATCTGGAATTATGAAATGTTGCTCTCTACTCCTTAAATTACTTCGACAAACGCTATAATCCTCCTACATCCAAGTTGGGGCCTTCAAAAAAGGACAAATCAGACAACCACCGGGCACCTAATCGGGCCATGGGGTGAACATATTCCCCTTCCCCACCCTAAACAAACCAACACATTTCACATCATTTAATTTTACGGTTCTCATTATTAAAGTCACTGATTCACGGTATTCATGTCAATTCAGCATTGAATCCACCCTTTACGCTTACGTACGAAAAAAAAACAGATTCCCATTCACTTTTCAAACCGATCCTTGTTTCAATTCACCGAATCTCCCGCCGGGAATTCACCGTAACCATCTCTGCTCACCCTAAAAAATCTTTTATCTCACCCACGTGGGTCCTCGCCTTCCACTTGCCTGAAATCATCCTCGTTAATATCAGGACATTGAGAGGTTTACTAACAAGAAAATCCATTCCCTTAAATATCATATCACATAATCCAGTGGAAGTTGGAGTTTTGAATTTCCTCCTGGATGATGCCGATTTCATTTAGTGGATGTGACTTTGTTTTCATCCCCCGAAAATCAGCCGCTGTCTCCACAGTTACTTTTATAACCGACAACAAAGCAGAGTTACTCGCCGGGGGTGAGGTTGATGAGAGAACTGTTCGCAAAGGAGTATCTACTGTGGGGTCGGGGATGTGCGTGAAAATGCCTCCCCTCGGCTCCTTCCTTTAAAATCTACACATCCGCGGAGATGCTCAATACCAACAGAATGCAACAAGAGAGAAGGACATCAATTGATTGAGTTCATCATAGCGTATCAAATAAATTCTGATAGGAAAGATATAAATATGATATCGGTTTGTGTTTTCCCTTGGAGAAGGGGCGGCATTGCGAGTATCTGTTTGCTCTTATTTCGGGAAATTTATCCGGCAGCAAACCATGCAGTACAAACGAGATTTTAGTTGAATAGAATTTTCCTTGGCTTATTCGGTTATGTTGCAAAAAAGATACTTTGTTATCGATTATGTCCGTAGGAACGGCAGCAAAGGACTCTATCGAACGGGACAGATTAGACATAAAGGAATGAACGGATGTGATTAGTTTCACGCTTATTGCTTTCATATTTTCCAATTATCGTCTCGCAACTAATACTTGTGCTTACGTTTGGGGCAGCTTTTCCGGGCGTATGTTAAGGCGAATATATTATATAATATCCCCATGGGAAACAACCGGAATTGATGGTTACTGATTGATTTCCGACAAGAGAATAGTCCAAGTTATTCAGCTATCCTTTGAAGCAGAAGAGCATGATGTGGAGAGGATACTATGCTTTTCCTGAGCAAAGCATCTGTGCTGTGCATCTCGTTAATATCTTTCAAAGTGAAGCATTATTATTGCTGTTCTGATGCTAACCCCATGGCAAAAAATGTAAAAAAGGAGTTGTCAAAAACCTATCAATGGCCTTCATCATCATCAACGGCGCAACACCCGGTATCCGGTCTAGGCCTGCCTTAATAAGGAACTCCAGACATCCCGGTTTTGCGCCGAGGTCCACCAATTCGATATCCCCAAAAGCTGTCTGGCGTCCTGACCTACGCCATCGCTCCATCTTAAGCAGGGTCTGCCTTGTCTTCTTTTTCTACCATAGATATTGCCCTTATAGACTTTCCAGGTGGGATCATGCTCATCCATACGGATTAAGTGACCCGCCCACCGTAACCTATTGAGCCGGATTTTATCCACAACCGGACGGTCATGGTATCGCTCATAGATTTCGTCATTATGTAGGCAACGGAATCGTCCATCCTCATGTAGGGGGCCTTACCCTTCAATAAGAACCTCTTTGAGGGTTTCGCTCTTCTTTCAACAATTTCCGCAGTACATTTTATAAGGTATGTCCAGTGGTCTTCTATTGGCCAATGACACTTGCAGACGATTCAGTTCGTCCTTGAACTGACCCACCAACTTGAAGGATTTGGATGGCGGCTAGCCTATCAAAAAGCTATATTTCCCTTGGGAGTCGGGTCAGTCGCAATCACCCATAAACCTCTCGCATCACCAATATATCCTGGAAGAGTATTTTATTCAGATATATTGTCCTTCTGAGAAAACTCCAGTTCTAAATCACAGTTCACTTTTGATCCGTCAGTCAAAAAGTGCTCTTGGTGCGGAGCCTCGCTGCCATACCTACTTCTTAGTAGCATTATAGCCCATTTCAAGCCTTGACTTTTCAAATGCATTGCCTCCAGTTCCTTTAGTTAATCACCTCGTCAGCTAGTTTCATATATCAAAGTAAGAGGAAATTTCGGCGTCGACTAAGTCCTCTCGTCATTTCTTCGTCTTCCCTACTGGTCTGGAGTTATCAATTATTCCCTTGGAAAACCCTTCTGAATATTCCCGAGTCCACCATTCGTTGGAGTTGGTCACTTCATTAAAGCTGTCGCAATTTCCTCACTCCCTAAAACTACTCTCACTTCTCCACCTATTTCCCCATGAAGTGTTACTAAACGTGTTTTCGCTTGCATCATCTCTCAATACACGGGATCTTTGGGTCAAATGAACTTTTCCGGAGATATTCAACCTTTGCTGCCATTCTCCTGTACAATTCATTCTTAATGGCTTTTCGGAACTCTGCAATCACATAAAGTGAATTTTCCCTCCCTCTGTAGTAGAGACTGTGCGCCTTTTTCACCGGAACATCCAAGGGATTCATTCCCGCAACTGTGCGCACTGTGTCCTTCATCACACTACATCACACCGAATCTGCAGGCATTATCCGTAGTTATCCCTAACTTTCCTAGGTGACAATTTATTTTGCAGTGACCAGTGAGCATTCCTACTATGATCCGGAGGGTCTTCTTGACGAGGTTTAAATAATCCATCGAACGCTTGGGTTCGTTGCCCCCCAGAGTACCCTGCACTCTTCCGTATCCAATCCTAGTGAAGCCCCTCAGCAATTCATCTTCGATTATCAGCATCGTAACCATTAGCCCATTTCAGAAGGGCTCTTTCCATGTAGTCAGGTTCCTACTCCTTTTATGGCCAGCTCTTCCGTTGCCTCGATGCCTTCTAACCCAATGTAGTTTAGAACCCAGATTATGCAGGCCTTATTGAGCGAGCCGAGCATGCTTCATTTGTTGAGGCATTCCCATACCAGTTTGAAATTCACCAGGGTGGACCAATAGTAAGTCCCTGAATAGCCACTTAGCTGTCAATCGAATCAGCAATGGTCTGCCCTCTCTAGTTGCTTTCGAGATTGTAGAAGGCAGCCGATACTGTCCTATATTCGCTGCACACCGTCAGCGCAATAGACCGGTGTGCCGAAGTCATCCTCCTCCGGTTAACGCCATCGTCCATTGCTGTTGCTCAGACAGGAGCAGCGTATAGCAGGATGGATTTCAGCTCCTCTGCGACGAGCGGCCGCCAATAGTTTTTTAACCCTCCGATACAGGACATTATCCTTCATCATCAACGATGCAACAACCGGTATCCGGTCTACGCCTGCCTTAGTAGGGAACTCTAGACACCTCGGTTTTGCCCCGATGTCCACCAATTCGATATTCTTAAAAGCTGCCTGGCCTTCTGACCTACGCCATCACAACATCTCAGGTAGGGTAGAAGATAGATTCTACATATCGGGTTGTTCTTCCCTAATGTCAATATAGTCAGCGTAGGCCATTAGTTGGGTGGGCTTGAAGAGGATGGTGCCCCTCGCATTCACATCTGCATCGCAAATCACTTTCTCCAGGTCCATATTAAAAAGGACGCATGATAGAACATCCTTTATCTTAGGCCGCTGTTGGTGTTGAAAAGTCTGGAGAGTAATCCTGCTGCTTTTATCTGGCCACGCACATTAGTCAGGGCGAGCCTAGTCAGTCTCATGAATTTCTTCGGGATACTGAATTTTCTCATGGCTGTGTACAGTTTTACCCTGGGTACGCAGTCAGAGGCGGCCTTCAAGTCGATGAAAAGATGGTGCAACTGATGGCCATATTGCATGGAGTGAAGCCTCTTTGGTATGAGCCAATGATGTTCTGGGCGTATGGGGCTATCCGGCCCAACAAGGTAACGGAGAATATCTTATAAATTGTACTCAGCAAGGCGATGCTTCTATAATTGCTACACTGCGTGATATCTCCCTTTTTATGTCTGAGTCAGATAATGCCTCGTTGCCAGTCGTTAGGTATTAATTCGCTGGTCTGCACCTTGAGCATAAGTTGATAAACCGCTTGCTGTAGTTGGTCACCTCCATATTTAACCAATTCGGTTGTAATTCCAGCGGCCCATGACGTCTTATGGTTTTTAAACCGATGAATTGCACGGACTGTTTCTTTCATGCTTAGTCCGTCGTCTTCAGTTGGAGGGACCTCCAACTCGCCGATGTTCTGGTTGTTGAGCAGTTCAGCAAAATACTCAACCCATCGCTCCAATCAGTCGGAAATCAGATTTCCCTCTTTTCCCTCTTTTCCCTCTTCTCAGGATGAGCATCAAGGTTTATAGGGCTTCATCCTGATGACTTGTTGCTAAAACTTCCGCGCCTGGTGTAGTTGGTCCCTATACTTTTCGAGTTTGTTGCTTCTCTCAGACTTCCTTTTTCCATCTGTGAAGACGCTTCTCCCCTCGACCTCCCCTCGGGATCCATTTCACCTTATAGGTATTATGAAGGGTTGTGTTGTAGATGGCTTCAGTATTCACTCTCACCTTTAAATTTTCTTATGTCGCGGTTATTGTTACGTTTGTCGCTCCAATTTGCTTCCGACCTCAGGGTCTCCTTACGAGATTATGGGGTCCGATAATTACTTTAAGAGTTCCGTTCTACCTTCCTCTTTTCTCCGCCAATCACGACAATGTAGCGGGGCATACGGAGCAATAGAGGGACTCCCCTAATTTATTACCTGTGGTAATCCATTTATCTATGCTTTCGTTTCGCACATCTCCCAAAACGCCTCATCAGTATATGAGACTAATCGCCTGCTTTGGAGTTATTCCACTGTTGCTGATATCTTCTGTACAGTTCCTTCTTACGGACTTTTCATATTTTCATAGTCACATCGGGCGGATTCACCCTCCTTCTCTGGAGAGAAACTGCACCCCATTCACTGAGAGATTCATGCAACGAGGCACATTGTCTCATCTAATACTGTCCTACATGCCCTCATCTGCCAAACTCATCATTCTTTGATTCACCACGTCGTGTAGAGCTCCCTGTCCCCCACCCCTTCATCACGTTTAGCAGCATGAATTTCACCACCCCTGCAGTAAGCAGGCGGCGACTATATTTGCCCCTCCAATACCAAGCATCATCCTTGCTAGAGATGAATTACCCTTTTCTCCCTTTCTGGCGCATAGTTTCCCTTGGAACTCAACTTGACATTGATCATTACCCTAGGGTTTCTAATGATCAATTGTGGAATCACCCTCATGTTTGCCAACACAGGCTTTGACAGTATTGTTGTCCCTTGCCCGAGAACAACAGGTAAAGGTACGTTCTGTGAGACAATCGAGGGGCTACTGGGAGAGAAAACTTTGGTTTCTAGTCTAGAACCTACGAGTTTTCTGGAAATCCGAGATTTTGACTGTCTCACAGAAGAGAACAAAGGAGTAGAGGCCCTCAAAGGCGAATGTCCGGAAATAATCAATGCTCGGGTTGGTAGCACCTCTGCGAAATCCCGAGGCCAAAAACTCGCTGTTTTGAAAGCTGCCTAGCAATACTCGAGGAAGCTTCTTAACAGCGGGAAAATCAGAATTAGTTGGATAATATGTAGGATACGAACCCGGGTCGCAACAACCAATTGTTACAGATGTTTAGATTATAAGCAGGTCTGATGAAAGCGTTGCACACACTACGGGCTCAGGGCGGTGCTCGGTCTTCAGAGCAGAATTGAAAGGAGCTAGGACGCGGTTAACATGATCCGCATTCTTCAAATAAATATGCATCGGATCGTAATCGCTTGTGAGTTGCTAGAGCAGTTCGCTGCGGAGATCAAAGCTGCTCTAGTGAAGGGTATCGGAACAGGGGTCCAACCTTATACACTTCGACATATCAGAGATTGCTGCCATCGGTTCATGTCGGCACCAACCTTATGATTCCTGCCCAAAGCCGTGGCGTGTCGCCTAAGGATCTTATCATTCCTTCCTTCTATGCTCTCAGCAGTGCCTATATCCATAACTCCTTCATCAATTTGAACTCTCAGGATAGATACTCTAACCGCTCAACCATTCTCTGATTTTCCACCAAATATACCTTGAGGACCCCTGACGAGCCCTGGATTCCTTTCAAGGGTCAATCCAATGGTTTTGCATGTGACAGTTGATCCCGAAAGCCAGCTAGTCCAGGATGCAAACTAATCTAATGTTGTCAAAACCCTCCAGTAGCCTTGTGACTACCGCGTTGAAACATTTGAGATAAGAAGTACTATACAGGTCCAGGAGTAGAGGACCCGCTTTCTCTCCTTATGTAAAAGAATATCAAATCAACAACAAAAATTCGAAAAGCTATTCCTCTTCTTCACTGTATTTCAAAAAGTTTTCAACACCCACTTCCTTCTTTCTCCCCATAAAAAAGATGGTTAAAAAAGAAAAAGAGGAGGCGCCAAACCCTACCTGAAATGTAGCGGTGGTGTTGGCCAGGACACCAGGCAGCTTTCAAGGATATCGGATTCAACCTCGGTACAAAACCGGAATGTCTGGAGTTCCTTACCGGTTATCATACCAATATAAAGGTGACACGAAGCATTCGAGGTAAAGCAACGCCTGACGAATTGCCTTTGCACTGGAAAACCTTCACACCCTTTTTAAAATGTTTATGTTTTTCAACAATAAAGGACAGAAAATTCGACAGCAGTGACAGTTTCATGAGGAAAGAACACGGACGACCTGTCTAAACTATTAACCTTCGTCTCCTTTCTCATTAATAGTACATTTGTCGAGGTTCTACAGTCCCATCGCCCTCCTGGTCCTTGACTTTCATGATCTCCTTTCTCCAACCATTTTGATCTTCGCCAGCAGAATGTACCCAACGCAATCAGGGGTTTTCAATCGGCCTTCGCTCATACGTTCTCCTTTAGAATACCCTTTCCAGTATTCGAGTGTCGCTCATACATTGAAAGTTCCCAACCCATTGCAACTTCCGAAGTTTGATTACTGTATTTTCATGATTGCGGAGGAAACTGTAAGCCAGTTCTCCTGGGACCTCGGCATCACCGGGTTCACAATTCTGCCCAACTTCTCTCAATTACAAACCTGCGAGCATTGAGAAATCACATGCTCTAGAGCCTCCTGTATGCCACTACATCTAGGGCAATTCAGAGAGTCATCCAACCCAAAGCGGTGCAGATACTGCCTGTAGCAGCCAACATGTCCCGTGAGGAACTCTGTGCTATGTGAAAGTTGGCCTTCCCATGTTTCCACGCAAGCCAACCCGTCCCATCTGCGCTGCCAGAGATCATGCGACTCAGTTGTTGCCGCATTCCTACGCTCTGTGTGTCCCTCCATACGTTTCGCCTGGTGTAGCACACCCATTTCTTTCGCCAGAATATCGACAGTGATCATGCCACCACCACCAATACTGCCTGAGGTGGTTCTAAAAGCACTGCAAACCCTCGAGACCATCAGCCGGTACACACGGTCTGGGTTCGGTGTTCAGGGGCAACATTTTTCAGTATCTATCTAACACCCAATGAGACGATTGTGGACTTTCGACGGAGCCCCGATGCTCTGGAGGACGTTATCTTGGAAACAGGTGACGGATCCTGGTCGAAGGTGGCTTCAATTCCAGGGAATTTGAATGGGAGATGCCTCACCCTGATTTCAGAGGGAAACGAATTGTCGAAATGGTGGCGACAAACACCGAATCCACACATATATAACCTTTGCGTCGGAATCACTGAGGTCCGGGGTAGCGAGTTCTGAAAGATTTCTCGACTTTGAAGTTGTTGAGACAACCCCTCGGTGTTTGCCGTCCTAGTGCTCTTTCTGTGCATGGAACGTCACGAAAGTGAACACCGGGAAATTTATCGAAACTCTTGCAGCAGGTGGAGCCGCGCTGTAGGGCACACCTTAGTTGGTGGCACTGCAACTGAGACTAACGTAAATTCAGTTTAGAACCTGACAACGATGGCCTGCGGAGCTCCCATGCCTACGAGGGCATCGACACGTAGCAAACCTTCTATGTACAGGTGGGCGTCGGAAATTGTAAATTTCCGGAAGGAGTGTCACAAACTCCGCGGCTTTACACAAAGTCTAAACAACCGGGACGGAGCATACAGCACAATCACAGAGTGCAGATTAGCCATAAGGAGACTCCACAGCGCAGTAAACTGGAATAAACCGCGCCGCTGACAGGACCTGATCGACAAGGTTAATGAGGACCTGTGGGGTAATCCGAAAAATAGCCGCTCTGCGGAAATCCTCTTCACTCAAGAACGAGCAGATTCTACGGTCACTATTCTCTGCGCATCCCGTACGGGATGATGACAGTAGTGGGGACGGCGCCCAGAACCGCCCACTTTTCTCTATAAAAGAGTTTCTGTCTCCTCTATGAAAAACAAAAAGGCATCAGGAGCCGATGATATCCCAGCAGAGGTATACAAACTGGTGCTCCAACATAGGCGAGACCCACTGCTTGGCGCATTCAAAGCTTGCCTGAAAGAAGACATTTTCCTTCTCGTTTGAAGGTGACGAGGCAAAGGGGGAGGGGGAGCTGACGTTCAGTGGCCGTCCGCATACTGACCAGCAGATAGTCATTCACCTCATCTGATGGTTTCAATATTGCACTGGAAAAAACCAAAGCAGTCATCCTGATCAGAAAGAGAATCCAGATCCTGCATCCATATCGATCGGCTAGTTGATAATCGAATCAAAACCAACAGTTAAGTACCTTGGACTGACCTTTGACGCAAAGATGAGCTTTTTCGGGCAAATCAAACCAGCTACTGACAAGGTTTCAGTTGGAGTTTTCAGCTTAAGTCGGCTAATGGCAAACATTGGCGTTCCTATGTCTAGCAGGTGACGAACCCATCAGAAGGATGGGTTCCACGCAGTATATTCTGCTCTACACTGCAGAGGTATATATAAGTTAACGCTCTTAGCAAAGAAATATATCGTAAGCGCCTTGTGCAAGAACAGAGACGGTGACAGCTTGGTGAATGGCATGTGCGTACCGCACTGTGTCAAAACCGGCCGGTGCTGACGATTGCGCAAGCGATTCTCTCTCTCAGACAAGAGGTTGGAAACTTGGGTGGCTAAATCGGAAGCATGGTGAGACAGACTATTTCCTTACCCAGCTCTGAGGTATGCTTTGAGGTTTTCAGTCTTACCTACACAAGATTGAGAAGGCACAATATCCTGATTGAGTCTTTTGCAATAGGGTTGTGGACAACACCCATCAAACCTTTTCTTCTTGAGGAAGGTGGGATGGGATTAGTAACAACTTTATTTAAACACAGCACTAACAGGTGGAGACGTGTTGCATATTACGTCCGGGTTCTTCCCGTTGCAAAGAGAGGAGAGCCTGACCGGTGGTCGGAAGGCAAAAGGTTTCTTAAACTAAAAGTTCCGTTCCTACCGTTGGCGAAAAAAATTCCCTGATTTGGGGGGGGGGGGGGGGAGGGGAAGGGGAAGCTCGGGGCTACCCCGAAGTAATGTGACAAACGGTTTCAGGCTAGCTTTCTGACGATGAGGCGATGTTTAGTTGGTGCTCCGACAGTGTACCATTGCGAGAGTCCAACACTCAGTGCGCAAAATCATTCTCCTACTCTACCCCCTCTGCATTCCAAGTTTGGCAGATATGACATAACACAGAGTTTTTCTTTGATTACTTGGTCTAGGGCCAAGTTGAAGATCGCTGGAGCTCCGCGTTAAAAAAATGGATCAGTTGGAGTATTTCGAATTTGGACCTGCGAAACTAAGCGCGTCATAATTGCTCTTGCGAGACGAGCCAGTTCGGCCGGGATGTCAAACTGGATGATATCGTCATCGAATACGTTGCAACCGATAATGTCATATGCTCGATTATTGTTTAGAATAATCAGGGGCGTGTTTTTGCGAATATACATAGGAGCGGTTTTCACCTGTTGCCACTTTCGGTCACGCTGCTTCCTGGGCAGAGATGAGACAGCGTCTGATGAGTTGCCTCTGGCCTGGACGAAACTGTTAGTTCCTATTTGGTCATATGCGCGTTTGAGGTCCACGAATATTTGGTGGACGTGGACAATGAACCCTGTTATACTCCTGTATCTAATACTACTGTGTTAGAGCAACGTTGATATTTTTCTCACTAAGGAAATTTAACAAGTTAGATGAGGCAAACTTTGAGTGATGCACGTTCATTTGTACTACGCTCAGTATTACCCTTGTATATAGATCGGGCATGGCTGTCAGTACGTTAATTTCGATTACTAGCAAGGTCGCTTTACCAGTGAATGAATGGTCGTCCAGTTTCGAGAAATGAAAATGTCGCTTCCACTTTTTCAGTACCTCCAGGCACTCTCCATTTATGGGGAATAGAAAAGGCTGTTTTGCGCGGTTCTTCCCCCTTCAACCTGACCCAATCGTGCAAAACGCTTAGAGGTTATAAAGGGGCAGACATTGAGGATTCCGCAGCCAAATCCAAGCAACCAGTCTCCTGGGAATCTTTTCATGCCATAACTGATATCAGCAGATTCCAAGAGAACGAGCCCTCGGATACTAGGAAGTGATGCCCGCAGTCAAAGAAGCACTCTATGATCTTTTCCATTTCACTGTTCCATATGCCCGACTACAGTTTTCCACTTATCAAATCACCAACTACCAGCGCTACCTGTAAGTGATTCCTGGCTACCTTACTGAAGAGAGGAGTTCCATCTCTTCTGCGGTTTTTGATCCCGATAATTTTCCTTCCTTTTCCTTGTTTGTAATCTAGGAAATCCAATACCAAAAGTTCCAGAATAGGTTTACTACAGCTACAGCCATTTTGACAGCACAAGTCTCTAAAAACCGATAGTCCTTATTTCATTCGCCCTACAATTAGTTTCAGCACAGGGGTGCGTGCATGTCTACTAATTGAAGGCAAGCAACTCGCCCTCCGATGATGCTCCTGGGATTATTTTCTCTGCACCTGGAACCATTTTTGTTCCAAGAAAAGATTCCATATGCGGTTACAAGAGTTTTACAGGCGAGAAGTCCTTCCTCGTTAACCTGGCTGTCAAAATAAAGGTTTTAAGTGAAATAAAATATTGAAACCACCCCCTTCACCACACAGTTACAGATACATTCTGCGCCACTTAAGGCATAAGTCCTGATGATGATCTACTAGGGCGGCTCGATCCAGCCCTTTCTTCAGAATTTGTCGTACCCCTTATGATAAATTTCCACCGGAACAGGGCGGAGCAGTACATTATGATGTGGGAAGCTATTTTGTTCCCTAATTTCCTAAATTCTCAGGTTTCGCTGGTATTTCCAAATCAGTTTAGAGTTGATTAGAGGTGACGTCAGAGTACAGAGGTCATACTTCCTGCGTAAATTCTTCCTGACAGGGGAGGGGTTATACCTAGTATATATATTTTGGATTCACTTCGTGGCATTGGGAGAGGGACACCACATATCCTGGGTAACTAGTAAGAAAATTATGGACTCGTTCATGACCATTCCCTCTCGTTATCGTTCGTTTCGATAAGCGGATTATTCGATTAATAAATTAAATTATTCCTTTTAAGGGTTTAAACGATAATGCTTCCCGGCTCCGTCTCCCAATTCAAAGCAGTAAAGCAACTCCTGCAATTCCTATCCTGAACATAATTTATCCACCAAAACTTTCTGACAAAATGACTTTAAATGAAGACAACCCTTTCTAAGATGCACTCATTAAAGAACAAGCGAAACTACCAACTTCCTTGAAAATCTCCCGCCCCCTCTCGCTGTCCCTTAAATCCGTTTTATTATGAAGACTGCATTAACTCATTAAAATGCAAAGGGGTCCGTTTAAAATTCATCAGGACAAGCATTTAAATTCATTATCACGTGATAAAATTACTGACATTTTGCATTTCCTTGGCCTCGTCCTGCCTGTGTTGCGGCTTCATGGAAAAGGGGTGGAAAGACAATAGCGAAGACAATCCAATGGACGATTGCCGATTGTACTGTTTTTTTCATATGCGCTCGTCACACAGTTGGGGGTAACCGAGTTTGAATTTGAGTTGCTCATTGTTAATTGGTGTTGGCTCAATTACTCAAATTCAAACCTCGTTAAAGTGAATGGAAAACAGGAGGAATTGGCGATGGTGTTTCAAGGTGGTGATGCGTAGTGGGAAAATCAATAAATGTCCCTCATTTTGGAGCGATTGACGTTTAGTATCTGAAGTGAAAAATTGGTCTAGTATTTGGTCCGTACTGAGTTGTTACTGAGCCATTTGGGCCCGCCTCCAACGTTAAGCTTGAAAGAGTGCTCCCGTCGCTTCAAGGGTGGATGCAGCGGCCTACGAAAGCGTCCACCCCAATGAGGGTCTGCGAACACGTCTCGAAGTCGCTGGGGATGTCGACCACCGGAGTCGTATGTCGGGAAGGTAAAGACGGCCGCAGTTTCAAAAACAGGCGCAGCATACTGGAGTCGTTTAACCCTACCCCGATATCCAGCACAGGGTCGGCGCGGAGTCGCAAATTCTCCCCGGAGCTGCCCCTGAACTCCTCTCGATGGGCTAAGCGAAAGGTGAGGAAGACGAAAAGCAAGAACCGCGACCACGACGGATCGTCGCGAGCCGTTAAAGCGGTCTTTAGCGTTCCATTCCAACGCTCCAGCATCCATTGGATTGCGGATAGTATCCAGTGGTTCAGTGACGGTTGAAACCCAGGTGCTTTCCTAATTCCGAGAAAACAGTAAACTCAAACTGGATTCCCTGGTCCTTTATAATTACGTCTGGTACACCAAAGCGCGGGATCCATTCTCGACACCTAACTGTGCAGTAATGTCAGTCAGAGGTATTGCTTCAGGTTACTGCTAAAACTTGTCGATGATTGTGAGACAATACTTGCATGCGTGCGAGACTCGCAAAGGGCCAATGATGTCGAGGTGGATGGTGCCCCTACTTGTTTTTTACGTGCTTGTTGATCATACGCTTCTGGCACGCGGTGCACTGCCTGGCCCAAGAGTTTACTTCCTTGTTCATGGATGGCAGATGTATTTTTCGGTAACTAACCAGTTCGTCGTCCTGATACCTAGGTGCGCAGGCTCGTGTACTACGTGGAATGCTTCCTCGAGAAAATCGGACTGAATAAATAGCCTAGATCCCTTGTCTGAGGTCTCGCAGAGTAAGTAGGAGTTTGATCCAAAGATAGGAAACTCCTTGAACTTGTATTTGGAGTTTGCCCTCTGGCTCTGAAGCTCCGCTCTGTCTTTCTGTCCCTCAGCGATTGCCGTATAATCAACCGCGACGAGGACTGTGGCCTCTGAGATTCATGACAAAGCAAAGAAGTTAACTGGTCAATGAAGGTCAGTTGCCAAAGTGGGCGAGGAGATGCTTTGTCGGGCTTTTGTTTAAACCCGAAAGTAAGCGACTTGTGGTCCGTGAGCACGGTGAACGTCACGGTGAAGCGGAAATATTTAATGGAGAGGTACGCGGCGAGTAGTTCAAGATCGTAGGCACCATAGTTACGTTGAGTTGGGTTGAGTTGTTTCGACAAGAAGCTCAACGGTTGCCAGGTTTGGTTTACCCGTTGGAGAAGAGCGCAAGGCTAGTTGCCGTTTGGCTTAGGGACCATATGGAATGGAGATGACTAAAGGATATATGAAGGTCTACGGCGATGGTCGGAAAAGTCCGGTGTCGTTTCGCAGGTGGAACTTTTCCCTGATTGTTTTGGAGAGATTTCGGGGTATATATTTGTTTTGAAGGTCCGCCAACAGCTCATAGAGACACAGGAAGTCTGCACTGAAACTGGGGGTTCTAATATCCGCCAAAACGAAGCGCCACGAAAAAGCGAGTAGACTTTTGGTCCGGAAAAGAAAGGAGGAAGGATCCGGTCGGGAGAAAACGGAACTACGAAAATTTTCCCCTTGACCCAACTCGGCATCCCTTCTGCTCCCCGGACACAATGTTGTTGGTTTCGAGGTGCGCATTGACCCTTCTACGATGTTGCGAATTTGTAGAGAGTTGGTAAGCAAGTAACCGGTCTTGTGTCTGCGGGGTCTTGCACCGTGTCCCTCTTAAGGATAATGTAGGTAATCCCTACAGTGAGGAAGGGTGAAAATTCCTCCGGCCAACCCATGACCTCATTTATACTGTGTCCCAACAGTATACATGGTCGATACTGGTGAACTTTTTGTAACAGAAGTTCTGCACCCGATCCAAACTTGGGCCCCTCCAGTTCTTTGAGCTGTTTATGGGTCGTCGAACTTCCTCTTCGGTAACATTCACAAAATTCATGCCAGGTGTATTGGCATGGCGGGTGCCGTCGGTGGCGATCCACTCAGCATGCTCAGCATGTTGGACGGCTAACCTCCAAAGTCCACCCCAGTATTCTTTCGCTTCCGTCACCGAAAACTGTGTTGTCTGGACGGACTTCCTCTGTTTCTCCTCCGCCTGGACCTCGCAAAGCCTTCATATAGGAACATCCTCCAAATAACAGCCTGAGCATGTTGTGTGTCTGGACAGCTGAGTGGTTAGAGCACAAGGCTGTCGTACGGAAGGTTGCGGTTCAAATTTCTCTGGTAGCAGTGGGATTTGTATCGTGATTTCACGTCAGATACCAGTCGACTCAGCTATGAATAAGTACCGTAACACTGACCACATTGCCTCTTACATGTTACTGTAGTGTACCGTTACGGTCTTAAATGAAGTGCTCTAACACACTTCAAGACCCTGATCCAATATGGATTGTTGCGCCAACGGTTATTTTTATTATCATGTCAAGGATTGCATTGAACCTCAGGGGCCACACCTCAATAACCATCTGAGGCAGAAGAAGCAAGGATCGAAACTGTGATCTGCCGTGGATTTTCCCTCTCGATTGCGACACTCGGGTCCGGAAACTTATGGCTCCAAGCGCGCGGTGGAGTCATTATTTTTTTATTTTTCCAGGCTTAGCTCGCGTTCTGGTTTGTCTTGCCCCCTGTTCGTTAAGCTATTTTTATATCCATTGCGAAACCACGCACTGGTATAGACATGTGAATTTTGTATAATGACACGTGAGGGATCGTAGCGCTCAAGGACCGCCCCCCCCCCCCCCCCCTCGCTTCCGAGTCTGGCTAGCACGTACTCCGATAGAGCTTCAGTATTTGCAGGCGCACCTTTACGGTCAATTCCGCCAACTTTTAAGGTTTTTGGAATAGCTCTTCCCTCTAGGTTGTCTTCGGGCACTCAGGATGGTCGTTCGAGCATTTTTCATTAACTTCATTACACACTTTACCACGTTTCCTTTATTTTCGGCGATTTAGGGAAATTCTTTTGTTTTCTGCCGACCATCACTTTTTTCCTAGCTTCTGACGGTGCGAATCTCTCTGAAAAGTTCAAATTTATTTATACCACTTTTTTTTTAAATCTTACGTTGTGGCCCGCTTCTGCACTCTCCGACGGTCAGAACTAGAAGAAAGAAAAAGGGGAACGATACGGCCTCGTGGCAGGTCACCATATGTGCCAGCGGCAGTTCAGTGCATCGGTGGAGGTGTTCTCACCACCAGCAATGCAGTCGAGCAGCCATACACCAAGAGACGTGTTGACTAGAAGGCGGTAGTGGCAGTGAATTGGTCAGATTTTAAGAAATGGCGATAACTCCGTTGTTGGCTATTACATGTCGTACAACCCACTATCCCAGAGTGCAAATAAGAAGAGTGTGTAAAACTCAGAACCTTGGTTTTGTTAGTGTTAATCTTCAGCCTAACATTGATTGCCTCCCTTTTGAAATACAAAACCATTTGGCCAAATTCCATAACTTTGTGAGCGAGCAAACAGATGTCATCAAAGTAGTCGATTTATTTGAGGGGAGATGTCATAATTCATTGGAGTCCTCCAACCAAGGGACATGAAGAACGTCACCAAAATTTTGCGTTATTGTCTGTTGCTGCGATAATAGTTAGTAGTTTCTATGAAATGCTCCTCCTGCGTATTACATTCTAGATACACTCCCTGCTCATTTTGTCAAAATCTACGGAAAGGAAATGGATCAGAGATCAGCCTGCTCCCTGTTGATCAAACTTTCGAGATCTTCCTTAATGCATCCTAGGATGATTTTAGCTAATATCTTTTCGACAACCCAACACACACAGATACCCCTCTATTGTAGCACTCAAGACAGGTGCTCCTCTTCAAACCTTGCATGAATGGGCACATGTTTCGGACATCGACAAAGGTTTCAGTTACGACATGACCTCTATCCTAAGTAACTAAATATTTCATGATTGTGTATATCCGTGGCCTTAACTCGCAACACAGACTGTTCAAGATTACCATTCTTCTTCTTTTTCTTCAGCCTTTGTCCCGTTCACAAGCGGGGTCGGCTCGTCGTGATCGGCTTCGCCATTTGGCTCTATCGGATGCCTGATCTGGGTGCAATCTCGAGGCTTTTAAATCCCCATCCAGCGTATCAAGCCACCGTTGCTTAGGTCTGCCTTTTGGTCGTTTACCATCGACTTCGATGTTCAAACCAATCTTGGCAAGTGAATTCTCGTTTGCACGAATTGCGTGACCATCGAAGACGCCTCTCTCGCAACTTTTCCACGATCGGTGCAACCCCATAACGATCGCGGATATCCTCATTTCGGATGTGATCTAAACGTGTGACGCCACTAGTCCAATGTAGCATCTTCGTCTCCATTACCGCGAGACGCCGTTCATTGTCTTTTATGGTCGGCCAACACTCAGAACCATAGAGAGCGACTGGACGGACGACATTGCGATAAATTTTAGATTTGAGACGTTCGTTGATACGTCGATCACAAAGGACACCAGTTGTGGAACGCCACTTCATCCAGGTTGCGTTAATGCGTGAAGCAATTTCATAACGCAGTTCTCCATTGGCTGATAGCGTTGACCCGAGGTATTTAAATCGCTCAGTTCTGGGCAGATCACTGCCGCTGACAGTGATTGTGCCTGTTTCATGGGGATCGGTCGTCAAAAATTCAGTTTTGTTTAAAATCAATCTGAGACCGTGTTGCATGAGGCGATCATTCCATTTTTGAACAAGTTGCTCGAGATCATTTTTGCTATCAGATGCTAGGAAAACATCATCTGCATAAAGCAGTGTGTAGGGCGCTGGACGTTGGATATCCCGTGTGACGGTGTCCATAACAAAGACAAAGAGGAGTGGTGAGAGGGCACTTCCTTGATGAACTCCAACAGAGACACGAAGCGGTTTTGATACACCCACCATACTTCGAACTTTACTTTTCGGATCGTGATAGAGCAATTGAACCCAGCGCACGAGTTCTTCTGGCACGAAGTGTTGTCGTAAAGCATACCAGATGAGTTCGTGTGGTACACGGTCAAACGCTTTGTCTAGGTCCAGAAATGCAATGTAAAGAGGGCGATGCTTTTCACGGTGTTTCTCCATGAGTAACCGCGCAGCGTGTATTGAGTCAGTAGTTCCGCAGTTCTTGACGAATCCGGCTTGATTCACGGTTATTTCAACGATTTCGCGAATACGGTTGTCAAGAATGCGTTCAAAAATCTTCATGGTATGAGAAAGTAACCGGATCGGACGGTAATTTGAACATTCTGCTGGGCTACCTTTCTTTTTCCATATTGGAGCAGTGGTACTTTCTTGCCAGTCAGATGGTGTTCTTCCTTCCTGAATAACCCGGTTAAAGAATTCACTGAGCCACAGTGTTGGGTCCCAGCTCTTCGCTTTCCAGAGCTCAGATGCGATGTCGTCAGGTCCTGTTGCTTTCCCCGATTTCATTTGTTTTATTGCCTCCTCGACTTCAGTTGCGCTGACTGGTGGAACTAGTCCAAATGTCGGCAATGATTGTGGAAGTGGAGGATGAGCAAATTCTTCAGTTGAAATCTGCTCGAAGTATTCTCGCCATCTATCCGTTGCGGCTCGACGGTTGGTAAGCAAAGTACCGTTCTTGTCATTAACACAACAGAAGTGTTCGATATCCTGTGTGCGTTCATCACGGCTTTTAGCAAGTCGATGAAGATCTCTCTCGCCATCCCGAGTGTCCAGTTTATCGTAAAGATTTTTGAAATGGTTCGCTCGGGTGACAGCGACCGCTTTCTTTGCTTCCCGGTTGGCATTCTTATAAATTTGCCAATTAGCAGGCGTTTTATCGTCGAGAAATTTGTGGTAGAGGCGTTTCTTTTCACGGACCTTCATTTCAACATCATCATTCCAAAGCCAAGTATCTCGGTTGATGTACCGCTTACCCGGCTTGGTGACCCCGAGGGTTGCAGAGGCCGCTTTGTGGATCGTGTCTTTCATTTGGTTCCATGATTCTTCCACATTCGTAATGGTTGGCAATCGTATGAGTGAGACCGTTTCTTCTTTCTTCTCACCAAATCGCCACCATTTAATGCGCGGCGGGCCAGTGCGTTCCTCACGCCGTTTTATCGGTGGCTTGATTCTCAGGACAGCAATCAACGGCCGATGTTGAGGTGCGATGGTCTCATAGGGAACGACTTTGCAATCAGTGACAGTGGTAAAATGTTCGCGTCTTATGAGAATATAGTCGATTTGCGTTTTATTGTTCCCACTATAAAATGTGGGAAGATGAGACAATCGTTTGATGAACCATGTATTCATAAGTACAAGGTCATGGGTGTCCGCAAAATCGATTATACGCGCGCCACCTTCATTACGCGCTCCGAACCCCTTTCCCCCATGGCACCTGTTACCGTCTGCGTTTTCACCCACATGATCATTAAGGTCGCCGGCAATGATTATGTAATCGTCAGCAGGCACGTGACAAGTCTTTTCATCGAGAAGTTGCCAGAAGGCATCTTTCTCGGCGTCAGGTCGACCTGTCTGTGGTGCATACGCGGTGAAGAAGTGAATAGTGCGATCAGCTGATATAATGGTGAGCTTCATCAGCCGATCATCAAATCGTTCGACTTCTGTAGTGGTATCACGGAAACCCTCTGAGATGGCAATGCCAACACCATATTGAGTGTGTGGGTTACCAAAATAGAGAAGTTTGTAGCCGTTTTTACCGCGTTCGCGATCAATGTCGCAGCTTTTGGAACCAGACCATCGGGTTTCTTGCAGAGCGCAGATGTCAATGCACCTTTTCCGAAGGGCTCTTGCGAGTTCCTCGGTCTTTCCAGTTAGGGTACTAACATTTGGCGTGCAGACCCGTATTTGTTTTGTTCGTTGTGTGCGGACTAACTTGCTTACGTCCTGACGCCGTCCATGCGTCAAGAACCCTTGCCCATTTCTCGACAGGACCGGGGCCCGTCCTGCCGCGTCGACTGAGGTGGACGCCCTAGCATTTCTCCAAGGCCTGTGACTTAATCCGATCATCATGTTTGTAACGACATTCTATGCATTTTCTTGGTCGACCTGTCGCGGGGCCTGTCACCAAGAGAAATCAGGTAGGATTTAGCATAGTAGAATAACTCCAACTATACTCTATTTATCTCTTTCCCTGATCTCAGCATTTTATTTTTGTTTTACTGAGGATAGTACAGAGTACGTTGCCTCAAACCCTCCTCCTTTACCTGGGCTTGGGATCAGCATACTATGTTAATAGCATGGCGGAGTTTGTTCAAGATTACCATTATTAAACCGAATAGTAAGGCGAGACTGTTCCTTCATCCCCTGCATGACGTCACCCGATGTAGAGTACTCCAACCTCACACGTCAATGCAATATAAGTAAAGCACCAAAGTTGTCTAGAGATCAATTATCCACACCCTGGAGAAACAACAGGCAAAATGCAGCCCCTAAAGCCTAATTGTACAACTTGCTATAAACACATCGCGAATCCTTTCAAAATGGGAACAAATTCCCTTGACTTTTTGCCATCCACAATTTCATTCGAAATTTTTAATGAGGAAAAGAAACGCATATACTTATTGGGGTTGCATTACATTTAATTATCAAGTAAGGGTAACAACCTTGCAGTGCAAAGTGAGGAGTAGAGCTCAAAGGACTCAGAAGACTGAGTCCTTTGAGCTCTATTCCTTCCACACTGATACAAAAACCGAACAAACTCTTCACTTCGTACAATGTTGCGTGCAAACATTTTTCTAAAATCCTGCGCTTTCCATACATATTTAGACTATCCTCCAAGGAACAAGAAGGAATTCAAAAGGAAAACAAAACGCGAAAACCTCAAGATTCACTGTCTTCATTTCAAATATCCTTTACCCATGCAGAGTTGCTTTCATTCATCCAGGCCATCCGCCTACTCGACGTATCATATCAATCAAAAGGAAGAAATAAAACCACCCAAGTCAGTGTAAACTCAAGGACAAGTTACATATTGCTCCGCTTCCACTTCGCATCCTTGCACATTCACATATAAATCTTTAGAATCATTCAAGGCTACCGGGAACATTGTCATTCCGGTAAACCAGAACACTATTATGTGCTTAAAGAACAACATTATTCCTTTCCCATATCCGCTTGCGTCACCCCCCCCCCCCCCCCCCCCCCGAATTCGCCCGGTACGTGTGTGTTTACCACGGGATATCAACCCCACAAAAGGATGCGCTCATGCTGTGAATACAAATCTTCGTTCGGGATTCAGGATTCAGGATTTTCAATTCTTACTATTGCCATTTTCGAGTGAGACGTATCGTTGCCACCTACTACATCCTTGCCGTGCTCAGCTACCGAAAATCTTACATTAACTCGCTCGATTTTCTCCTTATGGATCCTTATGGATCGTGTATGCACACATTGAGAATGGAAAATCGGGAAAATCTGTAGTGAAATGGCACAAATTCGGATTGAATACATATACACATGGTACAAGGACGACGATAAGCGTTCTCGTTTTAAGGTATTTTTTTTGGTTTGAAGGGTGGGAAGTGGGTTAAAAGCACAGAAACTTAAGTGCCTTCAGCTATAAATATCCGATTTGTTGTGTGATTTGCAAACGTACGTGGCTTCACAAATAGCAATTATTATCAAGCGCTGGGGATGATTTTCAGTTGAGTGCGGCAAGGCTAGATTTGAAACACAAACCACGGTAAATGAAAAACCTCCTTTATCAGATCCATACCATATTTGCTCCTAATTGCATGTCATCGGACGCATTTTGCCTAACGGCCCGATGCAGGCAATAGAAAAATTTTTACATACAAGGAGAATCACCTGACGGGGGAGGATGGCCCATAAAGAGACTCATTCGGTAAATCATATCAGCTCTGTACATTTGTAGTCCCTGTTTTTGATTAACGACGAAGGGCCATCGTCCGCCACTTTTGTCAACGAATGTGTTTGACTAGCGAAAAGCAAATGCAAGTCTTAATTATTTCAAATAACGAATTCGCTGCTTTTCAATTGCCCAAAGAGGCACGCGGGTCCGGAGGCAGTTAGCAATGTCATGCTGGAGGGTACTCCAGCCGTCATAGATAGATTGACCGCTGCCGAGCGTGTCTACGTAAAGTGGTTCAGCTATCGGGCGAGATCGCACGATATGCTGCCAGCTTGTTTCCGTTGCCTTGGGTTCGACCATAGGGTCGCAGACTGTAAGGTGAGGGACCATGTGTGCGCTCGTTGCTCACAGAGGGGCCATATGGCCTCCATTGTAGGAACTGTGCGTTCCGGAGACTTCCGGCCGGGCATATGCTCCGGTCGATGACGTGCCCCATATACGCTGCACGGGTGGCTAGGGCCAACGCACGTCACTGAGCGCCTGTCGTTCAAACTGCTGCAGCTGGACTGCGCCAGAGCGGCTGCCGTGATGCATGATCTCGGCCAGCACATGCGTGAGAATAGCATTAGCGTGGCGATGTTGCAGGAACCCTGGGCAGTCAATGACTGCGACAGAGGATTACCTGGCGACATGCGGGTGTTCACTGCTAGGGGGTCGGCCAAGGCGGCCGTTGTCGTTAATGATACGCGTCTAGATTGCGTCTGTGTTGAAAGTCTCACTAATGAGTGGGGCGTATGTGTATCAATCACGGGGCCTTTAGGACGGTGGTACTGTTTGAGTATGTACTGCCCGCCTACAGACAACCTGGAGCTGTATTTTGCGTACCTGGATGAGGTGGTTCCGCGTTTTCGTGGAAACCTTTCTTCCTGGGAATAGACGCGAATGCGATCTCCCCTACGTGGCACAGCAAGATTGCCTTGCACACATCTTGTCACCGTGCTATACGTAGGGGGGAAGTATTGTCCGAAGTGTTGCTCAAGCACGATTTGTTTTGTCTGAATGTCCCGTCAAGTGTTTCTACATTTGAAAGCTCCAGGAGCGTCAGTGATATAGATTTCACTTGTGTAAACTTTGCAGCAAAGGCGTTTCTCCAGTCTTGGAGATTGTTGGATGGATGCAATGTTAGTGATCACACTCCTATTGAGGTCGTGCTGGTCAATAGGGATGCGAACGTGAGTGTTGCTCCCCCCCTTACGCCGCCGCGTTGGAATACGCGTGGGTGTAACTGGGGTGAGTATGTAGCTCGGATGGAGGAGTTAGCCGGCCGCTCACCCCTCTCTGAGTTTATCCTATTGTCTGTGGATGAGAAGGTTGTGTTGCTGAATGAATGGATGTCTAGTGTGAATGATGACATGCTGACGAAGCCCGAACGGAGGGCTCGGAAGCAGGTCACGTGGTGGACGAATGCCCTTCGTAATAAACGGAGGGAAGTCCGTCGCCTGAGGAAGAGATTCCAAAGGGCGCGTCGTGATAGTGGTGTTGACTCTGTTGTTGATGTTGACCAGCTTAGGTTCGCCTACAGGCGAGGTGTGTATTCGTATAAGGTGTTGTTAAGAGAGTCGAAAGAAGACGACTGGAGGCGGTTCGTCGGTGAGCACTCTGATGACCCTTGGGGTAGGGTCTACCGGATTTGCAGAGGGAAGCGTAGTCACGACGTAGCTGGCATCATGGTAAACGGTGAACCGATGCTGACTTGGCGTGACAGTGTTTGTGCTCTGCTAGGTGAACTTTTCCCGAGATCTCGATGTCTCCGGACGGTCACGCTCAGGGAGGGGAAGAAATTCCTCCCCTGGCGAGTTGCTAGATCGGGGAGAGCATGGCGAGGCTCCGGTCTCGGAAGTCGTCTGGCTGGGATGGGATGACAGGCGAGATGTGCAAAGCCATCTGGTAGGCCATCCCATCTCATGGCCAGTGTCTGTTTGAGTGTTGTTTTCGGGAGGGTTATTTCCCTGCATTCTGGAAGACTGCCAGGGTGGTTGTGCTCCTGAAGTCGCCAGAGAAGGATAAGAGTAGTCCTCGGTCGTACAGGGCGATATCTCTTCTCCCGGCCCTTGGCAAGGTCCTGGAGAGGATTATGGTCCAGCGACTGGCGGTGAAATCATCCCATCTGACGTCTGACAGGCAGTATGGCTTACGCACTGGGAGGTCCACCGACGACGCCTTGATACATGTTAGGAATTTTGTTGTCCGTTGTCCTCGGAAATACGTCCTTGGAATATTTGTTGATTTCAAAGGCGCATTTGACTACCTAAGTTGGTCCTCCGTGTTGTCCAAAATTCGTGAGTGTGACTGCCGGGAATTGGCTCTGTGGAGGAGCTACTTCCACGGTAGAAAGGCATTCGTCCAAGGTGTCAATGAGCGTGTGTGGATGAATGTTGAGCGCGGCTGCCCGCAGGGATCTATCGCAGGTCCATTTATATGGAATCTGATGATGGACGAACTGCTGGCTGAGCTTTTTTCCGTGGCTGAATGTGTTGCTTACGCGGATGATCTCATCATTCTTGTTGAGGGGAGCACTCGCCGTGAGCTCGAGCAGCAGGCTGCCGAATACATGCGCATCGTTAATGCGTGGTCCAGTAAAGTCGGTGTCGCGATCTCAACGGAAAAGACCGTCGGGATGATACTTAAAGGCATCCTACGTCGTCCGCCTTGTGTAAAGTTGATCGGAGGGTCTTTAAAGATCCGGCAGAAAGTGACCTACTTGGGAGTCACGATCGCGGAACGCATGTCTTTGGTCGCGCACCTGCGCGAGCTCAGGCTACGCTTAACTAAATTGGTGTGTATGATGAGACGAGTGATGAGGTGTGAGTGGGGTTTAAGCAGGAGAGCTGCTAGATCCATTTATGTGGGGCTCTTCCTTGCGTGTTCCACGTATGGGTCCCCTATGTTGTATGACTTGGCACTGACGGTGAAGGGCAGGCAGCTGCTCTACGCTTGTCAGCGAGTGGCTTTGTCAGCATGTCTTCCTATATGTCGTACGGTCTCGACCGACGCCATGCAAGTCTTGTTGGGTGTTCCACCTCTTGATCTGGAGGTAGTCCGGCGTGCCACGGCCTACAGGATCAGGAAGGGCGTACCTTTGCTGCAAACAGATTTAGTAGCTGGTGATCAGGTGGAGGGGTTAGGACCGCTTGCGGTCAAGAAGTTGTTAGACGAGAGTGTAACATCTAAGTGGCAGCTTAGATGGAACGAATGTGGGAAAGGTCGGGTCACGTATAAGTACGTTAGGAATGTGTCTGCCAGAGGAAGTTCCGTCGTGGACTTCGGGCTTGAGATGGGCTTCCTCCTGACTGGGCATGGTAGCTTGAATGAGTTCCTCTTCAAGCGCAACCTTGCCTCCAGTCAGGGCTGTGTTTTGTGTGGGGCCGACTCGGAGGACTGGTTACATGTTCTCTGTGTCTGTCCAGCGTACAGTGACATCCGCAATCTAGACGACATGGACGTTCACGTATTGAACGGTATCTACGATGTTAGCCAGTGCCTTGCTAGCAGCGGGACGCTTAAACGCGCTAATGCATTCGCAAGTGCTGCCTTCCGACGAAGGAGGGAGCTCCTCGACGCTGCTTCGCTTGCAGTTGATGGGCGAATGGCCTAGTGGCCGTGGTGGTCAGCCACCAGTTTTGTGTGTTTGATGTTAGTGTTGTCTTGTGATGTCCTTTGTGTTGTGTTGTACGCAGAGCGGTAGTTAGCTGGTTAAAGGTTCCGTTGTGGTTCTCGGCCTCGGGCTGATTCCAGTTAACCCGTTGGGGAGTTCCGTCCCCACGTACTCGAGGAGGACGATCAGACCCGATTCTGCAAGGAACTCATCTGAAGTGGCTGTGCCACGAAGCCTCACCGGAGGTTATCTGGTACCATGGGAACCGGGATGGCCCTCTGAGAGAATATGCTCCAGGAGAAATCCCGGCCCGGTTATTTGCGGTCAGCCCCCTAGTGGGAGTTTCATGGTGGTTGTGGTTATGCCTACATCACGGGCAGAGCTCCTCGGAGTTCAAGCGTGGAGTTGCGCTGTACAACTCGGATGCCGTACCCCTTAGTTGCGGTAGAGGTGTTAGATAGGCCTCGCATCCACTGGTATTAATGCTGAGCCTGCACTCAGTATAGACCAGGACCGCTGTGCTTGCATGGCGGGTCTCTGATTTTGGTCTCAAAATCAATCCGTGTCCGAAGAGGACCGTGGGATTATGCCTACACGGCAGGTACTCACGTTAAACCCCCAGGACTTTCCCAAAAGAGGCAGATGACAGGGAAGAAATCTTGGTGGTCTTCTCCTGTGATAAATACATTTGATGGAGAACTGTTTAAAGACCTTTATCTATATTCCAAATCATTTTGTTGTTCAACAACAAACACAACAAAAAACATCTCGAATGCTTGATCGATAGAGAGCAGGCTAATTTACACTCTAGATCCTCCCAAACTAATCACATCAACACTCTACCGATCATTTTGGAACATTACGCGAAGTTAAGATCTACGTTTCACCTGCTCTTCATCGGCTTCGAGAAAGCTTGTCTGAACACCAAAGCCAAGTTAAGACTGTTCTCTAGTAGTGTTCTTTCTATGTTGCTGTATAGGATAGTGAACCCCATTGGTACTTAAAAGCTCCAACCCTTTGGCAACGCCTGTCTGCGTAGTACTTTCGAGTTGCGGGGGCCTGATACTATCACATTGAGTGGGTGCACAGGCCTCGGACCAGTACGCATTATGATCAGAAGGCGTAAGTGGCAGTGAATAGGTCACACATTAAAGAGTACCGACAATCGCATTGCCGGCTACACTATGAAGGAGACCCCACTCCCCGAGATGTCCGAAGAGTGGGTCACTGTTTTCTTCAGCTTTTACTGCATTATTATTTGATTTTAAGTTATTTTTCTCCCTCTTAACCGGCCGCGCATTAACCGACCAGTCACTCTTTTTAAGGTTTTGTGTAGAAGACAACATCATGCTTAATGGGTTCAGAGAGACTACGCTCGGTAGTGATGTTGCGGTATTTTTGAAGCAGTGGGTGCATATATGCATCGGCAACATCTTCAAAAACAATGGAAAGAGTGCTGGTTGAGAGGAATGAGATTTTTCTTGATGGCCTAAGTGAAGTTATGCGGCCAATGGGGGACCTAATATGGATATTCAGTAGCGAACCACAGTGGCACAGAAATAAGTGCTCAAGAAGGGTATACTGATGTCCGTGTTTATGAAGTGCCAAGAAGACATTCGTCGAAGTCCAAAACTCAAGTTTACCTGCCTGTATCCAAGGTGTGTATCGACGAAGAATTTGCTACCGCGAGGAAGAACCGAGACTTCAGCTACTGTATCGACCAGGTAGTTACGCCGGCACAAGGGGTCATAGATTGTGAGGCGATGTAGTGCTGCATTCCGGGTAGCGGTAGCCAGAACTCCCGGCAAGTCTGATTTATTTTGTGAGAAATTGCAGGGGTTGGTACATTTTGTAGTCTTTTCAACGAACTTGCGGTGGTACCAGTATGCGCCAGTACTTGCCGAAGATCCCGACGACATAGTCTCCGATCACCCATTTCGGGGGGGGGGGGGGGATCTAGACCTTGATCTAGTTCTACTCCCCGAACGCAAAGCACCGACAGCCTCAGCCAACTCAGAGACGGTGGCTGTTAATGCTGCCACCATCTGCTGCAGGTAAGCCACCGGACCTAAGTTGTCGTGTGACACCTTACCAACCATGGGTCGCACGTGGGCCTCATGGATTTTGTCCGCGATGACGGTTAGGGTATCCAGAGACCCCGAATTCGCACACGTCAGGATGGCCTGTGTGCTCTCCGGAAACCTCTGCAGCCACAAAAACTGTTGCAGCTCAGTGCAAACTTTGTCACCAGCCAACTGCTTTATCTAATGTAGCAGTTAGTTGGACGCAGGGTCACCCAGCGTTCGCTTTATCAGTAAGCGGTTAAATTTATCCGTCTCACTTAATGACAGACGTTTTACGAGTTGCTCTTTCAACGGCCAATAAGAGCAGTCCTCGAGGACGCTTAGACAGTCCCAACTGCTTCCTCGTCTTGCCTGATCACCGCAAAATTAAAACGGATAGCATCCGCTATGACGTCGGCCAAAGTGAATTGGGACTCGAGTTGAAGAAACCATGCTGCAGGGCTCCTACGCTAAAATGGCGGCACGCATACCGCCAAGGTAGTTACCGCGGGACTTGCCTCTATTCCGGAGGACATCGTTTAGCGAACAACTCAAGAAAAATAACGCGCAAGTGGAACGAGTGGAGTTCAAGACAGAAAAAAGTGAAAGAGCGAAGGAGAAGGAAAACAGTCTCGCGCCGTTTCTTCTTATTATATTTATGTTTTTTTTAAAATGACAATAACTGCACTAACTACACCGCGTGCCTTGCTGATAGCGAGCTTAAGGTTTGGTTTAAATTTGAGGAGTCCATGCAGTTTTACTCCCAAATATTTGATCGAGCTAGATCTGTCCACTGTAGTGGATGCCTCTAGAACCTAAGTGTCTAGATTCTAAATGTGCAGATTTGGCTGCCCTGTTAGAGTGGAAGTTCCATGCGAAGATAAGCATGTCATCGGCGAATTGAATCAGGTCAACGCTATTATCGGGGATCGGAACGTCAGCTGTGAAAATATTATAGAAAGTTGGCCCAAAAATGGATCCTTGCGGTACTCCTGAACTCAGCAATAACTTTATTTCCGTATTTGTGAAAAATCCGTTTGAGTTTCCTATGCCAAATTTGTCTGACTTTCGTGGAAAGGGACTGAGTTATGCTGAAACCTGTCGACTTTGATAATCCTTGTATTTCAGCGTGTAGCAGTCTTAATGGCGTCTGTGACAAAATGGTGGCTTCGTCGATCTCTATGTCTGATAAGCTTCGGTCAGTTGCGATTTTTTTCAAGTTCAGCCTTGGTGCAAGGTCTGACTTGAATTTGTAATAGTCAGTGTGGGTGAAGGATCTTACGGTGGTCATCACTGGCTTTCACAGATGGGAGGACGAGGAAAGTTTAACCGCAAAAATATCCAACATGCCTGGCAGCGTGTTGCAAGATGTCACTTGAAAGTTCAGAGAAATTTCCTCCGATGGAAGGAAGTGATCGATGGTTGATTGACTACTGGGTCTTGTCGGAGAATCTGGCAAGAACAAATCTAGATAGGCTGGCGAGTAAGAGTCTTGGATTCATTTAGGAGGAGGATTTCCCCCATTTCTATTGATTGCCGTATTGCCCAGGAGGTGTACCTCGAGTTGAAATCGCCACCGAAAATGAGGTACTTGGACTTCAACTGGAGATTGGCCAGAATCTTTAGATCTTTTTTCCCAGTGGCTCAGTTAGAGGATGGCATTTAATTTTGACGGAGACTACCATTATCCGCCTACCATCAGTGGTTCTTACTATTGCTGGCGGGGCGGAAGAGGGCAGCAGGTTTTCTATAAGGACTTTCTCAAATTGATAGTCCTTCCTGACTAAAAGGACAGCGCTTGTGTTGTTGTCGTTTCGGATGATATTATACCCGTTGAATTGCACGTTATGCCTGCTATTGAGGTGAGTTTCCGAAACGCAGTAGAAATCTGCTTTCAGACTGTGAACCAACACTTGGGCAGTGGCACGTTGAGCGTGTGAAATCAGGGCGAAGTTCGTAATGAGTTTTTGGCAGCTTGTGCGTATAATACGCCAGGACTAGCCAAGCTTTGTGACAGCTGCGTCACTGCGTGCTTGGCTCGGAAGCCCTTCTCAATTTAGTAGCTTCCTTCCTAGCTACCATTTCTTTGTAAGTTGGGCACCCGCGATAGCTCGCTGGGTAGCCAGCTTGGCCGCAGTTGCAGCAAAAAGGCCCTTCGGCTTACGGTCTTGTGCATTTCCCGCGACGATGAGTTTTTGTGCACTTAACGCACCTGTGAACAATTGTACAATTTTGGTCAATGTGCCCAAAGTTTTAGGAATTAAAACGCTGCATCCTTTCGAAACTTTCAACCTTTTCCAAGGTTACCTTTTGGTGAAGGATATATTTTACCTTCAATAATCCCGATTGCGATTTCATCGGGAGGGTTGGAGTTTCACTATGCAGAGCCTTGTCTCTTCGTGTGATGATATTCGTGACCATTTCAAGTTGGAATTCGTGCTGGTCGGTGTTTAGCTCTTCAAGGATATCCGCAAGGTCCGTTTCCCAGTCGAGTCCGCGGAATGACTAATGACTGGGTGCAAAAGGAAAGAGGAGTCCGGGTTGTGGTATTAAGCCCTTGCTCTTTCAAGAGCGCGAAGACCTTGACGTGATCTTCTGCCGTCTCCGTGAATATTGTGCCATTGTGCCTTTAAGGGACGCTTTTAGTCCCTTAGTCTTAAAAATGAAGGTACGTTCAAACCGTACCCAGTTATGACAGGAATCTTAACTTTTTGGGGTTTGCCGAGTTGGGGATATTTGGAAGGACCGGGGGTTGCCTGTTTGGGGTCGTTCCAACACTGACTTTAGGTTTAAGCTGTATCCTCCTCCCGACGAAGTCGATAATGACCTCAGGATATGTTGCTGGTAGTCCCACGCTGTGCATATCGCATGTTTCTTGTAGTACTTGTCGGTGCTGCTGCACAGTGAGTTTCTCATATTGAGCCGCCACCGAGCCGGCTCGCACTGTCTCTTGGAGAGCTGCTGGAGCTGTCTGATAAGTTGTTGTTGGTACTCTAGTTGGTATGCCATTACCGCCTTTCCACCTCTGAGTTCCTCTAACTCCTTTCTCAAGTCCGGATGAGTTTCCATTTCTGGGGAGCCCATAATTCCCTCCTGCTCTGAAAGGAACTCCCTACGGAGTATATTCTTCGATCTCTTGGCGGACACCACTGTCTTCAAGTCCGTCCTCTGCGGATGTCGAAAGACGTCCTCGATGTGTTCACTGAAACGATACAAAAAACCATCACTCATTCCCAGCTGAGTCGACTGGTATCCGACATCCAGTTACGATAACATATTCCTCTGCCACCAGTGAGATTTGAAACGCGACCTTCCCCTACGACAGCCCAGCGCTCTAACCACTTGAGCCATCCGGACATCCGGATTGTGTAAGATGAGCACAAAACCTTTATACCAGAAGTGCCAGGAATACCGTAATTCCGACTTGTTTTTTCTTGTTCTTCCTACACTCTCTGATTTGAAAGACTTTCCCGGGGGAGAGGGAACAACTCTTTTACCTTGTTTTGCATATCTGGGCCCTTTTTTCTCCGAATTACCTACCCGAATTACCCCTGCCGGACAGTATGTTTATGCGGGAAAAGATTATCGAAATTCAAAGCGAAGGTAAAAGATATGAACCCTTCCTTCGTCACGGCATTTGTTTTCGAAAAAGTTCACTGACGGTTTCGTCCTGGGCAGAGGCAACTCTTCAGACGCTGCCTCACCTCTTTTTTGAAAACTTGAGTGTTTAACCCAAAAAAGAGGAGTCCCTGGACTCCAAAGAGGAAGTAAGTTACGTCCCAAATGGTCCGGTTCGTCACCAAGTGGGTGCGGACTCAGAACTCCAGCATCCTCAACAATAAATTGGTGATTAACCAAATTGTCATCTCACCTGGTCCTGGTCCAAATGCATATTGCATTTCTCTTCGACCCTCTTTTATCGAATCTTTGCATCGATAAAATAAGTTCCTTTTCTCTTAATGTAGGGATGCACCCCTGTTAGCTGCCTGAAAGAAAGCGTGTCGATTAAAGCATGAAATTCACTCAATTTACAAAACGATCGATACAGATACTTTTTTCCAATACACCTCCACACACTTCACTAAAAACTGGGGAGAAATATTGAAATGAATTCTACTGGAAGCGCTACCCCATAAATATGCGAGCACCTAACATCATGAAAATGCATCATAACAAGGAAATCGAAAGACAGTGAATTTCCCTTTCAATCCAAGTTGAAAAGATGAAGGGATGAATGATTTCTGTCCTGTTTAATTCACAATACTCGTTTCGTTGTTGTCGTCGTCATAGTCTCCGTACTTCATCATAATCCACTTTAATGCATCCCCATTGTTAAGGCCACGTGCCGGGCTTTATTAGTTCGTTTCACGGCTATGTTAGCACCCTATAACGGGCGCGTTCATGTCATGTTCAATTTTTCCATAAATAAAAAAAAAAATGCTGACGAGAGCATAACACAATGATTATGATGCCACGTTGGAAATTATTAGATCAGCAGTTCTTGGTGTTGGGTTAAAGTGAATTGAAAAGGACTACGCATCTCCTGTGTGCAATCTAAAGTTGCAAGGGTAGTGCTTGTAACTATTCTTTGAAGTGTCAGGAGTCCTGTAAGGGTCTTGATGGTGATAGGATGGTACCGGGTCAGCATTATGTTGTGTGCAAAAGGATTCACATGCACCTGACATGCTATCTTGGGTTGAAGTTACCTAGTTTACCGGTGACGATTTTCCAAAAAAAAATGCCTATTTTCCATTCGCAGCATTACCTATTCCTTTCGCTGGAATACCTATCACTTTCTGAGTTAATGGAATCCCGAAGGTCCGAGACAATCAAAGTTGGCCGGAGTGGACCACAAAAAGGGAGCTATCCCAAAAACCTAAAATTTTTGGCGAAATTCACCGTGAAGGTGCGCCCCTGCAAATACTGACACTCCACTGAAGTGTCCCGTTGACAAGCGCTTGCACGCGGCTTTGCTAGCCAGGCTCGGAAATGTCGGAGGCCTTTTTAAACATTTCAGGCCCTCACGTGTCATTATACAAAACTTCAAGCGTCCTTAAGCCGATGCATTGGTCCGTACCCACGAAATATCGGGAGAACCCAGTAGAAACCACACAACCTAAATTGGATAATATAAAAAACAACTGGCGACCGCGCATGGAGTTCCCTAAAACTCGGAACCTCAACACCACGATCGAGGCGATAGATCCACAGCAGATGTCCTCAGTTGGTGGTTTTCCGTCCATAGATATTCAGGAGGCGCAACCTTTGAAGTTCCCAATTTGGCTTCGCATCTATAACCCATAAAAACAGACCATATCCCCCTGAACTTCGAAAACCCAAGAAAATTAAAAATTTAGAAGAAATGCAAGAATTTCAACCCTACGAGGTCAGCGAACCGAGATATCGTAGATAATGCCCCGCCTGAAGGCCTTCACAAAACCCAAGAAAATTGAAAGTCTGCACAACCCCGGGGTAGGAAAATTGGCCAAAAAGTCAAAATCGTCGGATTGTTGCGGGCAATACCTCGTTCGAAAGAGGATGCGGCCAAAATTCAGGAAATGCAAGAATTTCAACCCTACTAGGTCGGGGAGCCGGATTATCGTGGATAGTGCCACGCCTCGCAAGTCTTCAGAAAACCCAAGAAAATTGAAAATCTCCACGACCCCGGGGTAGGAAAATTGGCCAAAAAATCAAAATCATCGGATTGCTGCGGGCAATACCTCGTTCGAAAGGGGAGGTGGCCCAGATTCAGGAAATGCAAGAATTTCAACCCTATGAGGTCGGGGATCCGAGATGTCATGGATAATGCCCCGCTTGGGAAGCCTTCAGAAAACTCGAGAAAATTGAAAATTTCCACCATCCCGGGTAGGAAAACTGGCCAAAAATGCAAAATCGTCGGATTGCTGCGGGCAATACCTCGTTCAATAGGGGATGCGGCCCAGATTCAGGAAATGCAAGAAATTCAACCCTATGAGGTCGGGGAGCCGAGATATCATGGGTAGTACCCAACTTGGGAAGCCTTCAGAAAACCCAAGAAAATTGAAAATCTGCACGACTCCAGGTAGGAAAATTGGCCAAAAAGTCAAAATCGTCGGATTGCTGCGGGTGATACCTCGTTCGAAAGAGGAGGAGGAGGCCCAGATTCAGGAAATGCAAGAATTTCAACCCTACGAGGTCAGAGAGCGGAGATATCGTGGATAGTGCCCCGCCTCGCAAGCCTTGAGAAAACCCAAGAAGATTGAAAATCTCCACGACCTCCGGGTAGCAATTCGAAAGGGGACGCGGACCAGATTCAGGAAATGCAAGAATTTCAACCCTACGAGATCGGGGAGCCGAGATATCGTGGATAGTTCCCCGCCTCGCAAGCCTTTAGAAAACCCACGAAAATTGAAAATGTCCACGACCCCGGGCAGGAAAATTGGTCAAAAAGTCAAAATCGTCGGATTGCTGCGGGCAATACTTCGTTCGAAAGGTTAGACGGCCCGGATTCAGGAAATGCAAGAATTTCAACCCTACGAGGTCGGGGAGCCGAGATATCGTGGATAGTGCCCCGCCTCGCAAGCCTTCAGAAAACCCAAGAAAATTGAAAATCTGCACGACCCCCGGATAGGAAAATTGGCCAAAAAGTCCAAATCGTCGGATTGCTGCGGGCAATACGTCGTTCGAAAGAGGAGGCGGGCCAGATTCAGGAAATGCAAGAATTTCTACCCTACTAGGTCGAGGAGCGGAGGTATCGTGGATAGTGCCCCGCCTCGCGAGCCTTCAAAAAACCCAAGAAAATTGAAAATCTGCACGACCCCCGGATAGGAAAATTGGCCAAAAAGTCAAAATCGTCTGATTGTTGCGGGCAATACCTCGTTCGAAAGGGGAGGCTTCCCAGATCCGGGAAATGCAAGAATTTCAACCCTACAAGGTCGGAGAGCCGAGATATCGTGGATAGTGCCCCGCTTGGGACGCCTTCAGAAAACCCAAGAAAATTGAAAATTTACACCACCCCCGGGTAGGAAAATTGGCCAAAAAGTCACAATCGTCGGACTGCTCCGGGCAATACCTCGTTCGAAAGGGGAGGCGGCCCAGATTCAGGAAATGCAAGAATTTCAACCCTACGAGGTCGGGAGCCGAGATATCGTGGATAGTGCCCCGCCTCGCAAGCCTCCAGAAAACCCAAGAAAATTGAAAATCTCCACGACCCCAGGGTAGGAAAATTGGGCAAAAAACCCAAATCGTCGGATTGCTGCGGACAATACCTTGTTCGAAAGGGGAGGCGGCCCAGATTCAGGAACTGGAAGAATTTCAACCCTACGAGGTCGGGGAGCCGAGATATTGTGGATAGTGCCCCGCCTCACGAGCCTTCAGAAAACCCAAGAAAATTGAAAATTTCCACGACCCCCGGGTAGGAAAATTGGCCAAAAATACAAAATCATCGGATTGCTGCGGGGAATACCTCGTTCGAAAGGGGAGGCGGCCCGGATTCAGGAAATGCAAGAATTTCAGCCCTATGAGGTCGGGGAGCCGAGATATCGTGGATAGTGCCCCGCCTCGCAAGCCTTCAGAAAACCCAAGAAAATTGAAAATCTCCACGGCCCCCGGGTAGGAAAATTGGGCAAAAAGTCCAAATCGTCGGATTGCTGCGAGCAATACCTCGTTCGAAAGGGGAGGCGGCTCAGATCCAGGAAATGCAAGAATTCCAACCCTACCAGGTCGGGGAGCCGAGATATCATGGGTAGTACCCAACTTGGGAAGCCTTCAGAAAACCCAAGAAAATTGAAAATCTCCACGACCCCCGGTAGGAAAATTGGCCAAAAAGTCAAAATCGTCGGGTGATACCTCGTTCGAAAGGGAAAATGGCCCAGATTCAGGAAATGCAAGAATTTCAACCCTACGAGGTCGGGGAGCCGAGGTATCGTGGATAGTGTCCAGCCTCGACTTCAACCTAGTGGCCTCGCAAGCCTTCAGACGCCCGGGTAGGGAAATTAGGCAAAAATGTAAAGTCGTCGGATTTCGCGGGCAATACCTCGTTCGAAAAGGGAGGCGGCCCAGATTCAGGAAATTCAAGAATTTCAAGTCTTCGTCGTTTATAGCCCAGCCGATCTTATCCTCGGTAATTACCGATTTGATAGTTTCGCACAGCTGGGGTGGCCGCATACCCTCCAAGCAAGGTTAAGGTTCTGACTCGCAGTCCTGCTTGCTGGCGAGAAAGTGCGTTTGAACCAGCAGCTCCAAGGTTTCGCTGGAAGATTCCGTCCAGGAGCCTCCCGACTTTTTAAGAAATGATGGCCTGTTATGTTCCTAGGGCAGAATCTTACTGAGCCTCGCAGATTCACTGGTGCTTGCGATGTTCTGACAATAGTCCAACCAAGACGGCATCTTGGCGGTCCTGATGGCCGACTTGTACTTCTTCTGGTAGTTGTATGCCTGCCAAAATATTTTTGCCTCTAGCAGATTTTGAAGATTTCTTTGGTTAGCTAGCTTAGGCTGGGCAGATCTTCATTCCACAACGGTGGCAGTGTCTCTTTGCTGTACTTAGTAGGGCACGAAATTTTAAAGGCGATATCGTATGACTTTTCGAGAGCCCCGACCTTTGACTCCAGTTTGTCTGTCGTGCCAATCTTGTCAATTTGCGCACCGGAGAATTTGTTCTTAATTACTTGACCAAACTTTCTCCAGTCGATCCTTCTGGAGTCTCTGAAGGGTTTGGAAACCCCTCTTGGGGTCTCTGAAGGGTTTGGAGACCTCTGCGGTGAGATCTAGGCTGAAACGTATCCAACTGTGATCAACTCCAATCCTCCACCCTAAGAATCCCATTGTCGGTTATTAGGGTGATATCAAGGACCTACTCCCAAACGTCACAGTTCTGCGAGTAGGGAAGGAAATGGAAGGTTGGTGTAATGCCCCTGGTACACACCGATAGGTTTGAAGTAATAAACTTCTCCCAGAGAAAACTAATTCATGTTCGATGGATAAGGAAATGACCTTGAGGCTTATATTTTTAGGAAATTGTTATATATTGCCATTGAACCGTCATCCTTCCCTTATATAAACAATATGGAAAAATTCCAATTTCAATCATATCCTTTTCATATTACTTGGTAGCAATGAACTGATTTTTTTCATATTTTCTTTCAGAGATCCGCCAATTCTTCAAGCGCACAATAACTCAGATATAATCTTACGATTGCCTATGGGAAAAAGGATACGAGATATCAGATGGCTCTCAGTTTGGTGTCGCAGATTTACAGTAAGTAAAAAATAACTTTTCTAAAGTTATCTAAGCATTCAAAGTAAAGCATCCTAACAAGCGTGGACTTGCTCCTTACAACTTGACGAAAAACTCTTGCAATCAAGGACTCTCAATAAAAAAAAAGTTACATAATCTCGGCTCAAAGCCGCCACTAAACAAACTTCTTTGTTCATTTAAAAAACTCATCGAGTGTTCTATAAATTTTTTCGGTAAACCAGCCACCCATTCAACCATCATTTGCTCAAACATTAAAACAAACGCATTACCGTCCCCAAAAAGGAAGCTAAGTAACCACTGCATCCACAGTCTGCTCACTATTTTGCTGTTTGCCAGCACACTATGCCAGTTCCATTTCTTCATGCCCCCATTTACCAACAATAAATCCTTTGACTCCGAAATGGAAGTTTGCGTGCATGTAATAACCCCGCAAGGAACAACATAAAAGCTTATAGATAACATCTCCAACAACAATATATGTAGATCCCCAATAGCATGGCCGCCATTTTTAACGTAACACACATAACTCCGCCGCCGGCCGCCATATTAGTTAGGGAATTTCTCTATGTCCCTGCATGGATGTATATGCAAACATCATACTCTCGTATATTGCATTATTCGAAAGTTCTGTGTAAGCTTCTTTTAATGAGACTCCACTAGATGGTTTTTTCAGGAGCGACAATGCTGCGCACGCAACCCTCAGCCTCCCCCATTCTGCATGGCGTTTTGCCACCACCCACAATGGTCGATACAACTGGCGCGAAGCCCCAACTTGGAAACAAGCTGAGGAGCACCAGTCGTTATAGCTCCAACCTCCCACGGTGGTCGGCAATCCATGACCGTCGGGTGTAACCAATTTTCCAAGGGCCACGTACTCTTTACGAGGGTGGTATGTCGACGTGTTGGCCGCCATACTTTATTTTCAGTGCAAGTTCCTTTTGGTGATGGAGCTCTTATGTTAGCGTCAGATACTAGCTTCGTCCTGGGTATGTTAGGAATTAAACGTGAATTATATCGCAATTTTAGGAGTAGAATTCATCCCCAGATTAGGCGTCGACAAGTCATTATCCTTTCTCAATTTTATTTGATGTGCAGAGGTGGATAAGGACGCCGTTGTGCAATGTCCTCCATTGCAATGCTGCGTATCACTTTTCCTTTCGGTTTCGTCTATCAGTTACCTGGAAAAGGACCTACAAAATGACATTTGCAAAACTTCTAAGGAGTCCTTCACAATATTATGCAACATGCCTGCATAAACGAAGCCATACCGCCGAATATCCTTACGAAAGTTCGAGACTCCTTTGTATATACGTAACAGAGTAACCACATAAATAACCATATTTACATAGATAGCGAGCAAGCACAATAGCAGTATTGGCAAGGACCAAAGGGTCCTTTCGCCTGAAGACAAAACTTCTCGCTGTTTTTCACCGAACCAAAAGGACATCCCGAGGCAACTGCTGCCTTTGGCTCCGTTTTATCTCGACGTTTTCACGAAAAATACCACAACCACATTTGGCTTCTATGCCAACCTAAGCGGATTTGTCGATAAAGGATGTCATATTTTTGGGTTCAGTTCAGCGTACACTAGCGGGGACATGTTTCTTTGTAATGAATTAATCGCTTAAAGAGTCATCGCAGGACGGTATATTCGACAGGAAGATTTAAGTTCTACTCCCAGGTGGACGCGAATGTGAGACTTCAGCAAAAACTTCATCTGTGGATTAGGGAAAGCATTCAGCATGGAAGTTGGCACAATAATAGTTTTTCTTACTGGCACGATGGCAACAATAAGCGGTTTTTGCCTAAGGGTTCCTGTTTTGTGAAGAGCAAACCCAGGAAGGGAAGACTTTCAAGTTTTTAGTGCTATGACTATTCCTGCGACCTATGCGAAATCGTTTGGGTCACGCCACTAGATTTATCTGAATGCCAGAGTTCAAATGCTGCCATTGTGTGGCTATTGTATCTTCATCAATTTTATCTATTTCATTTGGGGGTTTTTCACTAAAGCGGTCATGATTGTTGGAGTATTATGTGACTATAACAGAGATAGAATCAGTAGATTAGGTAAACTTTTCGAAAAACTAAGCTCAGGCCTTAAAAAGGATCTCTTAGGAGGATTGACGCGAAAAAAAGCAAAGTTAAATAGAGAAAATTATTATAGTGCAAGGAGAAGGAGATTGATGAGGGGGTCCTTTAAGCGTGATCCCTCACATGTCATTTGTAAAAAATCAACGTGTCTATACCGACGCGTGGGTCCGCACGGGACCTAAAAATGACACAACGAACGAGGGAATTCCCGGAATAAACCAGAACGGGAGCTAAAGCTGGAGCCACAAGTTTCCGAACCCGAGTGCCGCGATCGAGAAGGAAGCTGGCGGATCGCAGTCTCGATCCTTGCTTCTCCTGCCTCGGACCACAGTTTCGATCCTTGCTTCTCCTGCCTCAGATGGTTATTGAAACGCGACCCCTGAGGCTCCCTCTCATCCTTAACATCCTCAGGCCATTATTGGGAGGATGTCCCCTAATAAGGATTTTGTGGGGTAAGGGAGGAGGAGAAACGGAGCAAGTCCTCAAATGAAAAATTTCCAAGTAAAACAATCATCATCATCAACGGCGCAACAACCGGTATCCGGTCTAGGCCTGCCTTAATAAGGAACTCCAGACATCCCGGTTTTGCACCGAGGTCCACCAATTCGATATCCCTAAAGGCTGTCTGGCGTCCTGACCTACGCCATCACTCCATCTCAGGCAGGGTCTGTCTCGTCTTCTTTCTCTACCATAGATATTGCCCTTATAGACTTTCCGGGTGGGATCATCCTCATCCATACGGATTAAGTGACCCGCCCACCGTAACCTATTCAGCCGGATTTTATCCACAACCGGACGGTCATGGTATCGCTCATAGATTTCGTCATTGTGTAGGCTACGGAATCGTTCATCCTCATGTAGGGGGCAAAAAATTCTTCGGAGGATTCTTCTCTCGAATGCGGCCAAGAGTTCGCAAATTCCCTTGTCGTAGACCGTTGTTGATGTCGAATGGTCTTGAGAGTGATACTGCTGTTTTTATCTGGCCTCGCACATGTGCATAACTGGTCGCCTCCATATTTAACCAATTCGGTTGTAATTCCATCGGCTCCTGGCGACTTATGATTTTTTAGCCGATGAATTGCACGGACTGTTTCTCCTAAACTTGGTGGTGGCAGTATTTGTCCGTCGTCTTCAGTTGGCGGGACCTCCAACTCGCCGATGTTCTGGTTGTTCAGTAGCTCATCAAAGTACTCAACCCATCGCTCTAATATGCCCATTCTGTCGGAAATCAGATTTCCCTCTTTGTCTCGGCAGGATGAGCATCGAGGTGTATAAGGCTTCATCCTACTGACTTGTTGGTAAAACTTCCGCGCCTGGTGCGGTTGCTCCCTGTACTTTTCCAGTTCACAGACTTGTTGGTTCTCCCAGGCTTCCTTTTTCCGTCTGTGAAGTCGCTTCTCCGCTCGACGGAGTTCATGATAAGTCTCTGCGCGTGCCCGCGTTCTTTGAGAATGCAACATTACTCGGTATGCGGCATTCTTCCGTTCCGTTGCTAGCTTACATTCATCGTCAAACCAGCCGTTCCGACTCCTTTTGCGACTGGGGCCAAGTATGTTTGTGGCCGTATCCATGATAACGTTCTTCAGGTGATTGTGAAGATCATTTGTTGATGCTTCATCTCCAGGTCCTCTGTTGACTGCAGTTATTGCGGCATCCATTTCCCTCTTATAGGTGTCGCGGAGGGTTGTGTTGTGGATGGCTTCAGTGTTCACTCTCACCTGATTGTCAGAGGGGATTCTAGGTGGTATTGTTATTCGAGCTCGGAGCACCATGCCAACGAGATAGTGATCTGAGTCTATATTGGCCCCCCTATATGTTCTGACATTCATCAAGGCTGAGAGTTGGCGGCGTTCGATCAACACGTGGTCAATTTGGTTGAAAGTGGTCCCGTCTGGAGAGGCCCACGTATGTTTGTGGACCGCTTTCCGCGCAAACCAGGTACTTCCAACAACCATTTCGTGAATAGTCCGCAGTCCGTTGTCATTTGTTTTTTCCTGTAATCACTTTTTCAACATCGGTCCATATCCCCTTGGCTTTCACCATAAGCTCCATGATATTTTCGGGTGTAAAGTGCTCCCCGGTTGTAGCTTCTAATGTAGCCCTTTGGGTTTCGAATCTGGGGCTGTGAAAAAAGACGTGTTCTGCGTCCTCTGGAATGTTTGCACACTGTGGGCAATATGGCGAATCATCACGCCCAAATCGATACAGATATGCTCGATAGCCTCCGTGTCCGCTCAAGAATTGAGTTAGGTCGAAACCTACTTCGCCGTGAGGTCGCTCGATTCATTTCCGGATATCCCATATGATTTTGTGAGTCCAACGGCCTTTTTCTGACTCGTCCCACTTCTCTTGCCATTCCGCGACAGTTTCAGCTCATGCGAACTGTCGCCGACGGGCAGGAGATTCTCCGGTGAGGTACGTTCGATCGTAAAGTCGTTGTATTTCTTTCGCCAGAATCTCAATCGGGATCATTCCTGCTATCACGCAAGCTGCTTCATTAGAAATTGTTCTGTAAGCACAACATGCTCGGAGTACACTTATGCGATACGCAGCTCCAATCTTTTTCTTATTTATCATATTTTCCAGTGCATCTGCCCATACTGGGGCTGCATACAGTAGGATCGAACTGACCACCCTTGAAATAAGGAGTCGACGGCTCAGCCTTGGGCCACGCTTGGTAATAAGTACTACTTCCGTCTTATGCTCTGCGAGCTGTAGACCAGCATTCTCTAACCAGGATTTAATCTCATAGACTGCTTCATTTGCATAGAGCTCGACTTCCTCGAGAAGGCGTGCAACAACCGTCACACCAATATCGTCCACAAAACCAATGGAGGCCACACCAGTAGGAAGGTCTAGGGTCAGTACCCTGTTATACATAATAATCCACAAGAGTGGCCCTAGAACAGACCCTTGTGGAACTCCGCATGTCGTTTGGTAGGATTTCATTCCTTCATCTGATTCGCAGCACAGAGTCCTATCGATTAGGAAGTCGGCAACAATACGCACCAGGTACTTCGCCACACCTAAGTTAATTAGGGACTCAAGTATCTTGCTCCATCTAGTGGAATTGAAGGCATTCTTCACATCAAGTGTAATCACTGCACAACATTTGCCCTCGTCAAGTGCGGTCTTAACTGTGTTAGCTACTAGGACAAGTGCATCCGTTGTAGATCTCCCCTTTCGAAAACCGAACTGATTTTCGGAGAGACCGCCATCCTTTTCGGCAATTCGAATTAATCTGTTATAGATTACTCGTTCGAATAGTTTTCCAGTATTATTTAGAAGGCATATCGGCCTGTAGGACGAAGCTTCACCCAAAGGTTTGTTTGGCTTAGGGACTAGAATTAATTTCTGCTTCTTCCATTGTGTAGGAAATGCTCCTTCTTTAAGGAAGGCAAACATATTTGGAGCTATTTTGACTGCTGCCTTCAGAGCTTTATTGGGGATGCTATCCAAGCCAGGTGCTTTATTTCCAACAATTTTATCTGCAGCTTCGAGGGCCTCCGTTTCACTTACCATGGGAACTTCGGCGGTGTCTATCTCGACAGTGGGAAGGTTAGCGGTACTCACATTCTGTGGGAAAAGATCCGTTACTATTTCATCAAGCAGAGTAGGGAAAGAGATCGGTGGGGAGCGTTTGCCTTTAACTTTCGATATTACGGTTTTATAGGCGCCACCCCAGGGGTTCGTGTCAGCTTCATTACACAGTCGCTTAAAGTGTTCGCATTTATTATACTTTTCATGATGGCCACATGTATAATAGTTTCTTCCGAGCGTTTTTATATTCTTCATGTAATTGCTCGTATCCAGATCGGTTTCTATTTCGCTGACTGCGCCTTCTGGCCTTGAGGCAGGCCTTGCGGCATTCTCCGATTTCAAAATTCCACCAAAAGTTCGGAACTCCCTTCTGTGATACAACATACCTTGGCATGGATGCGTCACATGCTCGTCGCAACTTCTCGCCAATCTGCAGAACTTTATTTTCTGCGCTTCCTTCAAGCGCTGTATTTTTCTGCAAAACCTCTCCGAAAATCTCCTCGTCAAACCTATTAGCTGCCCACCTTTCAGCTCTCGTCCGAGACCGTTTCATTCGTTTCGTTCTGTCTGTCTGTCTGTCACACCCGATTTATTCGGAAACGACTGGACCGATTGTCACGAAAATTGGTGAGAGTATGTAATCTGGTATTCCCTGTACGTGCAGTAAGTGGCGCCATCTTGTGTTAAGTTTAAGGGGGGGCTCCCCATACATGTGAATGGAAGGTGCAATTTTAATATTTGATATTGGGTGAAACATGGAGGAGTGAGGGCTCAAAATATGACCCCCGAAAAGTGTAACAGGTCTCGTTCTCAGAGCCTATCCAACCGAAAAATCTGAAAAAAAATCACAGTGGTACATCTCTACTAAATCTAGGCCTCAAAATATATCCGGTTCCGATATCTGCACAAATAAAGTTAATAATAGTATATTTCCACATTTTAGAAATTTACCCGGCACTCCTCTTATGTTCATCCCAGAAGTACAAAATTTGGCATGCGTGTAATGAAGAACATAATGCACAGTTTGGTCAAGTTTGAAGAAAATCCAATTATTATTAACAAAGTCATAGGGGGTGAAACTTCACTTTTTTTTTTGTGAATTTCGTGCACTATACAACCTGCATGACGTCATCATCACATATCAATTCGTCAATACCACAACGAAATGAGTTCTTATGAATTGGGTCGCAGAGAATTATTTTGTTTTAGTTTTCTAGTTATCTGTCAACCAGACATGTGCGTATGTAGGTATATAATATATGCGTGCTAATGAACTTTGCGGGTAGTGCCTAATTCAAATAGATATAAGAAGTAAATCGGAAATATGGGTACGATCCATTTATATACGTGCATATATGTGCACAGTATTCGGAAATTGACAGTTTGTTTGTTTAGGGTGAGCGGATATCTATGGCTGTAATATGTACGTATGTCTCGTAGTTTGGAAAAATATGAAAGATTATGTTGAATTTGTAGTTATATACGGATAGAAAAATGTGCGTTGGAATTTCCTACATAAGATGAACACAAAACCTTTATACCTGAAGCACGAGCTTCCGGTATTCCGACTTGTTTTATATTTAGATAGATTAGAATTAGCCAAAAAAAATTTTCTAATTTTCGAGCCGATACTACACCAGGTTTTCAATAAGTTTCGTCATTTGATAACAACTGGAGCTACTTGGTCCTCCGTTTTATTTTTCAATGATGGCACCACAGTTTAATAAACACCTGGGAAGTTTCATGTAAATCTGTCAACTAATTCGTATATTGACAGCTGTTCAAAGTTAAATCCTACGGTCCTCTTAAAACACGGATTGATTTTGTGACCACAATCAGAGCTCCGCTGAGACAAGTAACAACGGTACCAGTCTATATCAAGTGTATGGCTTAGCATTCATACTGGTGGATGCAAGAATTACATAAATCTCTACCGAATTATGGAGTACGGCACCCGTGTTGATACGCAACACCACGTCGAGGCCCGAAGGTCTCTTCTCGCTTGAGCATAACCACAACCCCCATGAAACTCCCACTAGGGAGCCAACCGCAAATAACCGAGCCGTACTCACATGCAACGGGAGTTCAGCCAAATTATGAGAGTCCAGGGGCTATCTCGGTTCCCATGGTACCAGTATACCCCTGGTTTCGTGACCAATTTGCCACTTCAGATGAGTCCCCGTACAGACTCGGGTCTGATCGCCGTGATTAGGTCTTTGGAGCATTCGCCTACTGAATCACGGTCGGCAAACCAAACTATGGAGGTTCTCCTCGGCCACTTGGTTTTGGTTTGGCCGATAGGGTTGCCGCCCCATCTTCCTCGCCGCCACCTCTGAGCACCTAGCGGTACGGAAGAAGGGAGGAAATTGTTCCCGAAATGTCGGATTTTGTTAAATAAAAACCACTACTAGCGACGAAACGGTGTTGCGTTTCAATCTTTTAAGCTTTACGCTAGAAACACCGTTAACACACATTGACTTTAAACATATTCGTGCGGGTGTCAAAATCATAAAGGACATCCAACCTAGATACATCAGAATCATAGCAAAAATTACGGTCATGAAATTCGGAAGCAATTATTTACATGCACAGAGGCACAAAGAGGTACCAGATTAATAATCTTCAAAACACTTCCATAACTATACATTTTATACCAGACGAAGGGAAGTAGAATTTACCTATCCAATAACAATACTTTTTACAACCAATACCAAATGTAATCATGAGCAAAAAAGATATTGCAGAGCAGAAGAAAACAAAAATGTCAACCACTACTTTATACCTTCAAACATTCAATTTTCCGCCCTACTCACACCCATGCTGTTTACACAAAAACTTTTCCACGCTTATAATAACTCTTTTCCATTAGTACTTTTCATAGATTTCCAAGAGGTTTTTCCTCTTCCGCTCTACTAAATACTCCCATTTTCTACATCACCCATTAGCCCTGAATATGACAACACTCTTGTATTTTAAATCTCATTGTTATCATGGAGTCTTTGTTTAGTTCTGAGAAAATGAGGGTAACGTTCATGCCATGGAAGCAATGATGTACAAGTCCTCAAGAAATTTCAACATGTCACGATTAATTCTAGCAAACACCAACATTTATCCCAAGGATTTATCTACTTACAATTGTGGGAAGATGAGACATAATATTATATATGTGTATACGATAATACGAGAATAGATGTATACTTACCAATCGATACGATAATCTAGACTTTCCGATTTCAAATATGTACACACATTCCCAATTATAAAAAGGTCAAATCCATTTTCAACATCAATTAGAGAACCAAAGAAAAAAGATTTAGAACCAATCTTTTTTCCTTTCACATTGAACTACGTCTCCCACTGTCTTAGTCCACTGACTTCTCACTTTGGAAAAACATCCATTTTAGGGCCAAATCCTGAGGGCTTCAAATATGAAGAAAAATTTTGGACCGGCCTTATACACGTATGAGAAGACCCCTGAAGTATAGACTATGCACCCAATGTCATCTTGTTTCTTTATTGCCTTGAGTCGAGCTGCTATAGAAATTCATTTGATTGTACACAGCATTGCCCCCTTTCCTATTAAATAGCATCTTTTATCTTTCTTCACATCCTGACTTAATATTAATAAAAATCAATGCAATGCTATGTACCTGCTTATGTTAGCGTGCAATTACATATATTTTGCCCAAGCGATTTCTCTTCAGCAATATAGCGATTTATGTAAATGATGCTGCACTGCACTAGTCCAGTACATAAGTAAAGTCGGATGTTACTATGACGAGCCGGATAAAGCAGGGATCAACTGGTACTTCAAGACGAGTAGATCTAATACATGCATTTAGTTCTGAAGAAGGAATGGTAGAAGAATATCGTATACTACATGAAAGGAATTAAGAATAGCACTTACGTTTGTGATACCGTCTACTCACTTTAGATTACTGGTTACCAGAGCATTTAGATTTTTCGGTAACTATGAATAATATAGAACGGTATAGTTTTTCAGTAAAAGGTTGAACGACGTGGGTCAATTTAGCTTAAAAGAAAAATTTCTGAAAAAAAAGCGACTTAAATAGCGATCCCAACATTGGAAGTTGTAAAACTATTCTTTGGGATTGTTTAGAATGAGAAAAGGGAGAAAAACTCGCGCTTTTGATTGAATAGTGCTCACACAAGTGGATTTTTGGTTTGCCAACTTTAAAGTATCACGGCAACAGGGATAACGATTTTCGCCATTGTGGATGACTGGTATTTGATTGGACATCAGCTGGGTGATAAATGAACCATACTTGATACTTCGTCACCATTACCGCAAGACGCCGTTCATTGTCTCTTATAGTCGGCCAACACTCAGAACCATAGAGAACGGCAGGACGGACGATATTGCGGTAAATTTTAGATTTGAGACGATAGCCAGGTCAACCATTGATGCTATTAAAATGGCGCTAATAGGCTAGGCCGAAAGTGCAATTCACGGAAAAGGTTGTACCAGCAAATATTGCATGGTAGTAACCCTGGACGTGAAAAATGCATTCAATGCGGCAGAATTGGAATCCAGTACGGAAATCCCCAGCGAAAGTTGGTATTCCCGCGTATCTCACTGCTAGCGTTGATAGTTACTTAGCTGAAAGGGGGCTCTAATGGGGACACGGATAACAAACGCCAGGTGTACGTTGTTTCCGCGGATGTCCCGCAGGGTTCCCTATTGGACCCACTACTGTGGAACATTATGTACAATGATGTACTTAATCTTCCTCTTCCGGAGGAGTGTTACAGTGGTGAGTTACGCTGACGACATAACGCTGGTTTTTGTCGCGAAGCATCTTGAAGATGCTGAGTTATACTCAGGCGAGGCAATCAGCGTTAAAAGTTGGTTAGAGAGCTCTATTTTGACACTTGCGGAAGAAAAAACGGTAGCGGTCCTCATCACTAAGCATAGGGAGAGAAATTATGTCTGTATTAGAATCGGAAATTATATCATCACTTCCAAGCCGACCTTCAAATACTTGGGAGTGGTGATAGACAGCAAGCTAAGTTATAGGCTACATGTGCAGTATGTTTGCGACAAATCATCCACTGTAAGTATGGGCCTGGTAAGGATAATGCCGACCGTGGGAGGACCACCACCTCTCGATTGGGTGGTGACGTCAATCATGCGACCCCAGTTTGGAGGAAGGCGTTGCGTATATCAGTTAACGCTAACAAACCGAGTGTAGTCTACAGGAGGGCAACTCCGAGGGTATGCTTTGCCTTCAGGACTGTCTCAGATGATGTAGCGTTCGTCATCTCGGGAATGATGCCAATTGACGTCGTTGTAGATGAGATGGCGAACATATACTATGTGAAGTCAACCTCTCGCTTATCGCAGATAAAGAAGACTGGAAGAGAGAAATTCATAAATAGATGGCAAAAGCGTGGGAACATTCGGGAAAGGGTGGACTCACAGGCTCATCTCTGCCATCAACGAGTGATTAGAGAGACGACGGGGTAAGATAAATTATAATCTCACCCAGTTTCTCACGGGACATGGAGGATATCTCCAATACCTTCACAGGTTTAAATTGTAGACCTCACCCGACTGTCCAAATTGCGATGGAGTCCCAGAGCACCCAGAGCATGTATTTTTCCACTGTCCGAGATTTTTGAAAGCAAGGAGGAATCTAGAGGGGACTCTAGGAGAGGTGCTGGTACTAGAAAATCTGGTGGCGAAAATGATAGCACCTCAAGAGGACTGGGATGCGGTTAACTCCATGATTGCATCTATCCAGAACAAATTGGGAAAAGTAGAAGAGGGGAGAAAAGCGCGGTCACGTACGCCGCGTATAGAAGAGAGGTGACCAAGCTAGAGAGAGTTGACTCCGCCCCATGATGTAATACCTTATGGTGGTTCCGAGGGGTGTGGAGTCGGGGGTGGTTTTAATGTGTTTCTGGCAACAAAGGCTAAGTGGCAATCCCGTTGGCGTACTTCGTGGGTAGTCCTGTTTGGACTATTAGCCTACCGAGTCCCGGGGAACAAACAAAAAACAGCAACAACTAGCCTAGATAGCATATCAAGGTAGTTCAATTGAGACAGTCTAGTGGAACATGGTGCAAGGATGGTCCTCTTCAAGTCACGTACAGTGTGACTATGGCTTAGTGTTGTAATATGCGTTCTGCAGTTTAACGCTAGTTAATGTTTGGAATCTAATAATGGAATCTAATATATCCAAAAAAACTGTACACGGCCATGAGAGAATTCGGTATCCTGACGAAATTAATAAGACTGACTAGGCTGACCCTGACCAATGTGCGAGGCCAGATAAAAGCAGCAGGATCACTCTCAAGACCATTCGACATCAACAACGGTCTACGACAAGGGGATGCCCTATCATGCGTCCTCTTTAACCTGGCCCTCGAGAAAGTGATCCGTGATGCTGAGGTGAATGCAAGAGGTATGATCCTCTTCAAGTCCACCCAACTACTGGCCTATGCTGACGATACCGACATCATGGGAAGAACCACCCGAGACGTACAAACTGCCTTCATCCAGATCGAGCAGGCGCTGATTGGCGCGAGATCTTGGGCTGCACATCAATGAAGGCAAGACCAAATATATGGTGGCAACGTCAGCACCGAAGACGAATCAACCAACAACATCAAACCGCACTGGTCAAACACGAAGAATAAGGATAGGAGAATACAACTTTGAGACCGTTGACAATTTCTCCTATCTAGGGTCGAAAATCACAACCGATAACAACTACGATGATGAAATCCGCGCACGGTTGTTGTCAGCCAACAGAGCCTATTTCAGCTTACAAAGACTGTTCCGCTCGAAACGTCTCACCATAGGGTCAAAGCTCTTACTGTACAAGACAATGATCTTGCCAGTCCTCATGTATTCCTCGGAAACTTGGGTTCTTAGCAAGAAAAATTGAACTCTTGGCCGCGTTTGAGAGAAGAATCCTCCGAAGAATTTTTGGCCCCCTACATGAGGATGGTTGATTCCGTAGCCTACACAATGACGAAATCTATGAGCGATACCATGACCGTCCGGTTGTGGATAAAATCCGGCTCAATAGGTTACGGTGGGCGGGTCACTTAATCCGTATGGATGAGGATGATCCCACCCGAAAAGTCTATAAGGGCAATATCTACGGTAGAAAAAGAAGACGAGGCAGACCCTGCCTAAGATGGAGCGATGGTGTGGGCCAGGACGCCAGACAGCTTTTAGGGATATCGAATTGGTGGACCTCGGCGCAAAACCGGGATATCTGGAGTTCCTTATTAAGGCAGGCCTAGACCGGATACCGGTTGTTGCGCCGTTGATGATGATGATGCTTATGCTCGCTTATGCATTTGGGAGAAGGTTTTATCGAGACAGTTGTAACAGTTGACTTCATAAGCCAATTCACTATGGAAATCTATTACGTATCAGGCGAGAATAATCGTATCAGGCGAAAATAATGCCGTGACATATGCCCGTCCTGCTATTATCAATATGTATAGATATTGCCCTTATAGACTCCGACCTGCATCATCCCCATCCATACGGATTAAGTGACCCTCCCACCGTAACCTATTGAGCCGGATTTTATCCACAACCTGACGGTCATGGTATCACTCATAGATTTCGTCGTTATGTAGGCTACGGAGTCATCCGTCCTCATGTAGGGGGCCAAAAATTCTTCGGAGGATTCTTCTCTCAAACGCGGCCAAGAGTTCGCAATTTTTCTTGCTAAAAACCCAAGTTTCCGAGGAATACTTGAGGACTGACAAGATCATAGTCTTGTAGTTTTTGTAAGCTGAAAGCAAAGCCATGGTTCTTATTAAAAATTTGCTTCCTCAAACCGGTAGGAATGTAGAAGCGAATTTCGCCGCACTGCGTATTACAGTGCACGGAGATACCGCTGCCTAAATGAAACTTCAATAATTTGCGCTTATTAAATTCCAAAATCTTTGGTAATTCCTCATCTACTCGCTGGATCGCGGGAAAGACCGGCGTATTGATACTAGCAATACGGGACAAGGCGTCTACTGCCACATTATCTTCGCATCCTACGTAACAGATCTCTATAGTGAATTGACTTATGTAGAGCGCCGCTATCTTCTTACTAAGGCCTTCTCCGATTTCTACCAAATTCATAGGTAACCAGCTTAAAGCCTTAACTGTCACAGAAGTATTTCAAACTGCTGTAAATCGCTTGCAGTTGGCAATCTTACGTACTGTATGATTTGCGCAGGCGTGGCACCCATTGCCATGTCTGACAGCGAGGATTACATCTCTGTCCAGATATTTCAACAGCCTAGCATGGGCATGCAGATGTGGCGGCTCTGTGAAAACTGGTTCCAGTCCTGGAGTCTAAGATGTTGGATTTTTGTCCTTTTGGCTCCGGCAAACATTCGATGTAGGGGCGCCTGTACGTGGGTTGCCTAAGTATCCCCTATAGAAATTCACCAGCCCCAGGAGTCTCTTCAGCTGATCTAACGATGACGAATTTTCATATTCACGAATTGCTGCTACCAGCACTGTCCGGCAGGGGCCTTGATTCGTGTCCATTTATCTGGTATCCTAGACAATTTACCGTGGAGGTTCCGCAAATGTATTTGGCAAATTTAATGTACTAACTAAACTGCCGATGCTCCTCTGGTGCCATTGACTCTCCCAGGATATCATCGGTGTATGCGAAGCAAAATAGGAATCCTCTGAGAGTAGTTTACATGTATCGCTAAAAGCCTGTGATGCGTTCTTTAGGCCAAGCGTCATTACCCGAAGTTCGAAAAGCTCGAGGAGGATGATAACTTCCTTGGGTACGTCCTCTCGTGTTAGCGATATTTGGTAATACGCCTTGGAAAGGTCCAGCATTGTGAATATTTTTCGACCCTGCAGGTACATATCCGGTACCCACCGTAACCTATTGAGCCGAATTTTGACGGTCATGGTATCGCTCATAGATTTCGTCGCTATGTAGGCTACGGAATTGTCCATCCTCATGTAGTGGACCAAAAATTCTTAGAAGGATTCTTCTCTCGAACGCGGCCAAGAGTTCGCAATTTTTCCGAGGAATACATGATGTCAGGCAAGATCATTGTCTTGTGCAGTAAGAGCTTTGACCCTATGGTGAGACCTTTCGAGCGGAAGTAGTCTCATATCTTTATTCTTCCCGTTTGACCAGTGCGGTTTGATGTTGTTGGTTGGTTGGTTGGTTGGTTTTCGGTACTGACGTTGCCACCATATACTTTGTCTTGCCTTCATTGATATCCAGCCCAAGATCTCGCGCGAATTGCCGCCTGCTCGATCTGGATGAAGTCAGTTGGTACGTCTCGGGTCGTTATTCTCATGATGTCGGTATCGTCAACATAGACCAGTAGTTGGGTGGACTTAAAGAGGATCGTACCTCTTGCATTTATCTCAGCATCACGGATCACTTTCTCCAGGGCCAGGTAAAGAGGACGCATGATAGGGCATCCCCTTGTCTTAGACAGTTGTTGGTGTTGAATGGTCTAGAAAGTGATCCTGCTGCTTTTATCTGGCCTTGCACATTGGTCAGGGTCAGTCTGGTCGGGATACCGAATTCTCTCATGGCCGTGTACAGTTTTACCCTGGCTATGCTATTATAAGCGACTTTAAATTCGATGAATACATGGTTCAACTGATGTCCATATTCCCACAGTTTTTCCATCGCTTGCCACAGAAAGAAAATCTGATCTGCTGCTGGTTTGCCTGGAGTGAAGCCTCTTTGGTATAGGCCAATGATGTTCTAGGCGTATGGGGCTATCCGGCCTAACAAGATAGCGGAGAATATCTTATAGATGGTACTCAGCGACGTACCTCTAATAGTTGCTGCATTGCGTGATATCCCGCATTTTATGTATAGAACAGGTAATACCTCTTTACCAGTCGTCAAGCATTGATTCGCTGTCCCATACCTTGAGCACAAGTTGATGAACCACTTGGCGTAATTGGTCGCCTCCATATTTAACCAATTTGGCTGTAATTCCATCGACTCCTGGCGACTTATGGTTTTTAAGCCGATGAATTGCACGGACTGTTTCTCCTAAACTTGGTGGTGGCAGTATTTGTCCGTCGTCTTCAGTTGGCAGGACCTCTAACTCGCCGATGTTTTGGTTGTTCAGTAGCTCATCAAAGTACTCAACCCGTCGGTCCAATATGCCTATTCTGTCGGAAGTCAGATTTTCCTCTTTGTCTCGGCAGGATGAACATCGAGATGTGTAAGGCTTTATCCTGCTGACTTGTTGGTAAAACTTCCGCGCCTGGTGCGGAAGCCACCTGTACTTTACGGGTTCACAGACCTGTTAGTTCTCCCAGGCTTCCTTTTCCGTCTGAGAAGTCGCTTCTCCGCTCGCTGGAGTTCATGATAAGTCTCCGCACGTCCTTTGAGAATGCAACATAACTCGGTATGCAGTATTCTTGCGTTCCGTTGTTAGCTTATATTCATCGTCGAACCAGGCGCACCGACTCCTTTTGCGGCTAGGGTGAAGCATGTTTGTGGCCTTATTTATGATAACGTTCTTCAGGTGATTATTAAGATCATTTGTTGGTGCTTCATCTCCAGGATCTCTGTTGATTGCGGTTATTGTGACATCCTTTTCCCCTTTATAGGTGTTGCGGACCATGCCTACGAGATAGTGATCCGAGTCCCTATTAGACCCCCTATATGTTCTGACATTCATCAAGGCTGAGAGGTGGGGGCGTTCGATCAACACTTGGTCAGTTTGGTGGGAAGTGATCCCGTCACGTAGAGGTAGAGATAGGGTTTGGTAGTAGAGCTGTTGGTGTTATTTCAGCAGACGTTTCCCAGGTATTATGCTCTATCGTGGGGACTAACCAACGTTTCACCCTGGGACCTATACTACCCTTTGACCCGCCTATGGTCCGCTTTAATAAAGCACCCACTGGTATGTCTAAAGCGTCACTATGTATCCTGAGAATTACTTCTCTGCGCGGGTGTCTCAACAACGTGGCATTGGTTTGCTGACGTTTCTTCGCTGTAAAGGCTTGTTCCAGTTCTAGAATCCAAGAAATTGGGATCTTACCCGTCTTTTTAGCCCCGGTTAACATTCAGTGCAGGAGCGCGTGTACATGGGCTGCCCTGGACAAGTATGACTATAGAAATTCACCATAAACAGGAATCTTTTCAGCTGACCTAAAGATGGTGGTTTTTTATCAATTATTGTTACCTTTTCCAACATCGGTTTTGATCCGTATTCATCTATCTGGCATCGGTGTACGCGAAAAAAAACGGATGTCCTCCGAAGGTGGTTTCGATGTATCGCTGGAAAGTCGTTGCGGCGTTCTTTAGGACAAACGTTATTACCCGATATTTGATGATATTTGGTAATACACCCTGGTGAGGTCCAACGTTGAAAACCTTTACAACCCTGCAGTTTGTACGAAACATCCTCCAGTTAAGCGATTGTATACATGTACGGTATAGTGACTCCATTTAGACGATAGTCGCCGCTCGGTCGCCAAGTTCCATTTTTCTTCGGGTCGAGATGTAGATTACTGGCTGGCTGTTAGAGGGACCCCAGATTTCTTAGGCAATCATAGATTCGAACTCTGTCTTAGCAATTTTAAGATTTTCCTGGTTTAATCTCCGCCCTCATTTGCTCCGCTGACGAACTCGTCGTGGTGATGTAGTAGAACATTGCTCATTCTACTATCTTTGCTGTGCTAGAAGAGACATCGACGAACTTCCGTAACAAGTTGCGGCATTTCTTTGGCGATCCTGTCAATTCCTATCGTATTTTGATGCTGACAACCTCCTTAGTTAGGTGCCCTCCTCTTATGCGTACCAGCACTCGATAGTACTTCAGAAACTTGACGCCCAGGATCGGCTGTTCAATGTCTGCGACTACAAATGCCCAGAGTTCCCAAAATAGGTCGAGGTTGAGTGGCCTTCCCCATATGTCTTATTGGTTGTGAATCTTGGCAACGTAAAGTGTTAAATCCTTCTTCTCCCCAGGAGCCACGAGATGTCGGTCCCTGTGTCTTCGAACACTTTGGACCCCATTTTTCCAATGGCTATTATCAGGCAAGTTTTTTTGGTAAGTTCGACCCCAGACGCCTGAATACAAGGCTGCCTTTCTAGTTTTTCAACTTTTGATAGCTGATCGCCTGCGATAACCGCTAGATCTAAAGCGGGCTTTCCATTAGCGTTAGCGATTCCTATCGCTTGATCTCGGATGTACCTCAACATTCAGTTCACTTAATTGATTCACCATTTGTCGTACTAGGTCCGACAGGGATGAATCTCCTCCACCACTTTGAGACGGTCCTGCGGCAGGTTGGTGTATGATCGCGGTTAGTTGTTGTATTTCCGCAATTCGATCTGCAGCCTCCGCTTGTCTGTGTCCCTCCATAGCTGCTCTATAAACAAACCATCATACTGTGTCCGAGTACTGTGCGTCAACTTTTTCTCTAGGTTTTAGCCCTGTAGCAAATGCCTCAGACGCGGCATGGGGTTTTTGATTACAGTGTTTGGATCTAACTGCAGGAGTCCCTTACGTTTTGGGCTATCAATTGAAAAAAAAAAACATATCTCCGTGTCCTAAAGTCCTAAAGTCCCATTCTCAGCAACTAGCGGCGAATAAAGTTCGTAGGATACGTAATGCTTTGCTGCTACTATCACAGACTGTTTCAAAAATAAGGTTCCGAACACTGTAACTTTGCCACGCATGAGGCCAAGCGAAATCTGGCAACACCCCCTTGTTCACTGGTTCCCTCACCATCGTTCCCAACAACAATCACCCATCTGCGATGATCACTACCAGGCTGACAGCCATCCACGGTGGAGTCCGTCATCTTCGTCCCCGCCAAGTGCGACATTCGTGCGGTCATCTGATTTTTGCACGCAAAAAGTTACCACCCATAGAAATCGATTGCCAACTAAGTCAAATGTATGGGGAAACGTTTATAAGCATTCAACATGTTCGCAGATGTAGGGAATTCGCTGACGGAGTTGTGGCGAAGATTGACCGAATCATGCTGACGATCCGGCAATTGACTGCTGAAACTCCTGAGGCTGCTGAAGCCATGCTTTCAGAACTCCGCAGCCAGCAGCGGGACGTCTGTGCTCGGGAGTTTTTGGGTGAAAGGGACGAGTATACCGAAGACTTTTTAGACTCCATTGTTACGGGGGATGAAACGTGGTGCCATTACGCTACAATCTCGCCGCACAGAGCCGCCCAAACGAAAGAAGTTTAAGCAGAACCTATCGGCAGGGAAAAGTCATCGCAACAGTGTTTTGGGACCGGCGTGGTATACTGCTTATCGAGTTTATGCCTAAAGGAACCACAATAAACTCAACAAGTTATTGCGAGATCTTGAAAAGGCTCAAAAGGGCAATCCAAAATCGTCGTAGGGGAAACTCACGTAAGGCGAAAGACTGCACCATGACAACGCGCGTCCGCATGTCTCGCGACAAACGAAGGGCTTAATCGAGGGATATGGCTGGGAAGTCATTGCCCATCCTCGTTACAGACCTGACACCCAGCGATTTCCATTTATTTCAGAAGTTGAAGAAGCACCTCGGTAGTCAACGATTCGAGACGGCTGCACGACTAAGTTTCCAGGTTTCTTAACGGGTTGGCGCGGATTTCTTTGAGGCGAGAATGCACTCATTCACCAGAAAAAATGCGTCTTCTCCTCAGCTTTCAACTCCTCCCCTTGTCCTGCACCTTCTCCCCTCCTCTTCCTCTTCGTCTCCTCTCCTCTTCTAAGTGATTTCCTCATTTCCTCTTCCTTGTGACCAAAAAAGGAACAATTTCTTCGATGACATTGAATGTTGCGTTTTTAAATTGATTACAGGATGACAAGTGAATGCAAAGTAAGAGACCAGAAGAATCGAGCTATCGGCTTTTATCTTAACCATAATTTGATGATTTCTGATCATTTATTGTTTGGTGCATGATGTGATCGGAAGGTGAAAGTGACAGTGAACAGGTCACACATTAAGAGGGGCAACTATTCCATTGTTGAGTGGGCCGTCCCAAGAACAATTGGCGAAGAATAGTAGAAGAAGAGTATGAGCATCTCAAGAAACCCTGGAGGAAGCTAAAGCGCATTTTAGTAAACCACGAACAATGGCACGTAAGTGTGGTTAACGCGCTATACCCTACCAAGGTGTGAATGACAACCATATAGATATTATTTTAATCTGCATTGCAGCGTCGTTTTGTTTCATGTACAACAAAGTTGTCTGCTAAATTGCTGTGAATCCAATATAAAATTTTACTTGGAGAGGGAGAGAATAAACGGTTTTCTTACAAATCCTCCTAGAAGATGACTTCCACTATTTTTCGAGTTGAAATGGTAAAAATTGAAATCATATTTGAATTTTTCACAACGATCCTGGAACAGATTTTTTTCCAAAATATATTCATTGAGAAAATCTTTACAATAAAGTTTTCAATGAAACTGCTTGATACTGCAAGAAATGTCAGTCAGCTTTATTAAGATAGAAATATCTATTTATGAATCTTATAAAACTATTTTGCGCGTACTTACAGACAAGAACATTAACGTTCGCTTTAAATGTGATATTAAAAACGCTGATTCTATTTGATAATATCACACTGTGCATAGGAAATTCGCGCATCTTACTGTAGAAGAATGTAAGGACGTGTATAGTATAGATACTCATATATAATATATTCTTGGCTAGTTCGTCCGCTGCCTCGTTGTCTTCCAAACCAGCATGGCCTGGAACCCAAAGTATCCAGACCTTGTTGGACGAGCCGAGTGTATTCAGTCTCTCAAGGCATTCCCACACCAGTTTAGAGTTCACCTGGTTGGACCTAAGTGCCTTGATCGCTGCTTGGCTATCGGTGAGAATAGCTATGTTCTGCCCCCTGTAGTTCCTTTGCAGATTAAAGGAGGCACATTTGTCTATGGCGTAAATTTCCGCCTGCAATATGCTAATGTACCTGCCCATTGGCTCAAAGTACATTTTCCTTGGACCAACGACACCGGCACCCGCTCCCCCTGCTGTGAGGGATCCGTCAGTGTACCAAGTAATCAGTTGCTGGTTTAGGCCATATGTCGCAACTACGCTCTCCCAGTTTGCCTTGTTACTCCAACGTGTTTCAAACTTCTTAGCGAAGTGAAACCTCGTTGTCATGTTATCCCTTGGTATCAGTAATTCGGGATACCGCCTAGAAAAAATATCGATCTTCCTTCAATTTAGGCAACTCCCCGCCTCACTGATACTTCCGTCCATTCTGAATATTTTCCTTCTTGCCTGCATCTATATGTGCAGATGGAGAGGGGTTAATCCCAGAAGGACCTCCAGGGATGCCTTTGGGCACGTCCTCATTGCCCCACTGATACACATGCAAGCCAGCCTTTGGAGCCAGCTTCCCTGGCTTGTGTACTAAGTTCAGTTCTTTCTGCCCAGATTACCGCTTCATAGGTAATCATTGGCCTTACTATTGCAGTATATATCCAAAGTAGTATCTTCGGGCTGCAACCCCATTTTTTTCCTGCTATGGATCTGCAAGTCATCAGAGCCCTCGTAGCCTTCCGACAAGTGTTTCCGACATGTGTCTTCCAGAGTAATTTTTGGTCTAGCGTGATTCCCAAATATTTGACCTCTGTTTCTCGTTTCACCTCCATATCATGTAATGTTATGGCTTTCAGGTGATCCAGCTTACGCCTCCTAGTGAATGGTACTATGGTGGTTTTGGTTGGGTTGATCCGCAGTCCCACCTTCCTGCACCAGGCACTAGTAACCCTTAATCCCGCTTGGATTCTATCACATAGGGTATCTTCATATTTGCCCCTACAGATTAGAACAATGTCGTCCGCGTAGCCCTGGACTTGTATTCCAGTATTAGTTAACACGTCCAGGAGTTCATCCACTACCATACTCCACATTAGCGGCGATAGTACTCCACCCTGTGGACAGCCTTGAGTGGTGTTCATGATAATAGAATTTGTACCTGTTTGTACCTCTATTTGTCTGCTTTCTAGCATTTTGCCCATCCAGAGTGCCAGGGTGTTTCCCACTCCTTTGCGGCTCAGGGCATCCTGTATCTCTGTGTGCGATGTGTTGTCGAATGCTCCTTCGATATCCAAAAACGCGAACAGTGCAATTACTTTTGTTTCTTTGGCATCTCGTAGTACCTCTGTCAACTGTGTTTCAGTTGACCGTCCTGCCCGGTAAGCGTAAGCTTCCCAGTGAAGTAGGGGATTATGCTTTAGAACATTAGTTCTAATATAGTTGTCTATGACCTTCTCCACAGTTTTGAGTACGAACGATGTTAGGCAAATTGGTTTGAAAGATTTAGGGTGAAAAGGATCCTTTTTACCCGCTTTCGGAATAAAGACCACTTTTGCCCGTCTCCATGCCCTTGGAATGTATCGCCGTGCTATGCTCCCCTTACCACCCTCAGAAGAGACTTTAAGATAATTCCTAGGCCTCTCTGGATAAGTGCTGGGAAAATGCTATCTGCTCCGGAAGATTTCAGTGGTTTAAAAGTTCCCACTGCCCAGCTTAGCCTAGCCTCTGAGCATACCTTTTTTGCTAGTTTCCAGTTCTCCTTTCTGCTCCTTTTATTCGTTGTTGGAGTGTCAGGCAGAATGTTCCCGCCTGCCATCGTAGGGTAGGAACCCGGGAAAAGTGTTCTGAGATGCAGATGTACTCTGTCCTCCTCATTCTTGGTAAATATCCCATCTTTCTTTTTCAATCAGACAGAGGATATTCCCCCGTCTTTGGCTACAGCCTTGTACAGCCTGGTTGCTTCTGTGATCTGTTCAATCCCTTCACAGAATTCCCTAAAGCTGTTTCGTTTCGCTTCCCTGATCGCGTTGCTATACGCAGTCAGTGCATTTTTATACCTCCGCCAGTCCCCGGTTTGTTTTGCCCGCTTGGAGAGTTTTCGTGCTCTGTTTTCATTCTGGCCAGGTTCCTGTTCCACCATTGTACATCCCTTGATGACTTAGCTGTCTTCGCCGGAAAGCTGGCCTCATATGGGTCAATGACGACTGTGTTGAGGTTTTCCACCACTGTTTCTAGTTCCAGTTCGCTTCTGATGTCAGCGCCGCCTTAAAGGTGGGCAATGTTATTGCTCAAGTGCGTTGCGTAGGATTCCCAATCTGTTCTCCTGGAATTCCGTATTATTCTTTCTAGTTCGCAGTTACCCTCAATGTCGAATTTGATTATCCTGGGATCAGACATAAAGGGTTCATCCGACGCCCTCTTCTCACAATACTTCGTTAGTTTTCCGACTTGTTCCGGTGGAGCCCGGATTTCATCTCCTGAGAAGTATCCCGATGCCACGAGTGCCTCTCGAGTGCTCCTCCCGGCTGCCAATGAGACCTGGATAGCCACAAAGTCCCTGGTTAAGAACTCTCAAAGACATATGTATTTTAAACTACGTTTAAGGATTATGCAAGCTCTTAGTTTTTCACAAGAGGAGTCCCAAATTTCCTGCATGCTTCCTCCTTGCAGACCGCGAATCTGCCCCCTGTACACCCAGGGCTCCTGAACCAACATTATTCCAATGTTCTCCTTGGAACTTGCCCTTGCAATTACTGCAGATGCAGCATTCGCACGGTGGAGGTTTATCTGGGCTATCTTAGTGCTGGCCATTGGCTCCGTTATTGTTTGGAGCTCTTCTCCACTGTCGGAGTATCGCCGACATGGCGCTTTCCTGCGCATCGTTGTCCACCCTAAACCTCTGAACTCCTACTAGGTCTAGGTCGTCCAGCTTCTGCCCTTCACTGGGCAGCAAGTCTACTTCCCCGGTTGATACAGTCCTTTCCGCCTCTATGACTTTCGAAACTTCTTCGGGGACTGCGGTATGTTTTTCACCCGGTGTCTCCTCCGAGGTATCTTTCCTCGGCTTTCCCTGTGCACATGAACGGGTATAATGCCAAATCGGTAGTTGATATGGCAACTCCAACGTTTGATTGCCTCCAGGGATCGGTCATCTACCCCGATCGTGAGGAGTTTACCTTTTCCCTCCACCTTGCTTCTGAGAACTCTCCATAGTCGGGTGTGGAGATCTTCATTCTGGTCTTCCGTTTCTATTGTCGCGGCTTTTGGCAGAAAAACTGTCACCATGTGGGCTCCTGTTATATCATCCCCAGCACATTTTGACAGTTCTACTCCTTCCCAACCTGGCAATCTAGGAACTATGGTTCTAATCCATTCTGCAGTGTCCTCCATCGCGCAGTCCGCCAGCATAAGGCCTGGTCGAAAGCATATCCCGAGGAACACAAGTTTCGATATCCATCTCTTGATCATCTGCCTGACGACAAGGTTCTCAATGGTTTCCTGCTCCTCATGAGTGAGTATTTCCTCGGGAAACATTTTTGGCAGTATAGCCAGCCGAATGCCCTTGACCGCGGGCCTCCTGGGTCCTGCCTTCACTTCGGACCTGTCCGGGTTTTCTCACCCCTTGGGTTCAGGTTTGGATTTTTTGAGAGCATTCCCTTCATGCGGGCTGATCTCTGCTGCTCCCCGGTTTCTCGGTTCCGGTAGAGATGGCTTAGGTCTGTCCTGAGCCTTCTTAAGGGCCTCTTCTGGTTCCAGGCCTTCCTTCAGATAGCGCAGGTACTATTTAACACCGGCGCCACTGAGACCTGTCTCCTTCCTGACGTCTGTTATATCTATCTCAGACGTACTTTTGATGGTCCCTGCTCTTTGGTTCGTTGGTTGTTGTCCACATAGTGTGCCAATGTTAACCTTGGACCAACTGCCTGACGTCCTAACTTCTCCCTTCTTGGGTGTAATGACCTGGCTCTCAGTAATTCGGAGATGTGCCTTCGTCTGATTAACCAGTTTTTGTACGGTACGGGACCACGCTTTATTGATTTTCACTTTCTTTTCGTTTTTGTTTGTAATCATTTGATTCCCACGAATATGGGGGTTAGGAGGTCCACCGTGCCATAGCCCTCCGTAGCACGGCAAGGTCGAACTTACTCACTGAGGCGACCAGGTATCAGTGAGGCTCCGTTCGAATACAGTCAGTTACCCCCGACTGCAAACTATCCAATGGGCACGGTTCGCATAACACCCTGGATTGGGGGTGGTGTTTTTCGACTCCCCAGTCTAGATCCGTAGCATTTTGTTAATAGTAGCTTCTTGGTAGACGAGAGGCTTGGCCCCTGAAAAGCCACGCACCGCCCCAGAGGAGAGACAACTCATCCTCAGAGAGAGATAGGTTGACCTCAGGGAGCGTCAGTCTATCCTGCAGTGCACTACTTCACCCTTGGGTAATGCGGTAATGGAAACGAAAATGTTGCATTGGACTAGTAACGTGACACGTTTTAATCACATCCGGGATGAGGATATCTACGATCGATATGGGGTTGGAAAAATTGCGATGGTATGGTCACGTATTTCGCGCTAATGCCTGTATAAAAGGCAACTAAAATTAACTATTCAAAATATAACATTCAAAACAATACAATTTTCATATTCTCCATTTTCAGGTTGACTTTGGCGAAGTGTTCATTCCACCTGGATTAGATGTCCCAAAACCGCGGGTTTTGCCCGAATTCAAAAGACTGGCACACGGGTTACGTTCTAGCAATATAAGTGTATTAGATGCGAAAACATTTTATATTCCCAATCTACATTATGACGGGGCGGGTCCTGATGCATATTTCTGGGTTGGAAATGGTTCAGAGCCAAACGTCTTAGGAGTTAAGGTAAGTTGTATAACATAGACTTTGGAGACAAATGAGAAAGGTTAACCAAACGTATTTATTTATCTGGATATGTAGGTACCGAACGAACTAGGATCACTTGAACCCTTACGCGGATATCAAGGGGAGGATATAGAAATTCAGTTACCAGGAAATTTGACAGTATACGATATTCAGTGGCTAGCCGTTTGGTGTGTGGAATACCGACATAACTTCGGGCATGTGATAATTCCCAATGATTTAGACGTACCACCGGCTCTGGGACAAACGAAAATAACGGTAAGATAATATGGTTTACACAGATTTTATTCTAAAGACCTTTTGTGAAACTTATATGGGTTATAGACTGGCTGTAGACTTATTATTACTTTGTAAGGAATTCACTGACTCTTCCGGCTTTTGCACCCTATGTATGGGTGGTCGCCTATGCCAATTTACTGATACCTGACCGAAGATTTGATCTGGAAACACTGAAACCAGGGTAGCCCTCTGTAAGTTGTAAGAATGGCGAGTTCGAAGCAGAATGAAGGGCCTAACAGCAAAAAAACTACCCCCTCCCTAGGAAGGCGTAACAGTCCATTTTTAAAGTCGCTTTATTTTAAGTTCCTGACAGTAAGGGAGTTGCCTGGTGGTGTACTGTGAAGCGACTTATTTTCTAATGACTGGTCCATGAGGATGGACAACTGGCATTCCCAAAAACCTTAATCACTGCTGATCCATTCCAAGTACCACTAAGCAATTGCAAGTATCCGAAAACACCACCGAGGAACTACAATCGAAATAGTGCGACTTCGTAGCCACAGTACGAGTGGGTACTAATAGTGGATGAAACCTAGGGGGTTTCGGCGACTGATCCCGGAACTTCGTTCACCGTTAATCCACAAAGCGGACACGACGCTGCTTCGGGGCGCACACGGGTTTCAGTCTGGACAAAGAGAGCGCCTTTTTGTGTCCACCGATCTCGAGCTGGAAGTAATGTTCTCCCCGCTCGAGAACGCGGTACGGGTCCTCATATGGAGGCTGCAGCGGCTTCCGGACGGCATCCGCCCTGACCAGAACGTGCGTGCACGTGTCCAGTTCCTTGGGCGAACAGGCACGAGTGTCGAGTGGGTAATGGCGCTTTGATGCGTCGGAGATTGTCCCTCAGCAGACGCACCAACCCCGACTCTGTGAGACCCGATCTCTTGTCCAAGACCGGATCACTTGGGAGTCTTGGGTTCTCCCCGTATATTAGCTCCGCAGGGCTGGCAGCAAACTCCTCTCGGCGGGTTGCACGTAGGCCGAGTAAGACGAGAAGCAAGACTTGAGTCCAGGACAGATCTTCGCGTGCCATAATGGCGGCTTTCAGCGTCCGGTGCCAACGTTCTAGCATTCCATTGGATTGCGGGTGGTATGCAGTAGTCCGCTGGCGTTTAAAACCCAGGAGTTTGCCTAACTCCGAGAAAAGGGTGGACTCAAATTGCATTCCCTCGTCAGTGATGACCACTGCAGGGACGCCAAACCGAGGTATCCACTCTCGGCAGAGGGCTTCGGCACAAGATTGCGCCGTAATGTCTTTCAGAGGTATTGCCTCAGGCCACCGCGTGAACCTGTCGATGATTCTGAGGCAATACTTGTAACCGTGCGAGTCTCGCAAAGGCCCTATTATGTCGAGGTGTATCGTGTGGAAACGCTTGGTAGTGCGGGGGAATGAGCCCATTTCTTTCCTTACCTGCCTGGAGACTTTACACTTTTGGCATGCGATGCACTCTCTGGCGCAGGAATTGATATCCTTGTTCATGGAGGGCCGGAAGTATTTTCCGGTGACTAACCGGTTTGTTGTCCTGATGCCGGGATGCGCCAAGTCGTGAACTGCGTGGAACACTTCCTTGCGAAATGTGGCCGGAATGTATGGCCGAGGTCCCTTTTCCGAGTCTTCGCAGCAGAGACAGAGGTTTGAGCCGAAGATGGGCAACTCCCGAAATTTGTATTTGGGGTTGGATTTGAGGCTCTGAAATGCTGCGTCATCCTCCTGCGCCTTGGCAATAGCCGAGAAATCGAGTGAGGCGGGGATGTTAACCTCGGAGACACGAGACAAAGCGTCAGCAACTATGTTGTCCTTGCCGGACACGTGCTGGATGTCTGACGTAAATTGGCTTATAAAGCTCAGGTGCCGAAGCTGACGAAGGGACGCTTTGTCGGGCTTTTGTTTCAAAGCATATGTGAGAGGCTTATGGTCCGTGAACACTATGAACGGCCTGCCTTCTAGGGAGAAACGGAAGTATTTACTGCTCAAATACGCGACGAGCAGTTCACGATCGTAGGTACTGTAGTTCCGTTGAGCGGGATTCAACTGTTTCGAGAAGAAGCTCAACGGCTGCCAAACTTGATCCACCTTTTGATGAAGGGCAGCACCTACTGCGATGTCAGAGGCATCAACAAAAACGGCTAGGGGTGCATCTTGCAGAGGGAATGCCAAGAGTGTAGCGTCGGCCAGTTGTTGACGGGATTTGTCAAACGCGCGGACAGCCTCTTCAAACCACACAATCTCTCGGAAGTTTTTGCCAACTGCAACTTTAACAGGTGCATCGTTTGATTCTGAGATCGGTTCAGATTTAACGTAGGGATCAAGTTTTCCATCTTCAAGGTTCGATACGAAGTTTTGCAAACTTTCAACAGAAAACTCATCCTTCATTATGAATTTCTGATTCTTAGCATCACGAGCCAAGATCAATGGCTTTTCACCGGTGTAATCGTAGCCGTATTCATTGATTTCATGTTGGAAGTCATCCTTAACGCTAATAGCGAAATTGATTTGTCCCGCGAATTCCTTTGCGACTTTCAATACACGATTACGCCAGTAGTTAGTTCCTTTAGGATTCTTGACATAGTCGACATTGTAGTAGGCAACAACAAGTGGAACCTTGAATTCTTGAGTGGATTCACGGGTGCGATGACCGACCAAACCATGGAAGTTAGCCTGTACGAATTCAGTCAATTCTCCAAGAGTTTCGCCCTCAAACTTGACAGAGGAAGGTTCAAATTTGTTGTGCAATTGAGGAGCACGGAAGATTACGATGGCGTTAGCTTCTCCTGCTTCTTTCAATACTTCAGGTGCAGTGCTGTGACCAAAACGCAATTTCTCACGCATTTTATCAGCATATTTGAGGAAAGTTCCCTTCAAATCGCTCTCCTTCTCAAATAGACCAACCACTGATGTTTCGGGACTTTCCAAGAATTTCTTGAAGTCAGCTACGGTTAACAAATCCTTTGATGCTGGCCCAACTTGAGCTCGCATATATTGTATTTATTCGCTGGCCACGTCCCAAAGTGAGGTTTGTCGGGCACGGGATTCGTTTGGCATTCCACGTACTTTTGTAATTCTTGTTTAGCGTAGAGAAGTGAACAAGAAGAGATCGGCTAATTTCCATGCGGTCTTCTCCTGTCCTAACCAACGGCACTTTTTCACCGCTAATCCTCCACTCCCGTGGCGAGTTCTAAAACGAGTTGTAGCGACATGGTAATGACATGACAGCACCAACATGGCAACGCCTTTCAACAGCTGATATGCTCAACAAAGTAACGTCACTATATGGATCGGCAAGGATATAAATTCGACGCCATCGGACTCTTTTACAAACTCTTTCTCTCGACCTTCTCGGTGTTTGTTGAATAAATGGGTAGAACCTTAAAAACATACTTTTTCATGTTTCTACAGAGTGGAGAGTTCCGCGCCATCTATTTGTCCGCAACAGTCGAAATAAATTTCGAATGCTGCGGATCCTGCCGCGCCACAGTCCTTTGCCAAGACTCCAGTAGGTCACCGGATTCCACGCAAGGAATTGAAGACACGCTTGCTGAAGAGCCGGGTCTATTATTAAAATTTTACTTGGAGGAAAAGCGCATAGGTTCCGAGCACGGTGAAAATGTCTGCGTTGCGTATATTATAAGAGAGAATGTGACAAGTAAAGCCGTTAAAGGCGGAGCAATCCATCAAACGGGTCGAAAATTTGAAAAAGTTACATAAATCCAGATAGGCTCTACATTGTTGTAGGAAGCGGAGGTTAAAAGTTCGAAGGCAAGGGGAATAGTCCTCACGGGAAAGTTTTTTTAGGGAGGTGGGAACGGGTGAATTTACGTTGTAACTTTTCTAAGGCAAGACAAATACAGTTACAGGAGGGTAACCAAATCACGGAGCAGTACATAAGGCAAGGAGACTATACACAGGAGATCCAACTGCCAGCACATTTTTTGAAATTTTATAGAGACGGAAAAGTATTGCATATCTTCAACCGCGACGGGAGTTGCGCGAGCAAAATTCCCGTGTTAGCGGCATGTATGTAATGCAGTGCATTTGTGTGCGCCCACCTGGTTACGAGCACATGGATACGATCGTCAGTATAAAGCCAACTGGGACAAGTAAAGAGGAGACAAGATTGTTGATAGAGAATGGAAATAATAAAGGGCCCAGAATAAAACCTTGTTAGACGCCAGAATGGGGGGGGGGAGGAGCAGAATTTGTAACCGCAAAAAAAGACTCGGAAGGATCAGCTGGAAAAGTAAGATTCAAGCGCTGTTTCAAGTGATATGGGAGCACTAAGAGAGGTGAGGTGGGGCAAAAGTGTCTTGTGATTTACAGTGTCGAAGGCTTTAGAAAAATCAGTGTAAATAGTATGCACTTCCTGCAGAGAATTTAGATATTTGGCCAAAAAGTTCGTAAAGTCGTTTAAGAAATCATGTTGCTATTTCACTATGAAGTGGCCAATGTGGAAGGGCAACCAATCGCTGACACACCTTTTCAAGATTTTCAAACAGAATAAGAAAAGTTAAATAGGGCGGAAATTCTCGGCAAAAGAGCAATTGGCACTTTTATGAATGGGGATGACAAGAACCTCTTTCTATATTCTAGGAAAATGGTTCTCTTTAAGGCTCCTCTTAAAATTATGGATAGGGGAGGAGAAATTGACTAACCAGTTTTAATCAAAAAGAAACTTCAAGGTTGCCAATGAGATACTCGACTAAGAAAAGGGTAAGGATGGGGAGAGATAAGGATGTGGAGGGCTGAAAATACTGAGAAAGGAGAGGGAACATAGGCTGAGAAAAAACAGCGGCAGAATAAATGACAAGATAGAGAAAGAATACCAATTTTCTCTCGATTTACGTAGGAGAGGAGTCAATCCCAGGAGGACCCCTACCGATGCCGTTGGCCAGGCCCTCATTGCCCCATTGATACACGCAAACCCGTCTTTGAAGTTTGTGTAACTCCCTGGCTGTTGTGCTGAGTTCAGTTATTTCAGCCCAGATTACCGTCGCTTAGGTAATCATTGGCTTTACTATTGCAGTGTATATCCAATGCAACATGTTCAGGGTACATCCTCATTTTTTCCGTAAAATAGACCAACAAGTCATCATAGCCCTTGTGGCTTTCCAACATATGTTTCCAACATGTGTTTTCCTGAGTAGTTGATGATACTATAGTGATTTTGGCTGCATTGACGTGCAGCCCCGCCTTCCTACACCAGGGACTAGTAACTCTTAGAATCTGTCCGTCGTAGAGATATCAAGCAAAATCCCATTGACTTCGGCCGTGGAATAAGACCCCGGGAAATGATTTTTGTTTGGGATATGAGGAAATGGAGAGCAACTTACTCTCACGTTTTATGGTCCACGGATCCCTTTTTTGGGGCATAGCACCCAAGTATACAAAATAAGACGGCTAACAATTTCGTCCAGGGCAGATGGGCTGCCCATCTGACGCTACCTCACCTCTGCTCTGGCATCTAAGGGAAGGATCCGTAGACCAGAAAACTTGAAAGTAACTTGCTCTCCACTTGGTCCGGTCGAGATCAAGTAGATGTGGACTTAGGATCCCTCATATTCCAAACAAAAATCTAGCTTTGGCCTATCTTAGGCTCAAAATATTGACGATTTAAACTTGGATATAATTCGCACTCTTGTCGTGTCAACTGTTCCCACTTTCGGTCACGCTGCTTTCAGGGAAAAGGTGAGGCAGCGTTTGATGTGTTGTCTCTACTCTGGACGAACCCGTTTGGCGTCTTTTTTCCCGGAAAGCAGATGTATCCTACCCTCCCGATTCTCAGCAAATATCCCTTCTTCAGACAGGTAAAATATATTGCCTGTATATAAGCCTGAATGCTTCTGTGGTTTGTTCGACCCTTTCACAGAATTCCCAGAAGCTGTTTCATTTTGCTTCCCTGATCGCGTTGTTCTATGCCTTCAGTGCCCTTTTGTACCTCTGCCAGTCCCCGGTGTGTTTCGCAGAGAAGAGTTTTCGGACCTCCTTTCTCATTCTGGCAAGATTCCTGCTCTATCAGGGTACGTCCCTTGATGACTTAACAGTTTAAGCCAGACAGCTGGCCACATGTGCGTCAATTACGACTCTGTTAAGGTCTTCCACCAGTGTTTCTAGCTCTATCTCGCGTCAGATGTCACCGTTCACCTGTTGGTGAGTCATGTCACTCAGGTGTCTTGTGTAGGAGTCCCAGTCTGTTCTCTTAGGATTCAATTATTCTGTTTACTTCTAAGTAACGAAAGAGAGTACATAAGAGTATTGGGATAAACAACATGAAGGCTGGAGAGGACAAAATCTTCTTCTTTTCTTCTTTTTCTTCAACCTTTGTTCCGTTCACAAGCGGGGTCGGCTCGTCGTGATCGGCTTCGCCATTTGGCTCTATCGAATGCCTGATCTGGGTGCAATCTCGAGGCTTTCAAATCCCCATCCAGCGTATCAAGCCACCATTGCTTAGGTCTGCCTTTTGGTCGTTTACCATCGACTTCGATGTTCAGACCAATCTTTGCAAGTGAATTCTCGTTTGCACGAATTGCATGACCATACCATCGAAGACGCCTCTCTCGCAACTTTTCCACGATCGGTGCAACCCCATAACGATCGCGGATATCCTCATTTCGGGTGTGATCTAAACGTGTGACGCCACTAGTCCAACGTAGCATCTTTGTCTCCATTACCGCGAGACGCCGTTCATTGTCTTTTATGGTCGGCCAACACTCAGAACCATAGAGAGCGACTGGACGGACGTTCGTTGATACGTCGATCACAAAGGACACCAGTTGTGGAACGCCACTTCATCCAGGTTGCGTTAATGCGAGAACAAAATAACAACTGCAATTTAAGTTATTTCTGGAAAGGTGGAATTGGAGGGCGGCACAGGTGTTCATGAAAGTAGATCATGGGAAGGTATGAAGAGCTTTTGTTAAGAGTTGGAAGGCCGAATGTATAGAGTCAGTAGAGCATAGGAAGACCAAAGTCCCCACAGAGAATGAAAGGAAGAGACGGAAACAATACGGTTAAGAATTTTGATGATCTGTCAAACATATCTGCGTAGAGAAGACAAAGGTCAAAATATAGAAAGTATACACATTCATACAATGACAGAGTCGTAGGGAAAAGAAGAGGAGGAAAAGGTGCTTTCAGGAGAGAGCTATCAAGGCGGCAACCGCCAGTTCAGTTAGCTAGTTCAGCGCCATCTCTATCACAACGAATGAAAAAGTGACTTTCGAAAAGCTCGAAATCTAAAATCCTTCCATCCAGCCAAATTTTAATAATGCAAATGACATGGTATTGAAAAGTTTAGGATAAAACTAGTAAAAACTCGACAGCTTGGTCCCCAGACTCCTTTAATTTTGGTCTTAGCAAATCGTTGAGGAGGGGCAGAGGCGCCTAAGACAATCGTTCATGCTTTCGTAAGCAAAATTCAATCGTAACCTTTTAAGGTATGAACCTACCGATTCAAAGCAAAGCTTGGTGCTTTACTATGATACAGTCCTTACAGGCAGGAGGAGTTTTTTCTTAAGCTTTTAGCGTGGCCAGATGAAATGATATCATAATATAAGACCCATCCATAGACTTCGATAACATTGACTTAATGAGTTGGTTGGGATTGTCAAAGGACCGCTGCCGCTTCGATTTCCTCTTAGCCGCAGACGATCCTTTCCCTTCAACGTTGGCACAACCCGGAGCTTGTGGTTTACCCAAAGGCATTGTTTAGTACGAAGCCAGTTTTTGCGGAGACAGTTTCTTGCAGCACCTTGGCCTTTGCTGATAGGGCGACTGGAGCACAGAGTCAGGGTAAGTAGATCAAGCTCTACATAGTCCGAGGATCGACTGGTGCCCAGAGTTCACCGTTCTTGGCGACTTCTTAACTCCTCTAGTCATTCAGTCCCCAACATGGTAGGCAAACCTTGCTTTGTGTTTTAATCACCGCTTGGCTTCAGAGACGAGGAGAGGCTTTTCTTTACTGCGCTCCCTTTCCACAGCAAGGTAGGTAGAGGGAGCAGTGAAGCAGAACTTTGCGATATACTTCGTCATCATTGTGACTTTAAGGGATGATCAGGACGTCCCATTTGAGTGTCTCTATGCAGGTTTCAATGAGTTTGACCACATGAGCTCGAGCATTGTCATACAGAAGAATCACTTTTTCGTGCCTCTTTTTTCTTTTTTGAGGAGGTGGAAATCTTCAAAAGACACTGGTCTGGACACACCAGCGTGTGGGATTTTTACCCACTAAAACCACCCCCGACTCCCTCCCTGCCCCGCGGAACCACCATAAGGTATTACATCACGGGGCGGAGTCAGCTCACTCTAGCTTAATCCCATTTCTTCTATACGCGGCGCACGTGACCGCGTTTTTCTCCTTTCCTCTGCCTTTCGCAATTTATCTTGAATAGATGCGATCATGGAGTTGACCGCATCCCAATTCTCTTCATGTGCTAGCATTTTCGGCACCAGATTTTCTGGTACCAGCACCTCTCCTAGAGTCTCCTCTAGGTTCCTCCTTTCTTCCACAAATCTCGGGCAGTGGAAGAATACATGCTCTGGATCCTCTGGGACTCCATCGCAATTTGGACAGTCGGGTGAGGTCTCCAATTTAAACCTGTGAAGGTATTGGAGATATCCTCCATGTCCCGTGAGAAACTGGGTGAGATTATAATTAATCTCACCGTGTCGTCTCTCCAACCACTCCTTGATGGCAGGAATGAACCTGTGAGTCCACCGACCCTTTCCCGAGCGTTCCCACCGCTCTTGCCATCTATTTATGGATCTCTCCCTCTCAGCCTTCTTCGTCTGCAATAAGGGAGAGATTGGCTTCGCATGGTATATATTCGCCATCTCATCTGCCAAGATGTCAATCGGCATCATTCCAGAGATGACGAATGCTGCATCATCTGAGACAGTCCTGAAGGCAGAGCATACCCTCAGAGCTGTCCTCCTGTAGACTGCATTCAGTTTGCTAGTGTTAACTGACATCCGCAACGCCTCGCTCCAAACTGGGGTCGCATAGAGCATGATTGAGGTCACCACCCTGGCTATAAGCAACCTAGAGGTATTCCGTGGCCCTCCCACGTTCGGCATCATCCTCGCCAGGGCCATACTAGCTTTGGATGATTTATCACAAACATACTGTACGTGTTGCTTATAGCTGAGCTTCCTGTCTATCACCACCCCCAAGTATTTGATGGTCGGCTTGGAAGTGATGATATGATTCCCGACTCTAACACAGGCGTAATTTCTCTTCCGGCGCTTCGTGATGAGGACCGCTTCCGTTTTTTCCTCCACAAGCGTCAGACCAAAGCTCTCTAACCAGCATTTAACAGCACTGATTGCCTCGCTTGAGTATAACTCAGCATCTTCGATATGCTTTGCGACAACAACCAGTGCAATGTCGTCAGCGTAACCCACCACTGTGGCTTCCTCCGGAAGGGGAAGATTAAGTACATCGTTGTACATGATGTTCCACAGTAGTGGGCCCAATACGGAGCCCTGCGGGACACCCGCGGAAACGACGTACTCCTGCGGTCCGTCATCAGTGTCGTACCAGAGCCTCCTTTCAGTTAAATAACTATCGACAATTGCGGCGAGATAGGCGGGAATACCAACCTTCGCTAGGGATTTCCGGATTAGATTCCAATTGGCCGAATTGAATGCATTTTTCACGTCCAGGGTTACTACCACGCAATATTTGCTGGTACTACCCTTTCCGTGGATTGCATCTTCGGCCAAGCCAGTAGCCAATTTGATGGCATCAGATTGAATTTAAACAAAACTGAATTTTTGACGACCGATCCCCATGAAACAGGCACAATCACTGTCAGCGGCAGTGATCTGCCCAGATCTGAGCAATTTAAATACCTCGGGTCAACGCTATCAGCCAATGGAGAGCTGCGTTATGAAATTGCTTCACGCATTAACGCAACCTGGATGAAGTGGCGTTCCACAACTGGTGTCCTTTGTGATCGACGTATCAACGAACGTCTCAAATCTAAAATTTACCGCAATGTTGTCCGTCCAGTCGCTCTCTATGGTTCTGAGTGTTGGCCGACCATAAAAGACAATGAACGGCGTCTCGCGGTAATGGAGACGAAGATGTTACGTTGGACTAGTGGCGTCACACGTTTAGATCACATCCGAAATGAGGATATCCGCGATCGGTATGGGGTTGCACTGATCGTGGAAAAGTTGCGAGAGAGGCGTCTTCGATGGTATGGTCACGCAATTCGTGCAAACGAGAATTCACTTGCAAAGATCGGTCTGAACATCGAAGTCGATGGTAAACGACCAAAAGGCAGACCTAAGCAACGGTGGCTTGATACGCTGGATGGAGATTTGAAAGCCTCGAGATTACACCCAGATCAGGCATTCGATAGAGCCAAATGGCGAAGCCGATCACGACGAGCCGACCCCGCTTGTGAACGGGACAAAGGCTGAAGAAAAAGAAGAATGGTTGATCTGGCTTTACGGAGCCCATACTGCCGATCTGAAAGGCCGCCTTGGCTCTCAACTACCGGGAGTAATCTATTGTAGATTACCCGCTCTAGCATTTTCCCCACCGTGTCCAAAAGACATATGGGTCGGTATGAGGATGGTTCACCTGGAGGTTTACCAGGCTTAGGCAGAAGCCCCAACTTCTGCCGCTTCCATACCGCTGGAAATATTCCCTCGGACATGCATGCTTCGAACAACTCAGCGAACATGTCCGGCCTCGATTTCACGGCAAGCTTAAGGGCCTTATTCGGTACTCCGTCCAGACCCGGTGCTTTATTGTCTCCTATTCTGCCGCAGATCTCCAGGAGCTCGTCTCTGGTGACTGGCGGGATTGCCGTCACATTCAGAGGTGGTTGGAATGTGTCGGTGTTCTCCTCTTGCTGGGGGAATAACCCCTGGATGATTTTCAGCAAGAGGATGGGGCACGTGATCTGCGGAGACGAACGGCCTCTAAATCGTTCCATCACGATTCCATAAGCTCTCCCCCACGGATTTACGTCCGCTTCTGAGCAGAGCTCCCTAAAGCATTTCCTCTTGCTTCGCTGAATGGCGAGCTTGAGGGTTTTGCGGGCTGCCTTGTACGCGCACTCTTTCTGCCCTTGATCGACTCTACCTACCGCCCTCTGAGCCGCTCTTCTGGCTCGGTGGCAGGCTGATCGAAGGCCGGTCAGTTTATCATTCCACCAGTAGTTTGGTCTTCTACGGGGGAATGCGCACCTCCTAGGCATGAACGCGTCACATGCTTTGGCGATGCATTGAGCCAGATGGACAGCTCTTTCCGTAGAGGTGCCTGCTATATCAGGTTGATCTAACCACACCTCCAAGAAGCTCTGCTCATCCAAAGATTTTGCAGACCAGCCTGAAATCTTTTTCGGTTTCGGGCATGATAGCTCTTTGCCCTGAGGTTCGACACATGTCTCAAAGAAAACTGCCTGGTGATCGCTGTGAGTGTAGCGTTCGCTGACGCACCAGGACATACCACGCGCCAGCGAAGGGCTGACAAAGGTCAGGTCTACAACCGAGCCTGACCCCCCTTTCTGGAAGGTGTTTACAGCACCTTCGTTAGCCAAAACCATGTCCATCTGCGCGAAAGCTTCTATTAAACTGCGCCCCCTAGCATTTGATTCTCTGCTACCCCACTCTAGGGCCCAAGCATTGAAATCACCAGCAATCACCTTTGGACTTCGTCCCCTTGCGTCGAGAACAAAATTATCAAGCATTTGCTCGAATTCAGACAGTGTCAAACTTGGTGGGGCGTAGCAGCTGTATACATATACACCACTTATTTTCGCCCACACAAAGCCACTGGCTGCCTGACTTGCAGTACATTGTATGGCCTGTCGACCGCAAGCCCATATCGCCGCTCCACCAATCGAATCTGTCACCCATACGCCACCGTGACGGCTTCTGTACGGCTCACTTATGATGGCGATTACCATCTCTGATTCGAACGTGGTCTGCTCAAGTAAATCCTGAGCGACCCTGCAATGATTGAGGTTTATCTGAATAAACCTCATTTTCTTATTGCAGTGAGCGCCTTCCTAAATTCCGGACATTTACTACTTCCGGCAATATGCCGGTTATCTTGCCCCTCTTTCACCTCGCACAATGGGCATTTGGGGTCCCTATTGCACTCCCTGGCAATATGGCCCTTCTCCCCACACCTTCTGCATCGATCGGATCGATCAATGCTGCTGGTGCATACCTTGGCGAAGTGCCCAAATATGAGGCATTTAAAGCACTTCTTTAGTGAAGTCTGTTCTCTTAAACGGCAGACAACCCATCCAATCCGATCTTTTCCGGCAGCCAACAACATCTGCGCTGCCTCCATTGGTACTCGTATTGTTGCCGTTTGAGTACCGCCATAGGCTTTTCGTAAACTTACAACAGACTCCTCTGTAAGTTCTTCCAACTTGAATTGCTCCTTCAGAGCTGTACAAATTTCTGCTTTTGATGTTATTTCATCGAGATCCTTACATTGTATGTAGATCTCATGTTTTTGGGCACGAGTGCGAAAGTCATCAGCCTTGCCCACGCTGGATCTTTTCAGTTCGAACATGAGATCCCCTTTCTGGGTTCTTCGCATTCGATTCACATTTCCGCTCAGATCTTTTAGGTCGGGATCAGCTTTGACCTTTCTGAGTATCTCCGCGTAGGACAGATTTCCCTTACTGAAGATAACAATCGCATCTGGACAGGTTCGCAATTTTGCTTTTCCTTTCGCTTTTTTGCTTGTAACCTTAGTCCATCCATCGTTTCCGTTCGTTTTGGGCTTCCCAACGCTGGTCGACTTTTCTACATTCGCTGTACGCTTTCCTCCTTCAGAGCTATTAGTGCTGGTTTTCAGAGTTTCCTGTCCGCCTTTTTTTCTCTTAGGTGCCTGCTGATTATTTGAAGGATCCCCCTCTTTTTCCCGTACTCGTTTATTTCGTCGCGTTTCGATGGTAGTACGATTAGGTGTCACTTGGGTCGCTTGTGACACTGTTGGTGCAGCGGGGTTCGGCGTATCCTTAGTATTCTTTTCTTCCATCTGCGATCTATTATAGAGGACTCTAATGGCTCTCACCATATTCTTTATGGCTTGGTGCACGTTGTGCTTGTCCTTGATGAACTCGGACAGCTCAACTATTTTGCCCCAAGCTGGATAAATGGTAATTCCTCCGGATCGAGACTCTGCTCCTTATAAGCCCCGACAGGGTTACTCCTTTTATACGCTGTTTCACTTTTGCCAGTTATTGATCTTGCCTGTACTTTTTCCTTCATCGCCTTTAGCATTGGTGGAGATCTCAAAGTTGATGAGCTTCTTTTGAATGGATCCTTATCTTGTTCCTGGAGCACCTCTTGCTTTCGCGCATCTTGAGCATATGCTGTGGGTGTTGTTACAGTTTTTGTCGTCCAACGATCCATCTTCAGTTCATCCTTGGTTGTTCTTGCTACTGGTGTTCTCGGTAAGGTCGTACTTCGCTTGAACACTTCCTTCTCCAGATCCAAATCACTTGTAACATTATATGCCAAGGTGGCCAAGTTGTCCACCACCGAGGCACTGCGGTCGAGGGATATCGACGACCGGGAGCCCGCTTGCTCACTCCCAAAAGCCGCCGGTACTGGGGTTCCGAGCCCCTGCACCGTAAGTTTACTCGAGTTTACTCCTTCTCTCGTCTTCCATGGTGGTTTTATGTTCTGGGTATCCTTCCCATAGCCATTTTGGTCCACGCACCAGAGATGAGCAAACACTAGCCCATACACAGTCAGAAAAGAAAAGTGCATGAACACATATTTACACATCAATAGGTATGCCCCTATCCGCCACCTGGGGTCGCGCCTGATGGGAGATCTGGCAACTCCTCACATTTGAGTGTCTCTATGCAGGTTTCAATGAGTTTGACCACATGAGCTCGAGCGTTGTCATACAGTAGAATCACTTTTTCGTGCCTCTGCTCGTATTGTAGCTGTTCTTCACGCAGTGCTCGGCTCAGTCGCATCAGTTGAAGTCGATACCATTCCCCAGTGATGGTTTCATTTTTTTTCCACAGCTCATAATAAATAACACTGACCTGATCCCACCAAATACAAAATTCCTTCGCAGCGTATAAGCATGACTGGGCAGTCCCTATTGCTTCATTTTCTTTGGGTGGCTTTAATGAATCCACTTTTTATCACCCGTCGCGATGCGACGAAGGAAACCCTGCTGCTGAAGCAGTTGTTCACGATTGAAAAAACGACGCTCAACCTCCTTTGAATTCAAATCATAAGGATTCTAATTTCCTTTATTTTTAATAATTTCCTACGTTTACAATCGCTTGGGGGGTAACTCCTAATACCGAAGCAAACTGTTCTTGCGTTCGCCATCGATCCTCATCGAACAATTTCTACAACTTCGCGTCTTCGAAGTTTTTGGTCTTGCTCTTTAAAATGATAGAACCAATCACAACATATTGTTTCACTTAGAGCAGCATTTCCGTAAGCTTTTTTTTAACTCTGGATGCGCTTCAGCCGCGGTTTTCTTTGAATGAAGTAAAAGTAACAAGCAAATGACGATTATTTGGCACAAAATCAGAATTTATCACGCAACTTAAAGCATATGACGTTGCAATAGAATCACTAAGGTGTCAAAGCGACTTGTTTACCATATGTCTCAGCTTGCTCATGACGTTTTAGATATGTTAAAATTGACCAGCTGAAGCCATCTATTGCCAAAGAGCGGGAACATAGTTGGGCATCTAATATATGTTTTTTTTTTGGAAAAATTCAACCTGACGAAGGAAGGGGAGTTATTTCTTCAAAAAAATAGAAATTTCGAAAGATTACCATTGAATAATTTAACTGAGTTGCTTTAAAGTATGTTAATTCATTTCTTATTATTTGTCAAGGCATTTTCTTTTTTAATGTGTACATTTTTGGTGGATTAGCTACTTAGAACACCAAGGATACTTGGTTTGATACCATAATCAAACTAATTGGAAAAAGTGGGATATTAATTGCTACTTTAAGATTTATTTAAGATAGATTTATCATTTTGTGATATTTATTTCTACTAAACCATGGCAACATACATAAGATGCATTTCCCATTACAACATTACTGAATACGTTACTCATTGTTCGCTCATTTCTCTTCCCTTAAAGCCGCCATGGTGGTATAACCCCGTAAGTATTATGATTCTCACAACTTTGTTACATATCATTTGTCGTCCATGTTTTGATGTTGTCATTTTGTTGTTTTTTTCTTTATGTAAGTGTCTTCGTTCTTGCTTTTTACTTCAATGTTTATGCAATACTTACACGAAAAACTACTTCATTTAAGCCTTTTTATGTTTATCATTTTTTAGAAATATTTAAAATTATTTTAAATCTTGGATTTTTTAAAATAATAATTTAATAAAATTTGTGTGTCATGTTCTTTGGTATCACGTTGTATAGAAAGTAAGCACTTTTATTTGAAATATTTTTATTTGTAATAAAATTTAGCCCTGTCGCCACATTATTTTTTTAAGGCATCCTGTCGTCTTTAAATATGTGAAAATTCTGATACTTTGAAAAAAACGTGGAAAAAAAAGGAATAATTACCGAAATTAATCCACGCACATTACTACACATGATATGGTATCAAACCTGATTGACTGCATTGAACTTAGGAAAATCATTTTGATTTTCATCCTGTCTCTTCGACCTAAAAGAAAGACCTTTAAACTATCTGAATTCAACTCAAATTTTACCGAGCCTTCTTTTGTTTTTCTTGCTAGACAACAACGACACCACGCCCCAAGGCAAACAACTGCCGTGAACTGCTGAGCGGACGTCTGCAGGTCAAGTGGGAGATCCAAGGAGAGTTCCTTTTCGTGGAACTCTTTGGGAGAATTAAAGAAGACCAATACATGGCCTTCGGGTTATCTGGTGCACAAGGACGACCTGAAATGATTGGAGCAGATGTTGTAGTCGCATTTTATGATACGACCAAACGAGTCTTCATGGCTGAGGACTATTACATATCGCATTTGGCACAGTGTGATGGGAAACAAGGAGTATGTCCTGATGAAAGAATCGGTGGAAAGAATGATATTATTGTCTGTGAGTAAAATAAAAAATATAGTTTCAGCACCACCATGTTTGGCTTGGTATGACCCATGACCTCTTTTCAGTGAGCGGTGATCGGAAGAACGGTGTAACTCATATCAAATATAAAAGACTCCTGCAAACAAACGAACCCATCAACGACCTTGCGATCCCAAACAACAGGGACGTGTCAGTCATTGCCGCAATAGGACCACTAAATGCCAGAAAGGAAGCGAATGCACACTCCCATTCGGACGTGAATGCCGATGACATTAGGATAGAATTCAACTCAAAGGTAAGTTTATATATCTTAGAAAATGCGAGCCTTTTCTGGCAGGACGAGCTCTTTGATTATACCCCTTCCAATTTTCCTATACTAAGGACTATACATCTCTTCCTTCCTACATTCTAGAATGATCACTCCTGCACATCATCACTCTACGATATCAAGGATAAAGATGATCCTGAACCATGGCCTACGCGTATATTAGCAGGAACTACTTCAATATCAGCACGGATAGGACCAACTGGTGGAAAGCGCGGATACACTGCACTCACTGGTCATCCATCATGGGGAATCGCTTGGTATTTGAATGATCTCTTGATCCCGGAATTATATGTAGAGCGAGGTGAAACTTACATATTTTCGGTAGAGGGAGGAAATAATCCGGCACAACCAGCACGGTAAGTATCGGATTCCACTGAGAGCCTGGAGATGAGGGTCCCCACAATTTAAAACATGTCGTATATTCTAGATATCATCCATTCTACATCACGGACTCACCTGAAGGAGGTTTCGGACAAAAATCTGCTGAAGCTCAAAGGCAACAAACAGTCTATGCCGGAGTTGATTATGATTCGAACGGATATCCTTTCCCCACTGCAGGTAGAATAGATATTTTTAAATCATATTTAACAAGTGTCAGTCTACATTCCGATTTTCTACCCTTCTAGCCGGACGGTATTGTGAGTGGGTTCACAAGGGTGTTGATAAGTCCGCCGTATCCGAAACGTTTGAAGATTATATGAAAACAGTTGAATTAGAGTGTGAAGGAGGTGAGCCAGCTATATTGAACTGGACCGTGCCGGATGATGCTCCAAATCTATTGTTTTATCAGGTAAGCTTTTTTAGATTTTATAGGGATTATCCTTGGCGGCTGGTAGCGGCCAAGAAGGGAGAGCTATCCCAAAAACCTAAAAAAATTTTCGAAAATTACCATGATGGTCCGCCCACACTCCTTTTTGACAGCCGAACTCGAAAAAGGGAGGGGCGTTCCCTTTGAATACGCGAGTATCTCACCTATCACTGTACAAAACCTCACGTGTCCTGGAACCAATGCCAGGGTCCGCAGCGTAACCTGAAACAAGACAGACAAAGAGGATATCCCGCGAACCCACCGCAAGAAAACTATGAGCCAAAGTGGAAAAAGAAAAAAATATCTCCTCGAGCGCCCGCGTGGAACCGTAAAATTCGAGATCCAAGAGCCAAGATCGGGAAGGAAAATTCACCATGGATCACATCCTCAGTCAATGGGTCTCTTGCCTGAGATCGTCATGAGGTGTGGCCTTTGGGGTTCCTACCTTCTCTTGGTATACTCAGATCATAATATTGGAGGATACCCCTTTGCGGTGAGTTGACTCCCACTGTTCCCCGTTCATCGCGATCTAGATCCCTTGCATCTCCGTTCTCTGCCATCTTTTCCCAGGTTCAGTTCCTAAATTATATCAGAAACGCTAAATAAATCCAAAAATCCAAAGGTGGGAGGGGAAATGAGGGGGCATTAGCTTCCAGGAAACAGGCATGTAACCTTTTTTTTTTGTTTTTATGGATGGAGGTGGAAATCTTAGAAAGACGCTACTGCGCCAGGTTGCAGCAGTGTGTGGGATTCACACCCACTAAAACCACCCCCCCTCTTCCGCCCCTCCCCGCGGGACCACCGTGAAGTATTACTTCGCGGGGGAGGCTCTGGTTCACTATACCAGCTCGTCTATGTCACATCTCCGTCGCGCCACCTTCCGAGCTCAATCCAACTCCAGGAGTTTTGTCTGCACCACGGCGACTGCCTCATTTACCGCCATCCACTTTTCCTCCGACTTCAACATCTCTTCCACGAGGTTGGAGGGCTCGATGTCCACCCCTAAGATGCTGTTCAACCTCCTTTTCGGCTGCAGAAATCTGGGACAATGGAACATAACGTGCTCCGGGTCCTCGGGTGTAGTATCGCATTCAGGACAGTTGGGAGAGTCGTCCAGCTCGAAGCGATGCAAGTACTTCCTATAGCCACCGTGTCCCGTAAGGAACTGTGTCAGGTGGTAATTCAATTCTCCGTGCTTTCGGTTGACCCATTTCTCGATGCACAACTCTCCCCTGATGGCTTTTCGGAAATCCGCATTCACCTCGGCTGGATTTGCCTTCCGCTTTTCGTAGAGCCAGTGTGCCTCGCTCGCTAGAAGATCTATAGGGATCATTCCTGCGATAACACACACTGCCTCCGTCGACGCCGTCCTAAATGCGCTGCACACCCTTAGCGCAATTGGCCGGTATGCCGAACATATCTTCCTCCGGTTGACAGCGTGGTTCAACGCTCCCGCCCAGACAGGGGCCGCGTATAGCAGGATCGACCTCACCACTCCCGCGATGAGTAGCCTGCGACTATACTTCGGCCCTCCCACGTTAGGCATCATCCTTACAAGGGATGAGCTGGCATTTGCTGCTTTCTCTCGCGCATAATCCAAGTGTCCCTTGAAACTCAGCTTGGCATCGACAATCACACCCAGGTATTTGACAACCGATTTTGAGACGACCTCACGATTACCAACCTGGATTGTAACCGTGTTGTTCTTCCTACGATTGGTAATGAGGACCGCCTCCGTTTTTTCGTCCGCCAGGTCCAGCTTGGCCATTCGTAACCATGACTTGATGGTATGAATGGCTTCATTTGCATAAAGCTCCACGTCCTCGGGATGCTTTGCAATTGCAACTACCGCCAGGTCGTCCGCAAAACCAATCAGCCTTGTCTCCTCCGGCACGCGAAGGCCAAGCACTCCGTCGTACATTATGTTCCACAGCAGCGGTCCCAATACAGAACCTTGAGGCACACCTGCTGTCACAATGTACTCGCTCGGCCCGTCGTCCGTCTCGTACCAGAGAAGTCTGTCCGAAAAGTAACTCTCAATGAGCCGAGCCAAGTAGCTAGGAACACCCAGTTTGGCCAAAGCGCCCTTAATCCAGCCCCAATTGGCTGAGTTAAAAGCATTTTTGACGTCCAGCGTCACCAGAGCACAGCATCTGCCCATGGCCATTGCATTTCGAGCCAATTCCACGACCTTTGCTACTGCATCGACCGTAGAACGGGCTCGCCCAAACCCATATTGCCGCTCTGAAAGACCACCCGCAAGCTCGATGAACGGGAGCAGCCTGTTGTATATCACCCGCTCCAACATCTTCCCCATAGTGTCTAAGAGACAAATAGGGCGATATGAAGAGGGCACGCCGAGTGGTTTTCGGGGCTTCGGTAGCAAGACCAGCTTCTGCCTCTTCCACTGGGCGGGAAACACTCCTTCCGCCATGCACGATTCGAATGTGCTTGCGAACCACCTTGGTCTGGCCTTGACCGCCACCTTCAGAGCCCTGTTCGGAATTCCGTCCAATCCCGGAGCCTTGCTGTCCCCAATACGTCTGCAGATTTCCCAAAGTTCCTCTTCGGTAACATCAGGGATCGAGAAGACGTCCTGCTGAGCTGCCAGTTGGGGTTCTCTTTCGTCCTGCTCCTGCTGCGGGAAAAGAGTTGCAATTATTTGCAACAAGAGCCGTGGGCATGTCACCTGAGGTGATTTTCGCCCGCAGATCTTCTTCATTACAACTTGGTAGGCTGTACCCCACGGATTCGTATTAGCCTCCATGCAGAGCTTCTGGTAGCATTCCCGCTTGCTTCTCCGAATGGCCTTCTTAAGCTTGCTTCGCAGATCCCTGTATTCCTCCTCACGCTCCTGGTGCTCCGGCCTTCCCCTTGTCCTGTGGGAAAGTCTCCTCGCTCGGAGACAAGAGGATCTCAAGGCAGCGATCTCCGTGTTCCACCAGTAGTTTGGCCTCTTGCCGTGGTGCAAACGTCGTCGTGGCATCGTAGCGTCGCATGCTTCGGTTACACGCTGAGACAGCTATGTGACCCTTTCCACCGCTGTTCCATCCGGATCATGGGCTCCCTCCAATGCGGCCAGGAATGTCTCCTCGTCGAAAGCTCCGATAGACCAGCCAACCGCCTTAGCCTTTCTACCTCCAGAGCGTCGTTGACTGCGTCCCCGGTTCCCAATGCGGAGGAAGATGGCCTGGTGGTCACTGTGGGTGTAGTGCTCACTCACTTGCCAAGCCATCCCCCTCACCAGTGAAGTGCTAACAAATGTCAGGTCAACGATCGAACCCGACCCTCTTCCTCGAAAGGTGGGCACGCATCCAACGTTGGCCAGCACGATGTCCAGCTCCGCAAATGACTCCAACAGAATTTGACCTCTGGTGTTCGTCGATCGGCTTCCCCACTCCAGGGCCCACGCGTTGAAATCGCCCGCAATGATTTGAGGGCTGCGGTGTCTAGCATCCAACACCAGACTGTCTAACATTTCCTCATATTGTGCTATGGTTGCACTAGGAGGAGCGTAGCAGCTGTAAATATGGACACCGTTGACCTTCGTCCTTATAAAACCGGCTGCCGGGGGGGCCATGACTTCCTGAATGGCCTGTCTTCCGCACGCCCAGATTGCGGCGTTGCCAGACGCATCCACCGCCCAAGTCGCACCGCCGTAGTTTCTGTGCGGCTCGCAAATAACCGCGACATCGACATTCGACTCTCGAATGGTTTGCGAGAGCAGGTCCTGAGCTGCCTCACAGTGATTGAGATTGATTTGTATCAATCTCATTTGCCTGTGCGGTTCAGCTCCCTCCTATATACCGGACATCTGCTGCTTCCCGCAATATGCCGGCCGTCCACGCCCTCTTTCCCACTACATAACATACGCCGTGGATCTCCGGTGCAATCTTTGATGAGGTGGCCGTCTTCCCCACACTTCCTGCAACTCCTCGAAATACCATGATGACTAGTGCATGCCGCCGCAAAATGACCGAAATCGAGGCATCTGAAGCATCTCTTTAGAGAGATTTGCTCCCTGAGCCTGCACACGACCCAACCTACTCTTACCTTGCCCGCGGTAATTAACTTAATAGCTGATTCCACCGGTAAACTAATAATAGCGGTCTGTGTGCCACCATATGCCTTCTTCATCCTTTTTATGGCACTCTGGTCTATATTGCCAAGGTTGAACTGCTGCTTTAGCGCAGCACAGATGTCCTCCCGTGAGGTGACTTCATCTATGTCCTTGCATTCAACCACTATCTCCTGTTTCCGAGCTCTTACCTCAGCTTCCTCTCCAACTACACTTTCCACCTTCCAGCGGAAGTTATCGGCCGACTTGTCGGCGGATTTACTTAACTCCAGCATCAGATCCCCTCTCTGTGTTCGTCTAATACGGCTTACACTATCCCCCAAATCCTTCAATTCCGGGTCTGACTTCACTTTTCGGAGGATGTCGGCATAGGACATATTTCCCTTCTTGGAAATAATTATTATTTCCGGGCGGAGCTTCTTTTTGTCCTTTTTCCTCTTGTTGCTCACCTTAGTCCATTGTTCGGGCCTCCGGGCGTTGGTTTCTTCCACTTTTGTAGGTGTTGTGGCTGCAATCGTGAGATTACCGACTTTCGCGGATACTCTCGCCGGCTCCGCCTTCTTTGGTGAAGAAGCTTTTTTCTTCTTCGGGACTTGCTGTGGTCCAAGAGGCTCGCTGGTACCGTCTCTAGCCCGTTTTCCTGTCTTGCCGCCTGCTTTATCACGGGGAGGCGTCACCTGCGTTTCCCTTGTGACCTTGCCAACTGACGCTTGGGAATTCTTTTCTTCGAGTGCCTTGATATAAGACAATTTAATGCCTCTTATCAAGGCTCGAATATTTTGGTGGATATTCCGCCTCTCCTTGATGAACTCGCACAATTCATTTATTCGTTCCCCAAGTGTAACGAACGCCATTCCGGTATGTTCCCGTTTGCTTTCGCGCCTTGCGCCATAAGGAATGATCTCGATTAAGGGACTATTCGTATTTCTTTCAGAGTCCCGCGACGAATCTCGACTACCAAAAAGAACCATTGTTCTCGGTGGTGATCTCCCAAGCTTCGAACTCCTCCTAAAGGGATCCGGTGTGGACCTAATTTCCACTCCACCATTATCTCTTGTAGCATTAGATGCCACAGTAGCCAAGTTTCCCACTACTGAGGCACTGCGGTCGTTGGATATCGACGGCCGGGAGCCCGCTTGCTCACTCCCAAAAACCGCCGGCACTGGTTTTCCGAAGCCCTGCACCGTAAAAAAACTACTTTTCTCCTTTTCCATATTTGGTTTAATTTCTGGGTGTCCTTCCCATAGCCAATTTTTATCCACGGGTGGGCGTTTACTTCCCACCTACCCGGCCTACGCATAACCATGCCCATACACGCACATCTCCGGATGCGTGCATGTGCATGCCCATGACACATTCGCCGAGCATTCCCTTATCCGCACGAAGGGACGCACCTGATGGGAGATTTGGCAACTCCGCACAGGCATGTAACCTAAAACTAAGTCAAATGTATCTGGCACTCAGCCGAAACATGAAAATGAAACGGGAAGCCGGGAAATGACTATCTTCCACAAGTTTATGATTGGCCCCACGTTGGGGGCCATTGTAATGACTAAATTGAATGATCGACGGTCAGGAGACCATCTGGAGTAGCCAAAATCTACCTAGAAGGGAGAGCTATCCCAAAATCCTAAAAATTTGGCGACATCGAAAACCCCTCTCAACTATTGAAACTCCACTAAAATATTCAAAAGGACCCCACGCATTCCCTAGCTGGAATGGTAAGAATTTAGCCCAAAGCCATAAAAAGGAGTTCAAAGCAATGCAAAACTAAATAAGGATTTATTGGGCTCTAAGGTATTAAAAGGAGGCAACTCATCAGACACTGCTATCCATAAAATAAATCTGTGGCCAAAAAAAAAGTGGGAGACAGACGACTGGTCCCATCCGACATTGAATCAGGACTCCGTCAATCCTTAAACAAAACCTGAGGCGATATTGCCCTCCCGTTAGAGATACGTAGCTGATGTATGTAAGACCACAAAAATCATATAACCTTAAAGTTTAATATCACATTACCATCAGCGAGCGCGATCCAGACATCACCAAACATCACGTCATTACATAGCATTACAACATAACTTAACATCACGGAATCATCAAAGTGATATTCCTGATAATTTGATAATATCGGGTTCCGACCGTAATATAAGATGTTGGGAATAGGGTTAGGGTGAAAGATGATGTTTGTGATATTACTTTGCAATCACACTTTTCTTGAAAAAATATAAGGTGTTTCGCGAATCTTCACAGATGAACGCACTGACAGTTTGATATTCCACATTTGAAGAACAATCGTCAAGAACTTTCGTACTAGTATGGGATCTATACAATCCAGACGCTGGACATTGATCAGTCAGGTATACCGGACCACATAGTAGTCAAAAAAAAAATTGGGCCACTTGTAGTTACCTGTCCGACAGCTATCGCGTCATTTATCAGTTACCCTTTGCGGTCATTCGATCCAACTCGGGAGTTTGTAGAGGGCTGGCAAACAAGTTACTGGTCATGTCTATATGGGCTCCGAAATCGGGTCCCTTTCAGAGAAATACCAAGAAGTTCCTGCTATGGCAAACAGTGGAAATTCCTCCATCCGTCTTTTCTGCTTCTTTTTTAACGTTTGCCCTTTTCAATAAGATCGGTTTATTTTAACATGACTCCCCAATTCTCTCGGCCATAAGTTTGGCTGGAACAGAGAGGTTCTCAAATCACCATCTAACACATTAAGCTATCTCTTCTTTGGTCGGCTTCTGGGTTGTTTCCCAATCAACGTAGCTATCGAGTTATAACCGACGCAAACAAGACGACAGTACTATCAAAGACGCCTCTCCCTCGTATTTCTATGATCCCGGCCTGGATTCTTGAAATTATCACTCCGCCCCCAGCTGAAACCGCGCGGTTTCAGCGAAACAAACCGACCACGTGATCACGCCAATGAGGGTCACTGGGCGAATCTGACACTCCACGGGCGCTTTTTTAAAGCGGCTACCGGATGGTCGAAGGCTTTCAGCCTCGACAAGGAGACCCACTTGGACCCGCCTCGTACGTCGAGCTTGAATGAGTGCTCGCCTCATTCCAGCACTCAAAAGGAGTCGCCGTATGGTGATCACAGCGGCCTCCGAGGAGCGTCCACCCTAATGACGACCTGACCGGACGTCGGGAGGGTGAAGTTGACCACATCTTCGAAACTGCGTCCCTGAGCAGACGCAGCATTCCTGAGTTGCTTAACCGTGCTCTGATGTCCAGCACAGGGTTGGCGAGGAGGCCCAGATTCTCCCCGTACACCATCTGCACGGGGCTGATCGTGATATCCTCTCGTTGGGCTATACGGAGGCTGAGGAGGGCGAAAGGAAAGGACTGCGACCACGACGCCTTAAGCTTCCCGTGCGTTTCCAACGTTCCAGCATATCATTAGACTGTGAATGGTATGCAGTAGTCCTATGCCGTTTGAAGCCAAGGCACTTTCCTAACTCCACGAAAAGAGTAGATTCGAATTGCATTCCCTGGTCCGTGATGAGAGAGGGCCTTGGCACACGATTGTGCCGTAATATCAGACAAAGGTATTGCTTCAGGCTGGTCACCTGTCGATGATTGTGAGGCAATACCGGAATCCGTACGATTATGTCGAAATGGATGGTCTGGAAGCGCTTGGTTGACCTTGGGAACTACTTCCTACCTACCTACCTACTTCCTTTCGTACGTGCTTGTTGACCTTATACTTCTGGCATCCGATGCACTGTCTAGCCCAAGAGTTTACGTCCTTGTGCATCGTCCTCCTGATGCGTAGGTGTGCAAGATGGTGTATTCCGTGAAATTCTTCCTTGCGAAAAACATGTATGAATGGTCTGGGTCCCTTATCTGAGGTCTCGCAAAGTAAATAAGAATTTCAGCCGAAAATAGGAAACCCCTTGCATTTGTATTTGGAGTTTGCCTTCAGGCTCTGACGCTGTGCGTCGTCGTTTTGTACCTCGGCATTTGCCGCATAATCGACCGCGGCGAGGGCTATGACCTCTGCAGCAACATTATCTCTTCCAGACAGGTGTTGGATATGACATGTAAACTGACTAATATAACTCAAGTGCCGAAGTTTTGAAAAGGAGCTCAACGGTTGCCAGATTTGATTCGCCCGTTGATGAAGAGCGGCGCCTACCGCTGTATCTGAGGCATTGGCAAACACTACTAGGGGAGCATCTGGCTGAGGAAATGCCAGTAGCGGTGTATTAACAAGCTGTGGTTTGACTGTCTCAAACGCATAAATGGTCTCAACAAACCACGCAACCTCGCGGGAACCTTTAGTTTTGAGCCCAGACAAGTAGGTGACGAACCGCTTTGGACAAGAAACCACGATAAAAGTTTAACATACCCAGGAACCTCTGCAGATCCTTTACCGTGGTTGGTAGGGGAAAGTTTTTTATCGCTTCAACCTTGTCTGGGTCAGGTTGGATAAAATCCGGGGTTATCAAGTGGCCGAGAAATTTTACCTGCCTTTGAAGGAATCTGCATTTTTCAACGTTTAGGAAAAGTTCGGCCTCAAGGGTACGTTGAACAATGCACTCGAGATGTTCCAAGTGTTCAAATTCTGAAGAGGAAGCGACCAAAACATCTTCCGTATAGACGAAACTAAAGTTCAAGTTTCCCAAGACAGAGTGGATGGACCTCTGAAAAGTCTACGCAGCGTTACTCAAGCCATCACCATCTTGGTGAACTCGAAGAGACCGAAAGGTGTGCAGATGGCCTTTTTCGGAATGTCTGTTCGTGATGCACCTCAGCTAGATCCAAGGTGATGAAAGCACGGCAGTTCGTTACCGATTGCGCAAAATCATGGATGAGTGGAAAGGGGTATCGGTCTGGAACTGTCTAAGCGTGCAGACGCCTATAATCTGCACATGGTTGCCATTCACCGTTTGACTCAGGGACCAAATGAAGTGGTGAGGACGAACAACTATTGGAAGTTCTGCAAATACCCTGTTTCATTGAATCGTTGAACTCTTTCTTTGCAACAGCAAGCTTCTGGGGTAAAAGTGGGCGCACTTGTGAGAAGATTGGGGAGCCAGTAGTGTTGATGTGGTGCTGCACATTATGTTTAACCGGCTTGGAGAAACTGCTTTCCATAGTAATGTTGCGATACTTTCTGAGGAGTGCGCGAATGCGGTGGTCGGCAACATCCTCGAAAATTATGGAAAGAGTGTCATTTTGGCAGGTAGAAATTTTCCCTGACGTCGGTAATAAGGTTCCGGAATCTATCAAACCCTTGTTCTTCAAGTCCACCAGTAGGTCATAGTAATACAGGAAGTCTGCGCCTAACACTTACCTGCCTATAACCAGCGGATAGAAGAAGAGTTCGCGGCAGCCAGTCGTAGATTTTGCGGAATTAGAGTGTTTGCACGGGGTGCAGAGAGAACCGACTCCTCAGTGCCCTCGTCGACCAGGAAGCAACATCTGCTAAGGGGGTTGAGATTGTAAGGTGACATGGTACTGTGCTTTGAGTATCCGTCACCGAGGCACCCATCGAGCCCAGTTTTTCGTTGCGTTAAACGCGCATCCGCCGATACATTTAGTCCCTGAAGCTCCGTATTTACGATGGTACCAGCAAATTGTCAAGGCAGATGAGGGTCCTGGCGTGCGACTACCAGAACGCCCATTTCGGGAAGCAGACCTCGACCGTGATTGCGATCGAGATCTACCTCTCTAACGCAAAGCACCAATCGTCGCGGCGAGCTTTTTGTGACCGCGTCGGCCAGTGTAGTCACCATGGACTCTCCATTTCCCGAGTTATGTCTCGGGAATCTTTTGCGACCACGGGGCACGCGTACAGCTCGTGTATCTTGTCGGCCGTGTCGGACAACACCACCAGCGATCCCTAGTCCGCACGGACCAAAATGGCTCTCCCGGAGAGTCATAGAAGTCAGTGGGACTTCAGCAGCTCAGAGCCGACCTTATCTCCACCCAGTTGCTTCACTTCTCGAAGCAACTGGCTGGGGGTACGGTCGCGTCAGGAAGTTTCATTTCCTTACTTACTGAAAGGCGTATTACCAGCTGCTCTTTCAAGCAGACGTATGAGCACTCCTCCAGCACGTGACGAGTCCACTGGTCTCCTCGTCGAGGCCGATGAGGGCGTGGTTGAACCGGGTGTCGTTCGCCGTGACACACTCCTCTTTTTCTTCAGCCGTTGTCTCGTTCACATCGTGATCGGTTTCGCCATTTGGCTCAATCGAATGCCTGAATCTGGGTGCAATCCCGAGGCTTTTAAGCGCCTGCTGATTTCCCAAAGGATCTACATCTTTTTCCCGCGCTCTCTGGTTTGGTGGTAGGTTGATTGCAATAAGATTAGGTGTCACTTGGGTCGCCTGCGACACCGGTGGGACATCAGATTTCGACTCGTTCTTGAAATTTCTTTCCTCCTGCTGCGATTTGTTGTAGAACACTCTAATAACTCTCACCTTATTTTTAATGACTCAGTGCACATTGGGCTTGTCCTTGATGAACTCGGATAAGTCAACTATTTTTTCACCAAGCTGTGTGAAGGGTAATTTCTCTTGATCAGGGCTCTGCTCCCCATGAGTCCTAACCGGATTGCTACTCTTAAATATTTTGCATTCATTGACCATCCCTCCGTTTTATCTTTTATGATGTTTGGTGGAGATCTCAAAGCAGACGAACTTTTTCTGAATGAGTCCTTCTCCTGGCCCTGGAGTACCTCCTGCTGTCGCTCCTCTTGAATATGTGCGATCAGTGTTGTTGCCATTTTTGTCGTCCAGCGAACTGCTTTCAACTTAACTTTTTTCGATTTTGTTACTGGGGTTCTTCTCCGTAGAGTGCTACTTCGCTTGAATACCTCCTTTTCCAAATCAAAAACACTTGTAGCATTAGATCTAACGGTGGCCAAGTAGTCCACCGCCGAGGCACTGCGGTCGAGGGATGTAGACGACCGCTTGCTCACCCCCAAAAGTCGCCAGCACTGGTGTTCCGAGCCCTTGCACCGTAGATTTGTTTCTTCTCACGTCTTCCACAAACTAACACTCCGGTGCGCAAATTGGTAGGATTGGCATGACAGACGAACTGGAGTCAAAGTTCGGGGCTCTGGAGAAGGCATTTAATACCGCCTTTAAAGTATCGTGTCCTGCTAAGTACAGCAAAAATACCCTGCCACCGTGGTGGAACGAAGATCTCTCTAGTTCAGGAAGCTGACTAGAGAAATCTTCAACATCTGCTACCGGCAAAAATACTAGCAGCCATACAAGGACTGCCTAAAGAAGTACAAGTCGGCCATCAGGCCAAGAGGCGGTCATGGTTAGACTATTGTCAGAACATTGAAAGCACTAGTGAATCCGCAAGGCCCAGTAAGATTCTGTCCAAGGAACATAAGAGTCCATTCTTCCTTAAAAAGTCGGAAGGCTCGTGGACGGAATCTTCTAGCGAAGCATTGGAGCTGCTGGTTCAAACGCACTTTCCCTCCAGCGAGGAGGACTGTGAGTCAGAACCTCGCTTGGAGGGTTTGCGGCAACCCCAGCTGTGCGAGACTATCAAATCGGTAATTACCAGGGATAGGATCGGCTGGGCTATAAACAGCTTCTCCGCATACAAATCTCCAGGCCCAGATGGCATAATGCCAGTCATGCTACAGAAGCAGCAGGAAAGGGTTATGCCGTGGCTTCTTAAGATTTACCAGAGCTGCATCACTTTGGGATACGTACCACAGTCCTGGAGGCGCGCACGAGTGGTTTTCATACCGAAAGCGGGCTGGCGCGGTCATAAGTCTGGGAAGGACTTTCGACCAATCAGCCTCACCTCTTTCGTGCTGAAGACCCTAGAACGCGTCCTGGACATTCACTTAAGGACGATTATGGAGAGAACGCTTTTCTCTAAGTCCCAGCATGCCTACCTCAAAGGAAAATCCACAGAAACCGCCCTCCACGAGGTAATTGGCACGGTTTAGCGGTCGCTGCAGTACGAGCAGTATACCCTTGCTGCCTTCTTGGATATAGAGGGAGCTTTCAACAACGTCAGTACCAACGCCATCAAGGAAGCCTTGACCGGTATTGGATTGAAGGGGTATCTCACGCATTGGATTATATCCATGCTGAGTTCCAGGATAATCCAGTCCGATCTGGGAGGCAATCACTTGACCAGAGCTGTGAACCGAGGCACGCCCCAGGGTGGCGCCACCTCACCGGTGCTTAATAGTAATGGACAAAATTTTACGTACATTGGACAGCAACGGGGTGAAGGTGGTGGCGTATGCTGACGACTTGATGATATCAGTATCAGGGATGTTTCTGTCCATTATGAGCGACATCATGGAAGGAGTGTTGCAAAAGGTGTGCCTGTCGGCCGCAAGATGCGGACTCAGCATAAACCCAACCAAAACGCAACTGATGCTATTCACCACCAAGACAAGGATACCTGAATTCCATCTACCACGGCTGAATGAACAAAGATTGGTTCTTTCCTCTAACGTAAAGTATCTGGGTGTAATCCTGGATCCTAAGCTAAATTAGAGGTTGAATATAGAACTGAGGGTTAAGAAGGCCTGTATAGCCTTCTATGCTTGTAAGAGAACCTTTGCAAAGAAAGAGGGTCTCCGGCCGAGGATGGTTCTCTGGATGTACACCGCTGTAGTGCGTCCGATCCTGACGTACGGCTCTATTGTATGGTGGCAGGCTTTGAAGAAGAAATACAATAGAACGAAGTTTAAAAGGATTCAAAGAACCGCTTGTGCAGGTGCTACGGGGGCTCTGCAGTCCTTCCCGGCAGATGCTTTCAATGTACTCCTGCATCCCCTCCCACTAGACCTCCACATCAAATATGTTGCAGCGTGCAGTGCCGTCAGACTACGTGAGTCCGGATGTTGGACAGCGAAGTCTTACGGCCACAGCAACATCCTAGACGAAATACCTCGAGAAATCTGGGCATCCCCCACGGACTATGTCACACGCAAGCTGAACTTCACGAGAAACTTTGTTGTGGACCTTCCAACCAGGGCAAAGTGGAAGACCGGCGGCGTGTTGCAAGACTATAACACGGTATTCTTTACGGGCGGATCAAAGATGGCCTATGGAGTCGGCGCGGGGGTTTTTTCGAATACACACGGTGTATCCAAGTCGTATGGTCTCCCAGGTTTCGCCAGCGTATTCCAGGCGGAAGTACTGGCGATATTGGAAGTCTGTCGATGGCTGGAGCGTGATTCGAGCCCCAAGCGTAACATAGCCATTCTGACCGACAGCCAAGCGGCCATCAAAGCCTTGTACTCAACGACGACATCTTCCCGGCTGGTGGGGCAGTGCAGAGAGGCGCTCAACCATCTGAGCGGCATGTTCAAGGTCACTCTCCTCTAGGTTCCCGGGCATAGGAACATAGAGGGGAATGAGCGGGCTGACGGATTGGCCAGGCAAGGCTCTGCTCTTGGCAATCCCTCGGCGAATACAGTCGGTGTTCCGTTGGCGGCTGTCGGGGGCGGATTCTACTCGCACTACCTAGCAGTCGCGGGCCTGAGATGGCGAAGGCTTACAAGCTGTGCCAAATCAAGGAGGATTTGGCCCGCTTATAACATAGCCCGATCACGAGAGCTCCTGTGCCAGACGCGTGCAAATGCATTCAAGATTACGGCGGTCTGCACAGGGCACTGGCCCATAGTGGACCATGCCGCTAGGCTCGGCATACCCTACAACTCGCATTGCCGAAGCTGCGAAGAAAGAAGGGAAACCCTCATGCAATTTCTCTGCGACTGCCCAGCTCTGGCTCGAGTCAGGCTGTGGACACTGGGTAAACCATTCTTTGGGGACCTCAGAGAGATTTCTAGCTGCAAGGTCGGAGAGCTGCTTTCCTTCGTGAATGCTACGGGCTGGCTCTGAAGATCCCTGCTGCTTCCCTGTTCCTATAACAACAGTCACGGTCTTAGGAGTTTATGGCATCAAAATGGCGCACCAAAGCGCTAATTGGGCTCCTCGGAGCGGCCACTGATACCTACCCTATCCTACCTTCCACAATAGTTTTATGTTCTGGGTATCCCCTGTGTGGAGTTGCCAAATCTCCCATCAGGCGCGTCCCTTCGTGCGGATAAGGGAATACTCGGCGAATGTGTCATGGCCATGCACATGCACGAATCCGGAGATGTGCGTGTATGGGCATGTTTATGCGCAGGCCGGGTAGGTGGGAAGTAAACGCCCACCCGTGAATAAAAATTGGCTAAGAGAGGGATACCCAGAGATAAAACCAAACATGGAGGAGCAGAAGAAGAATGAAGTTACGGTGCAGGGCTTCGGAAACCCAGTGCCGGCGGTTTTTGGGAGTGAGCAAGCGGGCTCCCGGCCGTCGATATCCAACGACCGCAGTGCCTCAGTAGTGGGAACCTTGGCTACTGTGGCATCTAATGTTACAAGCGTACGGGAGGAACTTGAACTGGCTCCAGTGATGAAGCTCGATTTTTCGCAGATCCCCTCCCACACGGCCACAAGCCCCCACGATCGCTACCCCCAGTGGGAAGCGTATAGCGGGAGTCTTCGATGAGGAAGAATCGAAACTTCAAAGGCGGATGCGGAAGCTTGGAGGAAGGTAGAACCGCGGAAAAGAAATTATCGGAGGAAGATTAGACCGGAGGTGATTTTCATTTCCAAACGGGGCGAAGGGTCATACGCCGACATTCTCAGGAAAGTGAAGGCAAACCCCGAACTTACCAATTTGGGAGACAGCGTCAGCCGCATTAGACGGTCCCAGAAGGGAGATCTTATGTTGGAACTTAAGAAATCCAAGGATGTAACCGCGGACAAATTCTTAAGCCAAATCGGGAAGACTTTAGGGCAGGAAGCCGACATAAGAGCTAGCAGGCCGGAGATCACTATAATCTGCAAAGATGAAATCACGACGAAGGAGGTAGGTTCGCGAAGCGTTGGAGAAACAGTTCGATCTTGCCGGACTACAAGAGTCCGTGGTGAAAACGCTAAGGAAAGCCTATGGGGAACACAAACCGCCATCATCAGCCTACCAGTGGAGAACGCACTCAAATTGTTAGCAGCAGGGAGAGTGAAAATAGGCTGGGTTACGTGTCGCCTTAGGGAACAGGTGGCGTTAAAATGATGCTTTAGATGCCTTGGCTTTGGTCACATTGCGAAGTCATACACTAACCCAAATGAGAGGTCAAAGCAATGCAGGAGGTGCGGAGTGGAAGGCCACATCAGCAAGGACAGCGGAGCTGACCCAAATTGTCTACTGTGCAAAGGAAAGGAGGGTGTGGACCATCGGCACATTGCGGGCAGGTGCCCGGAATACAGGAGAGCCCTTAGCACAAATCGCAGATGAGGTTGATACAAATCAACCCCAACCACTGCGAGGCGGCGCAGGATCTACTCGCGCAAACCATCCGCGAGAAACACATCGATGCGGCCATACTAAGTGAACCATACCGAAACCGCGGTGGTAGCGTTTGGGTCAAAGACCAAACGGGCCAAGCAGCGCTGTGGACTTGAGGAGAACAAGCCTTCCAGGAAATAATGGAGCACCCGGAGGAGGGTTTCATCAGAGCGAAGGTGAAGGGTATCCACATCTACATCTGCTATGCTCCACCCAGCACTACACTCGTCGAGTATGAGCGGATGCTTGCTGCTCTTGTTTTGGATGCAAGAGGACGTTGGCCGATCATAATAGGAGGCGATTTCAATGCGTGGGCTCTTGAATGGGGCAGCCGGATAACTAATGTCAGGGGACGTGTTCTCCTCGAAGCATTCGTGGAGCTGGACGTGGTATTGGCGAATGTTGAGTCTTCGTACACTTTCCAGGGAAGGGGCCTGGGGTCTATAGTGAATCTGACATATGTGAGTGCCACTTTAGCCAGTAGAATCGCTTGGCATGTCAGTGAGGACTATACTCACAGCGACGACCAGGCAATCTGCATAGAGATCAAGGGCGGATCGAGCTCGAAAAAGAGTTTGCCGGGTGATATGCTTGGCTGGACAGTGAAAGCTTTCGAGGGGGACACGTTTTCCGCGGTGCTCAAATCCGACATATCTCTGAGTGGTACGGCTGGAGAAAAAGCCACCCAGATCACTCGATGGGTGACGGAAGCATGCGATCCTACTATACATACTACTATATAGAAGGCGATTGCTCCCCAGTAGGCAACCCAACTACTGGTGGACCAACGAAATCGCAAGTTTGCGAGCCGCATGTTTTCGGGCAAGGAGGCTTTGCCAGAGGCTCAGAGGAAAACCCGGTGGCGACGGTCGAGAGGAGGCACACAAGCAATTGCGTGGCCGCCTAAAGGAAACGATTCGGAGGAGCAAAAACAACTGCTTCAAACAGCTGTACGACCATACCGACATAAACCCTTGGGGTGAGGCTTACAGAGTGGTGATGAAAAGGCTGCGGAAATCACCCCAGATGACCTGTCCGCGCCTCCTGGAACAGATTGTTACCACTCTGTTCCCTCACCACGAAAATAGGGAAAGGCAAATTTTTGTCCAGCTAAATGACGGCATAATACGGCCTGTAACTGTAGAGGAGCTGCGGGAAATATGTGGTAGGTTCGGTGACAACAAGGCCCCAGGTTTGGATGGCATCCCCAACCGAGCTTTGAAACTGGCAGTGAAGACTAGGCCCGACCTTTTCGCCAACACCTTTGAGGCGTGCCTAAAAGAAGGAATATTCCCTGCCCAGTGGAAAAAGCAAAAGTTGGTGTTGCTTTCGAAGCCTGGCAAGCCACCTGGAAACCCAGCGTCGTATCGTCCTATCTGCCTGTTGGATACAATGGGGAAGATGATGAAGAGAGTCATCTACAACAGACTCCTGCCCATCGTCGAAGCCAGCAATGGTTTGTCGGAACGCCAGTTTGGTTTCCGACGCGCCCACTCTACGGTGGACGCAATTGGCATGGTGGCAAACCTGGCAAAAGGTGCACTGATTTCTGGCGGCTGCTGTGCCATGGTGGCGTTGGATGTCAAAAACGCATTCAACTCAGCCAACTGGAATAGAATTAAACGGCCGTTGGCTGACATAGATGTCCCCGGATACTTAGCGAATTTGGTGGAAAACTACTTCTCAGAGGGGACTCTCTGATACGGGACGGATGAGGGCCCCAAAGAGTACATTGTCACAGCCGGGGTACCACAGGGATCGGTACTTGGTCCCCTGTTGTGGAATATCATGTATAATGGGGTGCTTGCTCTTCCCGCCCCAGAGGGGACTACGATTGTCGGCTTTGCTGATGACCTAGCTGTGGTTGTTGCAGCAAAACACCCAGAAGATGTGGAGGTTTACGGAACAGAAACAGTGAGAGCGGTAAAGTCCTGGCTAGAAAAGGCCGGGCTGACCTTGACGGACGCGAAAACATACGGTCGTATCAAAGCCGGCTATCAAATACCTGGGGGTAATAAGTTGACACCAAATTGAGTTTTAGGGAACACCTAGAGTATGCATGCCAAAAGGCAGCCAGTGCCACCACGGCACTTGCAAAAATGTTGCCAAATATTGGTGGGCCGAAACATTGCCGGAGGTTGGTGCTAGCCGGAGTAGTGCGCTCCATCCTCCTCTACTCGTCACCTGTGTGGGCAGAGGCGCTTGCAAACTCTCAGAGACGGAAGCAGGTGAACTCGGTTTACCGGCGGATGGCTTTGAGGGTTTGCAGTGCTTTTAGAACCACATCAGATGAGGCAGTATTGGTGGTGGCAGGCATGATCCCGGTTGACATTCTGGCCAAAGAAATGAGTATCCTGTACAATGCAAGACATGCACAGCGTAGATATGCGGCAAGGTCAAAGTCGCTTGATCTCTGGCAACGCAGATGGGACGAGTCTGCGAAAGGTCGGTGGACGCACAGGCTCATTCCCAACATTAGGGTGTGGCTTGAGAGAAAACATGGGGAGACCAACTACCACATTACCCAGTTCCTCACGGGACACGGTGGTTGCTACAGGTAGTATCTGCACCGCTTTGGGTTGGATGATTTTCCGAACTGTCCCAGATGCGATGGCATACCGGAGGATCCAGATCATGTGATGTTTCACTGCCCACGATTTGCGATGGAGAGAAGGAGCTTAAACCAGGTGCTGGGCAGGAGCGGGACCCCGGAGAGCTTGGTTACTGAGACGCTGGAGTCCGAGGTGAAGTGGCTTGCGATTGGCTCCGCAATCATCCAAATGCAGGAGGAGTTGCTGAAGGAACAAAGAAGGAGGAAAGCTGCAAATAGGAGAAGGATCAGTGCCTAAGAGCAAACCTACCCCGCGAAGTAATACTTCAATGGTGGTCCCGCGGGGCTGGGGCTGGAGAAACCGGGGGTGGTTTTTAGTGGGTGTGAATCCCACACGCGCCCGCTGTAGTTCCGACGTTCGGGCGGCGGAGCTACGGCGGACGTGTCTTTGTAAGATTTTCCACCTCCGTGTACGCACAAAAAAAAATGTTCTGGGTATCCTTCCCATTGCCATTTGGGTCCGCACACCAGAGATGAACAAACACTAGCCTACGCACAATTAGAAAAGGAAAGTGCATGAACACATATTTATACATCAATATGTGTGCCCCAATCCGCCAGCTGGGGTCGCGCCTGATGGGAGATCTGACCGCTCCTTATACTCCTGTCCGTCTGTCTGTCTGTCTAGCTATTGTCACGAAATTTGATGATATGTGTTAGATGATATTGGTGGCGCCATTTTGTGTTGAGTTTAAAGGGCATGCGAAAGGGGGCCGTACATTTCTTTTCACAGAATATGGTCATGTGGGGTGTCAAATTAATGGGCTTGATTAGCACTTGCAAGAAACGTAGGGGAGTAAAGGCTCAAAATGTGTGCCCTGAAAAGTGTAACAGATCTCGTTCGGAAAACCGAAAAATCTGAAAAAATTCATAATAAATAATAAATAATAATCATAATAAAATCTATATTTTATTGATTTTAGTGCTACACTCACAACAATCTAGGCTGGAAAATCCATATTGTCGATCGAGGCCAACCGTATCCTTTCAACAGCACCAGTACCGCATCAACCCACCTTCAAATTGCCCAAAGTCCTATTCATTTCATCTTTCTTTCAACACTTTTCACATTGATAATGTTAAAGACAATTATTATCAATTATAAAATTGCCTGATAGTTGTAAATGAACAAAGTGTTAGATATTAAACTAATAAATGAAATTGTAGTTTTTTCTTACCGCACACTTTTTCTTATACAACAAACACTTAACTATTGTTACAGTAAATTCAACAAATTGTCATAAACTACCCATTTTAGTGATAAAGATGATATTAACTATTAAGTTTTAATTACAAAATGAATTAGCTAATCGATATCAAATACTAATTTTATATATGAGAATGGTAAAGAGGCCGGCGAGCATCCATCAATGAGTCTTGAAGTAGTCATTCATCTATTTCAATGAGTACTTGAAGATACATTGATGGAGTCTCTGGTGAAAGTTAGTATCTAATCGAAAGTCATATTGGCATGCATCAACTCTAACACGTTTTACAGACCTAGATATATTACATTTACGACAAACACATCAATTTACAACCAGGCTATATCGCATCAAAACATATCTTTGTGAGAGTGTTGAAAGTGAGTTAAGGTACATGTGATCTATCAATGAATGAAAAGATGGAATGAATAATGAATGCGGTGGGACCGATAACTTAGTTAATAAGAAATTATAAATTTCACTCTATCGAGAATTACCAATCGAACGAGAATGAGGTGTAAGTAAAAAACAGCATGAAAAGTAGGAAACAGTTTTTTAAAAGTAAATTAGCAAAATGAGAAATATAATTTAAGCCGAAGTAGGAAAATCAATGAATGCATATATATATACATATAAATGGATCTTTAATCTAAAAATTGCAATTTGAACTGAAAAAGATGAAACAAAAGGGTCTGACTATGAAATATACAGAAACGAAAACCTAAAATTGAATGACAATAAAGAGAAACAATACGAAAAAATATACACAAATATAAATTAATAAAATTATCATCTCAATTTTTAAGATTCATAGATTTCAATTGATCAAATGTAAGTTTAACTGTAATAATAAAAATTAAAGAATATTCCATTACCACTATCAAATAATAACAAAATTTGTTACAATTAAGGGTGCTTTATTGAAATAATGAGAAAGAAATATTCTGCAAAGAGAACAAAAAAAAATCATCACACTTCACTTTTACGACAATAAAATCCACATAATAAAATTAGAATTTAAAAAGTATTATCTGTAAGATACAATTTAGATTAAAAACTAAAGACAATAAGAATTTCTGATGTTATTGAAGGATACTATCAAATTAAACATAAACCATCAAAAATTATTAAGCTTTCCATATAAAAACAAAGATACTTATTGCTATGAGAAGATAACTTTTGTTAAAATATAAAAATTCTATAAAATTTATTTACAAATTTATCCACTAATTTTGAATAAGACAATAATAGTATAGATGGGTATGGGGTTACCAAACATGTAATGTATTAGATTATTATTTTTGTTTGTTGTTTTTTTCGTTAATAAATACTTTTTTAATGATTATTTTACTCTTTTTATCTATTAAACCATTTTGAATGAAGGTTTATTTTCTTAAAACCTTCTAAAATTTGTTTTTCAGTTCGGTTTTGCCATGGTTTCAAGGCACCAAGCAAAAAGTTTAACTCAGTTAAAGCCATAAAAATGGTTTGATTTATCAAATTTTTGTTATATTTTTAATTTATTTCTAGATATAAAGTCCTGGCCACTGTTGTTTCCACTTTGTGAGTATATAGATAGAATTAGTACTAATTATCTTTTTTTTGTAATAATTTTACCTATTTTTTTGTGTTTGTTTATATTTGCAAAATTAACTTTGGGCATTATAATTAATAATCCGAATTTAATGACAATTCAACGAAATATGAAGTAGAAAAGAACAAAACAAGGCAAATTTCTATCAAAAGGTTGAATATATAAAGTGAACAATTAAACACTCCTCTTCATAGCCCAAAGATATTTTTTATAATCACAAATTTGACAAATGAAAAGAATTTAGATTCTAGATTCCACATTTCAAACTCCAGATACTGTTTTTTAAGGTTTTGTGTAAACACAAAACCTTATTAAAATCGGTTTACTGTCTGTCTGTCTTTTTTTGTTTTCGGCGTTGGAAGGTGGAAAGGTTCAAAACCTACTGCTGGCTTCTGCCACGCAGTTATGTGAGACTTCTACTCACTAAAACCACCTCCTTCTCATTCCACTGTTTCCACGGAACTCCTATCAAGTATTGCATCGCGGGGCTGGATCAGCTTTTAACTGCGGCTCATTATGGTTGTCTCCCTTCCTTGTTTTCGTCGTAGTTCTTCCTGCCTAAGCTGTTGGTGAATATCTTGTAGTTCCCTTACAACCTGGTTCCAGGCATCCGTTTTTTTTTTTTTGGGTAGGGTAGGTGAATGCATTTACGCACACAGTGTTGGACTCCCGATTCGGTGCGTCGTCGGACTATCAACTAAACACCTCCCCATCGTCAGAGAGCTAGCCTGGAACCGTTTGTCACTTTACTTCGGGCCAGCCCCCGAACTCTCCCGCCTTGCTGAGCCTTCAAATCAGGGAATTCCTTTCACCAACGGGAGGGGAGAGGAGGAAGGGAACTGTCAGTTCAAGGAACCCCTGCCATCCGACTCCTCCACCGGTCGAGTTCTATCTTCTTAGCAACGAGAAGGGCCCGAACGTAATGGGCAACACGGTTCCACCTGTCAGCAGTCCTCAGCATCTCTTCGACAATGTTATCTGGAGAGAGATCCCCTGTGTTTAAATAGAGCTGCTGACGAACCCCATCCCACCTTCCACAAGAAAAAAAGTGTGGTGGGCGTCGTCCACAACTCCATTGCAAAACACACAATCCGGAGAACGCGCTTTTCCAATCTTGTGTAAGTAAGACTGAAAACCTCCATGCCCACTTAAAAATTGGGTAAGGAAATAGTCAGTCTCACAATGCTTCCGATTCAGCCACGCACCTAAGTTGCCAATGAGCCGCGCAGTCCATCTGCCTCTAGTTTCATTTTGCCAAGAGAGCTGCCACTCGTCTCGAGTGTGTTGCCGTTCTTCGCGAGCAACCACCTCCCTTGGCTCATCTCCCTTGCGCTTGTATATGGCCTGACGCTCCCTAGCAAGAAGACCAACGGGGATAACTCCCGCGATCACCATCACGGCCGGTTCAGAGACAGTGCGGTATGCAGACGCCACCCGTAAAGCTCCCCGTCTCTGTACTTGCGCGAGGCGTTTACGATATACCTCCTTGTTAAGAGCGCCAGCCCATACCTCTGCGCCGTAGAGCAGGACAGACTGCGTTGAGCTCATCAGGGGACGTCGCCTACTAGATGTAGGACCCCCAATGTTTGCCATTAGCCTACTTAACGCCGAAACTCCAGCCGCAGCCTTGTTCGCTGCTGCTTGGATTTGCTCAGAAAAGCTCATCTTTGAATCAAGAATCAACCCGAGGTACTTTACCACTGATTTTGACTCGAACATCGACTCGCCGAACGATATGGGACGCAGGGTCTACTTCGGTCTTTTCCAGTGCAAGGTTGAAACCATGAGTAGTCATCCATCCGCTTACCCGTCGCATCAATATGCCCAGTCTGCTTTGCGCCTGTTCGACAGTGCGTCTAGCAACAAGCGCTGCGACATAATCTGCGTAGCAAACCAGGCGCGACTCTTCTGGCATGTCGAGTTTAAGCAGACTGTCATTGGTAGCGTTCCAGAGGTCCGGCCCTAGGATGGATCCCTGTGCTACCCCCGACGTGACCTCCATCCACCTTTGACCCTCTAGTGTTTCATGAGAGCAGGGAGCGGTTCCTCAGATAGTCCCTCAAAATCCGTAAGAAATAATTTGGCATGTTGAAGGTATTGTCTTCTAGTCTACCTAAAATGTCTTTCCATCTTACGGAACTGAAGGCGTTTCTGACGTCAAGCGTTACAAGGAGCACCACCCGTCGAGTTCGGTGGCTATGTGCCTCTGCTCGTCGAACGGCGTCCACGACCTGCATGACAGCATCAATTGTCGATCTCTCTGCCCTAAAACCAAACTGCCGGGGAGATAAATCCCCGGCAGCGCATATCGCTTCAGCGAGTCTACTTCTGATGAGCTTTTCGAGCACTTTCCCAGCAGTATCAAGCATACATAGTGGGCGGTATGAAGACGGCAGTTCGGGATCGCCTTTCCCTTTAGGGATCAGCGCAAGCCTCGCAACTTTCCAACGAGCAGGGAAAATGCCCTCTTTCAGGCAAGCGTTGAATGCGCCGAGCAGTAGGTCTGGCCGGTGTTGGAATACCAGTTTGTACACCTCTGCTGGAATACCATCGGGTCCTGGCGCCTTCTTGTTTTTCATAGAGAGGACTGCCTGTTCCAACTATTTTACAGAGAAAAGTGGACAGTCCTCTGCGCTCTCCACGCCGACGTCACCATCCCATACGGGGTGTGCAGGGAAGAGTGCCCTCACAATGCGGTCCATCTGCTCGGCCTTAAGTGAACAGGGTTTCCGCAGAGCCCCGATTTTTCGGGTTACAAGTTTGTAACCGAGTCCCCACGCATCCCCATTCACCTCGCCGATCAGATCTTGCCAGCAGCGAGCTTTGCTCTTGTTTATTACGCTGCGGAGTCTCCTTTTGGCTGATTTGTACTCCATCATTATGGTACATGCCTCCTCCCGGTCGCCTAGACGTTGTGTTAAGCGGCGGAGCCTGTGACATTCCTTCCGGAGCTCTGCGATTTCCACTGTCCACCAATACATTGAAGGTTTACCGCGCCTCGATGTCTTCCTGGGCATGGAGGCTCCGCAGGCCGTCGTTATCAGGTTCATAACTGAATTTACGACAGTGGCAGCAGCGGCACCACCGCCCCCAGGAGTACCCTCCAGCGTGGCCCCTCCTGTTCCCAGAGTTTCGACAAACTTCCCGGTGTTCACTTTCGCGACATTCTATACACAGAAAGATCGCTGGGGTGGCGCACACCGAGAGTTTGTGTCCACCACTTCGAAAGCAATGTATTGATGCCGAAAAGTCTTCCAGAACTCGCCACCCGTCCACCAGCGACACCAGCGATTCCGACGCGAAGGTTACGTCTGGAATGCTTCCTTCGCAGCCCGGGCGCCGGAACGTTGAGGTGGATCCGGTGTTTAGAACTACCAGTCCTGTTCTCGCCGCCATTTCCAGAATTCGTTTCCCTCTGGAATCTGTGTGAGGCATGCCCCATTCAAGTGCCCTAGCATTGAAGTCACCCCCGACCAGGATCCGCCCATCCGTGCTTAAGATAGCGGCCTCCAAAGCCTCAAGCTTCCGACGAAAGTCCGGCATCGTCTCATTCGGTGTAAGATAGACACTAAAAAACGTTATCCCTCCGTTGTCTTTGGGTTTTATTTTGTAACGGATTTCGCTGAGGACTTCCGCAAAAGTCTTGCCTTCCGTCGGCTTAATAAGCAAAGCTGGCGGTCTAGTCCTCCTTCGTCTCCCCACCTTTTCTTTTGGCACTCCGTCCTTCGTGTCCGCCTGAGTTTTAGGCAGAGATTTTTCTGATGGCGCGACGTGTTGCTGTCTTTTGATCCTCTTCGTCTTCTTCTTTTCAGCCCTGGAGAATACCTGAGTGAAGTCTCCTTCAGATGTCCCTTCCTCCTTTCGTTTTTTACCAAGTTCGCTCTGCAATGGGCTGTCAGCGATCCGTTTGATACTCGTGGTGTTCTCCTCGGGAAGCGCGGTTGTTTCTGCTTCCTGCGGATTTTGTCTTACTTTCCATGTTCGCCTATAGTATGAAATCCTGTCCAGGAGCTCTTCCAGTTCCATTAGCCCGTTTTTCACCCCCTTACCGACGTTTTTCTGAAGGAACATCGAAGATCGCGTGTGCTTCACAACTGCCGTACATTTTTTAATAAGTCTTTCCTCTTCCGCTTACGTCAGAGTAATCGACAGTCCTCCCACTCGGCTTATATTCGAAACCATTTTATTAGTTTCGGTAGTTTCCACTGTGCCTCTTTCCTCAATTACAGCACTGTGCTGTATGGTCTGGGTTCCTATCTGTGTTGCAGGTGCCGCATCACTTTCCGAGTCTTTCTCTCCATCTGCGCGTCCCGATGTCTCGTCGGGTATTTCAGCCCTTGTTGCGTCCTTCGCTGGGCGCTGGGGCGAACGGCGCATTTTCGTGCTGCGAATAAACGCAGCCAGCTCACTCTCCATTTCCACTATCTCCTCGTTTCGTTCGTTTTTATTCTCCATTTGAGTTGTTTACCAGTGCATCGTGTGCAAGGGAGCGGGCCGCAATAGTCAGGAACGGGTATCCCCTGGGGGACACAGCCCCTACCCCAGTTCCCTGAGGCCTGACCTACGCTTAGCTAATCCCGGAATTCACGGACGGATCAGCGCTCGCTCGGGGCAACGCGGTCTACTAACACCGGTTCAATGCACACTACCCGACCAGGGTCCCGAAGGGGCTGGCTCCTGATACACGCCACAACTACCACCTAGGCAGAGCTAGGCTCACATCACCCCATCGACGTCGACAGGGAGTTGTCGACGGCTCCAGGGACTCCCAGTATGTCCCGGCGTGTATCGGTCATTAGCAGTTCGCTCTTCACCGAGAAACTTTCTTGAGGCTACTACCTAGGACGCAAGTATTATGCCAGCTAGGGGGTCAGAACTACTTGCTCGGACACCTCGGGGACGCCACTCCCCGTATCGTAAACGACCCATGAAGGATCGTTGACGATCCCTGAGGCATCCGTTGACTCCAGCATAAACTCCACAATGTGTTCGGGTGTTAAACGCCTGTCTGCGACCGTTTCCATTCTTGTTCGGTGCGCAGTGAACCTGGGGCAATCAAATATGACATCCTCCGCATTCTCAGCCACGTTACCACATCTTGGGCAGCATGATGATTCGTCGTGACCAAATCGATGTAAATAGGCACGATAACCTCCATGTCTACTTAAGATTTGTGTTAACTCGTAGCTTAATTCCCCATGGTTTCGTTCAAACCATCTCCGAATATCCGGAATGATGCGGTATGTCCAGCGACCAGTTTGGGACTCGTCCCATCGCTGTTGCCACCGTTCGATAGATTCCCACCGTGGCAGCTGCCGTCGAAATGCGCTAGACTCTCCAGCTGCATACGTTTTGTCATAGAGTCGCCGACTTTCCTTCGCCAAGATGTCTATGGGGAGCATCCCTGCTAGTACATATGCTGCTTCTCCTGATGTTGTCCGATATGCACTTAACCGATACGCCATTCCCAATTTTCGGCAGTTCACTTTGTTATTCAGAGCAGTTGCCCAAACTGGAGCTGCGTAGAGTAGCACGGAGCTGACTACCTTGGACAGCAGAAGACGTCGACTTTGTCTTGGCCCACCAATGTTCGGTAGTATCCTCGAGATTTAAATGTACTGCAGGCAGACTTGTACCATTCAGATCCACTGGGAATAGAGTGTTCACTATATTCTGCAACAACTCTGGACAAGTAATCGACCTATATGCGCCACCCCATGGGTCAGAATCAACTTCAGTACACATCCGCTTGAAATGTTCGGATTTGCTCTTTGCGATAGCTACTTGCAATTTTTTCCTCGCATTTTTATATTGCACGTGTAGCTCCTCGAACTCAGGTCGGTTTCTTCTGCACTGGGAGCGTCTCCTAGCTTTGAGACACTTTTTCCGGCACTCCTTAATTTCGGAATTCCACCAAAAATCAGGATTTCGTCTTCGGAAAGTGCTACGCCCGCTGCAATTTTTCCACGACCTGTAAAACTTTGTTTTGTGCGCTTCCCGATAGCAATGTATCTTCCAGAAGTACCTCCTTGAACATTTCTGCGTCGAATTTCTTAGTTGTCCAGCTCATCGTTATTCGTTTTAATGGTTTCATATTATTCCTTTGCGAGGTTTGAAAGATGATAGCCTGATGATCGCTGTGTGTGTACTCCTCGCTGACACGCCACTCCAAGTCTCTGATTAGGGTATCACTGACGAAGGTGAGGTCTACCACCGATTGCAATTCTCCCCTCCGGAATGTGTTGGCTCCCCCAGAGTTGGGAAGTACCACGTTCAAGCGCGAGAATGTCTCCAGCAATATTCGTCCTCTTGCGTTGGTTTCTCTGCTACCCCATTCTTCTGCCCATGCGTTGAAGTCGCCGGCTATTACTTTGGGGTTGTAGCGACTTGCATTGAAGGATAGTTTCTCCAGCAATGACATGAATTCCTCTAATGTGAGGCTCGGTGCTGCGTAACAGCTATAGATATATATCCCTCCAATCTTGGCACGGGTGAACCCGTCCTCTGGATGTTTTTTTTGTGTCTACTATAGCTTGGCTTCCGCAGCTCCATATCGCGGCCTTACTGGTTTTGTCTGCTATCCATACTCCGCTATGCAGATTTTCGTATTGTTCGGATACAATCGCAACGTCGACGTTGTTCTGGAATACGCTTTGGGAAAGTAGGTCTTGGGCCGCTCGACAGTGATTCAGATTGAGTTGCATAAACTTCATTTGCCTTTCTGAACACTGGGCATTTACTGCTTCCTGCAATGTGGGCGCTGTCACTACTTTTTGCTTCCACACAGAATACGCACTTGGGCATTCCGTTGCAGTCCTTTGCCAAATGGCCTTGTTCTCCACATTTGCGGCACAGATTTGATCTGCAAGCTTTCGCTATATGACCAACCTCCCACCACTTATAGCATTTATGTACTGGACTCTGTTCCCGTAACCGACAGACCACCCATCCAATACGTACTTTGCCCACTGCAATCGCCTTTTTCGCTGCTTCAATAGGAAGACTTATCGACGCTATCTGCGCGTCACCGTACGCTTTTCTAAGTCGTAGCACATTAGACTCGCTCACTGATTGTAATTCCAATTGGGTTTGCAAGGCCTCGCAGATCTCCCGAATCCTTACTCATTTTGACCACCGCAGCCCCACCTAGTGATACTTCAATTTTCTTCCGTAGGTCTTCGCCTCCGTCGTCACCAGTTTTAAGTTCAAACAACAGGTCACCTTTCTGTGTTCGTCTTATCCGCGTGACATTTGCACTCAGATCCGTCAAGGAGGCATCTGCTTTAACCTTGCGTAAGATTTCCGCGTACGTCAGCTCGCTGGTTTTTGTTATTATCAGCGCGTCCGGCCTGGCTCGTTTTTGTAACTTCTTCTTAGGTCCTACCTTAGTCCAAGTGTCTCCGGCGCTGTTAGTGGCCTTTTCCGTATAATCTTCCGTCGTTCGTAGGTTGCACCGGCATCTGTTTCTCTTTTTTTCTTTTTGCTGTTCGTTGGGGAGATAACACTTCTTCATTTGGGTCTCTTAATCGTTTGTTCCGAATTTCCGAGATATGTCTGTCTGTCTGTCTGTATGTCTGTCTGTCTGTCAGTCACACGCATTTTTCTCGGAGACGGTTATAGCGATTGACACCAAATTTGGTAGAAAGGTGGGAACTGTGAACACTCACGCATACAGTGAATAACATCCTTTTACGTCGAATTTAAGGGGGGTCCCCATACATGGAAAAGGGGGGTGTAAATTTTTTTTTCATCAAATATGTGGGATATCATTAAATTAAAGGTCTCGATTAGTACTTTTCAAAGCCGATCTTAGTTTTGACATTCGGTGGAAGGGTGGGGAGCGCAGGAGGTTGAAAGTGATCACTTCTTTAAGGAGGCCTTTCTCAGAAAATACCAAACCGAAAAATCTGAACAACTCACCTTTAGTTGGTTGAACTAAAATATAATAGTTTTATAAAAGTTTCCTAATTGAAGAGTCGTACAGGGTTTTTCTTTAATTATGATATTTTCGGCAACGTAATTAATTATTTCTCAATTTTATCAATTTTCCTAGAGATCGATTAAAAACTATTGTAATTTGTTCAAAGTTTTGAATACTTCATTGAATTTAAATTCATTAATCAACCTTAAGTTTGCAAGCGGCCCTTTAGTTACCTATTCTACTGAAAATATTTTCAACATTCAAAGGAGCCTCTTTTACGGTTTAAAAACAAGTTTGACAGTTATACTCTCTCTATCTCCTTTACAGCAGTTACAGACTTGATAAAGTCCATAGAAAGATATGTAGCTATAAAAAGCCGCTTCGAGAAACCCAATTAGAGCGGATGTGGGCCGTTTAGATGTCAAAAATTCTTAAGACTCTGAGCACTGTGGAAGGAGAAAAGGAAGCAGATTCTAGCCAATTGATATCTTCAGAGCCAGCCGGTAGCTTTCACGAAAAGTAATAGTCCCCCCTTACAACCAAAGATATCTTAGACCTCTTTCAGGTCCCGGCGAATTGTTACCCTACTCCCTGTAGCCTGGCTCCACCTACAACTGGGCAATCGCAAGAGAATTGCCTGGGTATTCCCCTCCTATATGCGAGACTGACGGCATGGCCTCCTATAGGTCAATGCCTTGTGAAAACCATGTGATCATATTCGCGTTTATAGGCATCCATCCCAAAAACTCTCGTGATTGGGTTTTGTTATAAGAGCGCCAGATCCACCTTCGGGAGTCAAGAGAGAGACAACGAGAAGATTTCATCCTACAGAGTCACCAGCAGAAAGCAAACTGTGACTACTGAAGGACTGTCAAATCCAGAATCCAGTCTGACCAATTCATCAACCCGTAGATTTTCCCCTATGCTCCTAAGTGCGGGAACCCAAAGAAGATGACTTTCACCACTATTCAGCGCGCTTCTGGGCTGCTTCACCAGTCTGGGGAATGGCGTCATTAAATACAAGGCCTAGCGGGGCACTCCCAAAAATGCTTTCTCATTACAGGAGGGACACGTGCCATCCTGTACAATTCCTATTCCGAACATATGTCCAGCTAGTGATTAATAACCCGTCAATATGCCTGCAATCCCACCGCAAGTCTTCCTGCTTTTCGACAGGATACACTTTGCGCTATGCATGTTTGGTTCTGACAGAAAAAGCATTTAGACTCTGTCACCTGTCATTGTGGGAGGCTTGTTCCGAGAATGATACTTCAATTGCTGGTTCCAGTCCATCTAAGCATCTTAGATTTCATTTCCCTCTACACCACCGTGAACAGGTACCCAGAGTATTTCCACCCTATTCTTCTTTTTATTTAGCCTTTGTCCTGTTCACAAGCGGGGTCGACTCGTCGTCATGGGTTGCGCCATTTTGTTCTATTAAGGGCCTGACCTGGATGCACTCGCGTGCAGCGCTCAACGTATCAAGCCGCCGTTGTTTCGGCCGGCCTTTTGGTCCCTTACCATCAACCATTGTTCAGACGTTTCATTGCTTTCTCGACTTCAGTGCCGCTGACAGGTCATATTGCTCTAAATGTCGACAATACTTCTGGAAGTTGAGAATAAACAAAATTCTTCCCGTTGACATCTGCGCGAAATATTCTCGCCATCTAGCTGTCACGACTCGTCGGTCGAAAAGAAAAGTAGTTCCACGGTATTGAGCCTACAAATAGAGTTCAATCCTCTAAACCATTGCATCAATATGCCAAGTCTATTTTGCATCTGTTTGACACAAGCGCGTGTCTTCTGCTATGTGGAGTCTAAGCAGACTATCATAAGAAACACTCCAAAGGTCCGGCCCCAGGATAGAACCCTCAGTCCTCCTATGGCTCTCCAGCGTCTCATAGAGCAGGAAACGGTTCCTCATCATAATCCTTCAATATCCATGAGAGATAGCGCGGCACGTCGGCTGATGCGCCTAGAAAATCGCTCCATCTTACGAGGAACATGACCCGTCGGCGGCTGTGTGCCTCCGCTCGATAAACGGCATCCACGACCAGCATGACAGCATCAACTGCGGATCCCCCTGCTCTAAAGTCGAACTGGCTTAGGGATAAGTCTCCAGCAGCACGTATCGCGTCAGCAAGTCTATTTCTGATGAGATTTTCGAGCACTTTCCCAGCAGTGTCAAGCATTCAAAATGTTCATGAAGAGGGCAGCTCGGGATCACCTTTCTCTTTGCTGATTAACGCAAGCCTCGCTACCTCTCAAAGAGAATGAAAAATGCCCTTTTTCAGGCAAATGTTGAATGTGGAGACCAGAAGGTCTGGCCGATGTTGGAACACCAGATTGTATACCTCTGCAAGGTTACTATCGGGTCCCGGCCCTTTCTTGTTTGTCGTGGAGAATACCGCCTGTTCCAACTCTTTTATAGAAAAAAGTGAGCAGAATAGCGCCTGTACAGTGCAGTTCATCTGCCCGGTGAACAGTGTTTCCGCAGGGCGCCGATTTTTCGGGTTGCCAGTTTGTAACCGAGTCCCTACGTCGACCAGATCCTGCCAGCAACGAACCTTGCTCCTATTTATTGGGCAGCGAAGTCTCCTTTTCGCTAATCTGTACTGTGTCTTTATAGTGCATACCTCCTCTCGGTGGCTTAGACGTTTTGTTAAGCAGCGGAGTATCCTACACTCCTTCCTAAGCTCTGCAATTTCCGCGCCCGCCAATACATAGAAAGTTTGCGACATCTCAATTCCCTCCTGGTCATGGAAGCTCCGTAGGCCGTCGTTATCAGGCTCATAACTGGATTTACGAAGTATCCTCCAGCGCGGCCCCACCTGCTCCAGGAGGTTCGGCGAACCTTCCGGTGTTCATCTTCGCAACGTTCCATGCACAGAAAGAGCGCCGGTGTGGCGCACCCCGGGAACTCAACCAGTTCGAAGGCAAGGTCATGGCACGGTCACCTGTCGAGGAGTTTTGCAGAACTCGAAACCCGTCAGGGACTCCAACGCGAAGGTTACGTCTGACATGCTACCCTCGCGGCCTGAGCGCCCAAACTTTGGGGTGGATCCGATGTTTAAAAGTACCTGTTCTCCTGTTCTCGCCGCCATATTGAGAATTTCTTTCCCTCTGGATCCTGTGGCATGCCCTATTCAAGTGCCCTGGCATTGAAGTCATCCCCGATCAGGATCCGCCCCTCTGTGTCTAAGATAGTGGCCTTTACAGCATCAAACCTGCATTGAAAGTCCGGCATCATCTCATTCAGCATTAAATAGACACTGAAAAATGTTATCCCCAAATACGAAATCCAGACAAAGCCGTCCCCTCGGCTTTAGGCAAGAACTCTAAGGACATAGGACGCAACTCTCCTATTCATTGCAGATATTGGCTTTATAGCCTACCTGTTCGCATCTGTGGTGTGTTTCCCTCCTGCCAGATCACCGGCAAGTTACAGACGTGTGCTCATAATATAACCATTTATAACATTTAGTTATGGCGCCTCAGATTCCTATCCTACATATTACCCAACCAATTCTGACTTCTCCGCTGTTAAGAAACTTCCTCACATATTGCTCGATAATTACAACCACAGCGAGTTTTTGGCCTCGGGAGTTCGCAGAGATGATACCAATCCGGATATTGATTACCTACGGACATCCGAACTAGATGGACTTTTCTACTTTGTTGTTTTCTGTAAAGCAGTGAAGGTCTCCATTTCCAGCAGCCAGGTGCTGCTGCTCTAGGCTAGAAACCAAAGCTTTCTCTCCAGTAGCGCCTTTACTGCTTCACAGAATCTACGTTTATCTGTTGTCCTCGGCCCTAATTCCACCACCGCCACCCTTCGTTTTACCAATAGAAGACACTTCAGTTCCGCTATCTTCGAACTTGATCCTAAAACGGATTTCGCCGAGGACTTCCCTTCCGTCGGCTTAATAAGCAGTGCTGACGGTCTAATCCTCTTTTGTTTTGCCACCATTTCTTTTGATGGCCCACTTTTCGTATCCGCCTTAATTGTAGGCAGAGTTTTTTTTGATGACGCGACATGTTCTTGCTTGTTGTCCCTCTTCGCCTTTTTTGAGTCCTGGGGAGTACCTGAGTGAAGTCTCCTTCAGATGCCCCTTCCTTCTTTCGTTTTTTCCTAGTTCGCTCTGTAACGGGCTATTTGGGATACGTTTGGCGCTTGCGGTGTCCTCAGCGTGTGGCGCGGTTGCTTTTGCTTTTCGCGCATCTTCTGCTACTCTCCATGTCCGCCTATAGTACGAAATTCGATTCTGGAATTCCTTCAGCTCCATTAGCCCGTTTTCCATCCCTTTGCTGACGTTTTTTGGAGGAACGTCGCAGACCGCATGAACTTCACAAGTCCTGCGTATTTCTTGATAAGACTTTCCCCTTCGTTTTTCGCAAAAACATTCGACTGCGCTCTCACTCGGCTTATATTCAAAGCCATCTGGTCAGTTTCTGCGGTTTCCACTGTGCCTCTTTCCGCAAGAACAGCACTGTGGTTGCTGTCTCCGTTCTAGGTGCCGCATCACTTTTGAAGTCTTCTTCTTTGTTTGCGCATCCCGATGTCTCGTCCGGTATTTCAGCCCTTGCTGCTACCTTCATTGAGCGCTACGGTGAACGACGCATTTTCTTGCCGCGTGGAAAGCAGCCAACTCATTCTCCAATCACCACAGTCTCCTCATTTATGTCGTTGTTATTGTCCATTTAAGTTTTTACCAGCGCATCGTCTCGAAGGGAGCGGGCCGCAATAGTCAGAGATGGGTATACCCTCGAGAAAAGCGTCCCGATCCTAACTTCCTGAGGCCTAACCTATACTTAGCTGATCCTGGAACTCACGGAAGGGATAGCTCTAGCTCAGGGTAACGGTCGTTAACAGCTCGCTCTTCACCGAGAAACATTCTCGAAGCTAGTACCTAGGACGACGGTATAATGCCAGCTAGAGGATCAGAACTACATGCTCGGGTACCTTGGGGACGCCACTTTTCCTACCTTAAGCAACCTTTTAAGGATTGCTGACGAACCCTGAGGACAATCTCCACCCTGAGAAATTTGCTAGCACTACAGCAATTTTCTCTCAAATCTGAAATTTACCGCAATGTCGTCCATCCAGTCGCTCTCTATGATTCTGAGTGTTGGACAACTGTAAAAGACAATGAACGGCGTCTTGCGGTAATGGGGACGAAGATACTACGTTGGACTAGTGGCGTCACACGTTTAGATCACATCCGAAATGAGGATATCCGCGATCTTTATGGGGTTGCACCAATCGTGGAAAAGTTGGGAGAGAGGCGTCTTCGATGGTATGGTCACGCAATTCGTGCAAACGAGAATTCACTTGCCAAGATTGGTCTGAACATCGAAGTCGATGATAAACGATCAAAAGGCAGACCTAAACAACGCTGGCTTGATACGCTAGATGGGGATTTGAAAGCCTCCAGATTGCACCCAGATCAGGCATTCGATAGTGCCAAATGGCGAAGCCGATCAGGACGAGCCGACCCCGCTTGTGAATGGAATAAAGGCTGAAGAAAAAAAAGGAGAAAAAGACTACAGCAATTTTCTCATCATAGACATGCATCACCTCTTTCTTGCTATGCCCGCTTCAATCGTTGCCACTATGAACATCAGGTCTGCCATCACTCTGGGTGGAGAGCGTAGCGTTTTACCACTTCACCTAGAGGTAACCAGGTTTATCATCTTCTTCTTATCATCTGTTGGATTATCTGCTCTGGTGGCTTCATGATCAACCAGAGTAGCGCCAATATCTCATCTACTCTCCATTACCTTCATGAGAATTAACGAATAGAAAAACAATATTAACCATGAACAGATGCAAAAGCAAAATGAATCATTTGAAAGCTTTGAATTAAAGACAAGCCCGACAATAGAATTAGCCTCAACTCAGTCAACTCTCAAAATTACAGTAATTATTTTATAAGTATTATTTTCACGCCAATTTCCACTTTCTATTTTTTTTTAATTTAATTTGATTTCACTTATAATATATTTTTTATAAATTTATATAACTACCAACCAAAATACGTCCAAAAGCATATTTTACAAGATATCTTCGAAGTAATTAAGTTATTATTGATGAACAGCATTGAATGTTTTCCACAAACTAAACCATTTATAAAATAATAATTTCCAATTCTAATTTATCTAAATAATGTTACCAATTTTATAAAATCTTCCTAAAAGAAAATCAATTTCATGAATCCAGTGAACAAATTACAATTTTATTGCTATTGTTAGGCAGAAAAAAATTTAGAAAATTAATGAAGACAATAAAAATATACAATTTCTGATGTGTATCTATTATAAATAGCAATAAGACATAAATTAAAGAAACAAAACGAAACAATAAATTTAAAAACTATTAAATGTTATTTAAATATAGGAAATGGTTGACAATAAACCTAGTGCACATCTGACAATAAATTAAATTGAAAACTGCTGAAAAATTTCCGACAATAATTCGATGATAATGATAATTCATTCATTGTGCTATAGAAGTATTGAAATTATATATATATATATAAATATTTAATTTATTGATATTTAATGTTTTAAGGAATAAAAATTCATATATGTATATTGAAACTTAGTATTAGGAGTGAACAATTTTCGAAAATGGTGTTAAATATTAAAATTATTATATTTCTATTTTGAAATTAGAAGCCATCTTGCAAAATATTTATTATAATGTTGTTTGAATTAACTAATTAATTTTTTCTTTTTATTCCAATTCACAAATTTCCCACAATTAAAATTTTATCCTTTATGGAATTGTTATATCCAAATTTAAGTTATATCAAAATTAATATAATAGTTTCGTTTATAAAACATCTCAATTGTAAAGAAAAGAAAAAGAATAATACAATTTTCACTTTACTAACACTTCCATAGTTTTGAAATTATAATCACAATCTATTTGGCATTTTTTTTATATTTCAATCCAGTTAAGTCTTATATTTGTAAATATTTCCAAACATCCATTGAGAGATTCGAATGCTTTTATAAAAAAAAAGAGAGTTACATCAAAAGACACATTTTGCTTGAGTCTTATTTAGAATAACTTTATAATTCCATAAGCAAAACACAACCCTAAGAAGTGCATGAAGAAATAGACAAAATATATGTATATGAAAACCAAAGAAATATCACTGAGCACAATTATAAATATTACATAAAAAAAATTGTACATTCAAACTGAAAGAACTCATTATAGGCTGGCTTTATGCAATTACTATTTAATAATAATATAATATATATAATGAAGGAAGGAAGAAAAAAAGTACATTGTACATTAAATTAATTAATTGATAACATACTATTGTATGTGTGTATGTATCTCGGAGAAGAACATGTTTTAAACATTGAAATTTTGGATCTTTGAAACTAAAAATATGAATATAAATAATAATATGCGTATGAGTGTTTATATAGAATAACAAAGACGAAAAAAAACTTAAAAAATATTTTGTATTTTATATTACAAAATCTTAAGGGAGATTTTTTCTTCTAAATTGACAATAATATCATATTATGCTGTTGGCAGAAAGTATTATAATATTGAGCATTGAACGGATTTAACACCATTCTATTTTTGATTTTATAAATTTTTTTAGAATCTATTATTTATCTGGCAAAAAAAAACTCCCGAAATGACCTTGATAGTAATTGAATTCATGAACTTCGATAAGGATTCATTTCAGAAATTTTTAAAGTATACCTTACCCCGTTTTATCATGTTTACGTCCCTTGGACTATCTTAAATTAACATAACTTATTTTGGCATGCTGTATACAATTCATTCGTTTTAGTTTAGCTCCGATCACTCTAGCCTTTGTTAGGTCCATTATACTATCCCCGTAAATCGCCTATACAATAGCCTCCGGTATGCGGTATTCGCAGGCCTTTGCGAATCTAAGACCATTTTCCAGAGACAGCGCTTCTTCATAGAAGAAAACCTTACCACATTTGATACATTACTTCGGGCTAGCCCTCCCGCCCACCGGTATAGAAAGCCTTCAAATCAGAGACTTCCTTTCACCAACGTCATGGGAGAGGAGGAAGGAAGCTTTTAGTTCAGGGAACCGACCGAACCCAATCTTCTTCGCAACAAAAAGAGCCCGAACATAATGCGCAACACGATTTCATCTGCAGGCGCTCGTCAACACCTCTCTAACAACATTGTCTGAAGAGAGTTCAGAAGCAAAAGCAACTCAACTTTGTCACCTCTTTCCTGTGTGAAGCTGACGAAGGATGGCTCTCCTGACCGAGTGATAGCTTCCTTCAAAGTGACATATCCCCATGACTTCGATGCTATCGTCCAATCCTCCTTTTGGCCACAGGGGGTCTTCGTTAAGCCTTATCAAAGGTCTAAGATTCGTGAAAATTTCCGGCTCGCCCGCCTGCCTCGCCGAACTTGAATGATTCCAATAACTATACGCTATTTTATCAAAATGTAAGGGATCTAAGGACCAAGCTGTCGGATTTCAAACTGTCTGCCTTAGCATTCCAACATCATGTAATCTGCATTTCTGAAACCTGGCTGGATGACAGGATTTTAGATTCTGGACTCCTCGAAGGTTACTCTGTCTTTCATTGTGACAGAGACTGCGTTGCGCTTGGCAAGACAACTGGCGGAGTTGCCCTAATAGCTGTTAAGTCCCCTCTCCGTGCCGAAATCATCTTTTCCTCCTCCTCCTCCTCCTACGATTCTGTTACCATACGTGTCCTTCCGCCAAACGTATGTCCCTTTATCATATCGTGTGTATATTTTCCCTGCCTAAGCCCGCCTTCTCTGTACGAGGACTTTTCGACAGGTTATCAGAGGCCCTAACCGTTTTGTTTCCCTCACTTCCTTTCATCCTCTGTGGTGACTTTAATCTTTCTATGCTCTCCTGGCCCGTTAAACCTGGCCTTCCCTCCCTCCCTAATAACTCGACCCACCCTTCCCTTCCTCTATCCACTTTCATGTACACCTGTGGGGCCATCCAATTTAACCTTTCTAGAAACCACTTAGATCGCACTCTTGACCTTGTCCTCTCTAACCTTCCTGTACGTTATCTTTCCCAATCCCTTCATGCTCCGTCTTACGTTGCCCCTGACGCCCATCATCCTGCTCTCGAGTTCGATGTTCAGATATCCCGACTCCACTCTCCTGTCGCTCGCAAGCCTACCAACTTCAACTTTCGTAAGGCGAACTTCGAAAGTCTGAACTCTTCTATACCATTTTATCTGATCTTCTTCCTTGTTACGTTTCCTCCTCTCCTAAGTGCTTACGCTCTTACCCCGTCTGGTTCACCACTGAAATTCACAAAAAACTACGTCAAAAACAGACTGCGAGAAAGAAGTTCCTGTCTTCTAGAAACGTTGCTGACTTAGTTTTTTTTCAAATCCCTTCGTTCCTCGGTCAAATCTTTAATACGTAAGTCCAGACACGAATATTTGTCCAGCGTGGAAGACTCACTAAAGCGCGGAAATCTGAAATCTTTCTGGTCCCACATTCGCAACTCCCGCTGCCCTGCCCAGTTATCCCCTCCGCCCATTAAATTCTCTAGCTTCTCAGCTAACTCCCCCCAACTATCTTGTGATTTACTCTGCCGCTACTTTTCGTCAGTCTATGTTCCTGCTCCTTCCTCCGAATTCCTCCCGATAGTAGATGTAGCCTGCTCCGCATCGCCTACCATTCCCCTTCTTACCCCTATCCTTGTCGAATACCTCATTGGCGAACTTGATGGCAAGGTCGGACCTGGCTACGATGGTCTTCCAAACCTCTTTTTGCTCAAAACTGATAAGTCCATCTCCCTTCCCCTATCTCTTATTTTCAACAAAAGCCTTGAAGAGAATCATTTTCCCAGCTTGTGGAAAGAGGCTCTCATTATCCCCATTCACAAAAGTGGCGATCGTTCGCTTGCTGAGAATTACCGTCCCATTTCCCTTCTCTCCTCCTGTTCCAAAATCCTGGAAAGATATGTCAGCGACTGGTTGTCCGCCCACTTTGGCCAACACATAGTGAAAGAACAACACGGCTTCGTTAAACGTAGGTCCACTGCCTCCAACCTGCTTGACTTTACCAACTTTGTCGCCAAGTGTCTAAATTCACGGCAAGAAGTGCATACCATTTACACTGACTTCGCGAAAGCCTTCGACACTGTAAATCACAAAATACTTCTATCCAAACTCTCGTCCCTAAACGTTCCCATAACACTTGTTTTATGGCTTGCCTCTTACCTTTCCAACCGATCCTGCCGCGTCTCTTTTGACGGCGGTACTTCCCGCTCCTTTTACCCCTTTTCTGGCGTCCCACAGGGGTCTACTCTGGGTCCTCTGCTATTTTTATTTTTTATTAACGACCTTCCTCCCCTCCTTACTTGTCCCTGTTTGCTCTATGCAGACGACCTTAAGCTGTTTCCCGCTATATCGTCGCCTATGGAGTGTATTTCCCTTTAATTTAACCTCGACTGTTGGTTCGTTGGTGCTCGACTAATGGTTTAGCGCTAAACGTCAGAAAGTGTCACTCTATGTGCTACTCCCTAAAATCCTCACCCACTTCTTTCTCCTACTCGCTTGAAGGACATTCCTTATCCTGCTTAAATTCCACTCAAGACCTCGGAGTCACTTTCGACAATAAGCTCCGCTTTGACACCCATTGCCTCGATGTCATCAATCGAGCAACAAAATTGTCAAACTTTATTCTTCGCTCCTCCTCTGATTTTGACTCCATCCAACCCTCCTTAGCTCTCTTCAATTCCCTCGTGAGAAATATCCTCGAGTATTGCTCCGTGATCTGGTCACCCTCCCGTAACTGTGATTGTCTTGCCCTTGAAAATGTGCAACGTAAATTCACCCGTTCCCTCTTCTTTAAGAAAAGTTTCCCTCGTGTGGATTACCCCTACCGCCTCCGCTTTCTGAACCTTTCCTTCCTACAACAGCGTAGATCCTATCTGGATCTATGCACATTTTTTAAACTTTCCTCGGGTCTGATGGACTACTCCGCTGCTGACGAGATCACCTGCCGTCCTACGTCTTATAACGTACGTAACGCAGACATTTTCAACGTGCCCTTCGCGGAGCTCGAAGTCTATTTTCATTCCCCGATTCCCAGGCTTTGCCGAGATTATAATGCAAAACAGCTTGGTCCTTTTAACTTCCCTACTTTAAGTAGTTTTAAACGTAGGATAAGTTTTTTGCTTTCTCCTCCTCCTGAGGACAATAATTAATTGGAATTTTCTCTGTTTGTTGTCCGTTAATTAAATAAATAAAAATAAATAAATAAATAAATTACAGTTAGTTAGTTTAGTTTACTGGGGGGAGCCGCAGCTCCGAGCACTCAAGCTATTGTTAGGCCGATTGTACTTCTTCATTGAAGAAAACCTTGGCAAAGTGTCTACGTCTGAGATCTGAGGATGCCGGGCAGCTGCATAAGAAGTGCAGGACCGTCTCCTCCTCCTCCTCACATTGGCTGCACATAGCCGAAACCACTACCCCAATCTTTTCCATATGGTAGTTTAAGGAGCAGTGTCCCGTTAAAAGTCCTACTAGGGTTTTCATGTCTCACTTCTTAAGGGACAACAAAAATGCCGCTCTAGTGGCCCTAGGCTCTTTCACAAGGATTTTCACTTGCCGGCAAGAGTCCAAATTTCTCCACTCGGTTGCGTGAATCCTTGCAATTTCGCCCTTCAGAGTAGACTTGACAGTAGATGGTCGGATTCCAAGAGCTGGTTCTGGCCCCACCATTGTGGATCCAGACCCTCGGCGAGCCAGTCTATCAGCCTCCTCATTACCGGCGATGTTAGAGTGCCCCGGCACCCACTTCAGGAATGTTTCGTTCAGTCGGCCAAGTTTCAGCAGCACCTGATGACAACTCCACACCAACTGGATTGATATGTTGTTGCCATTTAGTGCTGATAATGCCGCCCGACTGTCGGAACAGATTCGAATGGTGCGACCCCTCCATTTTTGTCGCAGACATTCTTCTGCTGCCAATAAAATGGCATATATCTCCGCCTGGAATATGGTCGTCATTTTTCCGAGGGGTCGGGCCAGTTCTATAATCGGATTCTCCGAGAACACACCTGCACCCGATCCGTCCTCCGTGACTGACCCGCCGGTGAAGATTATTAGGTCTGTAATCTGAAAAGACCCATGGCCATTTGTCGACCATTCTTCTCTTTCGTTGATTACGACAGTGTATGTCTTTTCAAAGACGAATCTGGAAACCATATGATCGGTTGGCATCAGGGTTACCGGATGTTTTTCAAGGAATTTCCAGATAGACGCATGCCCGTTGGATTGGCCGCCTTTCCACGCCCCAATGGTATCGAGCCTATATGCGTCGTTGGCCGCTTTCTCTTTCACCTCCAAGTGAATGGGGGGTAAATTTAGGATAGCTTCAAGTGCCCCAGTCGGCGAAGTACTCATTGGCAACCAAGTCTCCGAATCTACGTTAGCAGCTTCCTGCTATTAGCAAAGTTCAGTCTTGGCCACCAGACGATGCATGCATACAATATATCCGTTTAGGTGAAAGTCCCCAGGTCTTACCTATCGCATTCCTACAGCATCAGAGCAATCTGCAGGATTTCTGGTATTCATCATCATCATCATCATCATCAACGGCGCAACAACCGGTATCCGGTCTAGGCCTGCCTTAATAAGGAACTCCAGACATCCCGGTTTTGCGCCGAGGTCCACCAATTCGATATGATGCTTCCACGTTAACTTGGAGTCGAAATGTACTCCTAAGTACTTGACTGTTTGCGCCAGCTGGATTTCCGGCCCTGCTAAGGTGGGTAGCGTATAGCTGCCCCACCTGACGTTCCTAGTAAACATAACTAGTCCAGTCTTCCTAGCGTTCACCGTGAGTCCATTGCGGAGGCACCAGCTGAGAGAACCCCTCCCTGTGGGCAACCCCTGAGACATCCTGCTTCAATAGACTTCTGGCCGACCGATATGTGGATTTTTCTCCACTCTAGCATGTGAAGGATCCAACTGATTAGCAGCGGTTCGATTGCATGCTGTCTTGCCGCATCACAATTTGCCGCAAATGAGGCATAATTGAAGACACCTTCGATGTCCATGAATGCGCCTAAGGCGTATTCTTTTTCGGACATTGCCTTTGCAATTTTTGCGAATCTAAGACCATTCTCCAGAGGCAGAGAGTGCTTAGATTCTTCGTTGAAAAAAACCTTACCGAAATGTCTTCGTCTGAGATCTGCGGATGCCGGGCAGCTTCATATGAAGTCTCTTCCTCCTTGTCATCAGAGAACCAGCCTGGAAATGTTTGACACATTACTTCGAACTAGCACTCCCGCCCTCCGGCTTAAAACCCTTCAAATCAACAACGTCAGGGGAACTCCTTGCCATCCGATCCCACCACCGGTAGAGCTCAATCTTCTTTGCAACAAGAAGAGCCCAAACATAATGCGCAACACGAATCCATCTGCGAACGCTGCGCTCTTCAGCACTTCTCTGACAACGTTGTCTGGAGAGAGCTCCCCTATGAGTCTGCATAAAGCTGCTGGCGAAAGCCATCCCGCCTTTCACAAGAGAGAAAAGATGTGTTCGACGTCGTCCGCCACTCCATTGCACATACAACCAGGAGATTGTGCCTTCCTAATCTTGTCAGGTAAGACTGAAAACGTCCATGCCCACTTAGGAGTTAGGTGAGGAAGTAGTCAGCCTCACTATGCCTCCGATTCAGGCAGGTGTCTAAATTGACGATGAGGCGCGCAGTCCATCTACCTGTTTTCTCATTTTGCCAAGACAGTTGCCACTCATCTAGTCTATGTTACCGTTGTTCACGAGGAACCATCTCGCTTGTCTCTTCTCCCCTTCACTTGTAGAAGGGTTTACACAGAAGAGCTACGGGTATCACTCCCGCAATCACCATCACGACCAGTTCTGAGACAGTGCGATAAGCAGGCGCCACTCGCAAAGCTCCCCGCCTCTGTACTAGGCAAGGCGCTTATGATGCACCTGCGCCATTAGTCGACTCTACTCCGAGATGCCAGCTGCAGCCCTGACCACCGCTGCTTTGATTTGCTCATCCTCGAATGGATTTATCAACAGGTTTTGACTCTATAGTAAACTCGCCGATTGATATGGGACGCAGGGTCAGAATTCTCTTTCTGATCGAGATGACTACTTCGGGTTTTTCCAGCGCAACGCTGAAACAATAAGCAATCATCCATCCTCTTACCCGTCGCATCAATATGCCAAATCTGCTTTACGCCTGTTCAACAGTGCGTCCAGTAACAAATGTCGCAACGTCGTCTGCATAACTGACCAGGCGCGACTCTTCTAGCATTACCAGTCTTAACATACTATCGTAGGAACTGTTCAAGAGGTCCGGCCCTAGGATGGATCCCTGTACTACTCCTCACGTAATATCCATCCCCCTCTGACCTTCTAGCAGAGCAGATAATTCCTCAATATCCACAGGAGATACCTTGGAATGTGGAATGAATTTTCTAATGTGCTAGCATATTTGTCCATCTTACGGAATTAAAAGGCATTTCTGACATCAGCCTTACGGGGACCACTATCCGTCGAGATCCATAGCTGTGCGCTTTGGCGCTGTTGACATCAACCCGTTCGGGATATCTGCGAAATAATGCCCGTACAATGAGGTCCACCTGGTTGGTACCAAGTACACGTGGTTTCCGCAGAGCACCGATTTTCCGGATGACAAGCTTATAGGTAAGTCCCCATGGATCCGCATCTGTCTCCTTGACTAGGTTCTGCCAGCCGAAAGCTTTGTTTTTATGTATCGCACTCCGGAGTCTCCTTTTTGCGTATCTATGCTTTGTCTCTATGGCGTATGCTTCCCCGCGGTCGTGCAAACGCTTTGTCAAACGGCAGAACTTAGGCTTATTTTCTGCTACTGGTTTTCGGCTTGTAGCCTTCTTGTTGGTAATATGGGTCTTCGGCGACGTACTGAGTTCTTTTCTTTCATCCTTCTTTGCTTTCTTTTTGTTGGCCCTGGAAGTTACTTGGACAAAGTCTCCTTCAGTCGCGTCTTCCTCTCTCCGTTTTTCCCCAGTTCGCTTTGCAGCGGTCTATTTGGTCCTTACAGTGATCCCAGCGGGAAGTGCAGCTGTTTCGACTTACCGCGCGTCTTTTGTTCACCTGTAGAAGAGGATGTGGTCCAGTAGTTTCTCCAGTTCCACCAGCCAGGTTTTGACGCTTTTGCAGACGTTCTTCTGAAGGATGGCATATATTTCACCACTGTCGCGCATTTCCAGATGAGCCTTTCTTCTTCGGCTCTAGCTTAGATGGTAGACTGCACTTCCACTCGGTTCATGTCTACCCTGAGATGAGATTAGGAAGTATACTTCAAGTAAATGGTTTGCCATTTCTTTATCGCTTTCCCTGTGTGCCTCTCGCTATGTAAACGTATATAACGCAGCTTCTGGCTACGTTCTTTGACAAGGATCTGCTTCAGCTTTGAGGTTGCCTCAAGAGAGTTAGTCTCGTAGCAAAAACGTCTCCATGATGATCATCTATCCAATCTTATGCTCTTGTTTAGAGCTTTCTGGAAGTGGAGATTCTACCAGCCAACTTCTGCTCCACGAAGTTGGCACTTACTTGTTTCCCGCACTAGTCAACGAAGTGTGGTGCTTCGAATCCTCACCTCGACGTTCCATGCCATTCCCTTCCCATACTGGGCAACGATTTTTTCTTAGCTTCCTGCAGTCGCGTCTCAGATATCCAGTCTGCTCGCAATTCCGACAACGGATAACTACCTCTTTGCTCGTCCATCCGAAGACGATCAATCTTCGGTATTCGTCCGCTAGTACTCGACCTCTAGAGCGGGTCCTTGATGTAAGCTTTGGGGGCTGTATACTAAGGCTTCCTTCAAAGTTTTCTTGTGTACCAGTTTTAATGCCCGCTGCCGTGCATCACGCAGAGCCTGGATCGAACGAGCCTGGATCGAACAAGCCTGGATGCAATATCTCAGCCGATGGTCTCCTTAGAGCCAAAATTGAAGCATTGGACCTTTCTTGCTGACTCCAGGTATTACTGATCGCAACAGTCTCGAACTGGGGCTTGCACATATTCCAGGAAGTTTGTCCATCAAGCGCTGGTACCTTTGGGTTATACTGACCTATCATTTGATGATGCCAGTTGTTTTTTATTAGTTCGTTATAAACAGGCCAAATTCTCCTTGATTTGGCACAGCTTGTAAGCCTTCGCCTTGATGGCACCACCCTGGAGCGTGCCTCTGTTCACAGCTCTGGTCAAGTGGTTGCCTCCCAGATCGGACTGGATTATCCTGGTACTCAGCATGGATATAATCCAGTGCGTGAGATACCCCTCCAATCCAATACCGGTCAAGACTTCCTTGATGGCGTTGGTACTGACGTTGTTGAAAACTCCTTCTATATCCAAGAAGGCAGCAAGGGTATACTGCTTGTACTGCAGCGACCGCTCAACCGTGCCAATTACTTCGTGGAGGGCGGTTTCTGTGGATTTTCCTTTGAGGTAGGCATGCTGGGACTTGGAGAAAGGCGTTCTCTCCATAATCGTCCTTAAGTGAATGTCCAGGACGCGTTCTAGGGTCTTCAGCACGAAAGAGGTGGGGCTGATTGGTCGAAAGTCCTTCGCGGACTCATGACCGCGCCTGCCCGCTTTCGGTATGAAAACCGCCCGTGCGCGCCTCCAGGACTGCGGTAAGTATCCTAAAGTAATGCAGCTCCGGTAAATCTCAACAAACCACGGCACAACCCTTTCCTGCTGCTTCTGTAGCATGACTGGCATTATGCCTTCTGGGCCTGGAGATTTGTATGTGGAGAAGCTATTTATAGCCCAGCCGATCCTATCCCCAGTAATTACCGATTTAATAGTCTCGCACAGCTGGGGTTGCCGCAAACCCTCCAAGCGAGGTTCTGACTCACAGTCCTCCTCGCTGGAGGGAAAGTGCGTTTGCACCAGCAGCTCCAAGGTTTCGCTAGAAGATTTCGTCCAGGAGCCTTCCGACTTTTTAAGGAGGGATGGACTCTTATGTTCCTTGGACAGAATCTTACTGAGCCTCGCGGATTCACTAGTGCTTTCAATGTTCTGACAATAGTCTAGCCAAGACCGCCTCTTGGCAGTCCTGATGGCCGACTTGTGCTTCTTTAGGCAGTCCTTGTATGGCTGCCAGTATTTTTGCCTGTAGCAGATGTTGAAGATTTCTCTGGTCAGCTTCCTGAGACTAGAGAGATCTTCGTTCCACCACGGTGACAGGGTCTTTTTGCTGTACTTAGTAGGGCACGAGACTTTAAAGGCGGTATCAAATGCCCTCTCCAGAGCCCCGACCTTTGACTCCTGTTCGTCTGTCATGCCAATCCTACCAATTTGCGCACCGGAGAGTTTGTTCTTAATTACCTGACCAAACTTTCTTCAGTCGATCCTCTTGGGGTCTCTAAAGGGCTTGGAGACCTCTGCGGCGAGATCTAGACTGAAGAGTATCCAATTGTGGTCAGAGAAGGATCTCTGGTCAGACACTCTCCAGGCCTCCACCCTAAGAATCCCGTTGTCGGTTATTAGGGTGATATCAAGGACCTCCTCCCAACCATCACAGTTCTCCGAGCAGGGGAAATGAAAGGTTGGTGTACTGCCCCTGTTACACACCGATAGATTTGAAGTAATAGTAAAATCAAAGAATGACTCACCTCTTTCGTTGATTTCGGAGCTGCCCCAAAGCGTGTGCATTGCATTTGCGTCGCAACCTATCAGCAGGTTCGCTTTCTTTGCTATTATGGTGTTCGTCAGATGTTGTAGTTCTTCTGGCGGAGCTGATCGGTCGTGAGCCATGTACGCCGAGGAAATATACACGTTCCCTGCCCCCACCTACTCCAGCTTCACCACAACACGACTAGGTCCACTGGAACTTAGGTCCAGGCACAGGAAAGCGTGCAAACTCTTCCTCGCAAGAATACATGCTCTAGGTTTAGCCTGATCAGCGTCTCCTTTGCTGTGGAATAAATTAAAATATTTGGTTTGGAGCCCTTTGATGGTTCGGTATCTTCCGACCCAGGGCTCATGTATCAATGCGATGTCGATGTCTTCCTCTAAGAGGAAGACGAGCAGATTAGCCGAGGCGCACTTCGAGTGCTGCAGATTTATCTACGTTACCCTCAGCATGATCTACTTGCGTGGGGGGTTTGTCAGCCCCCGTCGGACCGTCGATCGTCATCTCCCCCAACAGCTCGTTAGCGGCGTCGATTGGATCAAGGTCGTCGTCCGGTTTTGCAGAGCGGAACACTTTTACTTTGGCATTCCTGACTCCGAACCACACTTTATAATCGGCCTTTTTCAGTGCCTCCAGGCACTTCTCGTTTATGCGGAGTAGTACGGGCTGACTGTTTATCTCAGGTTCCTCCTCCTTGATAACAACCCAGTCGTCCATGGGAATCCCGGGGTTGTGAAGGCGCAGGAAATGGACGAGCTTGTCCATCTCCATGCGGATCTTCGGCAACCAGATGCGAGCGACCGGTCTCCTGGGAATCTCGTCGTAAGGGACAATGTTGAGCTTAGCGCCCTCCCAGGCGTCGCTGATCTTAGCGACACACGAACCGAGAAAGTCCTTAGAGAACTGGTCCATGCAAGCTATTACGTGGAACCCACGGACCACCTGAGATGAATCAAAGTGGGGAGTGAGTCCCGGGTGTTTGCCTCCGGTCTCCAGGAGATGTTCATAGACCATGCCCGACAGCCTAGCCTCAACACTGGTCCACACCTCCTCCGTTAGTTTGCCGCTAGCAGAATTGCCATCCGCTAGCGCCACACGTAAGTGACTCCTGGCCACGTCACTGAAGGGCTTCGCAGTACGTGGCCCGCCGGCTAACGGTTGCTGTACAATTTCCTTCGGATGTTGCTTGGCGTCTGCACTCTTGCCCACTCTGCTCCGCTTCTTATCTTGTTCGACCTCGTCTTGAGATCGGTTGCGTTTTAGAGCGATGGGCTTCGCCTTCTGCTCGTCAGCCAGGCGTTTGCTGTTGTATTCATCAACAATCGCCTGGTATTTAGCGAGGTCTCTTTCATCCCGCTCGTCGACAGTACCGGCCTCCTTATTCTTGGCGATCTTGCCGAGAATATGCATGGCCTTCTGGTACTGACTCTTAAGCAGGACACCCGTGGACCTTCGCTTCTTAGCCGGTTTCCGCCGACCGACATTCTTGTCGGTTTTCGCTTCCGAAGGATCCCCCGACGCTGAGGGCTTCGGGTCAGGAGTACTATGTCTGGTACTCGCTGCACCCAGCTTGACGGCAGTGGGTTCCAGGCTGGAAGCCACTAGTTCGTCTGACGCCTTGCTCCGGGAGGTCCCTGCGGTTGGTTTCAGCACAACGGTTCTACGGCTGGCACCGAGTGTACTGCTCTCGACGGGCACTGTCTCGTGGGTGGAGGCCAGCAGCTCGTCCTCCGATTATGCGCCTGGCATCATCGCCTCCTCTTCTATCGTCGTTTTAGTTTTTTTGTTAATTGAGTCCATGTCTTGGTCCCACGAGTAGTCCGGGAAGAATGTTCTCCCTGGCTGGCCCGGCCAACAGGGTAAGGGTCTTATTTGAAACTGAAGGTGCCCAAGGTATTCAGAGTTCGCATACTAAAGACCAAGCTCCCCATTGGCCACGCAACCCTCGGCGTATGCTGTTCCACCTTGGCTTGGAGTCCTATTAGCACCTTCTCCGGTGCAGGGAGGACGATCCCCGGGCTGTTGCTTCAGTCCATCCCCCCGCCAGATCTACTTGCCCCTAACACATGACCAGCAGACATGCAGATCCTCGTCAGTTGGATGAGCCTACTCCCAGTCCGGCCCTACACACTCTTGGCCCGCCCGAAGACGGTTTCCAGCGGCCACCACGCGGAGGTCGTGTGAGGACTGAAACATAATCAGACCAGGCCGCCCCTTTTAATAAACTGAAAATAAAATTAAATTTTCCGGGTCCTCTTCGAGATGAATCCTTTTCAAAATTCAAAAATTCAAGTATGCTTTGTTCGTAATATTCAGGACACTCCAAGGTTCATATTAAATAAGCTCGAATCTAGGACGCTCATGACTCTTCATCTCACTTTAGAGCCTTTAAAAAAAAGATAAATTTGAATTTGTTCGATAAAAATTTATGGTTTCGTTAAATATTTGGCAAACTTCTATTTCCAATAAATATGAGGAATACTGTCCTCAGCTTTTTCAAATATAAAAATGCATTTTATATGGTTGCATGTCTTCAATACAAACGCACACTAGAACTTGTCTCCAATAAATAAATTAAATAAATAAATTCGATTTTCAAGGCAACTTCTATATGGAAAAATCAGAATAAATAAAATTATAAGATATCCTGAACTTCTTAACGATATTTCATTGCTTGGAATGCTCCTCGTTATGTTCTGAGTTTCTTCTCCTCGTACTTTAATTACACGCCCACCATTATTACCACTTAAGTAGATTAGAGCCGAGGAAGTAAGTATTTAAATATTGTAACCTATATCATTTTTGAAATTTATTAATCTTAGATAGTGGAATTAACAAAATATATCTTTAAATTAGACAACATCGATATCCTATTTTCAATTGTTTCTACTTACTTTACTGCATTGTAAAATTTGTTGTAGATATAAAAAACAAAAGATATAAAAACGACTTGAACGATATACACATATACAAATATTTAGAAGTTTATTCTAGAGAAATCTGAATCATGATACCATTTTTAAATGTTCTCGTAACCTTAACTTATTCCATTGAAATATCTCTTTTTTGTAAAAATTCATGTGAAAAAAAATGCATTAAATCCCATTGGAGACGCAAAAACTTATTAATAATTAATAAATAAATATAAGATGACAATAATTTAAAATCTTTTGTAAAAAGACAAATGCAGAATGAATTAAAGTAATATCATTATTGAACCAGAGAAATTATAAAAGCGGAAATGCGACATTTTGAACAAGCGTACCTTCAGATTAAATGAAAGTTCATCTAGGATGTTAAAAATCACCTAAAATATGGAAGAAAAATGTAAAATGTTTTTAGATCTTCATTGAATAGCAGAGGAAAAAACTAAAAATTCAAACAAAATAGTGTTCTGGAACTATCATCAATATCACAGCCATAGTTAAAACAGTGGAAAATAAAATAATGTAATTACTCTTTTCATTAAAAAAAAAACAGAATTTTAGCAAAACATACACCAGTGTTTTATTCATCTTTTACAATAAAGATATTTCTCCTTCATGTGATAATTTAGCCAACAATGACCACTAAGTATTCGTACTACGATTCTGAGCCTCATATTGGTAAGGTTTAAACGAACTTGTAAGTTCGTCCAATATGATTCCCTCAACCGTTCGTCTCATTCTCTAGTGTCTTAGCCAAAACCCACTTCCGATTCTGGTTACAACCGCGGCGTCCCTGCTTCTTTCCTGGCCAACTCACCCGCTGCCTCATTGCCTTCTAACTCAATGTGGTTTGGAACCCATAGTATCCAGACCTTATTGCTCTTTGCTGTAAAAATAAGCGCACAGCGGGTCGACTTGGCGATGATGTTTTAGAAGTGAAGAGCAACGATGTTCACTGTTACAACACTTCAGTTTATTTCATTAAAAACAATGGAACTGACAACTTCAACAAAGAGTGAATTTCATAAAATCTTTTTATAGAATCCTTTCACTATTTCCAACGACACAACTGGTGCTGGTTATTTTTATTAATTCGATGATTAATGATTTTTATTAATTTAATGACATCTTGTCCCTTTCGGTATTCACTTTTTTCTCTATCAAAAAATATGACATTTTCCGTCACCTGCGCTCTTCACTCCTGTAGCGAGGTCTAAAACTGAGTGGGGAGCGCAGGTGACGTCATCTGTCCGCTGGTATTCGCAACATTCGAGGCAGGTTCATCCGCTCCACGGCAGACTTTGGATGATGCATTCGGAATTTTGACATAGTAGTCCGTATCCGCCGCTGGACGTTTTCCAAATCGGTCTTCGTCCATGGCAATATTACGAATGCATAAGCCAGTGAAGGGATAGAAAATACATTGAACGCGCTTATTTTATTCTTCCCCGAGAGATGCAATTTCAGCACCAGCTTTACACGTCGCAGGAATTCGGACAACAGAGCATCCTTCAGAACAACCCACTCGAGCATAGGTTCCTTGCAAAATTCTTAGGTACTTGTAGAAGTCTGTCTCGGTCATAGCTTCGATGTGGAGGTCACCAATGCTATGTCCGGCATGCGGCTCGTGATGACCTCTGCGGATGGCTTGGATTCGACACTTGTCTAATCCAAACTCCATCCGAATATCACGGCTGAACATGTCTATTATTCACAACAGACTTCTAAGATGGTTGTCAGTCCCAGCATACAGATGACATCATCTAAGTACATCAAGTGTGTCAGTTCGCATTTAGCACGTAGGGGGTAGGTAGGTATCAGTGGCCGCTCCGAGGAGCCCAATTAGCGCTTTGGTGCGCCGTTTTGATGCCACAAACTCCTAAGACCGTGACTGTTGTTATAGGAGCAGGGAAGCGGAGTCCAGCTGGCTCGGATCTTCAGAGCCAGCCCGTAGCATTCACGAAGGAAAGCAGCTCTCCGACCCTGCAACCAGAAATCTCACTGAGGTCCCCAAAGAATGGTTTACCCAGTGTCCGCAGCCTGACTCGAGCCAGAGCCGGGCAATCGCAGAGAAAGTGCATGAGGGTTTCCCTTCCTTCTCCGCAGCTTCGGCAATGCGAGTTGTAGGGTAAGTCGAGCCTAGCGGCATGGTCCCCTATGGGCCAGTGCCCCGTGCAGACCGCCGTAATCTTGAATGCATTTGCACGCGTCTGGCACAGGAGCTCTCGTGATCGGGCTATGTTATAAGCGGGCCAAATTCTCCTTGATTTGGCACAGCTTGTAAGCCTTCGCCATCTCAGGCCCGCGGCTGCTAGGTAGTGCGAGTAGACTCGGCCCCCGACAGCCGCCAGCAGAACACCGACTGTGTTCCCCGAGGGACTGCCAAGAGCAGAGCCTTGCCTGGCCAATCCGTCAGCCCGCTCATTCCCTTCTATGTTCCTATGCCCGGGAACTCAGAGGAGAGTGACCTTGAGCATGCCGCCCAGATGGTTGAGCGTGTCTCTGCACTGCCCCACCAGCCGGGAAGATGTCGTCGTTGAGTACAAGGCCTTGATGGCCGCTTGGCTGTCGGTCAGAATGGCTATGTTACGCTTGGGGCTCGAATCACGCTCCAGCCATCGACAGACTTCCAATATCGCCAGTACTTCCGCCTGGAATACACTGGTGAAACCTGGGAGACCATACGACTTGGACACACCGTGTGTATTCGAGAAAACCCCCGCGCCGACTCCATAGGCCATCTTTGATCCGTCCGTAAAGAATACCGTATCATAGTCTTGCAACACGCCGCCGGTCTTCCACTTTGCCCTGGTTGGAAGGTCCACAGCAAAGTTTCTCGTGAAGTTCAGCTTGCGTGTGACATAGTCCGTGGGGAATGCCCAGATTTCTCGAGGTATTTCATCTAGAATGTTGCTGTGGCCGTAGGACTTCGCTGCCCAGCATCCGGACTCACATAGTCTAACGGCACTGCACGCTGCAACATATTTGATGTGGAGGTCAAGGGAGTGGAGATGCAGGAGTACATTGAGAGCATCTGCCGGGCAAGACTGCAGAGCCCCCGTAGCACCTGCACACGCGGTTCTTTGAATCCTATTACGCTTCGTTCTATTGTATTTCTTCTTCAAAGCCTGCCACCATACAATAGATCCGTACGTCAGGATCGGACGCACTACAGCGGTGTACATCCAGAGAGCCATCCTCGGCCGGAGACCCCATTTCTTGGCAAAGGTTCTCTTACAGGCATCGAAGGCTATACAGGCCTTCTTAACCCTCAGTTCTATGTTCAACCTCCAATTTAGCTTGGGATCCAGGATTACACCCAGATACTTCACATTAGAGGAAAGAACCAATCTTTGTTCATTCAGCCGTGGTAGATGGAATTCAGGTATCCTTGTCTTGGTGGTGAATAGCATCAGTTGCGTTTTGGTTGGGTTTATGCTGAGTCCGCATCTTGCGGCCCACAGGCACACCTTTCGCAACGCTCCTTCCATGATGTCGCTCATAATGGACGGAAACATCCCAGATACTAGTATCACCAAGTCGTCGGCATACGCCACCACCTTCACCCCGCTGCTGTCTAATGTACGTAAAATTTTGTCCATTACTATTAACCAGAGCACCGGTGAGGTAGCACCACCCTGGGGCGTACCTCTGTTCACAGCTCTGGTCAAGTGGTTGCCTCCCAGATCGGACTGGATTATCCTGGTACTCAACATGGATATAATCCAATGCGTGAGATACCCCTCCAATCCAATACCGGTCAAGGCTTCCTTGATGGCGTTGGTACTGACGTTGTTGAAAGCTCCTTCTATATCCAAGAAGACAGCAAGGGTATACTGCTTGTATTGCAGCGACCGCTCAACCATGCCAATTACCTCGTGGAGGGCGGTTTCTGTGGATTTTCCTTTGAGGTAGGCATGCTGGGGCTTAGAGAAAGGCGTTCTCTCCATAATCGTTCTTAAGTGAATGTCCAGGACGCGTTCTAGGGTCTTCAGCACAAATGAGGTCAGGCTGATTGGCCGAAAGTCCTTCGCGGACTCATGACCTCGCCTGCCGGCTTTCGGTATGAAAACCACCCGTGCGCGCCTCCAGGACTGCGGTACGTATCCTAAAGTGATGCAGCTCCGGTAAATCTCAACAAGCCACGGCACAACCCTTTCCTGCTGCTTCTGTAGCATGACTGGCATTATGCCATCTGGGCCTGGAGATTTGTATGCGGAGAAGCTGTTTATAGCCCAGCCGATCCTATCCCCAGTGATTACCGATTTGATAGTCTCGCACAGCTGGGGTTGCCGCAAACCCTCCAAGCGAGGTTCTGACTCACAGTCCTCCTCGCTGGAGGGAAAGTGCGTTTGCACCAGCAGCTCCAAGGTTTCGCTAGAAGATTCCGTCCAGGAACCTTCCGACTTTTTAAGGAAGGATGGACTCTTATGTTCCTTGGACAGAATCTTATTGAGCCTCGCGGATTCACTAGTGCTTTCAATGTTCTGACAATAGTCTAGCCACGACTGCCTCTTGGCGGTCCTGATGGCCGACTTGTACTTCTTTAGGCAGTCCTTGTATGGCTGCCAGTATTTTTGCCTGTAGCAGATGTTGAAGATTTCTCTGGTCAACTTTCTGAGACTAGAGAGATCTTCGTTCCACCACGGTGGCAGGATCTTTTTGCTGTACTTAGCAGGGCACGAGACTTTGAAGGCGGTATCAAAAGCCTTCTCCAGAGCCCCGACCTTTGACTCCAGTTCGTCTGTCGTGCCAATCCTACCAATTTGCGCACCGGAGAGTTTGTTCTTAATTACCTGACCAAACTTTCTCCAGTCGATCCTCCTGGGGTCTCTAAAGGGTTTGGAGACCTCTGCGGCAAGATCTAGACTGAAGAGTATCCAACTGTGGTCAGAGAAGGATCTCTGGTCAGACACTCTCCAGTACTCCACCCTAAGAATCCCGTTGTCGGTTATTAGGGTGATATCAAGGACCTCCTCCCAACCGTCACAGTTCTCCGAGCACGGGAAATGAAAGGTTGGTGTACTGCCCCTGTTACACACCGATAGATTTGAAGTAATAATAAAATCAAAGAATGATTCACCTCTTTCGTTGATTTCAGAGCTGCATTTGCGTCGCAGCCTATCAGCAGGTTGGCTTTCTTTGGTGTTATGGTGTTCGTCAGATGTTGTAGTTCTTGTGGCGGAGCTGATCGGTCGTGAGCCATGTACGCCGAGGAAATATACACGTTCTCTGCCCCACCTGCTCCAGCTTGACCACAACTAGGTCACTGGAACTCAGGTCCGGGCACAGAAAAGCGTGCAGACTCTTCCTCGCAAGCATACATGCTCTAGGTTTAGCCTGATCAGCGTCTCCTGTGCTGTGGAATAAATTAAAATATTTGCTTTGGAGCCCTTTGATGGTTCGGTCGCTTCCGACCCAGGGCTCCTGTATTAATGCGATGTCGATGTCTTCCTCTAAGAGGAAGATGAGCAGATTAGCCGAGGCACACTTCGAGTGCTGCAGATTTATCTGCGTTACCCTCAGTATGATCTGCTTGCGTGGGGGGTTCGTCAGCCCCCGTCGGACCGTCGATCGTCATCTCCTCCAACAGCTCGTTGGCGGCGTCGATTGGGTCAAGGTCGTCGTCCGGTTTTGCAGAGCGGAACACTTTTACTTTGGCATTCCTGACTCCGAACCACACTTTGTAATCGGCCTTTTTCAGTGCCTCCAGGCACTCCTCGTTTATGCGGAGTAGTACGGGCTGGCTGTTTATCTGAGGTTCCTCCTCCTTTATAACAACCCAGTCGTCCATGGGAAGCCCGGGGTTGTGAAGGCGCAGGAAATGGATCAGCTTGTCCTTCTCCATGCGGATCTTCGGCACCCAAATGCGAGCGACCGGTCTCCTGGGAATCTCGTCGTAAGGGATAGTCTTGAGCTTAACGCCCTCCCAAGCGTCGCTGATCTTAGCGACGCACGAGCCGAGAAAGTCCTTAGAGAACTGGTCCATGCAAGCTATTACGAGGAACCCACGGACCACACCGATGAGATGAATCAAAGTGGGGAGTGAGTCCCGGGTGTTAGCCTCCGGTTTCCACGAGATGTTCATAGACCATGCCCGACAGCCTAGCCTCAACACTGGTCCACACCTCCAGCGTTAGTTTGCCGCTAGCAGAATTGCCATCCGCCAGCGCCACCCATAAGTGACTCCTGGCCACATCGCTGAAGGTCTTTGCAGTACGTGGCCCGCCGGCTGACGGTTGCTGTACAATTTCCTTCGTATGTTGCTTGGCGTCTGCGCTCTTGCCCACTCTACTCCGCTTTTTATCTTGTTCGACCTCGCTTCGCCTTCTGCTCGTCAGCCCGGCGTTTGCGGTTGTATTCATCAACAATCGCCTGGTATTTAACGAGGTCTTTTTCATCCCGCTCGTCGACAGTACCGGCCTCCGTCAATCTTGTCAATCTTGCCGAGAATATGCATGGCCTTCTGGTACTGACTCTTGAGCAGGACACCCGTGGACCTTCGCTTCTTAGCCGGTTTCCGGCGATTCTTGCCGGTTTTCGCTTTCGAGGGATCCCCCGACGCTGAGGGCTTCGGGCCAGGAGTACTATGTCTGGTACTCGCTACACCCAGCCTGACGGCAGTGGGTTCCAAGCTAGAAGCCACTAGTCCGTCTGACGCCTCGCTCCGGGAGGTCCCTGCGGTTGGTTTCAGCATAACGGTGCTACGGCTGGCACCGAGTGTATTGCTCTCGACGGCCACTGTCTCCTGGCTGGAGGCCAGCAGCTCGTCCTCCGATGATGCGCCTGGCATCATCGCCTGCTCTTCTATCGTCGTTTTGGTTTTTTTATTAATTGAGTCCATGTCTTGGTCCCACGAGTAGTCCGGGAAGAATGTCCACCCTGGCTGGCCCGGCCACCAGGGTAAGGGTCTTATTTGAAACTGAAGGTGCCCAAGGTATTCAGAGTTCGCATACTAAAGACCAAGCTCCCCATTGGCCACGCAGCCCTCGGCGTATGCTGTTCCACCTTGGCTTGGGGTCCTATTAGCACCTTCTCCGGTGCAGGGAGGACGATTTAGCACGTAGGCCATATTTTATTGCAAAACCATGCCCTCTAGCATCATTCAGTCGCCATGAAAGGGGGTTCAGTGTCATTCAAAACCAAAGGGGACTCAACGAATCCCCTGAAAGATGCCCCTCCGTATACGGATGGGCTCTGAGGTATTAACACTCTCAAATGTACGCACCGATAACTGTCGCCAAAAACTTTATTAGTTTCAGATCAATGCGATACAGATGTAGGATATCGATCAGCCAGGTATGCGGAACGCTATCAAAAGCCTTAGCATAATCGATATAGCAACTAAAGAGGTTTCTTTGGCCTCTAGTTGCTTATCCTACAACTACCGAGTCGATAATGAGTTGCTCTTTGCAACCCCTTGACCCAACTCGGCAGCCCTTCTGCTCCTCGGACAGAACGTTGTTGGTCTCGAGGTGCGCATTCATCCTTCCACTAATGATGGACGTGATGAATTTGTAGAGGGTTGGTAACCATGTAATCTGTCTTGTGTCTGCGGGGTCCTGCACCGTGTCCTTCTTAGGAATAAGGTAGGTAATCCCCGCAGTGAGGAAGGGTGGAAATTCCTCCGGCCGACTCATGACCTCATTTACACTGCGTGCCAACCGACTGTGTATGCTGGTAAATTTCTTATACTAGAAATTCTGCACCCGATCCAGACTTGGGCCCCTCCAGTTCTTCGAGCTGTTTATGGCTCGTCGAACTTCTTCTTCGGTAACATCCGCAAAATTCATGCCAGGCTTATTGGCATGGCGGGTGCCTTCGGCGGTGATCCAGTCAGCATGCTGGGCGGGTAACCCCCAAAGTCCACCCCAATACTCTTTCGTTTCCGTCACCGAAAACTGCATCGTCTGGAAGCTCCGTTGGGATTCGTTGAGAGATCTGAGAAAGCTCTGCTGGTTCCTCACGTATGTTGCATTCTGGACACGTCTGGAATGACTTTCGCCATACCGTCGTAACCGACTGCATATGACAGAAAGTTTCTGTTTTAGTGTGTCCAAAATTTCAACTACAGATGTCTCACTGAGGATGGCATAGTTCCGGTAAACCCTCTGCAGTTTATTTCTCACTCGTCTGCTGGCATTGCCAGTGCTGATCTGAATCAGTCTAGCAATGTCCTGCATTAGTGAGTTCCGCCGACGTTTCAGACGAATTTTCCATGGTGGATCTCTTTGGCCACTCAAACCAATAACACGAAAGCGAACCTTCTGACCGTGCAATCTGACAGTCGTAACTGCACCACAATACACAAGTGATTGTAATTGCAGCAGCGACATATCAGCACACAGCCGAGATGCAATCTCATCATTGATTTGAGATAGAATTCCCGGAGTTGCTGGGGATGCATCGAGCCTGGGAATACCTGGTCTATGCAAAGGATCCATATCTGAGAATTCTATACACGCTCTTTGGAATTCGTCCCGAACCTCAGCGGAAACCTCAGCTGGACGGTGGAGAAGAGTGCTTCGGCGAGTACTGAACCTGTTGCCTGCAGTGCGGCGTGATGTTGTTGATGCCGCCGCCTCTGCCCCCATCGACTCTCGGTCACCAGTTTCCCCGATAACTTCAAGTCGAACACGTTCCCTGATGGTGGCCGGGATTGTGTCGTTGCGAGTAATAAAGCGGTACTGGTCTGCGACTCGCTGCACAGTCACGTGCGCGAATTGCGGGAAACGCTCGACGAATCTCTGGTGCAACAAGGGGCGGTAAGATGTTGTACCCGCCCCCGCCGTTATTTCGTAGTAGGAGCGGATGATGAAGAGGTTCATTTCTTCAGTCCATTTCATCCGCTTCCTACGCGAACCTGCTAATTACTATTTTTATTTTTTTTTATTTATTATTTTTATTATTTCGTATCGTGAAAGGTTCAATTTAGAATTTTGCAAAAATTCCAAAACAAAATGAAATGGCATAGTAAATACCTATATCAGAACCGATTTACATAAAATAGCACTGACTTTTGAGCTTACATATTTATTAATATATTTTATATTCCTTACCTAAGTCCCCATTCACTTAGTTTTTTTCCCCGCCATATTTCAAATATCCGCCATCTTACATCTTCATGTACTAAAACGAATGGATCAGTGTACACGCACCAACTTCATCTATCGGCAATCGGGAAAAAAACAAGACTTTCTGTCGTGTTCTAAAGTCTTACGACGACGAGAGCGAAGAAGACGGAGACGTCGCATCTGTTTAATTATTTCAAATTTTTCAATTAATTCGCCAATGAAAATAAAGCGCAGAATATGAAAATCGGTAGCGGCGCCGCGTAAGAAAACGATGAAGTTGTTAATCGTGCAATTGTGAAGTGGCCGATCAGTGAAAATGACCCGATGAAAATTTGTGGTTCGTGCAGTTGTTGTTTTTTCATTTTGCTTGTTTTTTTCTGCTGCTGCCACTGCTTTCTGGTTCTCTGCCGTTTGGCTGCTGACTCGCAAGGCTGCGACTCGATGGCGGCTGCCGTGGGGCCCGCTCGGCGGAGCGCCCATCGGCCGCAAGTCAAGTCAAATCGCTGACGATGTCAATTGTTTGTTGCCTGAAAAAATGTCGAGTGGAAAAATGGACTGCGAGGCTGATTGGAGTGCGGCGATAATGGGTCCGAATGCGCTCGCCGCTTGGCTATCTGCAGCAGAAAATATTGGTTGTGCAAGTGCTGGGCTGTGCGTAGTCGGGCGGATTCGCAGAAAGTTTGCACGGATTTCATCTCGCGATCTCTGCACATTGCGGCCCGGAATGGGCGGCCGTGGCAGCTGAAGGCTGCTGCGAAGAATTTCCTCCTCGCTCACATCTTTGCCCTCGTCCGAGTATTCTTCCGTGGTCGTTGGACTGATTGTGTGGCCGCGCGGCGACAGCGGCGCAACCCGGTTTAGAGTGTGAAGGTGTAGTGCGGAGCGCAGGCGGCGGCAAGGTCCCCGCGCCCGGTTCCAATTGGTCCGTTCCGAATGCGAGTGCGACCAGGCCAGGCCAGGCAGCCAGCGGTACCGCACAAGGTGATGTGTTACACATTTTGCGCTCGATTTGATGCGACATATTTTACGATCGTGGCGGTAAGGTGCATGCTCAGGCTCTTGACGATTTCAGGTCCCACGGAACCACAGGCCGCCAGCCAACTGGAGCTGGTTTCCCCGAAAAGTGACTTTCGATAAACATTTGATTCCGCGTGGATGCGATCAGTCGTCACGATATTTCTTGGAAGTTTGCACGAAGGAGAAAACATAAGTCATCTGCGGATGCTTATCTAATGAAACGTGCCTTGGCTCGTATAGGTACAGTGACGCGACAAAATGGTGGAAATGCTTTCTCAAAATTCAATTCGAAGAGGATCAGAGGCAAGATCTTGGATGTAGTGAAAGAGTCGAGGGTTGTGTTCTCCCAATAGGAATATATCAGCAAAAATAGAGGATGCAGTGCTGACATCAGTTAGTCATTGAAACCACAAAATAATTTCACCGCGATGATATTGCTAACACGTCAACCCCATTCCCTAGTATTGCCTTTACAGGTTATTTACCAGTTAGAAACCAGATGGCATTCGGGTGTCAACAAATAAGTTGCAAATGGGAGGTAACAACACAAATGTCATCTATCCAAGGGTTGCGGGGAGAGTCAAACGAAGGCGGAGTTTGGTATCCTTTCCTTTAGTAGTTTGGGTTCAAAGGGGCATCAAATCACCTCTTCTACAAGGCTCAATTGCCAAGACGGACTGATGCGGTGTTTTGGATCCTTAAAAGTAAAAAATTGCAGGCTCAGCAATGTCCAAGCTTCAGCCGTGAACTTGAGGCAAGAAGAGTTGAACTGAAGATAAACACCAACAAAACAAAGGTTCTAAATTCGGAGGATCATCGCACTCTCCCTATCTCCATTATTGGGCAGAGTATCGAAAACGACGCTGGCACCGAACTGGATGTTAGAGCGCTACACCCGCTTTCGCTGCCTTATCTCATATTTGGAAATACAGTTATCCCAACATCAAGATCAATTTGAGACTGTTCTGTGCTGGCGTTCTTTCTACATTGCTATATGGAAGCACTTGGAAAGTGACCCTCCACTGTTCCTCAAAAGCTCCAGGCCCTCGTCAATACCTATCTGCATCGTATCATTGAAGAACGCTGGTCCGATACTATTACGAACGAAGAGCTTGGTCGAAGCACAAGCCTGGCATCCGTACACATTGTGTGTGCTCACCACATATGCTGGGGAAGTTCGAACATCAATGCAAGAGGATCGAGACTACTGGAGTATCTAATAAGAACCGATTTGCAGATCCTAAATGTGGGTAATGAACCCACTTTCTTCAACGTGGTCAGGCGAGAGGTCATCGACATCACGGTGGCATCTCCTGACATCGCGGCTCTGATCAGAGAGTGGAGAGTATCAAACGATATCACACTCTCGGATCACAGACGCATTGATTTCGTTATGGGCATGGATCCACCTCCACCCACTCCATTTCGAAATCCGAGGAAGACAGATTGGGTAATGTATCAAACAGAATTGAACGCCCGAGTCACGATCCCTGGGAGGCGCATCAAATCCATTGCTGGAATTGAGAAGACAACCCAGATGATCACAACTAGCATGAGAAAAGCTTTCGAAGAAAGCTGTCCACTCAAGATGCCAAAGAAGGGTAAAACACCATGGTGGAACTCGGATTTGGCAAAACAGAGGAGAACGACAAGGATGCTCCTCAATCGTGCTCTGAAGGGTGAATCAAGCACTAGCTGGAATCGCTATAAAGAGGCACAGAAGGCTCTAAAGAAGAGCATAAGATCAACCAAACGATCATCTTGGAGACGCTTTTGCGAAGAGACTAACTCTCTTGAGGCAACCTCAAAGCTGAAGCGGATTCTGGTTAAAGAACGTAGCCAGAAACTGGGTTATTTACGTTTACAGAATGGGAAGTACACAGAAAGCGATGAAGAAACGGCAAATCATTTGCTTGAAGTACACTTTCCAGGCAGCATCCAAAATCAAATCTCTGGGCCAACACGTGCATACAGCCCTCAACCGAGAGACTGGAATCTGGCATGCAAAGTAGTATCACTGGAGCGAGTGAAATAGGCATTGAACTCGTTCCATAGATACAAGTCTGCAGGTCCGGATGGCATCATCTCTGTGCTAGTAATAGAAGGAATGGATGCCCTGGGCCTACACATTCGGAATATATATCGGGCATGCTTAGCACACGCTTATATTCCAATTATATGGCGGGATGTGAAGGTGTTGTTCATTCCCAAACCAGGAAAACCCACCTACACAGACGCAAAAAGCTTTCGACCGATCAGCCTAACGTCCTTTCTGCTAAAAGGACTAGAAAGACTAGTAGATCGGTTCATAATGGACACACACATTCCTAAGTGGCCACTTCACCATAGGCAACACGCCTCCCAGAAAGGCAAATCCACGGAGACAGCACTCCATGAACTTACGGCAAAAATTGAAAAGGCGATGTCAGAAAAAGAACACGCCTTAGGCGCATTCATGGACATCGAAGGTGCCTTCAATTATGCCTCATTCGCGGCAATTTGTGATGCGACAAGACAGCATGGAATCGAACCGCTGCTAATCAGTTGGATCCTTCACATGCTAGACTGGAGAAAAATCCACATATCGGTCGGCCAGAAGTCTATTGAAGCAGGATGTCTCAGGGGCTGCCCACAGGGAGGGGTTCTCTCTCCACTGTTATGACTCTTGGTAATGGATACCCTGCTGTGGCTCCTGGAGGACAAAAAAGTCTTCGCGCAAGCATTTGCGGACAACCTAGCCGTAATAATTACCGGCAAGTTTGCGGACACAGTATGCATTGAATGCAACTCTGCATGTAATCCACAGCTGGTGCCTCCGCAATGGACTCACGGTGAACGCTAGGAAGACTGGACTAGTTATGTTCACTAGGAACGTCAGGTGGGGTAGCTATACGCTACCCACCTTAACAGGGGCGGAAATCCAGCTGGCACAAACAGTCAAGTACTTAGGAGTACATTTCGACTCAAAGTTAACGTGGAAGCATCATATCCAGGAACAATATCAGAAATCCTGCAGATTGCTCTGGTGCTGTAGGAATGCGATAGGTAAGACCTGGGGACTTTCACCTAAATGGATACACTGGATGTATACATCCATAATAAAACCCATTTTGATGTACACATGCATCGTCTGGTTGCCAAGACTGAACTTTGCTAACAGCAGGAAGCTGCTAACGTAGATTCAGAGACTATTACTGGAGCAATGAGTACTACGCCGACTGCGGCACTTGAAGCTATCCTAAATTTACCCCCAATTCACTTGGAGGTGAAACGGAAAGCGGCCGACGACACATATAGGCTCGATACAATTGGGGCGTGGAAAGGTGGCCAATCCAACGGGCATGCGTCTATCTGGAAATTCCTTGAAAAACATCCGGTAGCCCGGATTCCGACCGATCATATGGTTTCCAGATTCGTCTTTGAAAAGACATACACTGTCGTAATCACCGAAAGAGAAGAATGGTCGACAAGTGGCCATGAGTCTTTTCAGATTACAGACCTAATAATCTTCACCGACGGGTCAGTCATGGAGGATGGATCAGATCCGACCTCTCGGAAAAATGACGACCATATTCCAGGCGGAGATATATGCCATTTCATTGGCAGCAGAAGAATGTCTGCGACAGAAATGGAGGGGTCGCACCATTCGAATCTATTCTGACAGTCGGGCGGCATTATCGGCGCTATATGGCAATAACATATCAAGCAAGTTAGTGTGGAGTTGTCATCAGGTGCTGCTGAAACTTGGCCGACTGAACGAAACATTCCTGATGTGGGTGCCGGGGCACTCTAACATCGCCGGTAATGAGGAGGCTGACAGACTAGCTCGCCGAGGGTCTGGATCCACAATGGTGGGGCCAGAACCAGCTCTTGGAATCCGACCATCTACTGTCAAGTCTACTCTGAAGAGTGAAATTGCAAGGATTCACGCAACCGAGTGGAAAAATTTGGACTCTTGCCGGCAAGCGAAAATCCTTGTGAAGGAGCCTAGAGCCACTAGAGCGGCATTTTTGTTGTCTCTTAAGAAGTCGGACATGAAAACCCTAGTAGGGCTTTTGACGGGACACTGCTCCTTAAACTGCCATATGGAAAAGATTGGAGTAGTGGTTTCGGCTGTGTGCAGCCAATGTGAGGAGGAGGAGGAGACGGCCCTGCGCTTTTTATGCAGCTGCCCGGCATCCTCAGACGAAGACACCTTGGCAAGGTTTTCTTCAATGAAAAATCTGCACACTCTCTGCCTCTGGAGAATGTTCTCAAATTCGCTAAAGCCTGTGAACACCGTACGCGGGAAGCCATTGAATAGGCAACTACGGGGATAGTACAATGGGCCTAATAATGGCCTGAGTGCTCGGGGCTGCGGCTCCCCCCAGTTAACTAAACTAACTAACTAACACATTGTGATCGGAAATGGCAGTGAATAGGTAACACATTAAGAAGAGGCGATAATTGCATTGCCGACTCGCAAGACGGGTCTTCCCAAGAGCATTTGACGCAGAGCAGTAGAGAGATCGTGGGGGGAGCTGAAACGAATTTTGGGTTCGCGATGGCGCTTAGGTGTGATTGACGTGCCATACTCCACTAAGGAGTAAATTGCAACCATATATAAAGTCTTCCAATGGAACAACGACTACGAATTTTTTCTAGAAAGTATACAAACTCCTCCAACCCGAGCGGAAATTCGGGGGATATAAGCTGGCCATTCTAGGCCTAAGCGAAGTAAGATGGTGAAACTTTGGAGTGAACTTCTCCTTTTCCCGGCAATGTCTACTTGCTCTCGCAAGGCGAGTTGTCTTTATCTGGGAGTCGGTTTCTGACAGAATTTTAACTGCAATATTCCGGCCCAGGTTAGGGAGCTTCACAAATTCATAAACGGAGTCTTCAGGTATAGTGAAGAAGGAAATTTTCTATGAGCAATTACACGCAGTTCATGACAGGCTTCCTATCCCGCTCGAGAATATTGATAAGTATTGGACACCTATCAAAAATGCTCTTTTATAGGGTGCTATGGGGGACGTTGGCCATGTCCCAAAGAGGCATCATCAGATCGGGCTAAGGGGCGAATCATAGAAGCGGATCGATGAACGAAAGGGATTGAAGGCTCGATTGATCGCTTTGAGATCTTCTATGTAGTGTGTGCCGTGACAAAATGAAATTTATTATATCAAACATCATCTCGCCCATCAATGCACTCAAGCGGAGTAAAGCTACTAGGGTTGGTTGTCTCCTCACAGAGCTATTCATCACTGACACCGCAGATCTGCTACTCCCGCATATATGAAAGTCCTCGGAATCCGAGATCTTTACCAAAAATAGAACAAGTCGGAAAACCTGGAGCTGGACGCTTCAAGTATAAAGGGTTTTGTGTATTTCTTTTATAACGCCATTTGAGTGTGCATTTGTTTCATTAGTACCTAGCACGTAATACATACCTATGTGAAAATATCCACTTTCGCGTGATGTTGACATTCAAAGTCTTGGATTTGCAGAGAAGTGACAATTTTGACCTATTATAACTCTAAATCGCACTAACACTAAGTACGATTTCCACGAAACTTGGTATGATCATGCTCCATGGGAGGCTTTGCAGCCAATTACTAGAAATTATAGTAATAGTTTTGCGCAAACTGGACTCAAATCTAAAATTGACCGAAATGTCGTTCGCCTGGTCGCCCTCTATGGTCCTGAGTGTTGGTCGACCAAAAAAGATAATGAACGGCGTCTTGCGGTAATGGAGACGGAGATGTTGCGTTGGACTAGTGGTGTGACACGCTTTAGTCAGATCCTAAATAAGGATATCCATGATCAATATGCATCCAGATCAATCTTTCGATAAAACAAAATGGCGAAACTGATCACGACGAACCAACCCCGCTTGTGAACGGGACAAAGGCTGAAGTAAAAAACGATTAAGATTTGCAGCTTCTGGAGGCCATTCCTCATCATCATCCATACGGATTAAGTGACCCGCCCACCGTAACCTATTGAGCCGGATTTTATCCTCAATCTGACGGTTATGGTATCGTTCATGTAGGGGGCCAAAGATTCTTCGGAGGATTCTTCTCTCGAGCGCGGCCAAGAATTCGCAATTTTTCTTGCTAAGAACCGTGTCCGAATAGCTGAGTGGTTAGAGCACAAGGCTTTCATACGGAAGGTCGCGGTTCAAATCTCGTTGGTAGCAGTGGAATTTGTATCATGACTTGACGGCGGATACCAGTCGACTCAGCTGTGTCAAATCAGGGTAATAATCTCGGGCGAGCGCAATGCTGACTACATTGCCTCCTACAGTGTACCGTTACGGTCTTGAATGAAGTGCTCTAACATACTTCAAGGTCTTGATCCAATATGGATAATCGCGCCAACGATTATTATTCTTATAAGAACCCAAGAGGAATATATGAGGACTGGCAAGATCATTGTCTTGTACAGTAAGAGCTTTGATCCTATGGTAAGACGTTTCGAGCGGAACAGTTTTTGTAAGCTTAAATAGGCTCCGTTGACTGCCAACAACCATGCGCGGATTCCATCGTCATGCTATTAACATAGTATGCTGGTCCCAAGCCCAGGTAAAGGAGGAGGGTTTGAGGCAACGTACTCTGTACTATCCTCAGTAAAACAAAAATAAAATGCTGAGATCAGGGGAAGAGATAAATAGAGTATAGTTGGAGTTATTCCACTATGCTAAATCCTACCTGATCTCTCTTGGTGACAGGCCCCGCGACAGGTCGACCAAGAAAATGCATAGAATGTCGTTACAAACATGATGATCGGATTGAGTCACAAGCCTCGGAGAAATGCTAGGGCGTCCACCTCAGTCGACGCGGCAGGACGGACCCCGGTCCTGTCGAGAAATGGACAAGGGTTCTTGACGCATGGACGGCGTCAGGACGTAAGCAAGTTAGTCCGCACACAACGAACAAAACAAATACGTGTCTGCACGCTAAATGTTGGTACCCTAACTGGAAAGACGGAGGAACTCGCAAGAGCCCTTCGGAAAAGGTGCATTGACATCTGCGCTCTGCAAGAAACCCGATGGTTTGGTTCCAAAAGCTGCGACATTGAACGCGAACGTGGTAAAAATGGCTACAAACTTCTCTATTTTGGTAACACACACACTCAATATGGTGTTGGCATTGCCATCTCAGAGGGTTTCCGTGATGCCATTAAAGAAGTCGAACGATTTGATGATCGGCTGAAGAAGCTCACCGTTATATCAGCTGATCGCACTATTCACTTCTTCACCGCGTATGCACCACAAACAGGTCGACCTGATGCCGAGAAAGATGCCTTCTGGCAACTTCTCGATGAAAAGACTTGTCACATGCCTGCTGACGATTACATAATCATTGCCGGCGACCTTAATGGTCATGTGGGTGAAAAGGCAGACGGTAACAGGTGCCATGGTGGAAAGGGGTTCGGAGCGCGCAATGAAGGTGGCGAGCGTATAATCGATTTTGCGGACACCCATGACCTTGTACTTATGAATACATGGTTCATCAAACGATTGTCTCCCCTTCCCACATTTTATAGTGGGAACAATAAAACGCAAATCGACTATATTCTCATAAGACGCCAACATTTTACCACTGTCACTGATTGCAAAGTCGTTCCCTATGAGACCATCGCACCTCAACATCGGCCGTTGATTGCCGTCCTGCGAATTAAGCCACCGATAAAATAGCGTGAGGAACGCACTGGCCCGCCGCGCATTAAATGGTGGCGATTTGGTGAGAAGAAAGAAGAAACGGTCTCACTCATACGATTGCCAACCATTACGAACGTGGAAGAATCATGGAACCAAATGAAAGACACGATCCACAAAGCGGCCTCTGCAACCCTCGGGGTCACCAAGCCGGGTAAGCGGTACATCAACCGAGATACTTGGCTTTGGAATGATGATGTTGAAATGAAGGTCCGTGAAAAGAAACGCCTCTACCACAAATTTCTCCACGATAAAACGCCTGCTAATTGGCAAATTTATAAGAATGCCAGCCGGGAAGCAAAGAAAGCGGTCGCTGTCACCCGAGCGAACCATTTCAAAAATCTTTACGATAAACTGGACACTCGGGATGGCGAGAGAGATCTGTATCGACTTGCTAAAAGCCGTGATGAACGCACACAGGATATCGAACACTTCTGTTGTGTTAATGACAAGAACGGTACTTTGCTTACCAACCGTCGAGCCGCAACGGATAGATGGCGAGAATACTTCGAGCAGATTTCAACTGAAGAATTTGCTCATCCTCCACTTCCACAATCATTGACGACATTTGGAGCAGTTCCACCAGTCAGCGCAACTGAAGTCGAGGAGGCAATCAAACAAATGAAATCGGGGAAAGCAACAGGACCTGACGACATCGCATCTGAGCTCTGGAAAGCGAAGAGCTGGGACCCAACACTGTGGCTCAGTGAATTCTTTAACCGGGTTATTCAGGAAGGAAGAACACCATCTGACTGGCAAGAAAGTACCACTGTTCCAATATGGAAAAGAAAGGTAGCCCAGCAGAATGTTCAAATTACCGTCCGATTCGGTTACTTTCCCATACCATGAAGATTTTTGAACGCATTCTTGACAACCGTATTCGCGAAATCGTTGAAATAACCGTGAATCAAGCCGGATTTGTCAAGAACTGCTTCGTGTCTCTGTTGGTGTTCATCAAGGAAGCGCCCTCTCACCACTCCTCTTTGTCCTTGTTATGGAGGCCACCGTCACATGGGATATCCAACGTCCAGCGCCCTACACACTGCTTTATGCAGATGATGTTTTCCTAGCATCTGATAGCAAAAATGATCTCGAGCAACTTGTTCAAAAATGGAATGATCGCCTCATGCAACACGGTCTCAAATTGAATTTAAACAAAACTGAATTTTTGACGACCGATCCCCATGAAACAGGCACAATCACTGTCAGCGGCAGTGATCTGCCCAGAACTGAGCGATTTATAATAAATACCTCGGGTCAACGCTATCAGCCAATGGAGAGCTGCGTTATGAAATTGCTTCACGCATTAACGTAACCTGGATGAAGTGGCGTTCCACAATTGGTGTCCTTTGTGATCGACGTATCAACGAACGTCTCAAATCTAAAATTTACCGCAATGTCGTCCGTCCAGTCGCTCTCTATGGTTCTGAGTGTTAGCCGACCATAAAAGACAATGAACGGCGTCTTGCGGTAATGGAGACGAAGATGCTACGTTGGGCTAGTGGCGTCACACGTTTAGATCACATCCGAAATGAGGATATCCGCGATCGTTATGGGGTTGCACCGATCGTGGAAAAGTTGCAAGAGAGGCGTCTTCGATGGTATGGTCACGCAATTCGAAGTCGATAGTAAACGACCAAATGGCCGACCTAAGCAACGGTGGCTTGATACGCTGGATGGGGATTTGAAAGCCTCGAGATTGCACCCAGATCAGGCATTCGATAGAGCCAAATGGCGAAGCCGATCACGACGAGCCGACCCCGCTTGTGAACGGGACAAAGGCTGAAGAAAAAGAAGAAGAAGAATCTGTTGTGATGAAAGTCCCCAGATCTTATCTACCGCAGTCCTTCAATATCAAAGCAATCTGCAGGATTTCTTATATTGTGCTTCCACGTAAGCGTGGACTCGATACGTACTCTTAAATACTTGACTGTACCACCTGAATTTCCACGTGTAGCGTGTGGCTGCTGCACCTAACGTTCCTAGGGAACATAACTATCCTAGTCGTCCTAGCGTCCAGCGCCTAGTGCTGGATCTCTCTCTTATAGTAAATATTTACATATATGGAACAATGCTTTTGTTTTTGACACGTTATGAATGATGATCATATGATTAGAGCTTTAGAAAGAAAAGACCTTTGTAACACCATGCTTTGTTCAACGTTCGGCTTTTCTTCCGAATTCTGGAGTTTAGTTGCCAGCCCGATTTTCGGTGAAGGGTGAGGTCGTTTCCGCGGTTGTTCGATCTTTCTCCTCTGGGATCCAGACAGCTTTTTCCTGGATATGAACATCTGCATCTTTGAATTTGGCAGCAGAGTTCATGTTTCCCAATTGGTGGGTAGTTGGGATGTCTTCTCGCCTTGAGTTAGGCGTGTGTTGTATCACCTATAGATAGTCCCGCCAGTGTGGCGATAATTGACGTTCCACGTGCCCAGTAGTCCCCATGAACATTCAAGTATTTTTGCTCTGGTGGATCACGCGATACCGTTTACGACACCACTACTCTTGGTGCCATTCAGTCTTCAGCAACAGCCGCTTAACACCTTGAGTTGGGTTTTTTTTTCGATTATCGTCTTCTTTGGAGTAATTAGTGACTTCCCAGGAGTTGCCCATTACCGTGGCGCGATTGGTTAGATGTCGAAAATGACATTGTATGGGTCCCATACTAAGGAAAAATGTCTCATAAAAGGATGCAGTCACAACAAAGCCAATGGAGTAGGTTTCCCCAAGAGCTACATGACGGAAGAAAAGTTAAGGGCAGTATGACTGGCCTAGTTCAAGCATAGCAGAAACAAACGATTATTGAGAAATATCAGAACTTTAGAAGATCTTTAGCATTTTTTCTGTCAACATTCAACCGTTCTACATATCTGGTAATGTTTTTTCACTTTATTTATAAATGCGCTCATACAACTTGATAGGATTTATCATTTCCCGGGCGATAAAAGCACTCGACCTTCACACAACATTTGACGATCCAAAGAGCATTTATGTGCTTAAAACATTAACATTTTCAATGTCGGTTTCATCTACAAACGCAAATCTAAATGAATTTTTCAAAATAGATTAATTACAGAAGCAAATATAACTTGCTGATCACAGTGATAGCTGCAATAAGAGGTTTCATTTGAAATTGTTCAAGTAAACAGCGTTGATTATTTAACGGAGGAGAACATTGTTGTGTTTTCTTATCTTGCAATTGAAAATTAATTAAAAATACTCTTACGATCGACGCGTTAGTGTCCATTTAGCTTCACAAAAATCAGTAATGGAAATACATTGTCTTCAAGGGGATGTGCCTCCTGGCAAACCTCTGCGAATGAGCAAAATATTTTTTTACGTGATTACGTGCGGAAGATCATTTTTTTCTGAGAACCCAAAGGGGCCATCGTGATATCATCTGGTCGTAACATATTCATGCCCCTCCGAGGAACTCTCATTCACAGTAAAAGAAAGTTTAAAGAAAAGTTTCCACAAATACTGATAAGATTATCTCTCAATTAGTTCCATTTACAGCCATAACATTATTTGCTTCACCGACTTCTTGCTACGACGCAGTAAACGGTTATTGATTGTAAGAACATTCCTCCAGCGGCATTTGTCGTCGGTTCAAATTAAAAAGATACGCTCTTCTTGACCGTTAGATGATTCTAATTACCCAAGATTATTTTAATGAATTATACCAAAACAAGATTGTAATAATTGTAAAAATGTAAGAAAAGCAAGCGAGAATTGCATCATCGTTTGAGGAATTCTAAATCAACGGTTTGAATGTGCATACGAGTGGCTGAATAGTCGCTTAGAATCGCTAAGTTGATCGCAACGGTTCACTTAAGTTGCCCCATTAGCATTTCCCTTGGACAATATTATAATGAATTGGCAGATATCGTTCTTGACTTTTCCGTTTATTCAGAAAAAAAAAACGAAGTTGATCGCATTTCTTCTTGCTGCACACAAATGTAAATCTATAAAATGAATCATAAACTAAGCGAAGAAAAGGTCAAGCTAGCAAAACCCGACTGGATATATTGGGTTGGGGAAAAGGTAATGTCGTATTTGTGATCGAATTTTAACGCTTTATTTAACATATCGCAAACTTGTTGCCATTTAGAATCGCCTTCTTATAAAACCCCCCCCTTCCTTATTAGCAAAAAACTGAGACAGCCAGTTTTCGCAAGCCTCTTTTGAAGCGAACTTAGTAGCACCAAGAGCGTTTTACATGGACCGGAAGAGATGGCAATCACTTGATGCCAGGTCCTGAATATACGGTGGGTGCGATAGGACATCCCATCCGAGCTCCCGTAGCTTCTGGTGGGTCATCAAAGATGCGTAAAGCCGATCGTTGTCCTGGTGGAACAGAACACCATTCCTATTGACCAATCCTGGCCGCTTCAAACGGTCGAGTTACTCACAGTAGAGGACTGAATTGGAGGTCTGCCCATAGTTGAACAGCTCATAGTGGATGACTCCCTTCCAATTCCACCAAAAACACAGCAAAACCTTCCTGGTCGTCAATCCGGGCTTGGCAATGGTTTGGGCCGTCTCGCCGCGCTTCGACCACGATCTTTTTCGCTTGAGATTTTCGTACGTGATGCACTTTTCATCATCAGTCACTCTATTTTTCACAAAAGCAACCCCTCCAACTGAATATCTTCACTGTTATTCCAACATTTGCCCTACCAGAAATATAAATTTATCTTTTCTGCATACGTTCCATTGACATTCGGAAAATTTTCTGACAATGGAAATAATTAAAAGGGGTAGTATAGGTCCCAGGGCGTGGATTGGTACCCACGATGGAGCATAAAATCTGGGAAATGCCTGCTGAACCAACACCAACAGTTCTACTACCAAACCCTATCTCCACCTCCACGTGGTGACCGCTGGGAGCTCTTTCTTGACTATAAGCTGCAGACGGAGAAGGATGAAGGCGAGTCTCCCGCGCTTAAAAACGGGACAAATTGTACCAACTGGTCCTCCAGGTTGGGGGTTGGGTAGGGCTGACAACCCTACACGGAAAACAACTTGTTACGAAGCCACAACAGGAGCCTCGGACAGGACGGATTTTAAAACGACGGACCCGGCAACGACAACGGAACAACGATTTGCGCATTTTCTCATGGAACGTGCGCTCCCTGTACAGAGATGAAGCTGATAAGCAGCTAGCCGATACCCTGTCCCAATATAGGGCTGATATAACAGCGTTGCAAGAGATGCGATGGACAGGGACCGGTTTCCTGGAAAAGAGCCACTACACCATATATTATAGCGGTCATCCAGTAAACCATGTGCTCGAAGTAGGTTTCTTAGTCAGCCAAAAAACGAAACCTGCTGTTGTCGGCTTTGAAAACATAAGCGAACGGCTATGCACTCTGCGCTTGCGAGGCAAGTTTAGAAATATAAGCCTCATAAACGTTCACGCCCCCTACAGAGGAGACTGCAGAGTCGGAGAAGGATACCTTCTACGAGGCAGTAGAACGAACCCTCGAAGCCTGTCCCAGATATGATATCAAAATCATACTTGGGGATTTTAACAGCCAAGTAGGGAAGGAGCCAGTATTCAAGCGATACGTTGGCTCCCATAGCTTACACGAAAAAACAAATGATAACGGACTGCGGACTATTCAATTAGCAGGGTCACACGAAATGGTTGTTGGAAGTACCTGGTTTGCGTGGAAAGCGGTCCACAAACATACGTGGGCCTCTCCAGGCGGGACCACTTTCAACCAAATTGACCACGTGTTGATCGAACGCCGCCACCTCTCAGCCTTGATGAATGTCAGAACATATAGGGGGGCCAATATAGACTCGGAACACTATCTCGTTGGCATGGTGCTCCGAGCTCGAATAACAATACCACCTAGAATCCCCTCTGACAATCAGGTGAGAGTGAACACTGAAGCCATCCACAACACAGCCCTCCGCGACACCTATAAGACGGAAATGGATGCTGCAATAACCGCAGTTAACAGAGGGCCTGGAGATGAAGCATCAACAAATGATCTTCACAATCACCTGAAGAACGTTATAATGGATACGGCCCCAAACATACTTGACCCCAGCCGCAAAAGAAGTCAGAACGGCTGGTTTGACGATGAATGTAAGCTAGCAACGGAACGGAAGAATGCCGCATACCAAGTAATGTTGCATTCTCAAAGAACGCGGGCACGCGCAGAGACTTATCACGAACTTCCTCGAGCGGAGAAGCGACTTCACAGACGGAAAAAGGAAGCCTGGGAGAACCAACAAGTCTGTGAACTAGAAAAGTACAGGGAGCAATCGCACCAGACGCGGAAGTTTTATCATCAAGTCAGCAGGATGAAGCCTTATACACCTCGATGCTCATCCTGCCAAGACAAAGAGGGAAATCTGATTTCCGACAGAATGGGCATATTAGAGCGATGGGTTGAGTACTTTGATGAGCTACTGAACAACCAGAACATCGACGAGTTGGAGGTCCCGCCAACTGAAGACGACGGACAAATATTGCCAACACCAAGTTTAGGAGAAACGGTCCGCGCAATTCATCGGCTAAAAAATCATAAGCCGCCAGGAGCCGATGGAATTACAGCCCAAATGGTTAAATATGGAGGCGACCGGTTACACCAAGTGGTTCATCAACTTGTGCTCAAGATATGGGACAGCGAATCTATGCCTGACGATTGGCAACGAGGCATTATCTGTCTCATACATAAAAAGGGAGATATCACACAGTGCAGCAATTATAGAGGTATCACGTTGCTGAGTACCATCTATAAGATATTCTCCGCTATCTTGCTAGGCCGGATAGCCCCATACGCCCAGAACATCATTGGCCCATTACAAAGAGGCTTCACTGCAGGCAAATCAGCAACAGATCAGATTTTCTCTCTGCGGCAAGCGATGGAAAAACTGTTGGAATATGGACAATAGTTGCACCATCTTTTCATTGACTTTAAAGCCGCCTATGATAGCATAGCCAGGGTAAAACTGTACACGGCCATGAGGGAATTCGGTATCCCGACGAAATTAATAAGATTGACTAGGCTGACCCTGACCAATGTGCGAGGCCAGATAAAAGCAGCAGGATCACTCTCAAGACCATTCGACATCAACAACGGTCTACGACAAGGGGATGCGCTATCATGCGTCCTCTTTAACCTGGCCCTCGAGAAAGTGATCCGTGATGCTGAGGTGAATGCAAGAGGTACGATCCTCTTTAAGTCCACCCAACTACTGGCCTATGCTGACGATATCGACATCATGGGAAGAACGATCCGAGACGTACAAACTGCCTTCATCCAGATCGAGCAGGCGGCAATTGGCGCGAGATCTTGGGCTGCACATCAATGAAGGCAAGACAAAATATATGGTCGCAACGTCAGCACCGAAGACGAATCAACCAACATCAAACCGCACTGGTCAAACACAAACACGAAGAAGAATAAGGATAGGACAATACAACTTTGAGACCGTTGAAAATTTCTCTTATCTAGGGTCGTAAATCTCAACCAGTAACAGCTACGATGATGAAATCCGCGCACGGTTGTTGTCAGCCAACAGAGCCTATTTCAGCTTACGAAGACTGTTCCGCTCGAAACGTCTCACCATAGGGTCAAAGCTCTTACTGTACAAGACTATGATCTTGCCAGCCCTCGTGTATTCCTCGGAAACTTGGGTTCTTAGCAAGAAAAATTGCGAACTCTTGGCCGCGTTCGAGAGAAGAATCCTCCGAAGAATTTTTGGCCCCCTACATGAGGATGGACGATTCCGTAGCCTACACAATGACGAAATCTATGAGCGTTACCATGACCGTCCGGTTGTGGATAAAATCCGGCTCAATAGGTTACGGTGGGCGGGTCACTTAATCCGTATCACAATTACAGTACACAATTCAGAAGTGCCTAAAAGTCATAGCAATACAACAAAGTAAACTTCTTAATACTTGGGAAGTCCTCTCAGTTTTCAGTGGATATTAACGAGGTTCTACAGGAAACAGGGAAATTAATTGCAGTCACAAATATACGATTTTATATCTTGAGGTTAGCAGATTGCGGAGATTATCCCAATCCGAATACCATGGTCCATCAAAACAAAAAGTAACGCGGTAAAAACTTGATATAAAACTTACTAAACAGTTGAAAATAATCTGAATTTGAAATGGAAACGTCCGAATTTCAAATGGAAAATTCTGAAATTGACTTGGAAAAGTCTGAAATTAGTTGGAAAATTTCGGAATCAGACTTGAAAACCTATATACGGCTATACGATATCTAGACCAAATTGACATCCTCTTTAAATTTGGCTGACGTAAAGGTCTCTTCTCTCAGCATGGATATCATCTCTTGTTTGGTATCATGGGTGACAAAGCTACAGAAGTACAGAATAAAATCAAGGCTTTTCCGCGATAGTAACACGACCCTACTTTAACTAATAAGCCATATCCGTCCTGTATGTTGTCACTGGAATATCTTAGGTCGCTCAAAGTGCCTGAAAACTGCAATTACGCCACAGATCAGAACTGGCTATAGCTGAAGCAAAGAGTTTATAGTTAGGACGGAATCTCTTATTGAATTGAAAAAATAAAATTCTTGAAATCAATGCGTAGGACCTGCTGAAGCCAGGACGCTTTTTGAAGATAAATAAAAAATCCAAAACGGTTTCCGTTAATTTTACTAGAAAATTTATTTTTTGCAAATACGCATATTGCGGCGTGTATTTGTCGGCTTCCTCAGTGCTTGGTTTTGGATGAGGAAAGAAGCCCAAAATCTTTCTAGTTATACTTACTCTCCTAGTATAGCGGGGATAATTAAACCCTCATTTACTCTTTCAAAAACAAAAGGAAGAACCATCTAATTTGAACCATCACCTGCTGCAACCATCAGACCTTATCAGGAATTCTGTCATCATCAACGGGGCAACAACCGGTATCCAGTATAGGCCTGCCTTAATAAGGAACTCCAGATATCCCGGTTTTGTACCAAGGTCCACCAGTCCGATATCCCTTCAATATCCGCTTCAAAAATGGGTCGAATTCGTTCCGTTTCAGCAGTGCATCGCAGGCATTGAATCGGTCCAAGAGATTTTTTTGCGTCAACTCGTGGGCACCCAAACATCCAGCTTTTTTTTTGGAATCCAATCTTCTGCAAATGGTTCCAAGCGGTTTTATGGTCCTTACCCAGTTCCTGGCCAATCGAGCGAATGCTCACATGCTGGTCTACTTGGATGATTTCGACGATTTTATCGGTTTCTACGACAATTGGCCTACCAGTACGCGGTGTATCTTCGACATCCACTACACCAGAACGAAATCGATCGAACCAACGCTGTGCACTTAACAAATTTTTTTTGGCCACCTTTGTTGCATTTTTACCTCTCAGGTGTGTGTGTGTGTGTGTGGTGGGGGGAGAAGCTACAGCTTCTGAGCACTCAGGCCGTGTTGGCCCATTGTACTCGCCTCCCCCGTCTAACGGAATATTCCGGATTCGTTAACGTATCGCAGGATTTCCGTTAGTGGATGTGATGCTACCCGTCGCAATTGGAGGACATCGGCATCAAAGATCTGATGCCTGATGCGTCCATAGGCGGGGCATTCTCATAGGAAATGCTCCGTGGATTCCGCTCCCTCATTACAGGATGGATACGTATCATCTTGAGTAATTCCTATTCTGAACATAAGCCCAGCTAGTGAATTATGGCCTGTCAGAATGCCCACAATACACCTGCAAGTCCTCCTGCTTTTCGACAGGATAAACTTTGCGGTACGTATATTCGGTTCTGGCAGGAAAAGTTTGGTCTGTCGAGCATTTAAGCTCTGCCACCTGCCATTATGGGAAACTTGTTCCTAGTTTTTGAAAACAGATTTAGCCAATGCTACTGATACCCCAATTGTTGGCTCCGGTCCCGGCATAGGGGAGATTGACCCCTCTTTCGCTAAAGCGTCCGAGATTTCATTTCCCTCTATGCCACAGTGACCAGGTACCCAGAGTAGTTCCACCGTATTGAATCTAGACATAGAGTTCAAACGGTTTCTGCATTCCTGAACGATTTTCGAGGTGATCAAAGGACTGCTCAATGCCCTCAGTGCAGCTTGACTGTCACTGCAGATTGCGATGCGCCTGACCTTCAACCGCTCGTCAATCACCCAGTTTGCCACCCTTAGGATCGCATAAACTTCGGCTTGAAAAACCGTTGCATATTGTCTCAAAGGAAAAGCCCACTTCTCGTTTTTATTCGAGAGGTAGACTCCGGCTCCAGAACCCTCTTCTGTTTTTGAGCCATCGGTGTGTCTTCCCAGTCCACTCTACGCTTCAGGGTAACTACATATCTTCTACCAAACAGATGTATGGGGACACGAGAATCGGAAGGCATTGTAAGAACTGGATTCAGTTCTCCCACTAACTCTTCCAATGCTCTGTGCCCCCCACATCCGTTGTTTTCCCATATATCTAATCGAATTAGCCTATGAGCTGCTCTCATTGCAGTGCTTTGAATAAATATATCCAGGGGCTGCAAATTGAGTAGTGCATTCAGAGCTGCGCCGGACAAAGTCCATCCAGTTTTCTCCTTTTTGTGAACAAAACCATTGCGGTTTTATTTGGATTAACTGACAAACCATGTCTAAGGCACCTGCTGTCTATCAAATCAACGGCACGTTGTGTGTTCCTACACACCGTTCCAAGATCCCGATCAACAGCAAGTACAGCCACGTCATCAGCATAAGCTTGAGCGTGTATTGGCAAATTTTACAGTTCGCATAGCAGTGAGTCGATCAGCATACTCCACAGAAGCGGCGAAAGCACACCTCCCTGGGGGCAGCCCTTCGTTGCTTCCGTAGTCAGGTAGCGATCGACCCCTACCTCAGCGCACAACAATCTTTGCGTTAGCATAGCATGGATCCACTTAATTAAAGCATCATCAACACCTCTCAGGTAGTAAAAATGTAAAATATGACGAATTTCTTCCTTGGTGGACTCCATCTTTGAAACTGAAACGTACGATCATAAAACTGTCAAAGAGACACCTGTAGTATGACCCGATGCGGTAAGTACAGCACAAGATATGTTTAAGTGTCGCTATCTATTGACAAAATACGACATTAGTTTTTCCCCAACCTAATATTTGCTTAACCAAAGGTGAAACATGACATGCTCATTTTTTCTGCACAAGCAAATATAGACGTTTCACTAAAGCTACGACAATGGGAAGTCATATATTATTCGATATTTTTACAAAAAAAAAGCTTTAATTTTATTCTTTTCCAATTCATAGATCGATGGGAGGTACCCAAGAATATTATCTCATCAAAGGAAATTGGATTAACTTTTTTAAAAAAAAAACAGCACATCTTCTTGAAAATTATCTACAAACCTAAATACCATTCATAAAAGCGTATCTGGAATTTACTCTGCTTCAAAACAATTATCTGGTATCTGTGCTCCAGGTATTCCGTTTATTCATTCACCTCTTAACGTGCAAATACTCGACATTATCTTTAATATCACAAACCAAAAAAACTTTGTTTATTCCAGACAAACAAACCGCAGCGATGGCTCAAATATGCTATAAAATTCGCCATGGAATATCTAAAGTATTTTCCATAAAAGTAAAGCGATTTACCTTATGTTTACGTTCACGCGAATAATCTTAAAATTTGAAAATAATGAGTATAAACAATTTGCGTGAATGGCATGTTTGTCTGGAATATAGGGTAATCGAGAGTTCTTGCTAACGAGCAGCAATTTTTTTGTTAATTTAGATGATATTTGGATTGATAATTTCACACATTGGATTGAATGTAGAATCAAAATAAGGAATCATGAAAAACTTGTGACAGAGAAAAATGGGCATTCAATACAATTTGGCCTATTTGGCAGTTTCAGGCAAGGTTGGGAATAATATTGAATATCTGCAAAGCAAGTACTTTTTAGTGAGATATCAGGTCGAAATCCGATGTCTCAGATGCCATTTTTAAGAAATATGCAAACTACTCAGATGACCTTTGTAGAAGCAAGCTCGGAAACCTTTCAATTTGAAGCAGATTCTTGTCGAATTTCTGCCACAAACACAAATCTTAGATCCTCCTCTAGTGTGGGTATGAGTTGGGGGGAAGATGTAGCCTGTGAGCACTCACACCGCTGTAGTCCATTCTACTCGGCTACCCCTCAGCCTGAAGGACTTTTGTATATTGTCCCAAGGAAAAGCCAACTTCTCGTTTTTATTTGAAAGGTGGACTCTTGCTCCAGAATCTTGTTCTGTTTTTGAACTATCGATGAAGAAGACCTGAAAATATCCTGCCATGTATTCTTCAGGTTCGTCCCCATTTCCGTTAAGTTTGAGGATAACTTCATGTCTTTTACTAAACAAGTGTTTGGAGGTTCGAGAATCAGCAGGTATTACAAAAAAATGCTAAGGATGGACCTAAAAAAAAGCACAATTCGAGCCCTCTTACGCCATTACTCTAAGCAAGGCTTCAGTGCAGCGGCAGCAACAAAAAAGATCGTAGTGTGCGAAACTGGTTCAAAAAGTTCAACGATGGCGACAATGACCTCGGAGACAAAACACGCTAAGGCCGACCTTCGACTGTGAATTTTGCAGCAATCCGTGAAGCCAATGCAACAAGTTCCTCAACCAGCGCTGGTAGATTGTCCGCTAGACTCGACATTCCACAAACTTCAATCGTGCGGCACCTTCACGCTATTGGAAAAGAAAAAGATTGGCATTGCCGAAAAGTGCCTCACGAATTGACTGAAATCTTAGCGCAACAACGTATCGAGACCTACCAAAAATTGCTACGAAATCCACGTGACTATCGTTTTATCCGCAGAATCGTTACTTGTGACGAAAAGTGGGTCTATTTCCATAATCCAGTCAAACAAAAGCAATGGTTGGACCCCGGGCAAATAGTGGAATCGGTAGCAAAACGGGATCGATTTTCAAGGAAGGCACTTTTGTGCGTTTGGTGGAATTTTAAAGGTGTAATTCATTTCGAGCTAATTCCAAATGGTCGAAACATAGACGCAGACTTCTACTGGGCCCAACCTGATCGAATATATGATGCCCTCGGCAGAAAATATCCGGTTTGCGTTGTTTTGCTCCTGCAGCAAGACAACGCAAAACTACATACCGCCGAAAAAAATGAAAAATCTCGACGCCATTGAACTTCTTCTTCATCCGCAACTTCAACAATCTGGATGACGTCGAAAACGGATGCCGGGAGTTTTTCGCCTCAACTTGCTGATAGATCGATACTTTACTTTAAACTTTAACTCTTCTTCCGTTTGTTGTAAAATTTTGTTTCAATGTTTAATAAAAAATCGGAAAAAACTTTCCGCTCACCCTATATTACTTTGCGGAGAGAACTCAGGTCTAAACCAGCACGATTAAATCACGCGTCTGCACGCTCCTCGGCGAGAACATCCAGCCCGATAACTACGCTCAGAGCATCGTTTAACCTTCCTCTTTCATTCGCGAATATCGAACAATCGTATATAAAATGCTCTGGGTCCTTGGCCATAGTGGCGCATTCGGGGGATTCGTCCTACCCCATGTGACGCAAGTACTTCCCGTATCCTCCGTTTCCCGTAAGGGACTATAAGATGGTAATCCAATTCTCCGTGTTTTCACTCGTTTCATCTCTCAACATATGAGTGTAGGGTATGGATCTAGCGACTTTTTCCGGAATAATCCCACCGCTGCTGTCATCTCCTGATAGGTCCATTCTAGTGGTTTTTTACAAGTTCGCAGTCATATTTTCCTGATTTAACATCCTCTGGTAGAAACAGTGCGCCTCATTCGTTAGGTGTAAAGAAATCAGTCCCGCGATGGCACATACTGCCTCACCTGATAGTGTCCTATATGAAGTGCATACCCTAAGCGTGATTGGCCGATACGCCAAATTCACCTTTCTTCGGTTCACCGCGGTGTCTAGTGCTCCTGCCCAAACAGGTGTCGCTTAAAGCAAAATGGATGTCATCACTTCTGCGATAAACTGCCATTAACTATATTTTAGCCTTGCAATATTAGGCATCATCCTTGTTAGAGATAAATTATTTTCTGGCGCATATTTCAAGTGAGATTTAAGCCCAATTTGCCTTCAATCAGTACTCCCAGGTATTTAATGACCGATTTTGACAGTATTGTTTTCCTGCGATTTGTAATAAGGACCACCTCCAGCTTTTCGTCCGCCAGGCCCGATTTAACCAGTCATAACCATAGTTTAATGACATGAATGATCTCACTTTCATAAACTTCCAGATGCTCCGGACGCGGGCACATGAATGTCACGCACTCCGCATACGTTATGTTCCACAGCAGGAACCCCAATATGGGGCCTTGGGGAACACCGGCCTTTACAATATATTCTTTGGGCCCATAATCCGTCTTGTAACAAAGAAGCCTCCTCGAGAGTTAACTCACGACTACCCGAACTAGGAAATCAAGGATATTTTCAGTTTATAAAAGGTGTCGTTAATCCAATCCAGTTGGTCAAATTAAAGGCTTTCCTGACATTTAGCGTCACTACCACGCAACACTTACTGACGGCCGATGCCTACCGAGCCAAATCTACGACCCGCCCGTAGAATGAGCTCGCCAAAACTCATACTACTGCTCGGATAGACCACCCACTAGCTCGACGAATGAAAGCAGCTTATTGTATATATCCCTTTTCAACATCTTCCCCATAATATATAAACGACAAGTATGGCAATATGAAGAAGGTGCGCTAGGTGGTTTTTGGGTCTTCGGTTGCCAAAACATCCTCTGCTTCTTCTACTGGGCGAAAAATACCCCTTCCACCATGCACGATGCAAATCCGGGCCTGATTTTAACAGCCAACTTCAGTGTTCCGTATAACCTTAGGGCCTTATTTTGTCTAATTCGTCCACATATTTCTTATAGTTCTTCTTCGGTCATGCCGGGGATCGAGAAGATGGCTGAGCTCCACTTTCTTCGTGTTGTGGGGAAAACGAATTGCAATTATTTTGAACCCGAGTTGTAGGCACGTCACTTTTCATTACAACCTTGTAGGCAGCCCCAAGAAGGGATCGTGTTTGCCTCTACTTTCTCGATCTGCCGATACTCTGAGGTCTTTGGCAAAGTCTCCTTGCTCGTAGACGCGATGATTTCAACGGCGATGCTTCTTGTTTTCACCAGTAGTTTGGATCCCTAAAATGGTGTCGCGGTATTCTAGAGTCTCATGCCTCAATGACCCGCTCATATAGCTGACCCATCTTTTCCAACGTCGTTCCGTTCAGGTCGTGATCTTCTAAAGCGATCAGGAATGTCTCCCCCTCGAAAGCTCTTGTGGATCATCTAACTATTCGGGTTTTACTACTTCTGTTTCGCATTCGACCGTCGCTCCTGTTTCCAATGGCGAAGTGGTCACTGTGGGCACCATTCCTCTTGCCCAAAAGGTACTGACGATCGAGCACAACCCTCTGCCTCGGAAGGTGGGCACACATCTAACGTTAGCTAGTACAATCTCTGGCTCCGCAAAGATGTCAAGTAGGATTTAGCCTCTGATGTTCGTCACTTGATTTCCTCCGTCCAAGCCCACGCATTTAATCGATTCAAATCAATTTCAATCCAAATTAAATAATCAGGGACATATTAAATGTGCCCTTAATTCAACCCCCGTTGGCCGAATTAGAGGCTTTTCTGGCATCTAGTTAGCACCACCATGCAACACTTACTGGTGGCCCATCATCCAATATTCAAATATGCTTATGGACCATGCATACTTAAATTTTAGCAGCCAGCTTCAGGGCTTTGCTCGGAATCCCGTCCAATCCCAAAGCCTTATCCCCAGTCCGTCCACAGATCTCTCGTAGTTCCTCATTCGTCACCAAGGGGATTGAAAAGATGTCCATTCTCTTCATGCTATGGGAAAAGGATTGCGATTATTTTGAATAAGAGTCAAGGACACGTCACTAGAGGTAATTTTTGTTCACGAATCTGGTTCATTACAACCTTCTAAGCAGCGTCTCACGGGTTCGTATTCGCTTTATGGCACAACTGCTTGTAGCAATTTCGCTTACTTTCCCATATAGCCTTCTTAGGACGACTTCAAAGATCGCAGTATTCTTTCTCAAACTACCGCTGTTCTGGCTTCCCTCTTGGTCTTTCGCAAAGCCTCCTCGCTCGCAGGCACGACAAAGCGAGATTCTACCAGTTCTACCAGTAGTTTGGTTTCCTTGTGTGATGAAACTAAAATTTTTGAAGTACAAATTGTTAGGTCAACTATTTCATTTCTCCATGCCCCAACATTGGGATACACTTCACATTCACAGTCACGAAACCAATTGAAACCAAATAGTTTTCCTCCTCTAGGATTGCGTTTGTTACTTGTCCAACAAATGTGTTGAGTCTTCACATCACAACCTGTTAAGAGTTGAAGTCCACTTGACTCCACATACACTACCAGATCCCTTAGTTCTTACGTTTTCGGAGAACACAAAGAATTTTACTGTAAGTACACAGAGGCCACTATGACGCTTTTCCTCTTATCATTAACCTACCATTGTAAACTGATTGCAGTTATGTCCAGGGCTCAGAATTGTCTCAAGACACAAGCTCTCGGTCTTGAAAGTCTATCGGATTGTAAAAGATGTATCAGAAAGATATAGAGGCACTCCTGCAACTTTGTCAGCCTTGTTGCCAGTAGCAAGGAAGAGTCTGGATATGCTGCTAATTTGACTAACTTTTATGTTTGTAGGCATTTTAAACTATCCAGCCAGTTGCATCCAATGTCCCCCCCCCCTATAGAGTTACATGGTTGTCCCTATCTTCCGCGGAAAGTTTCGCGTAGCCTCCGTAGTAGTGCAGCAGAATGACGGCATCCCAAAAAACTTCGTTTTCTTTCGCTTTCCTTTCTAACGCTTTTCCTGGTAGAGACGAAAGAGAAGATTCTGACAGGCAAGATTTAGCCTGTAGTTCTCCCTCTTTTACGGGCTCAGCCGAACTTTCCTCTTCCATTTCCGGAAGAACTAAGCAACAATACCATCGGCAAATCGTCCGCAGTCGGATTTTCAGTTTCTCTCATTATGGCAGTTGCTGTACACTCCTTTCTGACGGACCGCGCTGTAGGTACTAAACTAGATCTGTGACTGAAGTGGAGATCATGTCTTCCACAGATTTGTGCGTTGAGGAAAATGAATGTGGTGAGACCTCCGAAATCCGTATGTCGGGCGCAATTTGATTGCTTAAAGTGGCGAATGGATCCAAAGTTTGGAGAATCAAAGTCCGTTTCCATATTCATGTGTTGAACGCTCTTAGTGCGGTATTGATCTACTACACACCACGGCAAGGTGGTTATGATAATTTCCTTCCTTTCCGCATCCAATACATTACAAATGATACAACATATAATCCTTGCTTTAGTTTCATTTTTAAAGGTCTTCGCTCCGTAATTTAACCTAATTTGCAAAAACCCGAAAACTAATCATAACTTTAAACAATACGTTTTCGCTACATTTGCATGCTTGTTTACGCTATACAAAGATGATGCGGAGAAACATAATTAGAACATAAGAAGTTTATTTGTCCCATTTTCCCTATCAAGTTACTCGCTACATCTCAACATGAAGCAGTTCGAAACTTGGATCATGTCGTCATCCTTTCTATAATACTTTGCGGGGAAAACTCAGGTCTAAATCACGGTTAAATCACGCATTCGCACACTCCTCGGGGAGAATATCCAGCCCGATAACTACATTGAGGGCATCGTTTAAACTCCATCTTTCATTAACGAGTTTCGGACAATGGTACATAGCATGCTCTGGGTCCTTAGCTGTCCTACCCGAAGTGACGCAAGTATTAGGTTGTTGCGCTTGAAATGGCCGATTTGGTACTAAAATGTGAAACTATTGTAAAGCTTACAAAAATTAATCAAAATAGGTGCCAGTCGATTCAAAACACTTCTCCCAGCGAGATACAAAAGCATGTATGCCAGTTTCGAGGAAGTCCAACTTTCGGGTGTTGGTAAACTCGCCGAAGGCAATTTTGATGGCCTCTTCATTCCTAAATTGTTTTTCCGCCAAAAAAAAAACGATCCAAATGCTTAAAAAAGTGGTGCTCGGTTGGCGAAAGGTCCGGTGAATATGGTGGATGAGGCAGAGTGTCTCATACCGCAATTCGGTCAACTTTTGAACCGTTGTTCTGGATACATGAGGTCGTGCATTGTCGTGAAGGAGTATCACAACATTTCTGTTGACTAATCTCGGCCGTTGAATACTCAATCTTTGGAGCATTTCCTCGAATTGGGTACCGTATTTCTGTGCATTTATCGTTTCTCCAGGTACCAAAAAAGAATAGTGGATAACTCCAGCTGTAGACTACCAAACAGTCACCATTACCTTCTTCGAACTGAAGCTCGGTTTCGGCATATGCTTCGGTGGCTCATCAGCATCTAGCCATTGTGCTGATCGGCGACGATTGTCGGATAGTATCCACTTTTCATCACATGTCATTATTCTGTGCAAAAAGGAATCGCTTCTATTGCGGGAGAGTACAAAACTGCAAATTTCCATTCGAAGCGCCATGTTTTGCTCCGTAAGCTTATGCGGAACCCATTTGTCGAGTTTTTTCACCTTTCCAAGTTATTGTAACTGCCGGGAAACTGTAGAATAGTGGGCCAGTTTCTCTGCAATGTCTCTCACAGACTGACGCCTGTCGGATTCGACTAGCAAACGCCACTCGTCGTTGTCGATCGATGGTCGTGGATATCCACGTGGCTCACTTTGAATGTTTACGTCGCCTGACCAGAATTTTTCGAATCAACGCCGTGTGGTTCGTTCGCTTACCGTATCAGATTCAAATGCGGTACTAATGTTCCTAATCGCCTCCGCTGGTTTATGACCGAGTTTGAACTCATAGAGGAAAAGTATACATTGTTGGCTCTTTTTCCATCCTTTTTTCCTGTTTATTCACTGTTATCACAACGATGGTCAAAACTGAAATAACTCCTTGATTAAATGTAGGAGTATTTGTGCTTCATTGTCCGATACCAACAGCGCCAACTGGTGATGGATTGATACAGCAAAAGCGCAACTAACTTCACTTGAATGCCAAATCGGCCATTTCATGTGCAACTCGAAATACTTCGCGTATCCACCGTGACCCCTAAGGAACTGTATTAGGTGGTAATCCAATTCTCCGTGTTTTCACTCGACCCATCTCTCAACACACGGGTTTATTATAGGGGGTCCAGCGACTTGTTCCGGAATTATCCCACCGCTGCTGTCACCTCTTGATAGCTCCTTTCGCAAGTCCGCAGTCATATTTTCCGGATTCACTCTCCCTTGGTAAAGAGCGCCTCATTCGCCAGGTGTAAAGAAATCAGTTCCACGATGCCACAAATTGCCTTCCGTGATAGTGTCCTTCATTTTTGATATCATACTTGGGACAGGCTTCGAGATTCCGTTCAACTGCCACGTAGAAAGTATCCTTCTCAGACTCTGCAGTCTCCTCTGTAGGAGTGAGAACGTTTATGAGCCTTATATTTCTAAATTTACCTCTCAAACGCAGAGTGCATAGCCTTTGGCGATAACAGCAGGTTTCATTTTTTCGCTGACTAAGAAACTTACTCCGAGCACATGGTTTACTGATTGACCACTATAGTATGTGGTGTAGTGGCTATCCTCCAGTTCCTGGCCAGCGCATTTCTTGCAACGCTATTACTTTAGCCTTATATTGGTACAGGGTATCGGCTAACTGCTGAGCAGCATTCGGTCTATACAGGGAGCGCACGTTTCATGAGAAAATGCGCAAATCTACGATGCACCTTATGTGGCTCTGTAACGTCGGATTTTCGTCTAGGGTTGTCAGCTCTACCCAACCCCCAACCTCGAGGACAAGTTGGTTCAATTTTGTCCCGTTTTTAGGCGCGAGATTCTCGCCTTCATCCTCCTCCGTCTGCAGTTTTTCTTTAAGAAAGTACTCCCAGCGATCACCACGTGGGGGTGGAGATAGGATTTGAAGTAGAGCTGTTGGTTTTGTTTCATCAGGCGCTTCCCAAGTTTTATGCCCCAGCATCATTTTTGCTAGAAGTAAACTATTCTTTTTTCAATCTCAATTGCCGTTGAAGCTCAACTTGCCTTCGATCATTACCTCCAGATATTTAGTGACCGATTTTGACAATATTGTTTTCCGATTGGTAATATGGATCGCCTCTAGCAGGTCCATTTTAACCATTTGTAACCATTCTTTAATGTCACGAATGATTCACTTTCATGAACTCCCAAGATCCTCGGGGTGATTCACAACTACCACCACCAGGCCGTGTGCAACGAATCAACGATATATCCTTTGTCATGCAAAGGCCAAGCATCCCGTCACACATTATGTTCCGCAGCAGGAGTTCCAGTATAGGGCCTTGGGGAAGACCGGCCTTTACAATATATTCTTTGGGCCCATCATCCGTCTCGTACCAAAGAAGCCTTCTAGAGAGTTAACTCGCGATTGCCCAAAATAGGTAATCAAGGATAGTCAGTTTATAAAAGGTGCCCATAATCCAACCCCAGTTGGTCAAATTAACGACATTTCTGACATCTAGCGTCACTAGCATTTGTGGAGGCGCTGTAGTGTGGAGCCGCTTAGGGGAGATTCGTCTCAGCTCGACACCAGGTTAGCGAAACTCACCCACCTGACGTCAGTTAAATAAATTTTTTTTAAAAAATATTAAATTGGTGATTGACCAAAACGCTATTGTTGCACTAGGAGGGGCGTAACAGCTGCACATATGAACGACGTTGACGTTTACCCTTACAATGCCGGCTCCCTGGGATGCGATTGCTCCTTTTATAGTTTGCCTTCTGCATGCCCATATCGCCCCGTTTCCAAGTGAGTCTTTCACCTACGTAACTTCACCGTGATTTCGATAAGATTCCACATTCGATTGTCGAATGGTTTTGAATAGTCTTTTTTCGTAGGCTTAGGTATGAAGACTATCTTAACCTTCAACCCAGAGGTGGGCACGTAACCTAGAATAAAACATGCTAGAAAAATATTTCCTAGAAGAATCACTGGATAGGTGCCATCCATACCAGGTGCTTTAAACTGTTCAAAGGAGCGTGGGTAGTATACCCGTAAGTTCTGCCAGTCCGTTCATGTCGAGAGAAATTGTAGAACACACGAAATGGTAAAACTGCATAACAAGACTATCCACACATTCCCCACTGCCAGCCGAGTTTCAGGTTCCGCGAGTCAATGGTTCGTTCGAAACGTCACGATGAAGTTTGGAAGTCAAGAAAAAATGTTAACGATTATTGTATTGCACACCTGTGGATCGCAACCTGAAAGAGACCTGTAGGTTGTTAAAGCAACTACCGGTGACCGAACGATTCGTGTTTCGTACATTAGCGAGGTACATAGAAACAACTGACGTAAAAGACAGGCTACAAGAGGGACCTCTGTTGTGTAGGATGGCTGAATATGAGCGTATTCGCCGCAATCCTCTACGTCATCAGGAACGGCTACCAGCCGGAATAGATCTTCGGCTTGGCCCATACAAGCGATCTTCAACTGAAAGAAATGCAGTTCACTCGATGTGCTGCACTCCTCAAATGTTTTCGTTAAAGATCGCTATATTCTAATAAACAAAACGATAGAATATACTGTTACGAAGCGAAGGAGAAAATGCTGCCACTACCCACTAGCGAAATGGTCTGGTGGGAAGTTTCTTAGCATGAGAGTACCGACATTCAGTTCTGTAAATCTGGCATAAAAGCGAATTCCAGCGTATACCAAACCGTTTTTGCATCAGGCTATAAGGCAAAGCCCTCTCAAAGGATTTCGAGATTCTATCGCCAAAGGGGTGTTACTTTGGCGCACACTCTACGTTCACAGTCCTGAGACCAACTGAAGTGATCAAATCAAATAGAGTGAAATTATGCGGTGTTTCCAACGATTAATTAATTGAATGAATTGAAATAAAAACTTGTTGTTTCTTTTTCGTTGGTGTGGGTATTTATTCTTGCAAATACCGATATTTCGGGAACCACTTGTTCCCTTCATCAGTGCTAACAAGTTGTTAGCACTGATGATGGTATAATACCGATATTTCGGGAACCATCATCAGTGCTAACAAGTTGTTGGAGAATCAAAGTCCATCGCTTCCATATTCTTAGTGCGGTAATGATCTACTACAGGCAGCCCCATCACAGCAAAGTGGTTATGATAACTTACAAATTACAAATAATACTACATATAATCCTCCTTTCCATAATGTCCAGGTCACCGTATCGCCTTGCTTTAGTTTCACTTTTAAAGGTCTTCGCTCCGTAATTCAACCTAATTTGCAAAAACCCGAAAACTAATCATAACTTTAAACAATACGTTTTCGCTACATTTACATGCTTGTTTACGCTATACAAAGATGATGCGGAGAAACATAATTAGAACATAAGAAGTTTATTTGTCCCATTTTCCCTATCAAGTTACACGCTACATCTCAACATGGAGCAGTTCGAAACTTGGATCATGTCGTCATCCTTTCTACAACTCTGAATGCATACATACTCGTCGTTCATTTGCTTACACTTTCTTTGTAGGTTTTGTTAATGCCCCGTATTCAATCTATTCAGATTTTCCTTGGCTCGTACCTAGGAGCGTGTTTTTCGTAGTTCTCAATCGAATTAGGCCTCTATTTTTATGCAAGCTTTCACTTGCTGTAGCCTGTTTTACATCTCTTGATTGAACTCTCTAATTAGAGAGCGAAATTCGCATATGTTCGCTTATGAATACGCTTATTATTCATTCATTCATTCAATTCTTGATCCTATTTTCCGATAGTTTTCACTTGGCATGATAAAATTTCGAGGGGGTGTGTTTCGACAAGACAATTTAGTATTTTTCTATAACACTATTCTGTCATCATAGACGTAGTAAGTGGAAATTTACGATTATATTTTTGTTGATTTTGCAACCCCATCTACTCTCCCCTCTTGAACCCCAACTAAAACTTGTAGCTGTCTCCTTCCTCTAAAAAGTTATGAGCCCTCCAAGTGGCATTTTTTATATCGTCAAGGTAAAGTTTAAATTTTCAAATCTACCCCGAGAAGATAGAGAGGCTATGTGGATGGAAGGAAGACGTCTCCCCTTTCCCTAGTTGAAAAATTGTAGCGTTGATGATGAAGGGTCGTTCTGATCGTCCTTCAACGTCTACCAATAAGAACCACGTCAAAGAAATCAAGGGTTTGATGCTGTAAAATCGTCGAATATCAGCTGTAGGTCTTGTAAACATTCATTTCATTTGGATCTATTCAATCGTTTTTAAAAGACAATTTGGATTTCAGGCTCGTTACATCACGTTTGGGAAAATTTTGCCGTGGTGAAGCAAGGAAAAAACTTGATTTTTGACTATCAAAACGTATACGAGCCGGAGTACGTAAATAGCCTGTTAATCGTTAATCGTTTGAAAGATGTAGCGAAACCGAAAAGTCAAAAATCAAGATAATGTTCACAATTTGCTTCACTATCACGATATTGTCTACTATGGATTCCTGTGGAGTTCGTTGGTATACTTTGATTTTGGGAAGCCTGTTTTTCAGAGCTGGCTGATCTAAAATTAGAGGCATGTGACCGCAGATTTTCCCAAGACCCATTTCCTTGCTTTGATCGTGAAACCAATTTGGCGCAACCAAATGAATATTTGCTCCACATGGTTTCCATGCAACCCAGGTTTCTTGGGTGCACTTAACAGGCGATAAAGTTTAGGTCCAACAGAACACTGCCTATGAATCACTGAAAAGATAATGCAGCCTTCCTTAGCCAGTTTGGTATATTCGAAATGGGCGAAAGTGTCCATCCGCTTGTCGTACAGGCCAGGCCTGTTCGAGGGTGATGGTTTTGAATGAACGCCACCGGTGGCACCTTAAACTGTTTAGTTGCCTCCAGTTTTTGCCAGGCAGCCTACTGTGTCTTCAGTCCGAGGAACCTGGTGATATAATGAGCCAGCAGTTTTTGGCCCTCTACACTACCATTCAAGTGCAAGCCTGAGTGCTTTGTCGATTTACAGTGGTCTCTTGATGAATATGTTATGGTGTACCTTTTACGCTTGTGAGCGCGACTGCGCCGCTGAGAACTGTCTTCTTTCTGTTATCTCATATGCTAACCTCAGACGTACTTTCGCTGCTTCCTGTAAGCCAATGTTAAGCTTCTCGTGTCTTATCACGTGGTTATCAATATTGTGGAGAGGTTCCTCCGCCTGAAGGACCACTTTGTGTGATGTGGTTCGCATGACAACCCTTAATTGTGGGAGGTGCTTTTCGATTCTCCATTTTAGATCTCCAACGTTTTATTAATAGAAGGATCATCTTGGTTTTTTTTTTTTTTTTTTAATTTAGAGTAAGGGGATGTGCTTTTTGGACTCCTTCAACGATACACTTTCAGACTAGTAACTAAACGCGTTCGTGTCAGCGGTAAAGAAGTCTTTAGCACTTTACTGCGGGCTAACCCTCTCACTTTTCCGGTTTAGGGACTCTTCAAGTCCGAGATTTTCTTTTACCAATGAGAGGAGAGGGGAAAAAAGGAATTATTAGTTCTAGAATCCCTTTGCCCTTACCAAAGAATCGCATCCCACCATCCATACGAGAAAAGCGTGTGATCGGCATCGTCCACCACTACATTCCAGGGAACGTGCCTTGCCAGACTTGTGCAGGAAAGATTGAAGCTCAGTAAAGGGATAATCATCTCACCATGCTTTCGATTCAGCCACGGATACAAATTGTCGATCTGTCTCTTGATTCATTTTGCCAAAAGAGTTGAGACTTGTGGATGTACGCGGCCCTTCCTTGCTAGTAACCACCACTCCGGCACGTGTAGATGGTTTTACGCGCTCTAATAAGGAGGGCAATGGAAATCAATCCCGCAATGATCATCACAACCATGTTCTGAGACAATGCGATAAGCAGATGCCACCTACTAAGCTGCCCGTCTCGGCACTTGATCAAAGTATTTATGATACACTTTCTTGTCAAGGACATCAATTCTTCGCAGACGTCGTCTGGTTGATGTTTGGCCCGCAACATTCGTCACTAGCCGACTTAGTTTCAAGACGCTGCAACCTGCACTACTGTTCTGATTTGCTCGAATCCGGTTGGGTCTGAGCGTCAACCCAAATTTCTTAACCATTACTTATGAATGTATATCCAACTCACCGATCGATATGAGACGCAGGGATTTTCATTTTGGTTTTCGGTTTTTTTTCCCAGCGCAAGACTGAAACTATATTGTTGCATCAATATGCCAAGTCTGATCCGCGTCTGTTGAACAGGCAGCAAATGCCACGACATTATCCGTATAACCAATCCTTCTAGCATGTCGAGTTTTAACAGACTATTGTAGGAAGCGTTCAAGATATCCCTAGGATGGCTCCCTAACGTGATCTTCATGTTCCTCTGGCCCTCTAGCGTCTCATGTAGCAGAAAGTAGTCTCTCAGGTAATCTCCCAACATTTGAAAGCAATAGTTCGGTACGTGAAATGCATTTTCTAGTGTGCCTAGCATTTTTGCCCCCCCCATAATACAACGAGCACTACTCCTAGAAGTTGGCGGATGTGTGCCGCAATTCGATGATCTCCCTGCTCTAAGTCCCCCAGCAGTCTAGTCCTAATAGGTTCTTCGAGCACTTTCCCAGACATGTCAAGCATACACAGCGCAAGCTTCAATTACCCCGAGTTTAGGCGGTGGAGTAGCAATTTATATGCTTTTACTTGGGTACCATCAGCACCTGCCGCCTTCTTATTTTCCATAGTGAGAAGTACCTATTAAAGCTCTTTCATGGTAAACACCAGATCTACCCCTTCGTACCCAAACGGCGTCCTTCAGAGTATCAAGCCTGTATGGCAAGTGCTTCATCTCCCGTTTGGTATTATATAAATGCTAAAAACGCTATCCCTAAATGGCCTTGGGCAAGAACGATAGGTCGATATGCCATGAAGCCGGGCTCTGTTCACACCGAAACTGCCATTGCAAGGTGAGCGGTTGCACTCCGGTACAAGTTAATTTATAAGATTCGCATCATGCTAGCCACGTTCTAGCCCATCTCAGTTCCGCCCTGAAGACCGAAAAGCGCCTCGATCACACTGTGGACAACGCTCTCACCATACGCACCACGATCCCTGTAAAGAACGCGATTCTATTTTTCGTTGCAAGCTTTCGTTTTGTGACCTACCTGACCGCATCTATGGCATATTGTCCTGCTAGATTTCTGGCAGAATATAGATGAATGTCAATAATTTAAACATTTGTGTCACTTGGTGGCTATCCGTATTCGTATCCTATATTCTACTCATCCAATTTTCCCGCTATTAAAGAATTTCTTCGCTTATTCCTTAGTAACTTCCATCACAGTAGGTTTTTTATCTCGAGAATGCACTGTGCTGATACTTATCCAGGAATCGATTACCTCTGGACATTCACACTCGATGGTACCTTCATTTCAATCTTTTTTTTTTTAGACAGGCAAGTTCTCGGATTTCAAGACTAGACTCTAGACTAAAAACCAGAGCCTTCTCTCTCAGTGACCCTTTGATCGTCTCGCAGAACGTTCTCTTGTTAATTTCCACTTCGTTTTCCATATGGAAAACACTTCTGCTCTACTGTCTTCGGGCTCAATCTTATAGCGGATCTCGCTGAAAATTACCACAAATATCTTACTTTTCGTCGGTTTAATGAGCAGAGCTGAGAGGGCCTAGTCCTTTGTTTCCTTGTTTCTTCCTTTGGTGATTTTACTATTCGTAACCGTCTTAACTTTGAGCATACTGTTTTCCAACGGGGTAGCGTGTTATTTTCTTTAGTCCTTCTTTAATAATAATAATCGTTGACGCAACAATCCATACTATTCATGTACGCCTATACAAGGAAATGCAGTTCAAGAGCTCTTCCGTTTCCATCAGCAATCGATATCTTCTTATTTTTCTTCAGCCTTTGTCCCGTTCACAAGCGGGGCCGGCTCGTCATGATCGGTTTCGCCATTTGGCTCTATCGAATGCCTGATCTGGGTGCAATCTCGAGGCTTTTAAATCTCCATCCACCGTTGTTTTGGCCTGGTTTACCATCGACTTCGATGTTCTTGGCAAGTGAATTCTCGTTATCACGAATTGCATTGCCATACCATCGAAGAGGCCTCTCGCAATTTTTCTACGATCGGTGGACTTCGGATGTGATCAAAACGTGTCAGGCCACTAGTCTAACGTAACATCTTCGTCTCCATCACCGCAAGACGCCATTCATTGTTTTTTATAGTCGGCTAACACTCAGAACCATAGGGAGCGACAGGACGGACGATATTGCGGTAAATTGTAGATTTGAGACGTTCGTTGATACGTCGATCACAAATAACACCAGTTGTCGATATGTTGGCTCCTAAAGAACTATATTCCTCCTGCAGTTTATCCTTCGTTGAATGTTGCTTCCTTTCTTCATGTACTCACATTTTTTTTTTACAAATTTCGGCGCTAGAGTCATATTTGTGGGGGTGGAAACTTTGTCTCTCAAGTACTATTTAAACGCTTTTCAAATTGTCTTAAATTCGATGTACAAATTGATTCCGCAATACCCAAATCAGTGGTCGCAAAAAATACTTATTCTAAGCAGTGGCAGCAACAAAAAGATTTTTGATTAATCAATTTTCCGCAATGTTCCAATCTAAATTTTCATTTTCTCTTCAATTAGCAAGAAGAAGTTTGTTGAATGGAATCGACGACGTTGCCGTCAAAATAAGATGCGAAAATTGACCGTTGGTACGGCTATGTCTCGGCCCACGAAAAATTCACAACCGAAACGTGTTACGCCACCAGCTGTACCAGAAATTCATCGTCATTCGGGTAGTAGTTTTGGCTCGGCCGGGTATTCGTCATTAGAAGACGGAGGTTTTTCACAGCCAAGAGATAGCCCGGCTGCGTTATCAATGAAGGATGATAGCACGGAATATGGTGAGTGAATTTTAAAAGCACATACTAGGTGTACAAGCTTAAATCCGGTGTTTTTTTTTTGCAAGAAAACCACATTTTTTTTATAGGAACCAAAAAAAAACTTTATTCAAAATACTGGCCCTTGCTATCTACACATTTTTGCCATCTCTCGGGTAATTTATGGATACCATCCCGATAAAGTTGTTGATCTTTCGAGGCAAACCACTCATCAAGCCATTTTCGGACGTTTGCTTAAGAATCGAAGTGCTGCTCAGCGAGCGAGTGGCCCATCGATGAAAATGGGTGATAGTCAGATGGGGCCAGGTCTGGTGAATAAACGAGGTGGGGTAGTATCTCCCAGTTGAGCCTTTCTAAGTACGACGTATGCGACGGAGTATTATCAAGAAGGGAAATCAGCTTTTCATGTCTTTGCTGATATTCCGGCCGTTTTTCATTCAGAGCATGATGCAATTTTATGAGTTGTTGGTGTTAACAATGGTAATCAACAGTTCATAGTAGAGAATACCCCGCTGATCCCACCACACGCACAGCGTCGTCCTCCGTCCGAAGCGATTTGGTCTTGCAAGAAATGTCGCTGGTTGACGGTCATCATTTTCTGCATTTGAGTATCGTCCTCGACCAGAAGCGCTTCCAATTCGTGGTCCTTAACTTTCCTGAGCCGATTTTTATGCTCCTTGTCGCCCAGATTGAAATCATCATCTTTGAACCGACGAAACCAGTCTCGGCACGTTGCTTCCGATAGAGCGTTGTCACCGTAGGTCTCCACAACAATTCAATGCAGTTCAGCGGCTGATTTCTCCAAATTGAAGCAAAAAAAGTTGAGCTCCCCGCAAATGGTCTTTTCCGGGAACAAAACTGGCTATGATTATTGAAGAGAAAAAATATGTTTTTGCATGAAATTGCTGATGATATGGACTGACAATTGTTGACAAATGTCGTACTAAAAAAATATGGTGTGCTCATAGCAGCTTGATTGTAGCGACATGGTAATGACATGACAGCACCAACATGGCAACGCCTTTCAACAGCTGATATGCTCAACAAAGTAACGTCACTATATGGATCGGCGAGGATATAAATTCGACGCCATCCGACTCTTTTACACACTCTTTCTCTCGACCTTCTCGGTGCTTGTTGAATAAATGGGTAGAACCTTAAAAACATACTTTTTCATGTTTCTACATTGTTGACCCCGACGACTAGAGTTAAAATAAAAAGTGCAGTGATCTTAAATTTCTATACGTTCAATCGACATCAAGCGCGAGTTTCAAAATGGCCACCGTATCCAAATCGCCAGAGACGCCGAAAACATCCCTTCAGAGTGATTTCCTGCCGCCGATAGCTAATCGACCAGCAGGCGTATTCGTGGAAGCGGCACGCATACAAAAATTTCCGTCATTTTATCGACCCGACCCGGCATTTTGGTTTGAGCAGGTAGAGGCTGCGTTCCACACTAATCACATCACGTCGGACGAAACAAGATTTAAGTACGTGATACAATTTGCCGAGCCGGAAATCCTTCCGCATGTGATCTCGATAGCACGCAATCCTCCGGCAACAAATAAGTACGAAGCCGTGAAGGAGAGGATATTGGCAGCATTTGCAGAGTCCGCCGAATCCAAGCTGCGACGACTTTTCCAAGGGAAGAATTTGGAAGGAAAGAGACCATCGCATTACCTGCAGGACTTGCGAAACACTGGCGGAGAGCAGGTAACTGACGCCATGCTAAGATCGTTGCTACTTGAGCAATTGCCCGAAAATATTCGAATGGTGTTAGCGATTTCTAACGAAGCAGACGTCGATAAATTGGCGAAAATGGCGGATTTAATGATCGAGATGCAACAACTGCCTTGCATTTCCACCGTTCAGAAGGCATCCACGGAAAATGATGTCTTGGAGCAAATATTGAGCCGAATTGACCGACTGGAAATCACGACACGCAACCGGTCCCGATCCAAACAACGGAGCACCAGAAGGCAAAGATCAGGTTCACGGAATCGAGGGTTTTACTTCTTTCATCAACGGTTTGGGAAACAAGCGCGTAATTGCCGACCGCCATGTAAGTGGCAAAATAATTCCGCGACTTCGGAAAACTAAATTTGTCGTCCCGAATTTCGGCGGTCGAGGACGACCTCTCTCACAGTAAACCCAGCCGATTATTAGTACTCGATCGGAAAAGCGGCATGCATTTACTGGTGGATACCGGTGCTGATATTTCAGTTTTGCCTAAAGACAAAAATCAGCACACGCCAATGAAATTTCAGCTTTATGCCGCCAATAATACGCCGATCAAAACATGTGGACATCGCATCATAACGCTCGACCTCGGCTTACGACGACCGTTTACCTGGAGGTTCGTTTTAGCGGATGTTCGACAACCAATAATCGGTGTCGATTTTCTGCACCATTATGGCTTATTAGTGGACCTACGCAGGAGGAAAATAATCGACGAAAAGACCAACTTATCCTGCATCGCAAAGCTCACCGACACCATAACTTTGTGGTATGACAACGCTGAAGTCTAGCGAAAGTTATCATGACATTCTGAGAGATTTTGTCGACATCACAATTCCATCTGACGGAGTGAAGGTGATGGCTCATGATATCTACCACCATATCCTGACTAAAGGACCGCCTGTTTTTGACCGACCCAGACGATTAACGCCCGAAAAACTGCGCGAACCAAAGGCCGAATTTGACTACATGCTACAACAGGGAGTTTGCCAACCATCGAGTAGCCCATGGGCGAGCCCGTTACACTTGGTACGGAAGAAAAACGGACAATGGAGACCATGTGGAGATTATCGGCGTTTGAACGCTATCACCGTCCCAGATAAGTACCCCATCGCTCACATTAGTGACTTTGCGCACAAACTGAGTGGATGCAAGGTATTTTCCACGATTGATCTGACAAGAGCATACCACCAGATTCCCGTAGCACCCGAGGACATTCCCAAAACAGTTGTCATTACTCCTTTTGGGCTTTTTGAGTTCCGAGTAATGACGTTCGGTCTTCGCAATGCCGCACAAACTTTCCAGCGGTACATTGATCATGCACTCCGCGGATTGGACTTTTGCTATGCATACATCGGTGACATTCTTATCGCTTCTAAATCGAACGAGGAGCATCGGAAACACTTATTGACGATATTTAATCGGCTCCGTGAATACGGATTATCCATCAATGTCGATAAATGCAGCTTTGGAACATCTTCTGCCGAATATTTAGGATATTTGGTGAGCGAAAATGGCATCAAGCCCCTTCCAGGACGAGTGGAAACCATTTTGAATTTCGGAAAACCATCAACAATTGCCGATTTGCGACGATTTCTAGGAGCTGTTAATTTCTATAGAAAATCGTTGCAGAATGCAGCCGAAATTCAAGCACCTCTCCACGAGTATCTCATTGGTGCAAGGAAACGGGATAAACGCAAAATCGAATGGAATCCACGAGCAGATGTCTCATTTGAAAAGTGCAAACAGCAAATTGCCAACGCTGCGTTACTACGACATCCCATTGAGAATGCACCATTGGCCATCAAATCAGACGCATCGGACACGGCTATGGGAGCAGTTCTCGAACAGTGGAACAACGATGTTTGGGAACCGCTCGGTTTCTTTTCGAAGAAGTTCGTACAGCAACGTAGGTACAGCACTTACGATCGAGAACTCCAAGCAATCTACAGTGCAGTCAAGTTTTTTCGCTACATGGTCGAAGGTCGTCCGTTATTAATCAAAAGCGATCATAAGCCGATAACGTTTGCCTTCCAACAGAAAGCCGATAAAGCTAGTCCACGGCATGGACTATATCGGCCAATTCTCGACCAATATCATATACGTCACTGGCGAGGAAAACGTTACAGCAGACGCCTTGTCCCGAATTAGTGCTGTTACATTGCCGGTTGCCATAACGCCCGAAGAATTAGCTACAGCGCAACGAAACGATGAGGAACTCGCAACATCTACTGCGTTCTGAAACGACCTTGGATTTGAAAAAGTTGCGAGTTGACGACAAGGATACAATGTTGTACTGCGACGTGTCAACTTCCCAAATACGGCCGTATATCCCAATACTTCTCAGGAGGAGAATATTTGAGATTGCTCACCGACTATCTCATCCAAGCAGACGCATCACGAAGAAGCTGATTTGCCGAAAATATTTCTGGCCTAGTATGTCCAAGGACATTCTCGAGTGGGCACGAACATGTCTAGCGTGTCAACGAAGTAAGATTGGACGACATGCAAAACCATCGCATGGCCAAATCGATATGCCGGACACGAGATTCAGTCACGTACATATCGATATTGTCGGACCGCTAACGCAATCACAAGGTCACTTGTATGTATTGACTATGATCGATAGATTTACGAGATGGCCTGAAGCGGTTCCGATACGATCAATTACGGCAGATGTTATCGCAGACGCATTCTACACACACTGGATTTGACGATTTGGAGCACCTACTATATTAACATCGGACCAAGGATCCCAGTTCGAATCCTTGATCTTCCAGTCGCTGACGCACTTAGTGGGTTGCAAAAAGATTCGAACCACTGCATACCATCCTGCTTCTAACGGATTGATTGAGGGATGGCACCGATCGATGAAAGCAGCTATTATGTGCCACAACAACCGTGAATGGGTCGAAGTGTTGCCAACGGTTTTGCTCGGTCTTCGTACAAGCGTTAAGGAGGATATTGGCGCAACCGCTGCTGAGCTAATGTATGAGACAACGATTCGCATTCCTGGAGAGTTCTTTCTTGACGAGGAAATGCCTCCCGATCCGAAATTTTTCGTTGAGAAATTTCGTCACCATATGACGCAAGTTCGTGCAACGCCAATCTCTCAACATGATAGAGGGAAGGTGTTCGTCCACAAGGATCTTTCTACATGCTCACACGTGTTCGTGTGGATTGATCGAGTGAAGAAGCCGCTAGAGCATCCGTACGAAGGACCATATAAGGTGTTAGAAAGACTTTCCGGCAACGTTTTTAAAATCGGAATTCAGGGCAAAGCAACAAATATCAGCGTCGAGCGACTAAAACCTGCCTATTTCGAAGTAACATCTGATCCAACGGAAGCAGCCCAACGACCAATAAGTTTGGCTCCCAAAACGTATGTAGGACCAAGAGCGAAACCAGCGAGTGAGAGGCGATTAATATTCGATACGTAGTTTTCCAGTCGTTAACCGTCAAAACTACTCAGGAGGGAGCAGTGTAGCGACATGGTAATGACATGACAGCACCAACATGGCAACGCCTTTCAACAGCTGATATGCTCAACAAAGTAACGTCACTATATGGATCGGCAAGAATATAAATTCGACGCCATCCGACTCTTTTAGACGCTCTTTCTCTCGACCTTTTCGGTGTCTGTAACTTAATTGTTTTTCTCGAATTTGAATAAATGGGTAGAACCTAAAAACGTATTTTTATCATGTTTCTACATTGATACGCTCACTGACGCTATCTGTGAGCAAACAACGGATTTAAGCTTGTACCCCTGGTAGATTTCATGGATAGCATCAGATCATTCGAACTATGTAACTTTTCATTCATTCATTGATACAGCTAGAGTTTTTCTTTTTCTGATTCCACAGCCTTTACATTTCCAACTTTCCCTCCCGGCGAGCCTCTACTGACCCATAAAGCGGCCGTCTACTACCACCAACAACTAGCACTGCAAGAAGATCAAGGCATTGATTTAACGCAATCTCCGGGTCGTGATAGTCCGGGCAGTTCATCTGGGTCGGCGGGGTCGGGATCACGCCATTCGACCGCTAGTCTTGATTCAGGCCGAGCATCGTCATACATAACCGGGGGTGGAGCATCAACACGTGGGCCCCTATCCAGTCCACGATGCAGCGTTAGTTCCTGTTCTATCGGCAGCGTGGATAGAATAAGCCAACGCGGGGAAAATGACATTGTTATGGATTGGTTGATGGACATTAAATTCGAAAATTATGCAACCCTTTTTATTGACGCCGGATATGATTTAGCCACAATTTCTCGCATGACACCTGAAGACTTGACTGCAATTGGTATTAAGAATCCTCAGCATCGAGAACGAATCAAACAACACATTGATAACCTACGACTGCCAGATCGCTTGCCACATTTTGTGCCAGGATCAATAGAGGAATGGTTGCGGTTGTTACGCCTTGAAGAATACATTCAGCCTTTACTTGATCAAAATTATAAAACTGTGCGTGATGTCACACAAGTCATATGGGAGGACCTCGAAGATATCGGAATTGTTAAGTTAGGACATCAGAAAAAGATCTTGTTGGCCATAAAGCGTGTTAAGGATATCATTAGCGGTAAATGGAATCCACACCAGCAGATGCGACAACTACGAGGAAAGAGCTTGGAATCATTAGAAGATATAAGCGAACGAAATGTTCGGGGTAATCTGACTTTTAGCCATTATTCAACGGATTCCTATTATTACGGCCCTCCCCAACAGCCACCGCAAGCCATGAGCAAGTCGATTTGCTTGAATGCAACCAGCTTGCCCTACAACCCCATTGGCAATTTGCAGTGGAGACGTTCCTATGATGATGGTGACATAACGCCAACGAATGAAATTGCAATAGACATGGGTGACGGCCAGGGTGGGGGTGGAACGTTGCCGCGACAGCGAAGTAGTTCAAGGAGCCGCTTGGCTGACAGGGCCAGCCCTTCGACAATAATTATTCATACGCCACACTCGGGTGAGTATCTGCAGCCCGACAATAGTCCAATAATGCTTGCCAATCCACATTACGGATCGACGTTTAGTCCACTGGCTAGCAAAAAACAAGCTCCGGAACCGCCTCGACGCCAGTGTAGCATTCGAAACATGAAAAGCAATAATCTACAGGAAGCACAACCATGCAACTATAAATATTTACACTACGATCAACTAGCGAATAATCAAGCACGCAACCAGCATCCGACACAGTACATTCCTGCCGCTGGAACATCATCCACAGTCGCGGCTGCACCTCACCAGCAGCCCATCTATGTTAACTACAACGTACAAACGCATCAAACAACTGCTGAAATCCATTGTGATAGAACGCACGATAGCAAATCAAACTCCAGCATTGACTCGATCGATACCATTCCATTTGCTAATGAGAACACAGGAACCATCAAACAACGCCTACTCAATCGCCAAGAGATCTCGTCATCACTGTCCCTATCATCGTCATCGTCATCATCATCCACAAACACGGTAGCTAATATGTCACAATCGTTTCATTCTTTCAAGAAATGCGATAAGCACAGTCCTCCATCGCCAGCCACCCTATCGCCCACGATCTTGGCCTCAAACACTCCAAACGGTGGTGGTGGTGGTACGCCAGGCAAGATATCCGCTCCACTTAACATGGAGGTTCGATATCATCATTCGGAACTGGTTGATGACCAGGCGGCGACTATTATTTTGCCAAATGCAGTGGCTCCTGCACAGGCGGCTCCAGCTGGAGCAGGTGGTAATGTACCGAATGCCACAAATGATTCTACAAATGTCCTAAATGATATCGGTAATATGTTAGCAAATTTGACTGATGAGCTTGATGCCATGCTTGAGGAGGAGAAACGTGCCGGAATAAATGATAGCGAATAGATTCACATTTAAGCGATTAAGATGAATTAAGGAAATTTAAGGGAAACTATACATTACGGCGGGAAATGCTGTCTGGGGCTTATTCGAGCGAATGTTCTTGTCCTGGGTTTGTGGTGATTTGCATTGAGGGGGGCGGATTAGGAGTCATCAGTGGAAAAAGTAAAGAGAGGCAGATGCTTATCTGTTAGAGACTAGATACCAAGTCCTTGTTTGCAACCCCTTCGGAATGACTGATATTGTTGGTATGGGGGTCGGGGCTCAGTTTTCTTACACGTTGTCTGCGCTAACTCGTTTTGGTTAGTGCAACTTCGGAACGGTCCAGCTGGGAGTCTTGAGAAATCGGGGGCTCAATTAAGCAGGCTCCCCCGGCATTTACCCCAGTATCGAAGAACAAGCCAACTTTGAGCAGCGCTAAGTCAAGGACAACCGCTCCTATAAGCCCCGGTGCGCAACACAAAACTTATTAAGGTGAAACATAACGCACACGAATCTGTTGTGCTACTCTCTTATACATTATTACATTTATATAAAGGGAAAACAATATATTATTAATGCAAATGGCAAAATATAATCGATTCTATTATATTAAATGAAAAATATAAAAAATATATTAGTTATTATATTAAGTGTCATGTTATACAGAAAAGGAGAAAACGAAAATCATTATGAGTTGAAAGGAGAACATAGAAACGTTGTCATAAATAGTTTCCTTGGTAATTTTAGATTTTTTCGTTCGTCGTTTTCGCGAAAGAGCAAAACAAGAGAAAAAAAAAATGATTTTATTCCGCGTCATGCCTAATTTTTAAAGTGATTTCGTCTTTATATATTTTTTTTTTGTAATTTTAATGCGCGTCTTATTATGTCATAAACAAATGCTTTTATTATACATACATTCTATATATATACTTATTTTTTTATATTTTTTGATTCCCTCTTTTATTTTACACGCAAAATGGTTTAATCTACTTAACTAACATAACTGAAGACCGCGACCGGAGGGCGGAAAATATGTATTCCAGTATATAATACAAGATACGATTTGTAAGCAAAGTAAAACCACACAACAAGCAACAACAGAAATCGCAACTATATACTTATATAATTGTTTTAGAATTTAGTTATTATATACAAGAAACGAATAAGAGAAATAAGAGATGATAATTGTTTAGAAGTCTTATGTCAATTTTTTATTGCTTTTAGAAAAATTTAAATACAGAGGTGAAAAGTATGATGTGTGCGTTTTTAATTGCTCAAAGATAATTGAACCCGACCCATGAAGCACTTGAATCCATAGTTGGATAAAATCATAATTGTAATCATAGTTACAGGCCATGATTACAATTGAAATCGTAATTAACGTAGTTGCCATTATGATCGGTGTTGTTTATGATTTTTGCAGTTGGTAACTTGTTTACAAAGATTTTAAATAATATTTCATTAACTAATGGAGCGATGCCACGCCCGTCTGGTTATGAATAAAATCTGGCTCAACAGGTTGCGGTGGCCGGGTCACTTAATCCGTATGGATGAGGATGATCCAGCCCAGAAAGTCTATAAGGGCAATATCTATGGCAGGAAAAGAAGACAAGGCCGACCCTGCCTTAGATGGAGCGATGGCATAGGTCAGGACGCCAGACAGCTTTCAGGGATATCGAATTGGTGGACCTCAGCGCAAAACCTGGGTGTCTGGAGTTCCTTATTAAGGCAAACCTAGACTGGATACCGGTTGTTGCGCCGTTGATGATGACGATAAGATACAATCTGCACAGTAAGTAACAATTAGTTTAGTTGCTGATTGAATCTAGGGGCGGATGCGTTCTAGTGTTATGCAAATTGAAAATGGGTTTTAAGGTTTTGAACTGGCATAAGATTAATCCGTTTTGAAAATAATTGAGTTGCTGTTCGTCTATCAAAGGCAGACATAGACTGAAACTGAAACCCTCTTTAGTGACATGATTTTGAGTTTATCAAAAAAAAGGATTTCTTTGCTGGAACGGCCTCTCTGCTGAGATACTTTTTTCTTTAGCTGCAGTAGTTTCAATTCAGAAACATACGTATATATGTGTGTTCCGTCAAAGGTTTGGTAATGTTTAATTTATATGCCCATACAGTGAGCGCACTCCGTATATTGCTCGTTGTGACTATATAGAAGCCTTGACAAATATAAAGTTTATATGATAGAAAATGTATCTTTATTTCAGTTTAGAATAACAATACATCTTTTTTAAGGTTTTGTGTAAAACAAAACCTTATTAAAATCGATTCAATGTCTGTCTGTCTGTTTGTCTGTCTGTCTGTCTGTCTGTCACACGCATTTTTCTCCAAAACGGCTAAACCGATCCGAAGGAAATTTGGTGGACAGATGGGAACTATGAAATCCCACGCATACAGCGAGTGGCATAAATTTAGGTGGAGTTTAAAGGGGGGCTCCCCATACATGCAAAGGGGGGATTCAAAAATTTTTTTCACCGGATATAGTTGTGTAGGGTATCAAATGAAAGGTCTCGATTTGTACTTTCCGAAACTGATCTTAGTTTTGGCATAAATTGCAAAGTGCGTGAGTAAAGAGTCAAAATGCACGCATTTGAAGTGAGACAGGACTCATTTTCGGAAACTACTCAACCCAAAAATCCGAAAAAAATCGGGGTGGTGCGCTTAGATGAAATCTAGGCCTCAAAATATGTCCCATTCCGATATCTGCTCAAATAAACTTACTAATAGTATATTACTACTTTTTAGAAATTTACTGAAAAACCCCCCTTAGATTCATCCTAGGACTTCCGAATTTTGTACCAGCATAGGGGACAATATTTTGTATATATGTGCTAAATTCCATGGAAATCAGGTAATTAACGCCAAAGTTATAGCAGTTCAAACTTAGCAATTTCGCGCGAGTTTACTGCTTCCAAAGCCATGCAAATCAGATGCTGACGTCATAATTACCCGGAATAATTGACATTCGCGTGGAATATTAAAGTCACATTTATGAAGAATCTATTTATCTGCAGCCCTTTTTAAGGCTTTGTGTAAAACACTTATGTGAAATCTAATCTTCGAGAGATGCCCCATTCCGGTATCTGCTCAAAAAATTTACTAATAGTACATTGTCAACTTTTAGAAATTGACTAAAACACTCCCCTTAAGCTCATCCTAGGTGTACCAAATTGCACCGGCATAGAGGACAGTCTCGTGCATACACATGCGAAGTTCCATGAAAATCCAACTATTAGTGTCAAAGTTATAGAAGTTCAAACTTATCAATTTCGTGCTAATTAACAGCATCCTAAGCCATACAAATAAGATGCTGACGTCATAATTAACGAGAATAATTGAAATTCGAGTGAAATATTAAAATTCCATTCAAGAAGAATCTAATTCTCCCTGGAGGGGCAGATATTTAAATCGCTGAGTTCTGGCAATGGTGGTAACCTGCCCAGAACTGAACTATTTAAATATCTCGGGTCAATGCTACCAGCCAATGGAGAACTACGTTATGCTCCTCACATAGGGAAACACAAAACCTTTTATACCTGAAGCGTGAAGCTTCCGGTTTTCCGACTTGTTTGTATTATACTGACGTTTTTTAGACAACCATAATCACCCATGACTATAGACGGGATTCGAACCTGGGGCATGATGTCGAGATCGTGAACTGACGCCAAAGCCATTTCGGCCATCGCACCGCTTAGTACCTAAGTTTCATATCATCTTCTTTGACCAAAGCCTTATTCTTCGTTAATACTTGACTATAGTACTAAAATAGGCTTCGTCGAATACCTCGTAGGGGAGTGCTGTGATGAAGATTAGAAACATTTCGCATGGAGTCGTGTCATAGCTCATCTTTTGGATTTAACTGCAGACCGAGTTGCACGTGACCTTTGTTTCATACTCAAACCGTTTCCACAAACAAACCTTGTTGGTGCATATCAATGTATAGGATACCACGAGTTGTTTCTATAGTGTACGCCCATCCTCCTTGGTGTACGCTAGCGTCGGCATAGAAAGAAGAATTTCAGAATGAAGGTCAGTTTATGGTGATGCTTACCAAAAATAAGCTCGAAGAATTTTATCACGTGGGATAGCGGTAGGGTTGATCCGGTATTGGCACCTCCCGCAATATTGTAATGAACATGTTGTCTGGAGATGGTCAAAAGACCAAAGTTGACAATTGTCAACAACAGGATAAAATCATCATCATCAAGGAAACCAAAAACAAAGCGGCAAATTTTAAAGACTCAAACGAACCAGCATCTATATGCAGTTCAAAAGAAGCATCCATCGAGAAGCACTCGTTTGCCTCTTTGGTACCTAATCCGGAATGGCGGGTGGCGTCCTTTGGTGCTTCGTCTCTCAAGCCGTTTATCAAAATAATGCGTCATAAATTCGGCACATGTGAAATCAAACTAAAATGTTGAAATAGACAAAAGAAATCAGCTAGCTCAATTATGCGGAGCAGTCGAAGCTAGTGCCAGGACGAGAAGGGGAGGGAAAATTCGCAACGGAATGCAACCTCACGTGCTTCTTTATGCATTCCGCTTTATGTTTTGTAGAGGCACGATTTTCAGGATACGCTTTCCTTTGTCATGTCCTGGTCTGCATCTATGAAGACGATACTTTTATGTGATACGAAAGTCTAGCCAGAATTTTAGAAGAGGGAAGAGAGTGATCTCCAAATCAAGAAACATTAAATACACTGTATGTCGACCATCAAGGCAGGTGACACCACAGCAAGCTCCATCCCCAGTGCTGATATCCACTTGCCGAGCTAATTAGACAAATTTATCCGGTGAGGCTGTATGTGAATATGTGAGAATGGAAGAAACACTTGATAAATGATAAATTGCATGATTAGAATAACTCTTCCAGAAAGAGGGAGGGATTGCGTTTTATTCACAATTCCACCCGTCAACGTTGCTTTCAGAAGAAGCTTGCAATCACTTATGTCTCCTGTTCACTCCATTATTGAGTACGGGATATCCACACAGTTTTTTAAGGTTGTGTGTGAAACAAAAACTTATTAGAATCGATTCAATGTCTGTCCATCTGTCTGTCTGTCACACCCGATTTACTCGGAAGTAGCTCAACCAATCGTCACGAAGTTTGGTCTGTGAATCCTTTTACATATAATAGCTGGCATCATTTTACACTGGGTTTAATGGTTGCCCCCATATATGGGGTGTCAATTTTTTTTACAGAAAATGGTCATCTCGAGTGTCAAATTCCGTTAGTACATTTCGGTGCTAATCCTATCTTTGATACTTGGTGCAACGTAGGGGAGTGTGGGCACCCCAAGAAGCGTAACAGATTCACAATGGTGTATCCATACGAAATCTACTTCTCAAAATACATCCCATTTCGATATCTGCTCAAATAGACTAAGTAATAGCATGTTACCAAATTTTGGAAATTTACCCGGAAACCCCCCCTCATCGTAGAATTACTTTAGAGTTATAAGTAATAATACAGTGCACAATTTTGGAAATTTCTCACACAAGATAAACACAAAACCTTTATAGCCGAAGCGTCCAGCGTCGGAATTCTGACTTGTTTTTAATTAACAAAAATTACATTTTTATTGAGGAGTTTCTATATACGTACTTGCACTTTTAAGCCTATTGAAATGAATAAACGCATATTGACTAGTTACTAATATTTTGTTTTGCCCCCATTGGACCTTATGACTTCAAAAATTCGATTTCGCGTTGAGGCTATTAAATCTTTAAAGTATTTTCTTCGATTTTTTCCAGGCATTCTAAATTTTTTTTCTTTATCTCAAGTACGCAGCTAAATTGACGTTCATTCGCATAGACTTTTCTTGGAAGTTTACCCCGTATATTCTCTATGGGGTTAAGACTTCGATGTGTCCACTGGAAAATTTTTTATTTGGTAGTAATTTAAAAATGATTTCGTGTATGCGGAAGCGTGTAACGCGGCGTTGTCATGTTGGAAATTCCAGCCAATGTTATTATTCTCATCTAAAGGCGGCATCAAAATTCATTCATTTTGGTTGGTACGATTCCCTGTCGAAGGTTACCAGGAAAATAAAATACCCCCCAAACCATAATGCTGCCACCTCCAAAGTTGCGACTCATTCGAGGAGCTTCATTTTTTTTAGATCGTGCCAAAATGCACTAAATCCGTAAAGGTTAAGTTAAGTCTCATCCGAAAAAATTACTGCCTTCCAATCTTCTTCCCATTTCATCCACGATCTAACCAATTTGAGTCGAGTCTTATTAGGTGTCGGTGTTAAATGGAGTGCTTTAACAGGCTTTTTATATTTAATGCTGTTATCAACATGGAAAATCTATTGCATCCGTCTTTTTAATAGGAAGAAGTAATTTTTACACGATCTGGGACGAACCTCCACGATCTTAGCTTCCTCCTTAATCAGGGAAATTTTTATTTCCACCCGGATGCCTTTTCGACGTCATTTTCCATTTAATTTAAAGAAATTTCGCACAACGCCGTCGGATCTGCGAATTTCCCTCAACATGGCTCTCATTGTGCACCCCGAATTTTCCATTTTGGCAAGTTGGCCGTTTTCTTCTTCGGTTAACAATTTTCCACGAGGCATGGCTAAGTTAAAAAAGTTGAACAACGTTTTACGTAGAACACTACAACATTTCATGTTACACCTATTTATTACAAAAAAAACTCATCAAAAGTAATTTTATAGACGTTTTAGCTGCCTGTGTTTATAGAAATTGCGCACTTGCAAATGATTGCTATCGATTAGAATCAAAATATTTTTCAGGAACTTATATTCCCTTCAATTGTTTCACACAATCTTCCCATTCTATGCCTTTTTTAAGAAAAAGAGAAAAAATGTGACTGCGTATATAAAAATTGCGCTCACTGTATGTACGTACCGTGTGATAATCGTATGCAAAATTTGGTTGTGTGTACTCAATATTAGTCAGAAATGAGGAATTAATTTTTAAATTTTTGTTCATCAGTGGATCGATTTCAATTGACTAATAGTAAGTAGCACGGAAATCAGTAACTAAAGAATTGGTCAGCAGTTTTGACTGGCACGTATAGCTACGGTCCGTTTGATGTTGACAACGCGTTTGCGTCTAACCGCGATCATTATGTCAGTTTTCAATTGCCTTCGCTTTGTAACTTAAAAACGTTGAGACGAGATATCAAATCAGCAAGGAACAAAGAAAATATTCCATTAAATCACATTGCATACAATATATATAATTAATAATAAAGTAGCAGTAAAAAAAATTATTTTTTACAAAATGGCGGCTGTAGAACTGTACAAACAAAACAAGAAGTTATGGAAGCCGTCCGCGGTGAACAGTAGAACTCCCGTGGATCACCATCTAGAACCATACCAAAATTTTTTTCTTCAATTACATAAGTGTAGCTAGTGAAGTACACACGATTACAATCAAAGAATTTTTTTTTTCGAAAAAAGGCGTGGCTTAGAAAATTAAACGCTTTTTCGACGAAAAAAATGCTCTTTGTCAAGCCATACGGCAGACAGCTTATGTAGATATTAAAGTAGGTTTGAAAGGTTTTGTAATTTCCTTATGAATTGTACAAAATTAATATGGATGTTTCTGGACTTATTGGCGATATTGGGTGATGTTTGTGAAGGAATGTTGTTGGCAATCTTGCCGCCTTTGTTTTTATAAGGATGCCATGAGCAGAGTTGCTGTTTTAAGACAATCATAATACTTTGGGTAGAGCGGTTGCACTTAGTGCCTGGCTTACGACTGAAAAATTAGGATGTAAATTTTGGGGAAATGTTTGTCGTTTGGGGATTTTCGGCAAAATTAAATCCCGAAAAGCCGAGTTGCTACACGGTCAATACTACGACTTTTCGATTCCGCAACCTAATATCTCGAGATTTCAGTTGACAGACAATTCTCACACAGCAACCGTTTTCAGCATTTATAACCTCAAAAATCAAGAGCGGCGACCCCAACTTTTCCAGTCGAAACTTGTTCGCGAGGGTAACCATGACACCCAAACAATATAGGAAGTTTTCAAAAATAGCAACCCTGGCTACAAATTCCAATAAAATAACGACATCTGCAAAAGAGAAGAACAGTCGGTACAAAATCCCCCGCATCAGTTAACCCGAAATCGTGCCACTGATTATCTGTAAAAAGTTTCGTAGATTACATATTCATGGTTTGAATTAGGAGATAGGGGAAATTCTAAGTAAAAGATTTGCCTTTGAAGATATTTTCCTTTTTATTGGCTAAAAATATCTCGTATTGTTGGGCGCGTTGTATTTCGGGAACCAAATGTCCCCTTTTTAACCTAAAAAGAGGAGTCCGTGGACCATAAAGAGTGGGAGCAAGTTGCTCTCCATTTGGTCTGGTCCGACATTAAATGGATGCGGACTTAGCACTCCTCAATACGTGAAAAGAAATTCTGATAATCTTAATTATGCTTCTATTTTTCTCCTAGTCTTTCCTAAAATTTCCATCAAGGTGGAAAAATTGTTGCCCATGTCCCTGTTTAGCCTTTTTTCGGTGGGAATTTTTGGAAATGTTGAGCCTCTCCTAGGTGTCTAGTTTTTTAACATCGTTCACTTCCTTCAAAATATTGGCCTTGTCCAACGACAATGGTTGCTTCCTGTACTTTTCGAGTTAACAGACCTGTTGGTTCTACCACGCTTCTTTCTCCGTCTGTGAAGTCGCTTCTCCACTCGACGGAGTAGTAAGTCTACGCGCGCCCGCGTTCTTTGTGAATGGAGCATTCCTCCGTTCCATTACTAGCTTACATTCATCGTCAAACCAGCCGCTCCGACTTTTCTTGCGGCTGGGGCCAAGTATCTTTGTGGCCGTATCAATGATAACGCTCTTCAGGTGGTTGCGAAGATCATTTGTCGATGCTTCATCTCCAGGACATCTATTAGTTGCGGTTAATGCGGCATTCATTTCCCTCTTATAGGTGTTCTGAATGGCTTCAGTATTCATTCTCACCGGGTTGTCAGAGGGAATTTCAGGCGATGTTGTAATTCGAGCCCGGAGTGCCATGCCAATGAGATAATGATTCGAGTCTATATTGGCCCCCCTATATGCTCTGACATTCATCAAGGCTGATAGATGGCGGCGTTCAATTAGCACGTGGTCAATTTGGTTGAAAGTGGTCCCGTCTGGAGAAACCCACGTATGTTTGGGGACTGCTTTCCGCGCAAATCAGGTATTTCCAAAAACCATCTCGTACGATTCTGCTAACTGAGCTGTTATTGTTGGTTCAGCAGGCGTTTCCCAAGCTTTATGCTCCACGTTTAGTCCTGGGACGTATACTACCCTTTAACGACCATAAGCAATATATACTACTACTATATATGGTGCATTTCGTAAGTGGCCATTTTTGAGAAGGGACGATTCAGATGGGAAAATTTGTCTGACATAGACACACTCATATGTCTGTCTGATGTCGGAAACAGACACAGCCACTTGTCTGACGTATGCACTGATGCTTGTCTCTTACAAAGGTTTGCCTGAAGCGAATGAATGTTTATTTGAAACAGACATTTGTCTAATAATATTTTTAATACGCGTATCCTGCCAATACAACACGCAATATTCCATCGTGTCATACCGTTCCGAGTGGGCGTTCGCCTCAAATGTACCAAATTAGGTCATCCTAAAGATTTACCAGATACCAAAGCAACCTCCAAAATAATGTTCCAAATCAATCCTAAAAGTGTAAATTTTTCATCTGTAGGAACTCGACTGTAAAGGTGTTCCCGCCCCACAATAAATAACCCCGCCCCCCCCCCCTCAACTAAATTCAAAATCGATCCACTAACTGTATTTGTTGTAATTACTTTCACTTCCTTCTGCTGCTGGCAATAATAAAATTGCAATCAGAACTGTAAGTTGCAGAAAACTGCCCACCCCCTCCAGCGCCCTGTAAAAAGGCCAAAACGTAATCAGTTCCTATCCAGAAATTTAAAGCCTCTTGTGTGACATATTCTATTCCCTCTAACGATCACTTATGACTAATGAGAAATATCGTTTACTCCACGCTACTCGAAGAAGCCATCAAAATCACCAGGCATGGAAAAGCATGCTTAATACCATTTCTTCAAACTCATCTCAGCTGCAAATCATACGCTTGATTAAACTACGAGATAAGGGAATTGTATCTGAAAATGCAGGATTATGATAACATGATTATGATTACGTGATTACAATGGCTCCCCCTCGGACACCACCTTGTCGTGGTGGGGGAGCTTGTAGTAGTTTACTACTACACTAAGGGTGTCCAAAAATATGAATATGGAAACGATGGATATAAACTCTCCAAGTGGTAAGAAGTCACAGACTTCGAATCCACCCGCGACCATGTCGCGGCCGAGGCGCGGATTTTGGAGGCCTTACCACATTCATACTCGCCTATAGATCAATCTGTAGAAGACATGCTTTCCGACTCAGTGGAAAGCTTGCATTTAGTGCCTACGGCGAAGTTAGCCAGAAAGGAAAGTACGGTAACTCTCAACTTGGGAGAAACTGGAAATCCGACTACGGCCGGCCCGTCCGTGGTACTACAGCCCAAATCTACCTGTAAACGGAAGACGAAGGCTCGACAGAAGGAAACTTCGGCCACTAAGGAAGAGGGACTACACGCTGAATCCTGCCTATCAGAACCTTCTCCTTCACCCTTACCGAGAAGAGCGAGAGGAAGGGAAGCTGGTGACGTGGACGATACTGGTTTAACGACGGTATGTGGAAATGGATCCAAGCGGCCCGGACACCTTGAACCTGGAAAGGCCTCCAAGCCGGCGACAGAAGAGGGCATTGGGAAGGAAGATAAAGCACCTTGGAAATGAGGACATGGACGTGGTTGTACCTCTATGTTGGTGCGGTAAGGTCCAGAGAAATCGGACGCAAGTAAGCGGAAGGTGGGGATAAACTGGAAACCCCGATGAGGTCCACACTGGACGTACCAGACACTTCTGTCAGCGGTAATGCGCGCAAGAAGCGTAAGACCGACACATCTGTTGTGGCCAACGCTTTATTGGGCTCCGCACCAGGGGTTACGCGTCCCGCGGAAATTAGGACCGGTGTGCCGGGAGGTGATCAAATCAGCCAGAGAGATCGTAATGAAGCTGGTCCCTCCCTTAGGAATACGGACACCAAGGCGGGAAGAAAGAGCTCGTCCGCGCAAGCTGCAGCCTCTGTTCTGACTGCTGCCGTGGAAGTTTCCTCCGAGGATGGCAAAATGTCAGAGGGACCATTTACTATACTCCGAAAATGCCTGTGGACAAAAATGTTGGAGCCTGGAACAACCAAGGTTTTCGCGATGGGTTCTCCATTTGGATTGCACTGACGAGGCTGCCTTAAAGTGGCCCCAGCAGGCAATCCCGGCTTTGACTTCCGGCGGTCAGACCAAGTTCACTATTGTTGAACACTGAGCTACGCAGGACAGAACATGTCGGATGTTGGCTACCGGGCCCTCGAAGGAAGGCAGAGGACATCATCCGCTTGCTGGGTGAACAGAACCCGGGCATGGACTTTGGACACTGGAGGGTAACGTTCATGAATGCCAGGAAGGATCAATCTACAAACGTGGAGGGCTTCAACTTGGTATTCGGACTGGACCAACAGAGTCTGAATGTGCTCAGGGGAAGTGACCATATGGTGCTCCACTTTTTCCTATATAGACTGAAATTCAGTCATATCAGGAAACTGTAGTGCATCATCTCCATTTTAAGAGCGAAGAACAATGATGGTCTTCGACTCACACAACATAGAGCAAATTGCAGCATCTTCGGTGCGCTCTCCCACAATGGAGACGTGCGCGGAGGATAATGCATACAGGGGCGGAACCCCCGTATGGAGGCTCGCACTAGGGAAGGGACTACAGAGTGAATCCTACCTGCTAGTAACTTCTCCTACACCTTCCAAGGAACAGGCGGAAGGAAGGGAAGCCAGAGACGTGAACAGAACTGACGTGATGCCAGTTCGAGTGATCGAATCTATGCAACTCGGACACCGCAAACCAATTAAGGTGCTAAGTGGAAAACAGGCGAATGCTCAGCGGGATGAGATGAGATTTTTCGTGGATGAGAATATGGGAATTGCGGTACTTTCAAGTACGACTTTTGTCAGAGAAATCAATCACGAGGGGATCGAGTCTCTGGCGGTATGGTGTGGGGGAAACCCCGTCATACGCGGACTGCAACATACGCTTCTATAATAATTACTTTTCATGACACATTAAAGTAAGTTTATGTGGAAAAACATAAAGATTGGTAAAATCAACCTGCAGCATGCCAAAGCTCCCTCCTACCTGTTGGTAGCGAGAATGACAAAGCTACTGGATTTCCCCTATATCTTTTTGGTGCAAGAACCGTGGGTTCGATTTAACAGAATCTGTGGCTTTGGATCAGTAAAGGGGGCTAGGATCTTCTACGACGAAAGATCCATAAGACCGAGAGCTTGCGTCCTGATGTCAAGACGGTTAGAGGCAACTATGCTGAGACAATATTGTTCCCAGGACTTAGCTACGGTCATCATACAATACCAGATAAATGGCGAGAGGGAAAACATCATAGTTGCCTCCGCTTATTTACCCTTTGATTCTTTGTATCCTCCACCGACGCAAGAACTTAGGGATCTGGTGGCGTATGCAGAATCAAGTGGTCTCGAACTCTTAATAGGTTGCGATGCGAATGCTCAACATATTTGTTGGGGCAGTAGCAAATGCAATCCAAGAGGAGAGAAGCTATTTGATTTCATCACTTCAGCTGGTCTTATGACTGCAAACGTAGGGTGCGCCCCTACGTTCGTGGGACCGAGAAGAAGCGAAGTAATTGACCTAACAATCTGTACCTCAAAAGTGTTAAGAGTTGATTACACACTGGCGAATGCTAGACGAGATCTCACTGTCAGATCACCGATACATAGAATTCAATCTGACTATTGCAGGTGAACAGTCTGCAGTACAAAGACGGAACCCTAGGAAAACGGATTGGGCAAAGTTCAATGAACTCCTTGGCAATAAAGTACAGTTCCCTAGGCGACTAAGGACTCCTTTGGCGCTGGAAGATGAATGGAAAACTCTGAACTGCACACTTTTAGAGTGTTATGAAGAGGCTTGTCCTATTTCCCGAGGCCAAAGCGGTAAAACGGTTCCTTGGAGGAACCGGGAACTGCAAAAACTCTGGAAATTAACTGCGCGACTTCTGAACCGTGCTTGCAAAAGTAATAAGGACGAAAACTGGTTAAATTTCAGGAACTCGCAGCGTGAAAATAATAGGCCCGTTAGGTGTTCGAAACGAGACTCCTCTAGAGCGTACTGTGAGGAACTGGAAGGCGTAAGAGATACTTCAAAGCTGTGCGAAGTCCTTAAAAGGGATGAGTCAACCAAGCTGGCCTCTCTTAGAAAACCCGACGGCACTTTCACGAGCTTCAGCCTGGATTCAGTACAGACCCTCCTGGAAGTATACCACTCGGGAGAGCGGGTGAGAGAAGTGGCAGGGGAAGAGTTGACGGTTCCTGCAACCCCTTCAACACGCAAGTACTGCACGGGGAACTGGAACACTGCGAAAGCGGTTGTTACTAATGAAACGGCGAGAGCTGCTCTACTATCATTTGAACACTTCAAAGCACCTGGTATGGATGGCATCTACCCAGCGATGCTAAAGGAGGGTATGGAGCACTTTGAGCAACTTCTAAGAAATATTTTTCGAGGATGTATTCCTCTGGGCTACGTGCCTTCCCCTTGGCAGACGGTGAAGGTAATCTTCATGCCAAAGCCTGGGAAAGATGACTATTCTAATCCAAAGAACTTGAGGCAAATCAGGCTAACATCATTTTTGCTTAAATGTCTAAAGACTCAGGTTGTGCGTCACATTCTCGAGAAGGCGCTAAAGTCGCACCCCCTAAATGAAAACCAACGTGCTTATCATCGTGGAAAGTCCTGTGAGTTTGCACTTCATTCTTTTGTTTCAAAGATAGGGGATGCAACTCTAAGGGGTCAGTCCGCGGTGGGGGTGTTCGTGGACATTAAACGGGCTTTTGACTGTGCACCCTTCCAAAAGCCCTGTGATGCAACCAGAGAGCATGGTGCTGACCAAACTCTAATAAAGTGGATCTACGCTATGCTAACGTAGAGATTGTTGTGTGCTGAAGTGAGTGTTGATCGCTGCTTAACAACGGAAGTAACGAAAGCCTGCCTCCAAGAAGGTGGGCTATCGCCACTTCTGTGGATTATGCTGATCAACTCACACTGCAAAATCTGCCAATACACGTTCAAGCTTATGCTGATGACGTGGCTGTGCTTGCTGTTGGTCGAGATCTCGGAATGCTGTGTAGAAATACACCACGCGCCGTTAATTTGATTGACAGTTGGTGTCTCAGACATGGACTTTCAGTAAATCCAAATAAAACCGCAATGGTATTATTTATAGAAAGGAGGAAACTGAATGGTCTTTGCCTTCCAGAGATGAGGGATGTGTTTGGGTATCACCGGTGCCATGAGCACCATATCCGGCGCAGCTCTGAATGCATTACTCAATTTGCAGGCCTTGGATTTATTTATTGAGAGCACTACAATGAGAGCAACTCATGGACTAATTTGATTAGATCTATGGGAAAACAATGGACGTGGGGGGCACAACGCATTGGAAGCGTCATTGGGAGAACTGAATCTAGTTTTCGCAATGCCTTCCGATTCTCTGTTTGGTAGAGGATATGATGTTATCTTGAAACGGAGAGAAAACTGAGACGAACCAGAAGAATGCGTTTCAGGATGTACGTCTTCTACACCGATGGCTCAAAAACAGGAAATGGTTCTGAAGCAGGAGTCTTCCTCTAATAAAAACGAGAAGTGGGTTATTCCTTTGGGACAATACACAACGGTCTTTTAGGCTGAAGTGTATGCCATTCTAAGGGCGGCAACCTGGATGATTGATGAGCGGTTGAAGGGCAGGCGCATCTGTAGCGATAGTCAAGCTGCATTGACGACGTTGAGTAGTACTTTGATCACTTCAAAAATCGGTCAGGAATGTAGAAACCGATTGAATTCTGTTATTAGTTTCAATACGGTGGATTTACTCTGGGTACCAGGTCATTGTGGTGTAGAGCTGCAACTTTCCCCATGTCCGGACCGGAACCAGCAATTGGGGTGTCGGTAGCATTGGCTGATGCTGCTTTCGAAAACTGGGAACAAGCTTCCCATAATGACAGTTGGCGAAGCTTTAACGCTGCTGGACAGAATAAACTCTTCCTGTCAGAACCAAGCAAACATACTGCAAAGTTTCTCCTGTCGAAAAACGGGAAGACTTGCAGAAGTATTGTGGGCATTCTGACTGGCCATAATTCACTAGCTGGGCATATGTTCAGAATAGGAACTATCCAAGATGATACGTGTCCATCCTGTAATGAGGAAGCGGAATCCACGGAACATTTTCTATGTGAGTGCCCCGCTTACGTAATAATAATCACGTAATCATGATTATGATTTTGCCCAACTCTGCTTCAATCTGCTCCATCTGAAACCCAATTCGAAGTCATTTCCGGGCCATTTGAAAATCCAAAAACAAACCTAAATAGTTCCCACATGCCAAAAACCCAGCAAATGTCCATTGAACTTGTCTCGTTGTAATTCCATTCATTTGCCATCATTATTTATGTTCAACAGGAAGCATATTGTATTTCGTAGCGAGACGGGTCCCAACATCTGTTCTTTCATCTTTGTAAGATCGATCTTGCTCCTATTTATAGCCAAATCCATGACTTGTTCCATCTTCCAAACTAGAGCAAAACAAATTGGCTCCATCGCCTTCCTCGGATAATAGAATAAAAGAAAGAAAAGTCCAAACAACAAGTGAACCTCAAGGTTGTTATGTGTAGGCTCCCAGCAGAATGTCAGAATGTGTTTTTCCAAGTTGAAAATGTTCCGCTAGGGCTGGAAAAACTTAATTTCTAAATCAGAGCTCGCAAGTCTATTTTTAGATAGATTTTCTTCGTTTTTGCTGCAAGCAGTGCGTCTGAGGTGTTGCGCGTGTATACACGGTGAGGAAACATTTATGAGGACGTGGAAGGCCCTTTTCGTGGATGAATTTATGGAGTTGGGCAATGTGTGCTCGGGAAACAAATAAGAAAATGAGGAAAATGCTGCGATGTTTGTAAACATTGGAAATTCGCTTTGAGTTTTACGTTCTAGTTAGTGGTGAAAAACATTAGCGCCCATTTTAATTGGGAGCGTTAGGGCCTAGTGGATTGGGCTGGATAGTGCGTGGGCTGAAATTTTATAAACTGATGAGATTGAGTACACACAACCTGACGAAAGATAAGTATGTACTCGATAGAAAGTATACGATTTCAATCATATACTCAATAAAAAATTTAGTGAATCCTTCACGGACCGAATCATTGGTACTGTTTACTTTCAAAATGATCCCTGACTGACTATGTGGCCAAGAAATCACGAAGCCAATAAATTCTACTGAAGGCACTGAAATGCGCAAAAGATGGTCCCAAGATATATTTGTTGAAAAGGGGGAGAAAAGGTCACTTTAGTTTCAATGATGGGAAAATATCTAGACTTCTTGAGGGGAGAGCATAGACATAACTAACTTCAAGGTCCCGCTTAGATAATGACTTCCTACAAGCTAGCGATTGAGGATTAATTTTTAAGGATTTGTTTGCAATGTCTGTCTGTCCTTTTTTTGGTTATGGATGGAGGTGGAAATCTTACAAAGACACTGCCGCGCCAGGTTGCAGCAACGTGTGGGATTCTCACCCACTAAAACCACTCCCACTTTCTCATTCTCCCATCCCCGCGGAACTGCCGCAAAGCATTACTTCGCGGGGAGGACTGCCCTTTAAGCGACCAAACTTTCCGTTCTTCGTGTCCTCCTTGCGGGCTCCGCTCTTTCAAGTTCCTCCTGTATTCTTCTGATTGCGTAGTTCACCGCACACCAGTTTCCCGTGTGCAACCACATTCAGGACGAAAGGGAGAATCATCCAGCCTGAATTGGTGTAGGTACTTCCTGTAACCACCATGTCTTGACAGGAATTGCGTCAGATGGTAGTTAATCTTACCATGCCGTCGCTGGATCCCCTCCCCAATACGGGGAATCAAAGTGTGGGTCCAGCGACTCTCTCTGCGAGTCGTCCCACCGTTGCTGCCACTTCTCCAGCGACTTTCGCCTTGCCGCCTTTTGGTATTCTGCATCCTTTTCAGGAGGATTCATTTTCCTTTTTTCGTACAGGCAACGTGTATCACTTACCAGAATGTCTATCGGGATCATTCCCGCAATCCCCGTTGCCTCGCCTGATATTGTTCTGAATGCGCTGTACACCCTTAGCGCCACTAAGCAGTAAGTCATATTCACCCTCCTACGATTACTCTCACACACTAGTGCTTCCTCCCAAACTGGTGCTGCGTATAATATTGTGGAGCGAACCACTCCGGTCACAAGTAATCTGCGACTATACCTTGGACCTCCAATGTTAGGCATCATCCGCGCTAATAATATGCTGGTATTTGCCACTTTCTCACAGGCATAGTCCAGGTGTTCCTTGAAATTGATTTTAGCGTCAATCATCACCCCTAGGTATTTGATAACCGGTTTCGAAGTGATGACGTGACCACCAACACGAATATTAACCGCATTCCCCTTCCTAGGATTAGTAATCAAGACCGCCTCCGCCTTTTGTTCCGCAAGGTCAAGCTGAACCATATCCAGCCACGCTTTTATGGCGCTAATGGTTTCGTTAGCGTACATTTCAACATCTTCAGGTTGTTTCGCGACGACAACCACAGCTAGATCATCTGCGAAAACGACTATCGTGGTCTCGAAAATGACAAGGATCCCATTGTACATGACGTTCGACAGGAGAGGACCCAACACTGAGCCCTGTGATACTCCTGCGGTGACGGTGTACTGCTTGGATCCCTCATCCGTGTTGTACCAAAGTGTCCTCTCCGAAAGGTAACTGTTGAGGAGCTTAGTCAAATAACTAGGGACACCCGTTTTAGCCAGTGAGCCTTTTATCTACTCCCAACTTGCGGAATTGAACGCATTTTTAAAGTCCAACGTCACCACGGCGCAGCATTTTTTAGACGACATCGCGTCTCGAGCCAGCTTCAAAAGAACGTCTACGGCGTCGATCGTTGAGTGGGCATCCTTATATTAATGATAGGGAGCAGTCTACTGTAGATGACCCTTTCGAGCATCTTTCCTGCCATGTCGGTAAGGCGAATCGGTCGGTATGATGATGGGTGTCCTGGGGGAGTAAAACTAGTTTTAGCCTCTTCCGCCGGTCGGGGAGAACTTCTTCTACCATGCATGTTTCAAAAACGCTGATAAACCAGTCGGGTCTGGTCTTAACAGCGAGTTTAAGAGCTCTATTGGGAACAGCATTCAGACCGGGTACTTTGTTATCAATTATGCCTCATTTGCGGCAATTTGTGATGCGGCAAGACAGCATGGAATCGAACCGCTGCTAATCAGTTGGATCCTTCACATGCTAGAGTGGAGAAAAATCCACATATCGGTCGGCCAGAAGTCTATTGAAGCAGGATGTCTCAGGGGCTGCCCACAGGGAGGGGTTCTCTCTCCACTGTTATGGCTCTTGGTGATGGATACCCTGCTGTGGCTCCTGGAGGACAAAAAAGTCTTCGCGCAAGCATTTGCGGACGACCTAGCCGTAATAATTACCGGCAAGTTTGCGGACACAGTATGTGACCGCTTGAATGCAACTCTGCATGTAATCCACAGCTGGTGCCTCTGCAATGGACTCACGGTGAACGCTAGAAAGACTGGACTAGTTATGTTCACTAAGAACGTCAGGTGGGGCAGCTATACGCTACCCACCTTAGCAGGGGCGGAAATCCAGCTGGCACAAACAGTCAAGTACTTAGGAGTACATTTTGACTCCAAGTTAACGTGGAAGCATCATATCCAGGAACAATACCAGAAATCCTGCAGATTGCTCTGGTGCTGTAGGAATGCGATAGGTAAGACCTGGGGACTTTCACCTAAACGGATATATTGGATGTATACATCCATAATAAAACCCATTTTGATGTATGCATGCATCGTCTGGTGGCCAAGACTGAACTTTGCTAACAGCAGGAAGCTGCTAACGTAGATTCAGAGACTTGGTTGCCTAAGTATTACTGGAGCAATGAGTACTACGCCGACTGCGGCACTTGAAGCCATCCTAAATTTACCCCCCATCTACTTGGAGGTGAAGCGGAAAGCAGCCAACGACGCATATAGGCTCGATACCATTCGGGCGTGGAAAGGCGGCCAATCCAACGGGCATGCGTCTATATGGAAATTCCTTGAAAAACATCCGATAGCCCTGATGCCGACCGATCATATGGTTTCCAGATTCGTCTTTGAAAAGACATACACTGTCGTAATCACCGAAAGAGAAGAATGGTCGACAAGTGGCCATGAGTCTTTTCAGATTACAGACCTAATAATCTTCACCGACGGGTCAGTCACGGAGGATGGATCGGGTGCAGGCGTGTTCTCGGAGAATCCGATTATAGAACTGGCCCGACCCCTCGGAAAAATGACGACCATATTCCAGGCGGAGATATATGCCATTTCATTGGCAGCAGAAGAATGTCTGCGACAAAAATGGAGGGGTCGCACCATTCGAATCTGTTCCGACAGTCGGGCGGCATTATCAGCACTAGATGGCAACAACATATCAAGCCAGTTGGTGTGGAGTTGTCATCAGGTGCTGCTGAAACTTGGCCGACTGAACGAAACATTCCTGATGTGGGTGCCGGGGCACTCTAACATCGCCGGTAATGAGGGGGCTGATAGACTGGCTCGCCGAGGGTCTGGATCCACAATGGTGGGCCCAGAACCAGCTCTTAGAATCCGACCATCTACTGTCAAGTCTACTCTGAAAGGTGAAATTGCAAGGATTCACGCAACCGAGTGGAGAAATTTGAACTCTTGCCGGCAAGCGAAAATCCTTGTGAAGGAGCCTAGGGCCACTAGAGCGGCATTTTTGTTGTCCCTTAAGAAGTGGGGCATGAAAACCCTAGTAGGGCTTTTGACGGGACACTGCCCCTTAAACTACCATATGGAAAAGATTGGGATAGTGGTTTCGGCTGTGTACAGCCAATGTGAGCAGGAGGAGGTAACTGCCCTGCACTTTTTATGCAGCTGCCCGGCATCCTCAGATCTCAGACGAAGACACCTTGGCAAGGTTTTCTTCAATGAAGAATCTGCACACTCTCTGCCTCTTGAGAATGTTCTCAGATTCGCTAAAGCCTGCGAACACCGTAGGCGGGAAGCCATTGAATAGGCAACTTACGGGGATAGTACAATGGGCCTAATAATGGCCTGAGTGCTCGGAGCTGCGGCTCCCCCCCATTTAACTAAACTAAACTAAACTTGTTATCACAAATTCTCCGACAAATTTACGCAAGTTCCTCCTCAGTTACAGAAGGTATGGTGTAGACGTCCAATGCTTGCTTGTGTTGTTTCCGCTCTTTGTACTCACATATGTCAGAGCGACCATTGAGCATGACCTAATCCCACGAAAAGTGGAAACATTTCCCGTATTGGCAAGCACCAAGTCTAGCTCCGCGAAAGCCTCGAGCAGGATACGGCCCTTGGTGTTCGTAGTGAGACAGCCTCAATCCACGGCCCACAAGTTGAAATCCACCGATATGATCTTGGGTTTTCGACTTCTTGCATCCGAGACCAGCATACCTAACATTCCTTCGAATGCGGCTATCGTCGTGCTTGGTGGAGCATAGCAACTATATATAGATACCGGCTATTTTTGCTCTGACGAATACAACTTCTGGAAACTCCATCACTTCTTGAATGGCTTGATTTCCACACGCCCATATTGCCGCCTTGCCAGTTACATCTGCAGCCCAGGCACCGCTCTTATTATTGTGATAAGGCTCGCTCATTATGGCAGCTTCGATTCCCTTCTCATAGATGGTCTGCGAGAGAAGGTCTTGCGCTGCCTCGCAATGGTTGAGGTTGATTTGTATCAACCTCATTTCTTTACTGCATTCAAGGCTCTCCTAAACACTGGGCATCTGCTGCTGCCTGCAACCTGCCGAGAGTCGACGTGCTTTTTCTCCTTGCAAAGCATACATTCAGGCTCAGTCTTACACTCCCTGAACATATGACCTTACATATTCTGCAACTTTTTGACCTGTCACAGTCACCGGTGCATTTCGCCGCTATGTGACCAAATTCCAAGCATCTAAAGCAGCGCTCCCTTAGTCGGCAAACGACCCAACCTATTTTTACTTTACCAGCCGCCAGTAGTTTGAACACTGCTTCACCTGGTAAGCTTATGCTTGCCGTTTGCGTGCCTCTGTATGCCTCCCTCAGTCCCCTGATTGCGGAATCTTGCAAGCCATGTGGTCCGAATTGCTTTTCAAAGGCGTCGCGAATATCCACCATGGTCGTGATTTCATCAATGTCCTTACATTGTATAACAATCTCCTGCTTTCTGGCCCGTACTTGTGCTTCTTCTCCTAAAGACTTCTCCACCTTGCCTAGGAAATTTTCTACCGTTTTGGCCGGAGACTTCTTCAGCTCCAGCATCAAATCTCCTTTTTGAGAGCGTTTGATTCGGCTGGCGTTCTCTCCAAGATCCATCAGCTCAGAGTTGGATTGGACCTTTCTGAGAATATCGGCATAAGTCATATCACCATTTTTGGAGATGATAATTAATTCGGGCCGTAATCTTCTTTTATGGGTCGCATTTTTCTTTCCGTCAACCTTGGTCCATGCTTCCTTGGTTCCTTTTTGGGGCTTTGCCTCCCTTGGGTTGATTGCAGCCGGCGCCGCAGTTGCCACGATTTTGGTAACTTTGTTTGCCTTCCCTTGTGCCGGTAAGAGGCTTTTTTGCCTTTTCGCGTCCTGTGAGGATCCGAAAGAATCGTTCGCCCCCTCTCTACTCCTCTTTTCAAACTTACCGCCCTTTGGATTTTGAGTGGGTGTCACTTGTGTTGCCTGGGTGACGCTTGATTTCTTCGAGGCATTTTTTTCGTCTTTAGGACCATTGTGCAGTACACGAATGGTGCGGACCATGTTTTTGATAGCCTGGTGCACGTTGTGTTTGTCCTTAATAAATTCAGACAACTCTACTATTTTACCTCCGAGTAGGGCAAACGATGATTCGTCCGGATTCCGACACAGCTCCTCTGCTTGGTTTTCCCACTGGACACTTACGTATTTATTAGCTTAACTGATTTCCTTCCTTCATCAACATTGATTTCGGATGAGATCGTAGGATCGTCGCGCTTCTCCTAAATGGATCAAACAGTAAGTCCTGCGGCATGTTCCGACCAGGTCTAGTCACCTCACTATGAGCTAATGAGTAACCAGTTTGTGGCAAGCACGAGGGCTTTACTCGATATGCCGTCTAGACGCGGAGCTTTACCATCTCCCACTTTACCGCAGATTTGCAGTAGCTCGTTTTTGGTGACGGTCGGAATCGGAGTCACATTCAGGGCTCGCTGGAAAGTGTTAGTACTCTCCTTTTGCTGGGGAAATAACCCCTGGAAGATTTTTACCAAGGGGGTAGCCACATGATCAGCGGAGGTGAACGGCCTCTGTGACGATTTTATCGGCGCTACTCCACGGGTTCACGTCTGTCTGCGAACAGAGCTCCTTAAAATATTCCTTCTTACTTCGCTGGATGGCGAGTTTGAGGTTCTTACGGGCTTCCTTATAAGCATGTTCTTTTGGCCATGATTGATCATATCTATCGCCCTCTGAACCGTCCGTCTAGCTTAGCGATAAGTCGATCGATGGCTGGACAGTTCACTATTCCACCAATAATTGAGTCTTCTAGTGGGGAATGAACATCGATGCGTCACATGCTTTAGCAATGCAATGTGTAGAAGAGTTCTATCCGTGGAGTTGCTTGCCTTGTTAGGCTGGTCTAAACGCACCTTCATGAATGTTTGCTCATCCATTGCTTTTTCCAACCACCTTGGCGGGCTTCTCGAATTTGGCTTTCGGCTTGCGGGAATCCTGCTGTGTAGCTCTGCCTTAATTCAAAAGTGATTGCCTGGTGGTTGCTGTACGTGAAGTCCTCGCTAACTTGCCAAAACGCAGGGTTGACAAAAGTTAGATCTACAATTGAATTCAGCTTCCCCTTTCCGATAGGTATTTACAACACATTGGTGGGCTAGAATTTAGAATTAGTATTTTTTTAACCACATTTTTTCATTGTAGTTACCCCCTTCCTAAATTAGCGGTATTTACTACTTCCGGCAATATACCGATTATCCCGTCCCTCCTTTCCTTCGAACAAAATGCATTTGGAGTCCCCATTGCATTCCTTGGCAATATATCCTTTCTCCCCATCGAAGCCGCGAAGAGTACAAAGATCAAGCATTTGAACCATCTCTTTATAGAGATACCTTTCTCTTAGACGGCAAACGATCCATCCAAATCGAACTTTTCCTATAGCCAACAACTTCTGCACTATCTCCACTGGCATTTTGGGTGAGTGCCGCCATAAGCTTTTCTTAAACTCACAATGGATTCTTCTTCTCAATCGTCCAACAAGAATGGTCGTTTCAAGGCGTTGCAGATTTCTTCTCTAAAATTTACCGCAATGTCGTCCGTCCAGTCGCTCTCTTTGGTTCTGAGTGTTGGCTGACTATAAAAGACAATGAACGGCGTCTTGCGGTAATGTAGACGAAGATGTTGCTTTGGATTAGTGGCGTGACACGTTCTTTATCACAACTGAAATGAGGATATCCGCGATCGTTATGGGGTTGCACCGATCGTGGAAAAATTGCGAGAGAGGCGCCCTCGATGACATGGTCACGGAATTCGCGCTAACGAAAGTTACTTGCCAAGATTGGTCTGAACATCGAAGTCGATGGTAAACGACCAAAAGGCAGACCTAAGCAACGGTGGCTTGATACGCTGGATGGGGATTTGAAAGCCTCGAGATTGCACCCAGATCAGGCATTCGATAGAGTCAAATGGCGAAGCCGATCACGACGAGCCGACCCCGTTTGTGAACGTCCTTGATCACTTCACGAAATTCATTTCCATGGAGTCGATTCGAATTGGTGTTGATGGACAACGGGGTACAATTCCGTTCCGCTCAATTCAGCGGCTCTGTATTCTCCTCAGACGAATGCCTCCGAACGAGTTAACTGATCCCTAATAGCCGCCATTCGAGGTTACGTCTTTTCTAAGCAGCGCGACTGGGATCGAAAGGTTCATGATATCTGCTGCGTGCTGAGATCATCCGTTCACTCAGCCACCGGATACACCCCTTACTTTTTTTTTACTTTTGGTCAGAATATGATTACGCATGGAGGGTCTTACTCTCTGTTGTGCCAATTGAACCTCCTCCAGGATCTTTCCTCGGTCATCTCTTGTGATGCGAGGACGTAACTCCTAAAAACAGGAGGTAGAAGGGAAACTGCGATTAGCCCAGCAGAGAGTAGTTGGTCATCACAACTTGAGGGCACGACTATCTGCCTCGGAGGCTTTGGAGGAACTTCCGGAAAAACCATTTTAATAAAGATTATAATGCTAAGCTGGAGCTGAAGTTTCTACCCAGTGTAGTGAAGGAAGGGCTGGACGCCCATCTATACAGACTGACGGATGACCGTGGGTGAGATATGAAAGTGTATCATGGGAAGTCTAGTTCTCAGACGCCCCTCGGGGCCTAATTGCGGCACATCGATCTGTCGCTTCAGACGAAGTTGAAACCCCGGCAACCGTAAATTCGTCAGCAGCGTCGATGGACCAAGTGGAGCAATTCAAGGGCGGTTCCTGAACGAGCAGAGAGTATCTCTGCCTAGACGAAATATTTACTCAAGGCCTTCTCCGACAGGACTCGATAGACATGAGGGACTAAAATAACATAAAGCGCGTGTGCGGGTGCATTTCGGTGCTGGAGGCAAAATCTGACCCATGCATCGCTGACTGATTCCTCCAGGTTCTTCTCCTTGTCGTGGGACCTGCAAAGCACCTGTTTTTTGTTACGATATAATTTTCATAGTCGTTTTCGAGGTTTGGATATTCAAATTTAAAAGTCAAAATTGAAATTTCGGGTTTGGGTCGTCAAGCATCGGGCACGGAAGGGAAGAGAAGAGGAGAGTGTAGGCGAGTTTGGTTGATTGACAGCCTTGGTGACGGTATACAGTGCAAGGATCTCGATGAAGTGACATCCAAAGGAGAAATTTGCACTGTCTTGATGGAACAGTTCAAGTTGGAGGAATTTGCCGAAGAGTCCATTGTGAGTTTGCGAAAAGCCTATGGCAATACTCAGACGGCCACATTGCGATTGCCAGTGGACGCCGCGCAGAAGTTATTGGCGGCCGGGAAGGTTCGAATCGGATGGGTTGTTTGCCGTCTGAGAGAGCAGATTTCTCTAAAGAGGTACTTCAAGTGACTCGCGTTTGGTCATTTCGCGAAGGCATGCACCAGCAGCATTGACCGGTCCGATCGATGCAGAAGGTGTGGAGAGAAAGGCCATATTGCCAAAGCGTGCAATAGGGACCCCAAATGCTTATTATGCGAAGGAAGTGAGGGACGGGATTACCGGCATATTGCCGGAAGTGCTAAATGCCCGGAATTTAGGAAGGCGCTGACTTCAATGAAAAAATGAGGTTTATTCAAATAAACCTCAATCATTGTAGGGTCGCTCAAGATTTACTCGAGCAGACCATCTACGAATCCGAGGTGGAAATTGCCATCATTAGCGAACCCTATAAAAACCGTCACGGTGGCGTGTGGGTTATAGATTCGTCTGGTGGAGCGGCGATATGGACATGCGGTCGACAAGCCATCCAATGTACTGGGAATCAGACATACAGCGGCTTTGTGTGGGCGAAAATAAACGGGGTATATGTGTACAGCTGTTACGCTCCACCAAGCCTGACACTGCCCGAATTCGAGAAAATGCTTGACAGCCTTGCTCTCGACGCAAGGGGTCGTAGTCCAAGGGTGATAGCTGGTGACTTCAATGCTTGGGCCCGTGAGTGGGGTAGCAGAGAGATAAATGCAAGGGGCCGCAGTCTATTAGACACTTTCGCACAGTTGGATGTCGTTCTGGCCAACGAAGGATGTGTAAACACCTTTCAGAAAGGGGGGTCTACCTCAATCGTAGACCTAACTTTTGTCAGCCCTGCACTGGCACGTGGTATGTCTTGGTGTGTCAGCAACCACTACACCCACAGCGATCACCAGGCAATCTTCTTTGGGCTATGGGTGGAGTCATCGGGCATAAGATCATCATTCGCGAAACCGAGAAAGATGTCAGGCTGGTCCGCTAAAGCTCTGGATGAGCAGACCTTCATGGAGGTGTGGTTATACCAACCTAATAAAGCAGGCGCCTCTACGGAACGAGCTGTCCATGTGGCGGAATGCATCGCCAAAGCGTGTGACGCGTCCATGTCGAGGAGGTGCTCATTCCTCAGTAGAAGACCAAACTACTGGTGGAATGCTGAACTGACCAGCCTTCGATCAGCCTGTCACCGAGCCAGAAGAGCGGCTCAAAGAGCGGTAAGCAGAATCGACCAAGCGCAAAAAGAGCGCGCCTATAAGGAAGCCCGCAAAATCTTCAAGCTCGCCATCCAACGGAGCAAGAGGGAATGCTTTAAGGAGCTCTGTTTAGAAGCAGACGTAAATCCGTGGGGGAGCGCCTATAGAATCGTGATGGGGCGATTCAGAGGCCGATCATCTCCGCAGATCACGTGTTCTACACTCTTGTTAAAAATCATCCAGGGGTTATTCCCTCAGCAAGAGGAGGGCGTAGACAGCTTCCAGCGACCTCTGAACGACACGGCAATACCGTCAGTCACCAGTGACGAGCTGCTGGAGATCTGCACTAGGATAGGAGATAATAAAGCTCCGGGTCTGGATGGCGTGCCGAATAAGGCCCTTAACCTTGCCGTGAAATCCAGACCGGACATGTTCGCTGAGTTGTTCGAAGTGTGCATGTCCGAGGGGATATTTCCTTCGTCATGGAAACGACAGAAGTTGGTGCTACTGCCTAAGGCTGGCAAACCACCAGGTGAGCCAACCTCTTACAGACCTATTTGTCCTTTGGACACTGTGGGCAAAATGCTAGAGCGAGTAATCTATAATAGATTACTCCCGGTTGTTGAGAGCCAGGGAGGTCTCTCAGATCGGCAGTATGGGTTCCGTAAAGCCAGATCAACCATTGATGCCATCAAAATGGTTACTGGCTTGGCCGAAAATGCAATCCACGGAAGGGGCAGTACTAGCAAATACTGCATAGTGGTGACCCTGGATGTGAGAAATGCATTTAATTCGGCCAATTAGAACCTAATACGGCAATCTCTGGCGAAGATTGGTATTCCCGCTTATCTTGCAGCTATTATCAACAGCTATTTACAAGAACGGAGGCTGACATCGATGACGGACCCCAAGAGTACGTTGTCTCCGCGGGTGTCCCACAGGGCTCCGTACTGGGCCCACTGCTGTGGAACATCATGTACAACGATGTTCTTAATCTTCCCCTTCCGGAGGAAGCCACGGTGGTGGGCTACGCCGGTGATATAGCGCTGGTTGTTGTCGCAAAGCATCTCAAAGATGCTGAGTTATACTCATGCGAAGCGATCAGTGCTGTTAAGGGTTGGCTTGAGAGTTCTGATCTGACACTTGCGGAGGAAAAAACGGAAGCGGTCCTTATCACCAAGCGCCGTAAAAGAAATTTCGCCCGTATTCAAATTGGGAATCATATCATCACTTCTAAGCCTGCGATCAAATACTTGGGAGTGATGATAGATGGGAAGCTTAGCTATAAAGCACATTTGCAGTATGTCTATGACAAAGCATCCACTGCGAGTGTGGCCCTGGCAAGAATGATGCCGAACGTGGGAGGGCCACGGCATGCTTCCAGGTTGCTTATAGCTAGGGTAGTGAGTTCGGTCCTGCTCTATGCAGGTTCAGTTTGGGGAAAGGCATTGCAGGTTACATTTAACGGTAACAAACTGAGTTCAGTCTACAGAAGAACAGCCCTAAGAGTGTGCTCGGCATTCGGGACTGTCTCAGATGATGCTGCATTCGTCATTTCGGGAATGATGCCCATTGACATCTTGGCAGACGAGATGACGAATATATATAATGCGAAGTCTATCTCTCCTTTATCGCAGGCGAAGAACGCCGAAAGGGAGAGATCGTTAAATAGATGGCAAGAGCGTCGGGAAAGGGTCGGTGGACACACAGGCTCATCCCTACCATCAAGGAGTGGTTGGAGAGACGGCACGGTGAGATTAATTATAATCTTACTCAGTTTCTCACGGGGCATGGAGGATATCGCCAGTACCTGTTCAGGTTTAAACTGGATACCTCACCCCATTGTCCAAACTGCGATTGAGTCTCAGAGAACCCAGAGCATGTATTCTTCCACTGTCCAAGGTTTGTGGAGGAAAGGAAGAGCCTAGAGGAGACTCTAGGAGAGGTGCTTGTGCCAGAGAATCTGGTGCGAAGAATGCTATCATGTCAGGAAGACTGGGATGCGATCAACTCCATGGTCGTATCTATCCAGAGCAAACTGCGAAAGGCATAGGAGATCAGAAAAGCCGCGTAGAGACGAAAGGGGACGAAGCTAAAATGAGCTGACTCCGCCCTGTGATGTAATACAGTACGGTGGTTCCACGGGGCTTGGAGGGAGTCGGGGGTGGTTTTAGTGGGTAAGAATCCCACACGCTGGCGTGTCCAGGTCAGTGTCTTTTGAAGGTTTCCACCTCCTCAAACAAAAAAAAAGCCTTGGTGTCGGTGTTAGGGCCAAAGTGATACAACGCCTGATTCTCATCGTAACAGAGTTGGCGCTCAAGGTAGGGCCAAAGTTGTTGCGTTCGTAAAACAAGGGATAAGCCCGTGTGGGTCAATATGATGTCTTTTAAGATTGTCCGATTTAAATCTACTAGAATACTTCTTGCCTGAGTGTTTTTGAAAGAACAAGAATTGGTTCATTAGAACATTCCAAGATCTTATGAAAAAGTTTCTTCTAAAATTATTAATATTACTATAAACATATCAAGCAAAATATTACCAAAATCAAAATGTAATTTCAATGGCGGACCCCCTTATTGTTTAATGATATAAGGAGGGTACTTTGAACATTTTTACAAAAATTTGGAATAAAAGAATTCTAAGGTCTTCTAATTTTTATTTATGAAATCACTATCCACTATGCGTTTTTCTCCGCTGAAAATAAATGTCTTTGTTACAATACGGAAGGCCATGTGCTTGTCGTTTTTGTGGTTCACATTTCCAGGCCGTGTATCAAATCTATTTACTGGGAAGAGTTATTGATGGGTTGTATATTTCAGTCTTTTTGTTGCTCAATTAAATGGCTTGAAATATTCCTGTAATATCTGATAATGATGTCTTGAAATTATCTATTATCTAAACACATACATTTTCTAGGCAACCTTAACTAACCTAACCGCCAACTGTTCCAAAGAAAAGTTTTTAAGGTAACTGTACAGTGATTAGAAAACAGCACTAACCACAACAAACCACTGTTCGCTGTCAACACGACATTTCGGACGATAACCCATCACTCTGAGCCGGAACTTCAGGCCCGGGAATTATATTGTTGGATGTGTTGCTGGAATGATGCGAGTTTAATTTCTCCACATGCCCAACTAGCCAGTAAACATGATAAAACAGCACATTCTGGTCGAATTAAAACAATTCATTTACACGGTAGCGAACCACCGCGGCATCCCGAAGAACATTTCATCGCCGCAGCTGGTCCGGAACAGTCTCAATCTCCTTGAGGACCTGCCGGCCGCCCGTGAAGTGGTTTTGGAGTATTTCTCGTTGGTGTTCGATGTGTCGCTTGGGAACTACGTGCAATTTGTGTCGAAGGACTCACAAGGCAACCCGCCTGAGGATGAGCTTATCAATGATATTCAGGAAGCACTGGAGAGTCTGGTGACCAAAGGGCCGCCCGCCTGGGGCCCACTGATCGCCTCGTGGAGTCTTGAGCTGGTGGGTCGGTTGTCGGACAAGTATTGGCCCAGCAGGAAACTTGACATCGGAGCGGCGTGCAATCTGTGGCTGAATTGCAGCGCGATGAGGTGCCTGCTCGGGTTGATGGCTTCTTGTTTTCGCAGGATGAGCAACACAGAGGCTGAGGTTTGCATCGCGACCCTCCTGGGTAGGTAGAAGGTTTTCATGATTTTGGGGTCGTTTCTAATTGTTCTCCACTTGCAGCTACGTTCAGGAAGTACAGTCCCTCTTTCGATTGGGTGGTGGCGCGCTTGGGAGGATGCTTTCCTCTGAAAATCATATCCCAGTAAGTATCACTCTCAAGATCTTTAATTGGGGCCAAACGTTTGCATTCAATCCGTTTTATATTACAGGATCCTACAGTGCGGATTGAAAAGGTTTTCAGAGGACTACCGCTGTCGTTTCGACTCAGAAATCGGAATCCTTGACTACCTGTCCTTTGCCCATGAAAAAGACTTGAAACACGCCATAAAGGAGTTGTTTGACGATGGATTCAATCCAAAGAAGCCAATCCACTACGACATCATACCGTATCTCATGCAGCTGGCGTCTGTCTCGGAGATTATTCTGCAGCCCATTGTCAGCGTATTCCTGGAGCTTTGTAAGTTTTCTCTTTTATGACTTCTCCCCAGAAGTTGAACGAATGATTACTGTTTGCAGATAACCCCGCCTTGCTGGAGGTAATTGTCCGTCAAACAAACGCTTGGACCAAAAGCTTCATATTCCGCGACATGACGCCTTCCTTGAACAATATCGCGTTGAAGGTGAAGACGAATGGGACCAAGCTCCTGCTCACAGTCTCGAAAGTGGCGGATCGCTTCTTCTGGTGCCAGGACTTCATCGAATACACACTGCAAGAGCTTGAACGATTAATATTGGATAATTTTTCGTGCCCGCTCCTGAATGATATTGCCAAAGAAGAGTCGAAAGTGCTGTTGTGGAAAAGTTGCTCGAGCGGAAATGCCATCGAGCAACAAACAGCAGTGCGACTTCTCCTGTTGGTTTGTAAGTATTCCGAGGTGTTGAATAGGGACCAGGCTTAGATTTTTTGTTTGCAGCTACCCAACATCATCATATTTACCACCAGACAATCGCCGAATTACTGATGAAATCATACGAAACTAACAAAAGTGGAATCGGCGCGCTGATCCGTTTCGTTGGAGGGTTGAGCGGAACTACGGATTTTCCAGAGGTGAAGCCGGGCATTGAGATGAGTTTGGAGCGGTTGTTGTTGCAAAATCAGTTCCATTTTGTCGACTATCAGACGGAGTGCCTAAACGCTATCAAGAATTTGACCACAGTTTGCAAGTAAGGAGCACTCATTTCATCCCACCTTCAAGTTTTCAGGTTTAAAGTGAATATGTCAAATGGTTTTATTGAAACACCCTTATGACTCGAATTCTGTAGATTAAACTCGTGGGGGGATATGGTTGTGATCACGAGCTATCGGATCTGCTTCGATGGTCCTGTGGAGGACGTTAACGGATGACGAGCAGCTGAAGAGGTAGAAAGAACAGTTCACTAATGAAATGCATGTCGGGCAACCGCAAACGATGGCGACATATGATGACGGCCCGATGGTTGAGAGGGTAGGGCGTTAGCCTCCCAATCTCGCTGGGTTCGAATCCCAGTTCTCATGGGTGTCTGTGTTTGTCTCGCTGCTGTGAGCTTCTCACTTCTTTTTCTTCAGCCTTTGTCCCGTTCACAAGCGAGGTCGGCCCGTCGTGATCGGTTTCACCATTTGGCTCTTTCGAATGCCTGCTCTGGGTGCAATCTGGAGGTTTTTAAAGCCCCATCCCGCGTATCAAGCCACCGTTGTTTCGGCCCGCCTTTTGGTCGTTTACCATCGACTTTGATGTTCAGACCAATCAAAGTGAATTCTTGTTAGCACGAATTTGCGTGACCATACCACCGAAGACTCCTCTCTCACAATTTTTCCACGATCGATGCAACACCATAACGATCGCGGATATCCTCATTTCGGATGTGATCAAAACATGTTACGCTACTAGTCCAACGCAACATCTTCGTCTCCATTACCGAAAGACGCCGTTCATTGTCTTTCATAGTCGGCCAACACTCAGAGCCTCAACCCCTGGAACAAAAGGTTTTAGCCTGGACACGGAGACGTTTTTGGACCCGCCGTCGACGTTAAGCCCAAAGAAGTGCTCCCCTCTATTTAAAACTTCATATGGGCCCTCACATGGTGTTTGCAGGGGCTTACGGGAATCATTCACGTGCACCAAGATGTGTATGCACACGTCCAGGTTCTTGGGGGCGTTAGCCTTCTTCGAAGAATGACGGGATGCCGGGAGTGACTTTAAGTTCGCCACCGTGCCCCGGAGCAAACGCAAAGATCCAATGGTGGAAAAGGCTAATCTAGTATCGAGCACAGAGTTGCTAGGGAGTCTCAAATTCTCCCTGTATATCAGCTCGGCGGAACAAACTCTTCACGATGGGCTGTACAGAGGCCAAGTAGAACGAAAGCATGAAAAGTCATCGTGTGCTATTATAACGGCCATCAGCGTCCTATGCCAGCGTTCCAGCATCCCATTGGGATGCAGGTGTACGCAGTCATTTAAATCCTAGGAGTTTTCCTGACTTACAGGCCTCAGGCCACCGCGTGAACCTATCAATGATTGTGAGGCAATACTGGAAGATATGTGAGTCTCGCAAAGAGTCAACGATGGATATGGATTGCTACGCTTGGTATACCAAGGGAATGAGCCTACTTCTTTCGGTATGTGCTTGATGACTTTACACTTCTGGCACGCGATGCACTGTCTGGCCCAGGAAGTCAGAGGTCTCGTAGAGTATTTCGGAGGTTGAGCGAAAAATGGAAAACTTCCCAAAACTTGTATTTGGGATTGTCCCTGGGGCTCTGCGTCATTTTTCTGTACCTCGAGGATTACCGAAAAATCGACCGTGACAGGGATTTTGACCTCTGAAATGCGTGACAAAGCGCCTGCAATTACATTGTCCGGACACAAGCTGAATATCCGAAGTAAACTGGCTTATGAAGTTTAGGTGATGAAGTTGGCGAGGGGACGCTTTGTCGGGCTTCTGCTTAAAATCGAAGGTAAGAGGCTTGTGGTCCGTGAACACTGTAAACAGCATGCCCTCTAGGGAAGTATTTGATTGCCATATATGCGGCTAAAAGCTGTAGGTGCTGTAGTTCCCAGATTTGATTCACCTTTTGGCGAAGGGCAGCATCTTCTGTGATGCCTGAAGCATTGACGTTTACGGTTAGTAGTGAATCTGGTTGAGGAAATGCCAGGAGTGCACCATCCGCCAGTTTTCTTTTGGCCAGCTTAAAAGCCTGGACGGCTTCTGTAAACCACACAATCACACGTGTGTCTTTAGCTATGGGTCCAGAGTAGTAGGCATTGAGGATCACTTGATGTTGTGAATCTGGTCTGGATTCGCTCAAAGCAAATCATGTGGCCTAAAAACGTCACCTGCTGTTCAAGGAATTTGCACTTTTCAACATTAGGTACAAGACCGGCCTCAAGGAGACGTTGAAAAATGCATTCGAGGTGTTCCAAATGCTCAGACTCAGAGGAAGAGGCGACCAAAACATAATCAAAGTACACAAAACAAAAATTAAAGTTTCACAGGACAGAGTAGATGAACCGCTGAAAAGTTTGCGCCGCATTGCACAGAATAAAAGTCATCCGTGTGAACTCGAAGAGTCCGAAGGGTGTGCATATTGCCGTTTCTGTTTTCTAGAGCTACATGGATTTGCTGATACGCCTTGGCTAAGTCCAAGGTTGTGAAAACACTGCAGTATGCGGGGTTGTGAGCAAAGTCGTGGATGAGTGGTATGAGGTAACGGTCTGCAATGGTCTGTAATTGCCACATGGTCTCCATTTGCGTTAGGCTTTAGGATCATGTGTAGTGGAGAAAACCAGCAGTTATTTCATGGTCTGCAAGTACCCTGATTTAAAAGTATGTCAAATTCTTTGTTAGCAACAGAGAACTTCCGGGGTGGTAATGGACACACCTTCGAGAAGATAGGCGAGCCAGTAGTGCGGTTGTGGTGCTGTACATCATGCTTAGCTAACTGCGAGAGACTACTTTCAGTAATTATGTTGCTGTATTTTTGAAGGAGCAGGCGAATGCGAGGGTCGGCTTCTTCTTAAAAAATGATAGAAAAAATGACGGTTGAGCTGGTGGCAAGTTTTCCCGAAGACCTGAGCGAAGTTCCGGGGGCTAGAAGAGACCTGTTCTGCACATCCACCAGCAATCCATAGTGGTATAGGAAGTGTGCGCCTGATATGGGACTGCTGATGTCCGCTTTAAAAAAACACTATGAAATCGTTCGCCAAAGTCCCAGACTTACGTTTACTTGCCTGTAGCCGTAAGCGTATGTAGTTGAGGAGCTTGCAGCCGCTAGTTTGAGTTGTTGCCGGATCAACTTGTGATTCCGCGATACTCGGAGGGCCGAGACGTCTACGTCTGTGTCGATTAGGTAATGGCGCTTGTTCAAAGGGTCGTAGATGGTTAGGTGGCATGGGACTGCCGCCGGAGTTCCTAGCGAGTCTAGTTTTTTGGTGCTGTGAACGTGCACGAACTGGTACATTTTTTTGCTTTGTCGGCAAAGAAGCGGTGGTAAGCAAACTGCAGGAGTCTTTGAGCATAGAGACGGTAGCCGTGAGGGTGGTCACTCTCCGCTGAAGGTCGGTAATCTGCCGTAACACTACACTGACCACGGGGTGAGTTGTTGAGGCGGGTGTGTTCCGAGGTTCACTCACACACTGCATCGCCTCCGCAGTAGTAATCTACTATTGCTAAGTATGTGAACACCACTTGGACACATACTTGCCGAGTCAATTCTGCTAAATCAACAATTCGCTTCATTGATTGACTTGACGAAAGTTTTAGTTTACTTAACTCTTCTAACGATGAGGGGCGGCTGATCGATATGCCTATATGCGAGCGTTGAGCAAAACATTATGCTGGGTTATATCGGTTGGTGCTGCTTCTGCGGAACAATAGCTGGTCCCTTTCCCTTAAATTTCATACTTCAGTTTCAATTAAACCATTTCAAATTCTATTTTTTCATAAACTTGCTCCTGCACCTGCTGCACAATTCAAGACAGTCTATGTTGCTGTTGGCGTTAAACTCGGCAAGGACTTTTAAGTTCAAGACCAAAGACCTCGATCGAAATTAGCGGGACCGAGATCGACTGATCGATTGACTGTGTATTAGCAGCTTTTTAGAGGCGACGCTAGAGGTGAATAATGTTAACCTCAAAAATCCAAATAAACTCTCGCAGTGTCGTGTTTATAGGTTGAAATGCTCACTCTCATTCCCTGCACTGAGTTGAAATTTTGATTTACCTCAATTATTTAGATGAATATTTAGTGGAAGTGGTTCGATTTTGTTATCAGCTTCAGGGAGACGTAATTTCACTTGGCTGGTCGGTCTGAAAACAACCATCGCTTTAGCTTTCTGACGGATTGCCGGTGCCAAACACGCACGGATGCTGGTGTGATACAAGCACAGTCATTCATCTCACTAATGGAATGGCGAGGGTCGTATCGGTTTATATTCAAACTCGCGAGTACCCTTAAACTTGAACTTGTTTAGACGCGATGAAATTTAGCTAGCTTGGTTCTCAAAGCATCGTGTGTAGGAGGCGCGTTTCGATGGTCTTGTGAGAGACGCTACCGGTTAACTTCTCATCCGCCATGACGAGCAGCGTAATAGGTGGTATCACATCCGGCGAAGTTCCGCCTTTTGTGGATGGAATGGCTAGCCCCCGTAACGTGCAGATTCGCACTGGTTCCTTCAAACAAGGGAAATCATCTTGGCCATCAATGCACTCAAACATAGTAAAACCACTAGGCTTGATGGTCTCCCTGCAGAATTAATTATCGTCGAACCTGTAGTTTCTGTTCAGATCTGCGATTTCCATTCGTACAGAAATGCTGGGAATGCGAGGCCTTTCCCAGAAGGTGGAAGAAGGGGATGATTGTTAAGATTCTAAAGAAGGAAGGGCGCCCGTCTTGATTTTGACAATTGGAAGGGTATCTGCGTGCTCCCTGGCATCGCAAGAATAATCTTGGAACGCATAAAAACGCACCCTTGATCAACAGAGAGTAGACTAGTTTTTGTTCTGGATCCTTCTACATTGACCACATCAACATCCTACGGATCATTTTGAAACAGTCTGCGGAGTTGAGATCTTCGCTTCCTCGCTCTTAATCAACTTCAAGAAGGCTTTCGACAGACTTTCGCGGAAACCAATAGCTATTATCAGAGCAACATATGATACGCAAAATGTCACGTGCTGGAGAGGAGTTTGAGAGTCCGCCAGGGTTCCATATTGTTTCCGATATTATTTCTTCTTGCTATCGGTGCTGTTCTTCACGCTGCCTTCCCCGGGGGACGTATCTCAACTACAATGATGATATCTGTTTGCCTTCTTACCGGGTTATGGACCTTGCCCCAATGGCTGTGGATTTGAGAAAAGAGGCAGGTAGAGATGGACTGAAGACAAACATCAACAAAACCAAAGTTCTCAGTCTGACGGGTCATCGTACCCTCCATATCTACATTAATAGGTAGAGCATCGAAGTCATCGATCAATTTGTATACCTAGGAAGTGTGGGTTTTTCCGACGGTGGCACTGAACTGGATGTTGCCCCACGCATTAGCAGCGCTAGATCCGCTTTTGATGCCTTGTCTCTGGATCTGGATATGATGTGTTCTTTCTGTGTTGTTATATAGGAGTAGCAGAAAGTGAACCCCAACGTTACTCAAAAGCTCCAAACCTTCGTGAACACCTGTCTGCGGGGTATCATATGAGTACGTTGGCCTGACACTACCTCAAAGGAAGAACTTGGTTGGCACACACGTCTGGCACTCGTACGCACTGTGATCGGAAGGCGGAAGTGGCAGTGGATAGGTCACACATTAAGGAAGGGCGACAATTACATTGTGGGCTATACCATGTTGTGGAATCCACACTTCCGAGTTGGCTGACGAGTGGGTTGCCCAAGAGCACTTAGCACAGAACAGTAAAGTGCGAGCATCTCGGGAAGGTGTGACGAGTGCTGAAGGACATTTCAGGTAATCGCGAACGATGGCGCATAAGTGTGGTCGACGCGCTATACCCCACTAAGGGGTTGAATGGCAGCCATATATATAAAATAGAATAAAATGTTAGAGAAGATTCCAGACTGCTTAGGCAATTCTATCGAAAATTGACTAATTATTTGGCATGTTAACCTTCAGACACCTCGTTTTTCGTAATGATACATTTGCGCTTAAAAAAATCCTTTAAATAATTTAGATTGTTTTTTCATTAATCAATATTCACAGAAAATAATTTCGGTCGTTGTAGATTAGAGAAGAGCAAATCATCCCCTTACCTTCGTCAGCAAACTGTCACGACATCATTGAATACATCTCTTTCAAAACTGCTAAACATTTTGGAATGCGTTCTTAAAATGCCCGAACCAGAGGGCGAATCCCCTTCGCCATCAATAAAATCTGCGTTGGACAAACGAGTAAAAACGGAAAACATGGAAGTGGATCCCGAACCTTATAGTCCAGATGTCTCTCGTCAAATAGTGCACAGTGTTATCCAATTACTGGATGTGATTGAGCCCGGATCGGGTCAAAATCAACAGAATATGGTTGACATATTGAAATTAGCACATTTGACCGTGAAATATTTCTTCTGGTGCCTCACAGAGAAAAGTAATTACTGAAATCTGTTTACAGTTCATCAGAGTGCTATAGAATTTTCTCTTCAGGTCCCACTTTACGACTAACTAGCATCGATACTGCACTTACACTTCTACGAAGACAATGCACGAATTCGGGAAAAGCTGCCCGAACAATATGCCTGCAAGATTTGGTTGAAGGCGCGCTTTTCACCTACTCAAAACTATTTGGAGGAATCGTAGATGATGATTCAAATGAGGACGATGAAGTTGGAATTTCAGAAAATGAAAAGTTGATTGTCTTAAATCAGAAACAAGATGCAGGACCAATGGCGAACAGGTCAGTTTTGCATGCCGGATTGATAGGAAAGGGTTTGAAATCCGAACCTACGGACCCGGTTATCGAGAAGCCGGACGCAGAGCTACAAGCACATTTGCTTAAAGCGATTGATGCTTGTTGTCAGTATTCGACGGTAAGTTAGCAGTTTTTGTAGATTTAATTTTTAAAATTGTGTGAAAGTCATATCAATCAACAGGACAGAGGCAGCACTGCAGACGGATATTCTGTAGTTTCCCTTTTACTAGTAGAAATGGTGTCCCCTGATATCATGTACAACGGTCTGCCGTTTCCAGATGAGGAATTTTCAAAGGTTACAATGGAACGGGACCTGCAAATCAGGCGAGCCTTCAAAACTTCCCCAATTCTACTGCCAATTATCTCATTAGTGGCAATGCATAGACCCGCCTTATGCTATTCGTCCGTACTTTTGAGAGCGCTGTGCGCTTCATTCTTACACCAGTGGCGAGCAAAAAACGGTACACAATGCCTTTCCGTTTGTGTGAATTGGGATTATTTGCCTTTCATTCGTTACAGTGAATCGATTCCAGTCACCTGATGAAAACGATGAATTGATGGTTTCTACGAAAAATCTATTGCAAATTTTAGCCATGGGTCAACTGCTTCCACATCCGTTATCACAGATCCACATGATCATCGAATACTTGGAAGCTCCTGAGGTAATTTTCGAATTTGGGTTTCAGTCCTTTGATTGGTGTAAACGATCTTTTTCGATCATACATTTCGCAGATCGCTCTGGTCCTCAAAGAATGTGTCTGGAATTACCTGAAAGATAATGTACCCGCTCCAGCAATCTTCCGCAGTGCAAATGGTTTGTACTGGCGAAATCCGAGTTTGTTGAAGCCGCCACCTCAATATGTTGATACGTTGCGGGATATAATGCAAAAGAAACTGCCAAAAGTAGGAGCCCATTACTATCAGATGTTTGTGATGCCAGTATTTGAGGAAAAGGAACAAAATAGTAGAAAGGGCAAAGCGGGTGAGCAGCCTAGTTTTTAAGGTTTATAGGTTTTAAGTTAAATGAAATGTTTTGTATGATTACACGCCAGAGAAATTATTTGTTAGATAGTTTTTAAGAAGAAAACTTAGCGATGTACAAAATGGAATTGACAAGAAAATAGTATTTCATAAAATGGTCATTTTTTTATTTGAAGCGCATAAGAAAGTTTTGTTTGGCGATCCGTTTAGGCAATGTCTGATGGTACCACTGTAAGTCACCTGCAAAGTCATCCCGGATGGTTGTAATGACTTGTTCGATTGGGCGGTGATCATGGCTATCTTCGTTGGCCGGAGTTGGCCCAAAAACATAAAAAAAAATTGGTCAAACTGACCGTGTAGTCCGGTCTGCAAATACTGACGGTCCCCGTCGACACGCACTTGCACAACACTGTACTAACCAAGCTGGGAAATGAGGGCGGTTGCAGGGTCCTTTTGGACACTTAAGTCCTTCATGTGTCCTTAAATCCATACGGGGAATCGTGCCGGAAAAACAAACGAGGGAGCACCGTGTGGACCTATCGGGAAATAACGTGCGAAGCTACAACCGCACGAAAATACCAGAACCTGAATAACAAAAAAGGTAATGTTGCGGGAACCTAGAGGAAAACACGAACGAAGCTAAAACTGAAAGTAAAAACGAATCAGCACGACTGCGCGCGTGGAGCTGTGGCGCGGCAGGATTCGCAGCATTCGAAATTTATTTCGAATGTTCTCCGAGTGGTTCTGGATACGTGGCAAATGATGGGTTCGCTGCCGCGAGTCAGAATTGCAACAACGGTGGCGGAGTCTTCTGACAGTGTGAATAGCCGACACTTTCAATTTTCGCATTCGCCACTTGTTGAGCGGCCTCAGTCGCTGCAAATGAATTGCTCTCAGTTACACAAGTAATGGGATATGAGAATTTTGTTTTCCTTCATGGACAAATTCTTGCATAGGAACTAATGTGAATTTCTTTTCCTGGATCAATCCAGAGAATGTCAACATGATCCAACTAGGAGTCACAAAACAGTCAAACAACATCGAATTCTCGGCAATGGTTTTTTTAATTTTTAGATCCGTTGGCTGGGAGTTCGATCACCCAACGTTAAACCCGCCAGCAAGTGGTATAATTTTGCCGACTCGCTTGCCGACAGGCGCCTGATCAACTCGCTCTTGAGCTGCGTGTATGATGTCGACTTCACTACATCGGATACCAGAAGAATCGACTCTTCATCCAGGCCGACCACCGCAAAGTTGAAGCGGGTCGCGTCCGATGTGATTCCGGACATTTGGAACTGCGCTTCCAAATGTATGAACCACAGCTCCGGGTTCCGCCGCCAAAATGGAGGAACACGCACGGCGGGGGCGGTCACTTGTGGGTCCGATGGGCCTGCCGCGTTTTTGTTGTCGATCGACATCTTGACTAATAAAAAGGAAACTTCTTTTCGACGCGAGTGTTAAAACGAAAACGCAGTGAAACTGTTCTAACTACACGGCAGGCCGAACCCACAAATTCACGCACGTACAAAGAAATCACCACCGAAGCGGACACTTTTAAGCGCAGACCGAAACCACTTCCCAGAACTTCGCCCAGAGAGCGGACAACCAACCATGATCCGCACCTAAAACGCCTGAACGTCGTCTCTTGCAGCGGGCATACTATTTATTGATTTTTTTTAAATAAATAAATTCAACTAAAACAAATTAAAATTCAAACAACAAAATTCAACAAATTACAACAATGATTCGCTGCTGCGGCGGCGTTGGCGGCAACGGCTGCGGTGTTGATGGTGGAGGCAGCGGCGGCGTCGATGCTGGAGACGGCGAGCGTGGTTGCGGCGGCGTCTCTGGTGGCTGCGGCTGCTTCTCTGGTGGCTGCGGCGTCTCTGGTGGCTGCGGTGGCGTCTCTGGTGGCTGCGGCGGCTTCTCTGGTGGCTGCGGCTGCTTCTCTGGTGGCTGCGGCGGCGTCTCTGGTGGCTGCGGCGGCTTCTCTGGTGGCTGCGGCGGCGTCTCTGGTGGCTGCGACGGCGTCTCTGGTGGCTGCGGCGACAGCGATAGTGGCTGCGGCAGCGATGGTGGCGGAGTCTTCGGCTTCTGCCTGATAGCGGTGGCTGTTGAGATGAAGTCAATTGTGGCCTTAGAGCCGTGCCGCGATCGAGAAGGAAGATCCACGATGGATCACAGCCTCGATCGATGTTTTGCCTACCCCAGATGTTCCAAAGGCACGGTCTTTGGGATTCTCACCTTTCCTTGGCATCTTCAGGCCGTAAAAATGGAGGATGCTCCTTGGTAAATGTGGGTTCGCGAGAGTTAGGAAGAAGAAGGCGTCATCAGATCAAAGAACTATTTCGACACGACAACTAATACATTCAACCAAAAAGAACAAAATCATAAGTTCTAACTTTACGATGCCTTTCTTTAAAAAAAAATTGTGCTTCATCCCAACTGGGCACGTTTCCTGTGATCCTTTTTTAAGGAATGTTGTGAAGAGGCGGAGACGTGGCCTACCTTGGTCTTGTCAGCGGATTCCCGGTTCTCAACATCGATGACTCCCAAAGCGAGCATCAATCTCTTCGAAGAGGAACTTCACGATGGCAGGAGAGACTGAGAAATGTCTCTGCTTAATCGCTTTGTTGCAACACTTATAAACCTTAAGCCCTCCGACTCGAAAGGCGGAGAATTGCGAATGAAAGAATTGAGCCTTGCTCACTGAAGTGTCGTTAGTTGGTGTCGATTGAGGTACTCGACATTTTTAATTAATCAAACTGAAGGTGCAAATAAATCTTTTGCGAGTTTGAACTTGAGCACAAAATCAACGCCAAGGTGCAAATTTTACGTTACATCGCGATATGGGGGTAGGGGGACGATATTGATTCCGTCCGAGCTCGAAATGTGATGTCAGCTGACACTCTGCCTACTGTTAAGTGGCTAGTCACGTTGGATGTTTTGAGATCGGTACATAATCTCTCCCATTTGTACCAACCGTCGTCAATTATTCTTTGCGCAAACACTGAAGACAAAAAACATCAGCGGGTTAGGGTGGGACAGTCCTGAGTTGCCGTTGGCGTAGGGGATCAATTTACGGGAGGGAGTGGAATATCGTTGAGGAAGATGTTAAAATGTTTGGGGCCTAGAATAGATCCCTGAGGGACTCCTGGGGAGCGAAGTCCATTGAAGCCCATGTGCCAAGTTCTGTTAGAGTTGAAGTCTCCGAGAATTCTGAATAAGGGGAGGGAACAATTGGACTGAATTATTTTGTAAAAGAAGCCCTCTTTCCCAACTGAATCGAATGTCTTTTCGAGGTTTAAAGCGCAGGCTACGGTGCAATGCCTATTTTCCAGGTGGTTGAAGATATGGTCTTGCAGATACAGGATTGCCTGCTCGGTGGATCTGAGGTTTTCGAAGCCGAATTGATTAAGTGGAATGATAGGGGAGTAGTGTCGATTGAGGTGACTTAGTAAGATACCTTGGAAGATTTTTCCAATATTGGAAAGAAGAGGGATAGGCCCTCTTTGAGATCGCCCGCGCAACCCTTCTTAGGAATAGGAATAAGGAGGGCTGATTCCCATGATACCGGAAAGTGTCCGTTGTTCAGGCAGTTGTTGAGGATGGCGAGACGTTCACTGATGATAGGCGCACACTTCCGCAGGACAAAGTTAGAGATGCCATCGAGGCCCGAAGATTTTTTATTGTTGGACCGGGAGATTGGAATTTCGACTTGTTCTAGGGAGGTAAAGGAGGCGAACGGGCCTGTTCTGATTATATAAGCCGGGTAGGAGGAAAGTGGCAAAGGTAAGACACTTCCAAGCTCAACTTTTTATCGCTGACAGTAGTGGTGACCAACGAGTTTCAGATGGGGTTCGCTGGTGATTTGGCTCTGAATAAGTGGCTGAAATAGTCTACGCAAGCGGATATCTTCTTCTCAGGGGAGTGACACTGGAGGTTACCTATTTTTATCAGGGTGTGGTTCTCGTTAAGAGACGATTTTTTTTCTTCCAGCCAATCGATTAATTATTGCGAAAACTTGTGGGTCAGGTTTGAGGTATTTAAGGAGTTTCTTGTAAGATGCATTCAGTTCGGACCGAATAGCTCCATTGACGTTGCTGGAAAGGGGTTTTTGATGATCTCGGAGGAGAGACGGCAGCCAGCGTTGCATCTGTTCCGTAACTGGTGAAGTAATCGTTTCCTGCGCTGCAGTAGTCTGTTTCTATCGCGGACTAAGAGGAGGGTTGAGGGGGAAAGGCACCCGTATTTGTAGTAACCAGCTTCTTCAACTGGAGCGTGTATCAATTGTATCTGCCTTCGAGATTTGACTTTCCGAATGTATGTATCTAGCTCAACATTACAGTGGATGCGTGATTTGTCCAGGGAAGGGTCCAATGCACTGGCTAAGTCTCGTTGGAAATCATCCCAGTTTGTCAGATTGAAGGATCTGCTTTTTTGCGGATGGTGAAGGGAGAATTTGCTATAGATACAGAGAGAGGCTGAGGGCATGATGGCGGGAATGAGTTGCCAAAGAGGAGCAGCTAGTGGCACATGCTGAGAGATTGGACGAGATTATAAAGCTGTCTAGGAAAGAAGACCCACGAGGGAAAGATGGCACTCCAGTGTTAATGATGTCCGCGCTATGGAATGGGCCCGACTGAAATCAATCGAAGAGCACTTTGCCGTTTTCGTTGTTAACTAAGTCGTCCCAAGATACGTGCCTCGCGTTGAGGTCACCGCCGAGGATGAAGGAATCGAAACTGGTCGCAATTTCCCAGAGTTTGGCCCGAATGGGAGTGAGGTAACGACCTGTGCTGCCCGGGAAGTAGAGAGTGCCGATTAGGAGTCGGAGGACGCCTCCACCACTAATAGACAGTCTGTATGCCAGTGTAGCCGATTTGAAGCTATTTGCGCTCCCGATCTGACTAGGATGATTGTGCTTCTGCCCGCATCATTGCGGAAAATAATGAAACCAGGAGCATGTAGTTTTACGTTTTGGGTTTCCCCCAGTCTGGTTTCGTTAGGAGAGCGAGGTTAGGATCGGAATCCTCGAGGAGCTTGTGGAGAGCGAAATGTTTGTCTTTAGAAATGAACGAATTAGTGTTGATTGTGAGCACCTTTATTTTGGTTGTCTAACATGTGAAGAGGAATTGTAAGTATGCTTTGGGTTTGTCTTCAGGGGGGAGACGCAGATAGTTGTGATAGAAGTTAGAGATTGTGTTCCACAGAAAGGAGAATGGTATATTGAATAGGGTTTGGCTTCGATGAAGAAGCCCCTAGGAATGGAAGAATGTAGGGGCGATAAAGAGCTAAGGGTTTCGGGTGTTGCTCGCCCCCTGGCCACTGCGACGAAAGACGGGGTCAGTGAGGGAGAGGCAATCCAGTTGGCATGAGGCAGAGTGCTAGGTTGAGAGACACGAACAGACGAGGGTCTGACAAGGTTGGGGGAAAATAAAGCAGATCGGAAGTGCGGGACACTTTTGGCTCTCTCTGTGCGCTGGGTTGATTACAGCCTACGGAGGCACTTAGAGAAGTTAGCAGGGTGACCCAGTTTGCACATTTCAGGGGCGCCGTCGACTCCTTTTCGACGTTGGCTTTTACATTCGAACGGGGGCAGTCCCTGGAGGCGTGAGGGTCCGCGTACTTCACGCATTTGGGGTCGTATCCGCAGTTTGGGGACACGTGGCCAAATTGTTGGCAATTGAAACATTGGGTGACGTTCCCTTTTCTGAGTTTCTCCCAGCTAATCTGGTGAAAATTAGGGTATTTTGTTTAATGACTAAGTTGGCATCTGCCTCAGAGTTGAGAGTCACACGGAAGAGACTCAGATTGGCGTCATTGGCTCGTGATCACGGAGTGGAAAGCCTAGTTACGCGGACAGGCATAATCTGTGTTAACTCTTTGGGAGTGAATTCATACGACGAGATTCCTCTGCGGATGAGGGTCGGCTTCCTCTCCTCTTTCAGCGGAAGGAATGACCTTCCAGTTTCGTGATCTTGATTAGGTGGAGTAGTTCCTTATTGATATTGGCACAAATGGGCCGAACTTTGAGTCTGTCGGCCGGTAGGTTGGTAATTTCAAATTTGGTTTTTTTGCCTATGTTCTCGATGTTAAGGTCCAGAGCCCTGGCAGTCAATCCATACAGGAAAATCGGAGTGAGAAAGCTAATTCTATCATCTTTAACTAACGGTGGGTTGGTCGCGTCTGCAGATTTCGAGGTTCCGGGTGCGTGCGTGCGTAGCTTCGGGGCGATACTCGTTGTCAGAGAGGTTTTTGTTCGCTTAGGCCTCATTGTTGGAAATGCCCGAATCCGTTTGTTTTCGTTTCAAGACAGACATACCTGAAGCAAGTTTGAATTCGTCTTGGAATCATTGGATGTCATTGACATAGGAATTTGCTTGCGAGCGCCGGGCTGGTCCCCAGGAGGGAAGCTCTGGTGGTCGCGTCAATGATTATGGCAGGGTAGTCGTCACTAATCATTTACGTAACGGTCTTGTCGGCCAAATGGAGGAGTTGTGTGGTAATGCTGGAATGCCCAGTCAATGGGTGGCGGTAGTGTAAGCTGGTTCCGCGTCCTTTATACGTTGTGGTTTCGTGTCGCTCGAGTAAGGATGAGTTCCGCATTCGCGGCGCGAGGCTTGTACAGGTTTCACTTTGCTATCGAAAAGTCACGTGTATTAAAACTCTGACTGGCATTGTTTTACCGTTAAACCAGCTAAACAGCTGAATAACGGTGTTCGTAAACTTGGCGACATCCGAACATAGGCGAGAGCAATCGGCAGAACGAACCATTCGCTTAGGCGGACCCAAGCGAACTCAGCTCGGACGAATCCTCGCTAATCAACTTGCGCCTCCACACAAGTATGTGTTGACGGAACAATTCGGTGGGGTTTCTTCTTGGTCGTCTCTGGCCACTCAGGATGGTCTTTCGCCAACCTAAACGCGCCGTAGCAGAAACAGATTCAGGTAAAAAAAACTTCTAAAAATTGTTGGTAGAAAAGGAGGGCAGGAAAGAGAGAGGGAAGTGGTTAAATTGTGTTGCTAAATGGAGTGCAAAACAGGGTTCTTTAGTTTTAAGGTCTAACCGTTGGGGTAGGAAAAGAAGGATTTTAGGACGATTGAATTTTTTGCCAAATAAGAAAAAGGGGAACATACGGTGACTCTTTACATGAACTAATACGTGACAACCGAATCAGCAGAAGTGCTTGATCAAATTTTGGTGCGATTAGTAATGAAGCGGATACTGCAGACGATTAATCCACTTGAGGATAAGAGTTAAGCGCAGGGTAGGGATGATTTTTTTCAACACAGGCTAAACAGTAGGATTTGTTTGAACTTACGAAAGCAATTGAAGCGAATATCTCTTAGACAAACCAAATATGATAACAAAATTGCTAGATCGTATGTTACTCGATGGCACCCATCCAAGTCAACTTAGATCAACCGATCCCACTATCCTACCCTGCCGAATCCGCTCTGTTAAGATTGTAGGCTTCGGATTATATTTTGGCCCAAAGAGAAGTGATGGATCCGCTTGGAGTAAACCCCTAATCGATTAGTATAGGATGCATCCCTTGAATCATTCTATTAGGTTGTTGCAAATGAAATAGCCGTTTTGGTACTAAAATTTGAAACGACTGTAAAGCTTACAAAAATTTATTTATTTAATCAAAATAGGTGTCAGTTGATCCAAAACACTTCTCCCAGCAAGATTCAAGAGCATTTATGCCAGTTTCGTAGAAGTTCAACTGTCGGGTGTTGACAAATTTTGACAGAATCTTCGTGCCTAAATTGTTTTTTCCGCCAAAAAATGATGCAAATGCTTAAAAAAGTGGTAGTCGGTTGGCGAAAGGTCCGGTGAATATGGTGTATGAGGCAGAGTCTCATACTACAAATCGTTCAACTTTTGAACCGTAGTTCTGGAAACATGACGTCGTGCATTGTCGTGAAGGAATATTGCATCGTCTCTGTTGACTAATCTCGACCGTTGAATACTGAATTTTTGGTGCATTTCCTCAAGTTGGGGACAGTATTTCTGTGGATTTATCGTTTCTCCAGGTGCCAAAAAAGAATAGTGGATAACACCAGCTGTAGACCACCAAACAGTCGCCATTACCTTCTTCGGATGGAGGCTCGGTTTCCGCATATGCTTCGGCGGCTCATCAGCATTTAGCCATTATGCTGATCTGTGGCGATTGTCGTATAATATCCACTTTTCATCACATGTCACTTCGACCCGAGTCTGCAAGGAACTCATCTGAAGTGGCTTCGACCACGAAGCCTCACCGGAGGTTATCTGGTACCATGGGAACCGGGACGGCTCTCTGAGAGCATATGCTCCAGGAGAATTCCCGGAGAATGTGTTCTCGGCCCGGTTATTTGTGGTTGGCCTCCTAGTGGGAGTTTAATGGTGGTTGTGGTTATGCCTACATCGCGGGCAGAGCTTTTCGGAGCTCAAGCGTGGAGTTGCGCTGTACAACTCGGGTGCCGTACCTCTTAGTTGCGGCAGAGGTGTTAGATAGGTATGAATGCTGAGCCTGCACACACTATCAACCAGGCCCGCTTTGTTTGCATGGCGGGGCTCTGATTGTGGTCCCAAAATCCGAAGAGGACCGTGGGATTATGCCTACGCGGCAGGTACACACGTTAAACCCCCCAGGACTTTCATCACATGTCACTATTCTGCGCAAAAAGAGATCGCTTCTGTTGCGGGAGAGTAAAGAACTGCAAATTTCCATTCGAAGCGTGGTGTTTTTTTCGGTAAGGGCATGCAGAACCCATTTGTCGAGCTTTTTCACCTTTCCAAGTGGTTGCAAGTGCCGCGAAGCTATCGAATGGTGTACGCCCAGTTTCTCTGCAATGTCTCCCACAGATTGACGTGTGTCGGATTCGGCTAGCAAACGCAGCTCGTCGTTGTTAATCGATGGTCCTGGATGGCCACGCGGCTCAATTTGAAGGTTTACGTCTCCTGACCGGAATTTTTCGAACCACCGCCGTGTGGTTCGTTCGCTTACCGTATCAGCTCCAAATGCGCTGTTAATGTTCCTGGTCGACTCCGCTGCTTTATGATCATACTCATACAGAAAAAGTATACGTTCTTGGCTCTTTTCCATCCTTTTTAAGGTTTTGTGTAAAACAAAACCTTATTAAAATCGATTTAATGTCTGTCTGTCTGTCACACGCACTTTTCTCCAAAACGGCTAAACCGATCCGAACGAAATTCGGTGGACAGATGGGAACTATGAAATTCCACGCATACAGCGAGTGGGATAAATTTAGGTGGAGTTTAAAGGGGGCTCTCCATACATGCAAAGGGGGGATTCAAAAATTTTTTTCATTTTTTTTATAGTCGTGTAGGGTATCAAATAAAAGGTCTCGATTTGTGCTTTCCGAAGCTGACATTAGTTTTGACTTGAATTGCAAAGTACATGAGTAAGGAGTCAAAATGTGTGCACTTGAAGTGAAACAGGACTCATTTTCGGAATCTGCCCAACCTAAAAATTCGAAAAAAATCATGGTGGTGCGCCTAGATGAAATCTAGGCCTTAAAATATGTCCCATTCCGATATCTGCTCAAATAAACTTACTAATAGTATGTTATTAACTTTTAGAAATTGCTGAAAAAAACACCTTTAAATTCATCCTAGGACTTCCGCATAGAGGACAATATTTCGTATATATGTGCTAAATTTCATGGAAATCTGGCCATTAGCGGCAAAGTTATAGCAGTTCAAACTTAACAATTTCGCGCGAATTAACTGCATACAGCCCTCAACCGAGAGACTGGAATCTGGCATGCAAAGTAGTATCACTGGAGCGAGTGAAATGGGTATTTAACTCGTTCCATAGATACAAGTCTGCACTTACACAGACGCAAAAAGCTTTCGACCGATCAGCCTAACGTCCTTTCTGCTAAAAGGACTAGAAAGACTAGTAGATCGCAAGCAAGCATTTACGGATGACCTAGCCGTAATAATTACCGGCAAGTTTGCGGATACAGTATGTGACCGCTTGAATGCAACTCTGCAGTTGGTGCCTCCGCAACGGACTCACGGTGAACGCTAGGAAGACTGGACTAGTTATGTTCACTAGGAACGTCAGGTGGGGCAGCTATACGCTACCCACCTTAGCAGGGGCGGAAATCCAGCTGGCACAAACAGTTAAGTATTTAGGGAGTACATTTCGACTCCAAGTTAACGTGGAAGCATCATTTCCAGGAACAATATCAGAAATCCTGCAGATTGCTCTGGTGCTGTAGGAATGCGATAGGTAAGACCTGGGGACTTTCACCTGAATGGATATACTGGATGTATACATCCATAATAAAACCCATTTTGATGTATGCATGCATCGTCTGGTGACCAAGACTCAACTTTGCTAACAGAAGGAAGCTGCTAACGCGGATTCAGAGACTGGGTTGTCTAAGTATTGCTGGAGCAATGAGTACTATGCCGACTGCGGCACTTGAAGCTATCCTAAATTTACCCCCCATTCACTTGGAGGTGAAACGGAAAGCGGCCAACGACGCATATAGGCTCGATACCATTGGGGCGTGGAAAGGCGGCCAATCAAACGGTCATGCGTCTATCTGGAAATTCCTTGAAAAACATCCGGTAGCCCTGATGCCGACCGATATAATGGTTTCCAGATTCGTCTTTGAAAAGACATACACTGTCGTAATCACCGAAAGAGAAGAATGGTGGACAAGTGGCGATGAGTCTTTTCAGATTACAGATCTAATAATCTTCACCGACGGATCAGTCATGGAGGATGGATCGGGTGCAGGGGTGTTCTCGGAGAATCCGATTATAGAACTGACGGCCATATTCCAGGCGGAGATATATGCCATTTCATTGGCAACAGAAGAATGTCTGCGACAGAAATGGAGGGGTCGCACCATTCGAATCTGTTCCGACAGTCGGGCGGCATTATCAGCACTAAATGGCAACAAGATATCAAGCCAGTTGGTATGGAGTTGTCATCAGGTGCTGCTGAAACTTGGCCGACTGAACGGAACATTCCTGATGTGGGTGCCGGGGCACTTTAACATCGCCGGTAATAAGGAGGCTGACAGACTGGCTCGCCGAGGGTCTGGTGGGTCCAGAACCAGCTCTTGGAATCCGACCATCTACTGTCAAGTCTACTCTGAAGGGTGAAATTGCAAGGATTCACGCAACCGAATGGAGAAATTTAGACTCTTGCCGGCAAGCGAAAATCCTTGTGAAGGAGCCTAGGGCCACTAGAGTGGCATTTTTGTTGTCCCTTAAGAAGTGGGACATGAAAACCCTAGTAGGGCTATTGACGGGACATTGCCCCTTAAACTTCCCTATGGAAAAAATTGGGGTAGTGGTTTCGGCTGTGTGCAGCCAATGTGAGGAGGAGGAGGAGACGGTCCTGCACTTTCTATGCAGCTGCCCGGCATCCTCAGATCTCAGACGAAGACACCTTGGCAAGGTTTTCTTCAATGAAGAATCTGCACACGCTCTGCCTCTGGAGAATGTTCTAAGATTCGCTAAAGCCTCCGAACACCGTAGGCGGGAAGCCATTAAATAGGCAACTTACGGGGATAGTACAATGGGCCTAACAATGGCCTGAGTGCTCGGAGCTGCGGCTCCCCCCAGTTAACTAAACTAAATCGCTGAGTTCTGGCAATGGCAGTAACCTGCCCAAAACTGAGCGATTTCAATATCTCGGGTCAATGCTATAAGCCAATGGAGAACTACGTTATGCTCCTCACATAGGGAAACGCAAAACCTTTTATACCTGAAGCGTCAAGCTTCCGGTTTCCCGACTTGTTTCCTTTTTATTCACTGTTATTACAACGATGGTCAAAACTGAAATGACTCCTTGATTAAATGTAGGAGTGTTTATACTTTATTATCCGACACCAACAGCACCAACTGGTGATGGTTTGATACAGCAAAATCGCAACTAACTTCACTTGATTGCCAAATCGGCCATTTTATGTGCAACAACCTAATATTCTACCCATTGGAATGGATAGAATAGAATAGTTTACGTGAGCGGATCGAACAAGGGCCCCAAAAATAACAATCGAGTTCCATAATTTATTTCACTATTATTTTATTTGTATTTTCTTTCATTTGTTGCTGATGTTTTTCAATATTTAGGTAATACGTCACAAATTCTGGGAGTGCTCCACAATTATCAATATATTTAATGTATTTTTTTCATCTTTTTTTTTCTTGATCATTTTACAATTAGTTATTTCGAACAATCATGTACATTTGTCTCATATCAGCTTATGGTTTATTATACATCTATAATAAGGGTATTTGTATCATACAAGGTTTTCATCGTGTTTCTAAACTGACGTGACTACATAAAGCACTTAGTTACAGATAAATAAAAAAAACAAGAAGTCATAACAAAAAAAAGAGTCAATTAAAAACCGAAGATGTCCTTCGTAACACCGAGACGACGCAGTGACTTTAGAATTACAATTAATTAATCTGAAAAGCAGAGCGGGTTCTCAGGATTAATTTCATTTCATTGCCTATGGGCACGAGAGAGTGAACGTCTGCAAATGAGGATGCAACATGACACGAACGTCGACAAATTTGCTAGTTACCAATGGTCCGGAGGCAAGTGCAAAAGCGTAATTCCTAGTAGCATTGATGGTTTATTTGGATTACACAATGCGTTTAGATTACAACGACTAGAATGCTAAAAAAATACCTAAAAGTAGAAGAACCATTCCGATTTTGTTTGTTTATTAAAAAGATGAAAATGAAAAGTTTTGGGAGTCAGTTCTCCTTACAGTTAGTGATACTTTATTAGTACGCACACGCAACATTGAGCACTTTGGGTGTCCTGAAATTACATTGGCGAAACTTGTTCAGAATTTTCTACGTTCCCGGGGGGAATGTGCAATACACGCTCTTAATTTCCTAATGGATTATCTACGGTGGTATAATATCACAAGCGACTGGGTAGGTATGTTGTGCGCAAACTATGAGGACTCAACCGAGGATGGTATGACCCCATCCATGGTAGTTAGTACAAAAAAAAAAACGCAATTGCATGCTGACCTACAGTTGTCTCCATCACTCTGACTTTGATTGCTTAATCTAAAACAGCTCCGAATACTCAAAAAAAGTGTAAGGAATGCAATGGAATATGGGCAAACACACGCAAGTGTGAGGTGGCAGACAATCCACACTGTTTCAACTAAAATTCACTAAAGCTCTGCTTTTTATGTTAGTAAAATACTGTGTTTATTTTATATAAAAGGCTACTTCGTTTTCATAGCATTTATTAGGTGGATTTTTTACTTTTTACCATTGAAACCCGAAATATTTAAGGGGACTTGTACCAGGTGTACTCCTAATTAATTTCCGGTTTTTTTTTGTGAATAGAACAGATAATTCCAAGGGAACCGTAATAGTTATTTTATTCGAAATATTTCTACATCGCTTTTTACACATTTCTCCGTATGTCTCTCACACGCTAGTAGAATTGACTGTCTTTGGAGTTCAACCATTCAGTGAGCCATTTCCGCAAATTTTCGGAGGAGCCGAAGTGCTTCTCAGAAAGTGCGTGGCTCAATGAGGCAAAGAGGTGGTAATCCGATAGGGCCAGGTCTGGTGAGTGAGTCGCATGGTTAAGCACCTCCCACTTGAGTTTTTCCAGCGTGTCGTGAGCGACTTTCGAGTTATGCGATGGTGCATTGTCGTGAAGCAAAATCACCTTCTTCTGTCTTTCTCGGTATTCTCGGTTCTCCGCAATCGCTCGGCTTAAATCTTTCATTTGCTGCTTGTAGCGAACGGCGTTCACAGTTTCACTAGGTTTCAGCAGTTCAAAGTAGATCACATCGGTCAGGTCCTAGTATGATCTTCCGACCGTAACGATTTGGTCGTGCCGTCGATGTCGATGCTTCACTTAGACTCACTCACGATTTGTTGCGTTTAAGGTTCTCCAAGACAATCCTATTTTCGTCGCCCGTAACAATTCGATGGAGAAAAGACCTTCTTTTGTACCGTTAAATCAGCATTTCACACGTCACTTTTCGGTTCTCCATTTGTCTCTCGGTCAGTTCATGCGGCACCCACTTTCCACACTTCTGAATTATTCCCATGGCTCGCAGACGTTTCGAAATTGCTTGCTTTTGAACTCCCAACGTATCTGCAAGCTGTCGTTGCGTTTGCGTGCTGTCTTCATCCAATAATGCTTGCAATTCGGCGTCATCAAACGATTTTCACTTGCCGGAGCGTGCCCCATCGTTTAGGTCGAAATCTCCATTTTTGAATTGTCGAAACCACATTTCACATGTTCGAAGTGTTCATGCACGATCGCCATAAACTTCCGCAAGTGCACAGTGGCTCTCGGACACTTTTTTTTCCTTGATTGAACATGAAAAGCAATACATGGCGCATATGCTCGAAATTCGGTACGTAATACGACATATTTGACGCACAATAAAAACTTGCTGGAGGTAGCTTTTGGGGAAACTGTAGTGACCGCGGCTTCGCGACGGAAGCGGAATCTCATTCGCCTCTTTCTGAATTAATTTGCTCAAATAATGCATTTCATAATGTGCAATTTCCCTAATGTTTGCCGCAGATTGCACATTATGGAATGCATTCGGGCGAATTAATCTTGACAGAGGCGAATGATTTGCTGCATTCGCCGGCGCATGCGTATGTTGCCGCAACGTGAACTGAGAGAGTTCAAGGTAACACATCGTTCAATAAGTCCCGGGACTAACGTAGAAATGGCGCTAATAATGCCATTTATATACCAAGGTTCAGAAGTACCAACCTTCGGATAAGATGTGTCAAAATTTGATGTAATTCGAAACATAACCAAGAAAGCTATAGTGGTTAAACTGACGCTACCTTTGCAATCGTGAAAAAATGGACCAAAACGAGTTTCGTGTGTTGATAAAACATTGTTTTCTAATGGAGAAAAAACACTGTTCAAGCTGAGCAATGGCTTGAAAAACGTTATCCGGACTCTACTCCGTCGAAAACAACCATTTGTCCGTGGTTTTCGACGTGAAACGCGGTCGTGCTGATACAAATGATGCGGAACGTTCGGGTCGGCCAAATGAGGGAGTAACTCCCGAAAACACCAAGCAAGTATTGAAAATCGTGATGGGTGACCGCAAAATGAAAGTGCACGAGATAGCTAAGATGATGAACATATCAACTGGTAGTGCATTTACTATTTTGCAACAAAAATTGGCTATGAAAAAGGTTTTTTCCAAATGGCTGCCGCGTTTGCTCACAATGGAACAAAAGCAACAATGTATCAATGATTCGGAGTGCTGTTTGGCACTGTTTACTCGCAATAAACAGGATTTTGATGAACATGAAACATGAAACATGGATTCACCATTTCACTCCGGAATGAAGTCGGCAGTCAGCTGAATGGCGTACGACCGGTAAAAGCCGCCCGAAGCGGCCAAAAACACAACAGTCGGCCGGCAAAGTGATGGCGTCCGTATTATGAGATGCGAATAGTATAATCTTCATTGACTACCTCGAAAAAGGAAAAACCATCAAAAGCGACTACTACATGGTGTTATTGGATCGTTTGAAGGTCGAAATAGCGAAAAAAACGCCCACACATGAACAAGAAGAAAGTCATCTTTCATCAAGACAACGCACCGTGTCACAAGTCAATCAAAACGATGACCAAATTCAACGAATTAGGCTTCCAACTGCTTCCTCATCCTCCGTACTCGCCGGATCTGGCCCCCAGCGACTGCTGGCTCTTTGCGGATTTCAACAAGATGCTCCAGGGAAAAAGATTTGGCTCAAATGAGGAAGTGATCGCTGGTACTGAGGCTCATTTTTAGTCAAAAGATAAATCGTTCTACAAACATGGCATTGAAAAGTTAGAGAAGCGTTGGAATGATTGTATAACCCTTGAAGGAGATTATGTTGATGAATAATAAAGAATTTTGCCGATAAAATGTTGTTTTCATAGTTAGTCCCGGGACTTATTGAACGATGTGTTAACGTAGCGGCAGGCGAAGTGGTGCTGGGAAAAAAGGCGAGAGGCCGAAGGCCGATGAGTCTGTCTTGAACTGTTGGCGGGTGAATTAAGTCGTTTTTTTCGAACTGTTGGTGGGCGAATTGGGTCTTTGTTTTTGAACTGTTGGCGGGTGAATTAAGTCTTGGTTTATGAACTGTTGGCGGGTGAATTAAGTCGTTTTTTTTAACTGTTGGTGGGTGAATTGAGTCTGTTTTTTTGAACTGTTGGCGGGTGAATTAAGTCTGTTTTTTTTTGTTGTTCCGGACAAAGAAAGCCTCCGGGACTGCTTCGAAGACTAACCGTGACGCGGTTTAAATTAATATTAATAATCGAAAATTATATAAGGCCTACAAATAAGTTCTGTCGGCTTTCACAATAGATGGCGTAGCTTGTTTTTTATTCCATTGATCCACATTTCCAAACATTCACCGGAAAGCTACTGTCAATAGGCATAAACGTCAGTATAAATTATTTAATTGAAATGTAAACAACAATACTTTTTTCATCAACGAAAATGGCCAATTTTGTACCAAATGTGTTTTTGCGGGGATTTCTACTTCATTATTTCAATATGAAGAAAAAAGCAACCGAAAGTCATCGTATTTTGGTGGAAGTTTATAGTGACCATGCTCTATCTGAGCGAACGTGTCAGAGGTGGTTTGGACGGTTCAAAAGTGGCAATTTTGACTTGGAAGACGAAGAGCGCGCCGGACGGCCAACAATTTTTGAAGATGAAGAATTAGAGGCATTGCCCGACCAAGATCCATCCAGCAAGCCATTTCCCACCGTTTAAAAGCAATGGGAATGATCCGAAAGGTCGGAAATTGGGTTCCGTATGAACTGAAGCCAAGAGACGTTGAATGCCGTTTTTTCACGGGCGAACAACTGCTCCAACGACAACAAAGGAAGGGTTTTCTGCATTGAATAGTTACTGGCGATGAAAAGTGGATCCATTACGATAATCCCAAGCGTCGGGCAACGTGGGGATACTCCGGCCATGCCTCATCATTCACGGCCAAAGCGAATATTCATGGCGAGAATATCATGCTGTGTATATGGTGGGACCAGCTGGGTGTGGTATACTATGAGCTGCTAAAACCGAACGAAACGGTCACGGGCAAACTCTACCGACATCAAATGATGCGTTTGAGCCGCGAACTCAAGAAAAAACGGCCGCAATACCAGCAAAGGCATGATAAATTTATTTTGCAACATGACAATGTTCGTCCACATGTTGCACAGCCCGTTAAAACATATCTAGAAATGTTGAAATGGGAAGTCCTACCCCACCCGCCGTACTTTCCAGACATTGCTCCTTCTGATTACTATTTGTTCCAGTCGATGCAGCATGGCCTGGCTGACCAGCACTTCTCCAATTACGGATAGCGGCCAGGCCAAGCCGGCCAATTTTTGGCGCGATGGTATCTATGAATTGCCTGAAAGATGGAAGAAAGTTGTGGCTAGCGATGGGCAATACTTTGAACAATGAATGTATAACCAACTTTTCACAATAAAGCTTCAAATTTAAAAAAAAACCGACAGAACTTATTTGTAGGCCTCATAACATTCGCGGAAATAGAGTGTTACATCAGAAAACAGCAGAAGAAAGGCGAAGAGGCGGCTCCAGTGGATGTGAAATTTTCGGGGAGGCTTGCCCGCAACAACACCTTCACCTAGGGGATTTGGTAGAGTTGTTTTCGCATTTGTTTTTTTTTGAATACGCAATACAATTGCTGATTTGTGAGTAATTCTTGCGTAATTTGAGGACTTCCTCCCTCTCTTTTCCACCTTGCTCCCGCGGAACTTGTATAAGGGACATCCTCAAAAATGACAAACTGGCCTGAAGATGTCAAGGAAGGGTGGGAGCCTCAGGGGCCGCGCCTAATTCAAGATCTGAGACGGAAGAGGCAATAATCGGGGCTGTAATCCGTTGTGGATCTTCCCTCCTTGATCGCGGCACTCGGGTCCGGAGACTTACGGCTCCACGCGCGCGGTCGAGCCTTTTTTTATTTTCCAATTTTAGTTCGCGTTCTGGTTGCTATTCCATAGGCCGTCGCGAATTCCCTAGTATTGTCTATTTTGGAATCCGGTGCGGACCCACACGCATCGGAATAGACACGTTGATTTTGTAGTAATGAAGCGTGAGGGATCAAAGCGCTCAAAGGACTCCTCCACATTCCCGAGCCTGGCTAGCACAGAAGCGTGCAAGAACGGGTCGAGCGAGCACTTTGATGGAGCTTCAATCTTTGCGGGCGGACCTTTACGGTCAACTTAGCCATTTTTTTTAGGTTTCTGGGATAGCTCTGCCTCCTAGGTCGTTGTCGGCCACTTAGGATGATCGCTCTAATCATTCTACCCACTTAATTTCCTTACAAAACGTCAACGCAGTTTAGACACTCGACAACAACTAAATAAAATGACAGGTATGTGTGACCAACGGCGACACAAAACATAGAACGCCATTTATCGAAAAACACCGGAGATTAATTAGGAGTACACCTGGTAAGGACAATAGCTTGCCCTTTGTGCGCAAGGGACTGAAGTAATTGAAACTTGCGCGATATCAATAACTTGGAAAAAAGGAAAGTAAAATGGAGAAAAAAGGAAAGTAAAAGGGAGAGAAAACGCAATAGCACAAAATAAATAAATAAAACAAAAGATCTTCATTAATCAAAACATTTTTGCCGCCGGTCGTTTTCTTTCTAGTTACTGTTTCGCAGCAAGGCAAAATACAAAGTGGAATGTCTGACCCGCAGACAAGTTTACTTGACATTGTTCCAGTTACGATAATACTTTTTTCAGTTCAATTCCTTTCATCGTTCTATTCTAACTAACACTTTCGTGACAATCCTGATCATTTCATTACAAAGATGAAAACATGAAAACGTATTTATCCAGTCCCGCAGGACATATTTCTAGATTCATTCAAAGACCGATCCGGAAGTCTAATTGATGTGTTTTGTGAAGCAAATATTGGCGGACAAGTTTTTGTTTTTCATTTCTAAATTGTTTGTTTGTTTTGTTTCTCTTCTTTCAAGTTCTTTTCTTTTCTGTTGAGAATGCATTTGTGTATATTTCTTTACAAATTCATTATGTAAAATCAGTAACAAAAATTGAATTTAACGCGGATTAGAAAATGGATGAAAATAAGTGAAACCGATAATTGAAAAAAGTATAATTAGAATCAAAAGAAATGGCAACCTCTCACGAGTTATCGGAGAGGTGAAACGGAAATTTCACGATGGACGACAACTTGTTAGCTTCCTAACCGATATGCAAGATACTGATTTTCGAGACCGTCGCTTACTTGAACTGTTGCGCTTTTTCTTGGTGTTTGGCACCGATGTAGATGATGATGAGTTTCTCAATTGGGCCGCGTGCGTTGCCGCCTGGCGGGCAAGCTCCTCTGTAAGAACAACGAAACAAAAAACAAACAAAAAAAAAAATAGTTTGTTCAGATAAGACTTTAGTTTTGGAAAGAACTACTACGATTGTACTCACGATTCAAGTCGTGCTCGGTAAAGTAGACGTCCTCGCGTTCTGTCTCGTAATGATAAGCTTCTAGATAAGGCAGTACAGTTGAACAACGAAGTTCATCATGTTTCAACGGTGGGATAGGAATCGGTGGACCAGTTACTTTAGGCGCGCTTATGAACCATCTGAAACAGAAGAGTGTCGTGTTAAATGTAAGAAGGGGAGGAAAATAATGGTCGCATAAGTTGTAGTGGTCGCGACTTCGTTACGGGAGTGGGATTCTATTCGCCTTTTTCGGGATTAGTTTGATTAAATAATGCATTCCATAGCTAGCGATCAATTAAATTTCGCCGCATATTGCACATTATTGAATGCATTCGGGCGAATTGATCATGACAGAGGAGAACGATCTGCTGCATCCGTCAACGCTGCTGCACATCCCGCTCGTAACTTAAACTCAAGAGGTTCAACGGCAAAGTTAACGTGACCGGTTGATCGAGAGACAGCTGATGAGCAGAGGAGATCATTTTTGGTTGGTTGTGTTGGAAGTGAATGACAGTTCTGTTCTTTGTGCAACAAACTTAGAGGAAGGATTTTTGGACCGCGGTGGATCGAAATCACGAGATTTTATTGTGAGATTGTCATTTCGGGCGCATTTGCTTTTCTGTAAATATCTCGTATTTCTTTTACATAACTTCACGAAGAGATGGAAGAACGGGGGGATTCGTTGAACATTGTACGGACGGATCTAATCCGCTAAATTTCTGAAAAAGCAAATTTTATTTCGGATCGCTAAGGAGCAGTTAGGTCATCATCCTTTGTGAAATTGAGCTTCTCGGATTTCTAGGGGTGCCACAATACAAAGGAGAATGTGCGTTTTTCGCAACGGATTCACGTCAACGGGAGAATTGCTTTTGGTTTTCCGCGATTTTCCTTTTTCAATTAAGGAAATGTTATTTAAAGAGGTTGCTCCTCGGAGGACTTTTCCATAGTTAAGTATTGAATGCAGTTTTCTCTGATTTTTGATGGATTTTATAGCCTGAAAACTTTCAAAGTTAGCAATCGAGCATGATGAAAAAAAAATAGGTATAAAGGTTTTGTGTTCATCTGTGGAGTCTGAACCGGATGCGACACACGCGCCATTGTCGTGATGCAAGCAACTGCTGAACCCACCCACTGAATCGCACACGACACACGCGCCACCGTTGCGGCACAAGCAACTACTTAAGCCACGCTCTGAGCCGGATACGACTCATGCGCTACCGTCACGGCGCAAGTAACTGCTTTTGCCAAACAGAATTTTCTAGAGTGACGTTGCCACCTTGTGACTGATCAATGTCACGTGTCCGCCTCACTCCTAGCAAAACGGACGCAGCACGGACCAGTCTGAGTTTGACCATCGAAGAGCACTCGCGCAATTCTTGTTCCGTCGGCCATTTTAGGACTGGTAGGCTCCATTCAAGACTTGTTAGAAATAAATCGTTTTTTTACGGTAAATGGCCACGTTTCTTTTTTTTATTTTAGAGAAGGACTCGAGCCAGGATAGCGGCTCATCCGAATGCAATAAAAAACAGCAAATTCCAAGTGCCGATCATTCGCGAGTATACAATATAGAAGCAATACTCGAGTGCCGGCCATTGGCGTGGGTATAACAAACAACAGGAATTCCTAGGCATTTTCACACGAAACAAAAGAAGATTCCGTGTTCCTTCGGCACGAATTTTTTTCTTGGTTTGCCTAGTCGCCACGTGGTACGGAACAAACTGCCTACAACGCGGCGGATAATGACGGCCGCGTCCATTTGCAACGTGTCGCAAAAGCATCTGCGCAAAGTGCAGACATGCGACAAGCAGCGGAGAAGCCCAGCGGAGGCGGACGCAATTGCCATCTACAGATTTGGCGCGCACGCTGTTAAAATCATCGCAGTCGACTCATCGGACAAACACGAAGATGACGTCCAACGAATCCTCAAAAGGAGACGCATCAGCAGCAGCCGACAGATCAATAAGCCACGCTGGCTTTCGAGTCGATCGCTAACTGCCGCTTGCCTAAATTTTAGAAGCTATGGCTCCAGCAGATCGAGGCGATATTCAATGTTAATAAGGTATGCTCCGATACTAATAAATATAATACGATTTAGTCGTATTAATCCTCGACCCGGTAGTCATCCAGGAGATCGCGGATGTACTTCTTACTCCGCCGGCAAACGGGAAGTACGAAAATCTTAAGGCGACAATCCTAGATCGCCTTAAGATTCAGCGGACCGCCAGCTACACAAACTCCTCACGGAGCTAGAATTGGGTGATAAACAGCCATCGCAGCTCCTACGATACGCCGGAAATGCGACCACAGAAGACGCGCTTCGTGTAAAATGGCTAGACATGCTTCCATCCTAAAAGTGCTAAAAGCCTCAAACTTGGAAGAACAGGCCACGCTCGCAGACGAGCTCATCGCGACAGACCCGTCCGTTTCGATCGCTAGTACGCCGCCGCCTGCCTTAACAACATCTTCAATGAGATCTTCGTGCTCTGCCGAAAATGACCCAGCTGCTCGGGAGCTAGCTGCTCTTCGTCTCAGCATAGCACAACTCATCTCCCTCACGAGACAGAGCCTGCAGGTACGAACCGCATTTCTGGACGACCCACCACCGTATCGCGGGCGCTCTCGAAGCAGGGCAACCAACCGCCAACGGATCAGGGCCTTCAAGTGTTTTAGAGCACTTCATTCAACAATGTAACGATACGCTACAGGATTACAGTACCATGTAGGAGCCAATGTGATCAGCACTGTGCTTGCCCGAGATTGTTACCCTGATTTGACTCAGGTACTCATTCACAGCTGAGTCAAATACTCCCGAATAAAAACAGGAAACCTCTAGTTCCACTCCCATGAGGAAAAAAAATTTGCCTGCGTAGACTACTTCAGCCACTTATTCAGAGCCAAATTGCCCGCAGACCCCATCTGGAACTCGGTAGTTGTCACTTCTGTCTTTAGCTCCCAACAAGAAATTGAACTTGCAATCATCCGGTCCAACAATAGGAAATCATCGGGTCCTGATGGTATCTTCAACTTCATCCTGCGGAAGTGTGCGCTCACTATCAGTGAACGTCTCGCCATCCTCTTCAACAACTACCGGGCACTTCCCTGTATCCTGAAAATCAGCTCTCTAATACCTATTCTTAAGGGGTGCTCTGGCCCTTCCCTTATTTAGAGTACTCGTAGACTTCACCTCCAACAGAATTTGTCACGTGCGCTTAGACGTACTTCGCTCCATCGATTTCCTCGTAGACTCAGGAGTCCCTCAGGAATCCAACCTCGGCCCCGGCCTTGATTAAGTTTTTGCGTTTTTCACTCGTCGTTTGATAACAATGCGGCAATCGTCAAAGTGGCGGTACGAGTGCGAAAGCTGAATCACTTGCTGACGGAGCTCACCTTAGACGACCGCTCCCCTAGCCAACTACTGCGTGAAATAAAGCAGTAGGGTGGGGATAAAGTCGGGGTTGCGCTTCTGAAGTCGCTGTGGTTGCAGTGACTCCCAGAGAATAGCCAGGCCATTGTGGCCTGGCTCCGGATTTTTCGAGGTGTTGGCAAATACCGTGGATAAAATTCACGAGGTGGATGCGCGCCCCGTGGCCAGTGAAGTGTTGCCGGAGGCCGCGAGCCAAATTTCTGAGCTTCAGCAGACTGTGGCATTCCTCGCGGCTACCGTCTCTAAGCTAGCGGCTCCAATGGGAGCTTTGCGTTCGGGAGGTGGATGCCGAACCCGTTCGCGGTCTGTTACCCGAAAAGGACGATCTTCCCGCAACTTAAAACGTTCAAGGATCTGCGAAAGCTTTTGGGCACGTTAAACTTCTATCGTCGTTTCTTGCCCAAAGCCGCTCAACCTCAAGCGATCCTCAATGCCTATTTGTCTGGACGCAAAACCAAAGGCTCACGAGTGATTTCGTGGTCTACAGGGGCCGTCCAAGTATTTGAGCCAGCCAAACGACAGCTGGCGGACGTTAGACTCCTGGCATTCCCTCAATCTGATGCACTCCTAGCTGTTTTCGCCGATACTTCAAACAACGCGGTAGGTGCTGTCCTTCACCAAAATATTAACCAAATCTGGTAGCCGTTGAGCTTCTTTTCTAAGAAAATGAATACAGCTCGACCGAATTACAGTACCTATGATCGTGAGCTATTAGCTGTGTATATGGCAATAAAGTACTTCCGGAACTCCCTAGTTTACAGTGTTCGTGGGCTACAAGCCTCTTACCTTCAGGTTTAAACAGAAGCCCGACAAAGCGTCCCTTCGTCAATTCCGGCACCTAAACTTTATAAGCCAGTTTTCTACGGATATAAAACACGTGTCTCTTTTTCGACTCAACCTCCGAAATTCAGCGAACCTCTGAACAGGGACTTAGGCCGAATATTGCGGCTGCTTTTCGTAAGGAAGTTTTTCATGCAGTACATGATCTTGCGCACCCAGGTATTCGGATAACGAATCGGTTGGTCACAACCGAATATTTCTGGCCCTCAATGAATAAGGTTGTTAACTCCTGGGCCAGACAGTGCATCGCGTGCCAGAAGTGTGAAGTCACCAAGCACGTTCATCATTGGCCCTTGTGAGATTCGCATGGCTTCAAGTATTGTCTCACAATCATCACTAGGTTCAGGCGATGGCCTGAAACAATATCTCTGGCCGACATCCCCACACGATCGTGCGCTGAGGCCCTTTGTGGGGAATGGATCTCACACTTTGGAGTTCCAACCGAAGTCATTACTGATCAAAGAATGCAGTTAGAGTCTACCCTGTCCTCGTAGTTGGGCAAACTCTTGGGTTTCAAATGCTACGGGACGACTGTGTACTGCTCGCAATCTAATGGGATGCTGGAACGCTGGCATAGGACATAAAAGCTCCTATAATGATACACGATGACTATTCGTGGTCGCAAGTCCTGCCTTTCGTTTTATTTGGCCTACGTACAGCCTGTCGTGAAGAGTTTGTCGCCAGTTCCGCCGAGTTAGTATAAGGGGAGAATTTGAGACTCCTCAGCGATCCTATGTTCGATACCAGGTCAACCCTTCCCACCATTGGGCTTTTGCGCTTGCTCCGGAACACCGTGGCCAAATTAAAATCACCCCCACCATCCCGTCATTCTGCGATGAAGGCTAACACCCCCAAGAATCCGGGGGTCTGTACACACGTCCTGGTTCGCGTGGATACTTCTCGGAAGTCCTTGCAACCACCATATGAGGGCCCTAATGAAGTGTTGAACAGAGAGGAGCATTTCTTTAGGTTGGACCTCGACGGAAGGCCAAAGAATAACCCCGGGTCCAAGCTAAAGCATTTTGTCCCCGGGACTGAAATCTGATCTGCGCTCATTAATTTGGCGGGCCACGAGTCGGGTTTTATTGCTGAAACCCAGTATCAGCTGGAGGCGGGGTAATGTGAAGCTGCTTAGCAGAGATTCGTCTGTGCTCCACACCAGGTTAGCGAAACACACCACTTAAGCAAGCGCACGTCCTCAACCCAGAGTTACCTGAATCATTAGACGCAACAATATTCAGGAAACAAGGTCCGATTGCTGCTGCCCCAAAAAATTATCAAAACATATTTTCGGCCCGAGAACGAAGGCAGCTTCCCACCTTCGACAGTACTATCGCCGAGACCAACCACTACTCTACGCTGGGGCTCTTGTCACTTTCACCCGGATTTCTATAGAATCAAGACGTTTTGTATTATGTTTCGTCCAGGGCAGAAGCAATTCATCAGAGGCTGCCTCTGCCTTGGGAAGGCCGGAAGTAGCGATAGGTGGTAATCGCAAACAAGACATGAGTGCGAACTATATTGAAGTGAAATCCGTCGTAAGTTCAGACCTAATCCAGGCCGAAGTGATTTTTTTTGTTGAGGATGCTGGGAGTCCTTAGACCGCACCCACCACTAGCAAATTGTTGACAAAAAACAAGTTTCCATTGCGATAAATTAAGAATTAACGTAAACTTACGATTGATGTCGAATCTGCTGTATCGTCAGTCGACTCATCGGTTCTGATTGCAGCATCCCTAAAATCAGCTCGGCGAGCGTCTGGTCCAGTTCGTACAGCCAATCAGGAGCTTGCCATTGGCTCTTCCCTATGTTCTCCAAAAGCCTATAAATATTGTCACCTTCGAAGGGATACAGTCCCGTCGTTATATTATACCTGCAACAAGGAGTGGGCAATCAGGATCAGGTCAAACCTGCCCCCCCCCATCCGCAACTACTCACAATGTCACTCCGCTGCTCCAAATGTCCACCTTAAACCCTGAGAAACTTTCATGTCCGTTGGCAATTTCGGGCGGCTGGAAGGCAGGCGAGCCCTGCCCCGTTGTGCAAGTGTCGTCGACGGCGAACGCGTCCAGTTGTTCGGCCACGCCGAAATCTGAAATTTTGAGAGTGTGGTCGAGCGTCAGAAGGAGGTTGCCCGGTTTAATGTCCTTGTGAATGACACCACAGCTGTGCAGGTACTCTAGTCCGTTGATTAGTTGGCGGAAGTAGCGATGCGCCTGGAATAGTGGCAACTTCTTCTGCGGCGCATGGTCCAGCAGCTCCTGGAAGGCAGCGATTAATTGGGAGTGGCCTGAGGCGGGGGAGTGGCTACTTACCTGCAGACCACCGACGCAGTATTCCATGATCAGATACATCTTCTGTTTCTCTTCGTTGCAGAGAACGTCGAGCAGCTCCACCACGTTCTTGTGCTTCAACTTGCGCAGCAGCTGAATTTCCCGTCGAACGTTCTGCTCGCCGTTGGGGATCCGGCGGAGTTTCCGCTTTGTCAGAATCTGCAAGGGTAGGTTTAGCGGCCGGTTCGCCTGGGGACTGGGGATGGGGTACTTACTTTCACAGCCCTTCGGTTAAGAGTTTCCGAGTCCAGCACTTCCTTGACCTTCCCGTACGACCCTTCGCCCAGGATGTCGCCCATCACATACTTGCCGACCATTTTGCAGACCTTTTTCTTCGCTTGGTAGATGATCTCGGAGCTGTTGACGCGGTTGAAGAACATGTTGGCCGGGTCGGCGGTGGAGGAGAAGTCGAGGCGCTCGATCTCCTCGTCGTCGAGCCAAGTGACGGAGCTGTGCGGGTCGTTGAGCCCGCTCTCGCCCACCAGCCCGTTTTCCGAGTGGCGCGAGTCGGTGTAGTGCGGGTTGCCCAGCAGCAGCTCGGCTTCGCCCTCGTCTGCGATATCGTCCTGCGTCTGGCGGTAGACATCTCGCGATCGGCCACTGGGTTCCTCCATCACCGTGACTGTCATTTGACACGAATTAAGATCGCCTGACTGCGTGCGGCTCTTACGCACGAGGCGCGCGCCTGACTCGCAAGCGAGCTGCTCGGTTCGATTCGCTGCCCTTTTCACACGACACTGAATCGAAGCATTTTCGCGCTGCAAACGCCTTTGCCTTTTTCTCTGCCGTTACTTTCTACGTTTTTACGAGCGAATGGCTCGCCTGCAACTGGGCCACTGCAAAACTGATTTTCACTTGGGAATTTCCGATGAAAATGTGTCTATGGCGCGCCACCGAGTCCTGAGACAGTTAAAATGCTAGTTGGCTACCGTTTGGGGGATATTTTGATGCTAAAAATAAAACACAGAATTCAACCGGTTGACGGGCGAACTTTTCGGGAGGCAGCCATAATCACATGAAGATGGAAACGATTTTGACATTGAGACAATCTGAGAGCTGTCAAAATAGAACAGGGTGACTCGTCTGCGTGATGGGTTTCTTACAAAAGCTCTATTTAAGACAGCTCTCGTCATTATTTGAAAGTCGGGGATTTCCCAGTTGATGCGGTCGGGTCAGTTTAAAGTTAAAATGCCAGTAACCTTCTGATGTAGAATTTCGCTCCTTTATCATCGTGTTCCTATTTGTTCTTATTGAGCTAGAAAATTAGCTTGGATATTTCTGAAAGAGAAGGAAAAGGAAAAAGAAATGGATTAGATTCGGGAATGAGGGAGCACTTTTCGTCGATTGTATCGAATCCATCAAATAATCGCTATCCCGGGACATTAGCCAGGAATCCAGCTTGCGATAACACACATTCTACGATTAAGCCTGACAGAGCAATGGAGCTATGGGGTGGCGTTATTTTTGTCTTGCGGCACTGCATCAAAAACTGCGGATAGATTGTCGAAATCACTGTTTCGGAGTCAGCTTGGCTTCCTGCAAGGTACATATGTATGTACTCACCTCATAAAAACCGGCACTAGATAGAAAACTGGTGATCAGATTCCAGTTCGATAGGGAAAAGAAGGTTTTTCACGAGTAATTCAATTTGGCATAAAAGAGACTTCTTAAAATTGACATTGTCATTGCTATGGGTGGTATGAATGTCGATATGGGCTCTCATAAGGTGTTGCTCGGATATGCGAAAGATGTTTTTCGGGATCTTAAGGGTAACAGTGCTTTAACTAAGCAGTGGCCTGTTCCAAACTATTGTTGAGAAAGGAGGAGGGAAGGATAATTGTAGCCTGAATGGCTGAGTTACACCTAAGCATCTCAGGTGAGTATGGTGACACGAACTGCGCAGCCAGACCTGCAACATGGATGTGTGAAAGCTGGCACCTGAAGCAGCTACCACCGAGACCAACCTTGGGTAGGGCTTTGTAATGGGCGACAACAAATCATCATCATTAACGGTGTAACAACCGGTATCCGGTCTAGTTCTGCCTTAATAAGGAACCCCCTAAAAGCTGTCTGGTGTCCTGACCTACGCCATCGTTCCAATTCCAGGCAGGGTCTGCCTTGTCTTCTTTTTCTACCATAGACATTGTCTTTATAGACTTTCCGGGTAGGAGCATCCTCATCCATTCGGATTAAGTGATCCGCCCACCGTAACCTATTGAGCCGCATTTTATCCGCAACCTGATGGTCATAGTATCGCACATAGATTTGGTCGATATGTAGGCTACGGAATCGTTCATCCTCATGTAGGCGGCTAAAATTTCTTCGGAGGATTCTTCTTTCGAACGCGCCCAAGAGTTCGCAATTTTTCTTGCTAAGAACCCGAATCTCCGAGCTTTGACCCTATGGTGAGACGTTTCCAGCGGAACAGTTTTTATAAGGTGAAATAGGCTCTGTTGGCTGACAACAACCATACGCGGATTTCATCATCGTAGCTGTTATCGGTTGCAATTTTCGACCCTAGATAGGAGAAATTATCAACGGTCTCAAAGTTGTATTTTCCTACCTTTATTCTTCCCGTTTGACCAGTGCGATTTGATGTTGGTTGGTTGGTTTTCGGTGCTGACGTTGGCACCATATATTTTTTTTTGCCTTCATTGATGTGCAGCCCAAGATCTCGCCCCGTCTGCTCGATCTGGATGAAGGCAGTTTGTACGTCTCGGGTCGTTCTTCTCATGATATAGATATCGTCAACATAGGTCAGTAGTTGGGTAGACTTAAAGAGGAGGTACCTCTTGCATTTACCTCAGCATCACGGATCACTCTCTCGAGGGCCAGGCTAAAGAGGACGCATGATAGGGCATTCCCTTGTCGTAGACCGTTGTTGATGTCGAATGGTCATTGCAGCTTTTATCTGGCCTCGCACATTGGTCAGGGTCAGCTTAGTCAGTCTTATCAATTTCATCGGGATACCGAATTCTCTCATGGTCGTGTACAGTTTTACCCTGGCTATGCTATCATAGGCGGCTTTAAAGTCGATGAATAGATGGTGTTACTGTTGTCCATATTCCAACAGTTTTTCCATCGCTTGCCTCACAGAGAAAATCTGATCTGTTGCTGATTTGCCTGGAGTGAAGCCGCTTTGGTATGGGCCAATGATGTTCTGGGCGTATGGGGCTATCCGGCCTAGCAAGATGGAGGAGAACATCTTATAGATGATACTTAGCAACGTGATACTTCTATAATTGCTGCACTGTGTGATATCTCCCTTTTTATGTATGAGACAGATAATACCTCGTTGCCAATCGTCAGGCAATGATTCGCTGTCCCATACTTTGAGCACAAGTTTATGAACCATTGGTGTAACTGGTCGCCTTATGATTTTTAAGCCGATGAATTGCACGGACTGCTTCTCCTATACTTGGTGGTGGCAGTATTTGTCCGTCGTCTTCAGTTGGCGGGACCTCCAACTCGCCGATGTTCTGGTTGTTCAGTAGCTCATCAAAGTACTCAATCTATCGCTCCAATATGCCCATTCTGTCGGAAATCAGATTTCTTTCTTTGTCTCGGCAGGATGAACATCGAGGTGTGTAAGGCTTCATCCTGCTGACTTGTTGATAAAACTTTCGCGCCTGATGTGATTGCTCCCTGTACTTTTCTAGTTCACATACTTGTTGGTTCTCCCAGGCTTCCTTTTTCCGTCTGTGCCGGGCTCTTACCGAATAAAATCACCCATATTTTCTCCGGACTACTATTCTGGTGCATTCGTTCCACCGGTGCAATTGCTGCATTCCACGCGGTATGAGATTTTGCGTCATTAAGGGAGACCTCAGCTATTTTCGAGGCTTCATCTTATGTGTTCGAATCTTAGGTAAACCGATCCTGTAGAGGTATTTCCTGTACCCATCGTGTCCGCTTAAGAATTGGGTCAAATCGTAACTCGTCTCGCCATGGCTTCGCGTAGTCCTCATTCTTATGTTCGGGACTAGCCTGTATGTCCACCGACCCTTCTTCGCCTGGTTCCATGATGTTTGCCGTGCAGCCAATGGCCTCATTCGCGCAGTTTGCTTGCTAAGGCTCGCTTCATACTTCTTTCTTTGAAGCATTCTCTTTTGCTGATGCGTAAGGCCTGCTTAAGCCTGTTTCGAAGATTCATTTGCCTTTCTTGTCTATGGCTAAAGCTCTTTCATTGTGATTTTATGTTCTGAGTATCCTCATCATAGCCGTCCTCAGGGGTAGTCAACGATCCATAACGGGTCGCTTAAGGTACGGGTAGTGGCGTCGCCGAGGCGCCTGAGTAAGTAGTGCTGACCCTCTAGCTGGCATGATACCTGCGTCCTAGGTAGTAGCCTCGAGAAAGTTTTTCGATAAAGAGCGAACTGCTAATGACCGATGTACGCTGGGATACACTGAGAGTCCCCGGAGCCGTCGATGGGGTGATGTGACCCTAGCTCTGCCAAGGTGGTAGTTATGGTGTGTATCAGGAGCCAGTCCCTTCGGGACCCTGTTCGGGTAGTGTTCATTGAACCGGTATTAGTAGACCACGTTGCCAGAGTGAGCGCTGATTGGTCCGTGAATTCCGGGATCAGCTCATTGTAGGTCAGGTCTCAGGGAACTGGGGTAGGGGCTTTGCCTTCGAGGGTATATCCGTTCCTGACTAATGCGGTCCGTTTCCTTGCACACGATGGTTTGCTGGTAAAAAACTTAAATGGCGAACACAAACAATACGAACGAGGAGATAGTGGGCATGGAGAGTGAGCTGGTTGTGTTTATACGCAACATGAAAATGCGTCGCCCGACCCAGCGCCCAGCGCAGGACATAGCAAGGACTGAGATATCCGATGAGAATCGTAAATAGAGAAGAAGATTCTTAAAGTTATGCGGCACCTGCGAAAGAGACGGGAAAGAAGCACAGTGGAAACTGCTGAAAATAACTATTATAGATGGTTTCGAATATAGGCCGAGTGGGAGTGCTGTCGACCACTTCATCGAAAGCTGAAGAGAGAAAGCTTATTTCTTAATAAGCGCGGCAGTTGTGAAGCGTATGTGACCTGCAACGCTCCTTCAGAAATAGTCAGCAAAGGAGTGAAAACGGGCTGGTGGAGTTGGGGGAGCTCCTGGACAGAATTTCGTATTATAGGCGGACATGGAGAGTAAAACACAATCCGCGGGGAGTAGAGATGACTGCACCTCCCAATGAAAACACTGCAAGCGCCAAACGGATCGTAGACAGCCCGTTGCAAAGCAAACTGAGGAAAAAACGAAAGGGGGAAGGGGCATCTGAAGGAGACTTCACTCAGGTACTCTCCAGGGCTCAAAAGAAGAAGGCGAAGAGGGACAAGAGACAACAATATGCCGCGTCATCAGAAAAACCTCTGCTTAAAATTAGGGCGGACACGAAGGAAGAAGAACCAAAAGACGAAGGAGGACTAGACCGCTACTTTTGCTTATTATGCCGACAGAAAGCAACACTTTTAAGTCCTCAGTTTAATTCATTACAAGAATTAGCCCGAAGATAGCGGAGAAGAAGTGTCTTCCATTTATAAAACGAAGGGTGGTGGAGTCCTAGTCGAATTGGGCCCGAGGACAGCACATAAAGTTACGTTCTGTGAAGCAGTCAAGCGGCTTCTGGGACAGAGAGCTTCGGATTCCAGCCTGGAACCCACGTGCTCTCTGGAAATCCGTAGGATACCAAATGTTACATATGTTTGGATTATGGGTACACGTCTGCAGCCTGTCGGGAATCTGACAGAAGGGCAACATGCCGCGAATGCGGTCAGGCAGGCCATAAAGCGAGTACGTGCAACGAAAAGGAGAGCTGCGTCCTACGCAGGGATCGTAGCGCGTTTGATGAGAATGTTGCGCATACTGCGGGCTCGGGGCGGTGTCCAGTCGTCAGAGCAGCACTGGAAAGAGATAGGACGCACAGTTCGTTGCAGACACCAAAGTTGATTTAGTCCTCATCGGTGAGCAGTATGGAAACAACGGTGGTCAAAGGGTAGTATAGGTCCCGGGGCGAAACGTGGATTGGTACCCACGATGGAGCATAAGACCTGGGAAATGCCTGCTGAACCAACACCAACAGCTCTACTACCAAACCCTATCTCCACCTCCACGTGGTGACCGCTGAGAGCTCTTTCTTAACGAAAAGCTGCAGACGGAGAAGAATGAAGGCGAGTCTCCCGCGCCTAAAAACGGGACAAATTGTACCAACTGGTCCTCCAGGTTGGGGGTTGGGTAGGGCTGACAACCCTACACGGAAAACAACTTGTTACGAAGCCACAACAGGAGCCTCGGATAGGACGGATTTTAAAACGACGGACCCGACAACGACAAAGGAACAACGATTTGGGCATTTTCTCATGGAACGTGCGCTCCCTGTACAGAGATCAACCAACAACATCACACCGCACTGGTCAAAAAGGAAGGATAAGGATAGGAGAATACAGCTTTGAGACCGTTGACAATTTTTCCTATCTAGGGTCGAAAATCACAACCGATAACAGCTACTATGATGAAATCCGCGCACGGTTGTTTTCAGCCAACAGAGCCTATTTCAGCTTACAAAGACTGTTCCGCTCGAAACGTCTCACCATAGGGTCAAAGCTCTTACTGTACAAGACAATGATCTTGCCAGTTCTCATGTATTCCTCGGAGACTTGGGTTCTTAGCAAGAAGAATTGCGAACTCTTGGCCGCGTTCGAGAGAAGAATCCTCCGAAGAATTTTTGGCCCCCTACATGAGGATGGACGATTCCGTAGCCTACACAATGACGAAATCTATGAGTGATACCATGACCATCCGGCTGTGGATAAAATCCGGCTCAATAGGTTACGGTGGGCGGGTCACTTAATCCGTATGGATGAGGATGATGCCACCCGGAAAGTCTATAAGGGCAATATCTATGGTAGAAAAAGAAGACGAGGCAGACCCTGCCTAAGATGGAGCGATGGCGTGGGCCAGGACGCCAGACAGCTTTTAGGGATATCGAATTGGTGGACCTCGGCGCAAAACCGGGATGTCTGGAGTTCCTTATTAAGGCAGGGCTAGACCGGATACCGGTTGTTGCGCTGTTGATGATGATCCCAGGCTCCTGGTCCATATGACTGCTTAAGCCTGTTCCGATTATTCGCGTGCCATTTTCATGCCAAAGTTCAGTCTCCATTCATAATTCGACCGGCTTTGGTGAGAACTCACCTGATTGGTATGACACCGTTGCATGCTCCGATCAGTGTGTAATTGTTGGTGCTACCTTTTTTGAAACCGAGTTTATGAATGTTTATGAATGCATTCCCTCAAATTCTTGAACGGACTAATCCGGATTTCCAACTCTCTTCTCATGGGAACGCGTTCCGTGGCATGACCCAATTTCCATTTGAGGGAAATTCTAATGCGTGTGACAAGGGATCCACGGCGAATATGGCTCTGGCTTGTAGGTTGTTTATTGTCAGGGCAGTGAGCTTGATCTTGGTTTATGCCACCCCTGTTTGGGGAAAGGCATTTCACATTTCATACAATGCCCATAAATTGAGTGCGGATTATAGGAGGACAACCGTAAGTGTGTCTTCCGCCTTCAGAAGAGTCTCAGATGAGGCTGCATTCGTCATCTCGGGAATGATGCCCATTGACATCCTGGCAGATGAGATAACGAGCATATCTGAAGTCAGTCTCTCTTTTTTCGTAGATAATGAACGCCGAAAGGGTGAGATCTATAAATAGATGGCAAGAGCGTTGGGACCACTTGGGAAAGAGCCGGTGGGCACACAGGCTTATCCCTACTATCAACGAGTGGGTGGAGAGACAATAGGGGAGATTAATTATAATCTTATCCAGTACCCTCACGGCCAGTACCTCTATACGTTCAAATTGGACAATTCGCATGGTTCGGGTTGGTTATAGTGGGAAGAAATCCCATACTCTGTGCTTCTCTCTGGTGTCCAAGCTAAAGTCATACGCAGAATTCCATCTCCTTACAAAGGGGGAGGAGGTTTGGACTCTAATTCGGCTCCAAAAATGAAATCCCAGGAAATACGAGCAAATGTTTGGACAACCGTGAAGCCAAGGAAGTAGGTTAAAAGAAGGAGGCCCATCCGGATGCAATTGTTATCGAAAGCAGAGGTGACCTCTCATACGCTGCGATTCTGAAGGTCAAGGGAGATCGACGCTAAGCGGCCTGGGAGACAATGTTGCACGGATCAGAAGAACGCAGAAGGGAGGATTACTCCTGGAGCTTCGGAAGACGCAGGACAAAAGGACGCTCAACTACCACAACTTGGTTGGTAGATCCTTGGGTGAGGATGTTGCGGTAAGGTAATTAACCCACGAGATAATTCTGGAGTGTAGGGACCTTGACGAGATCACGACGAAGGAGGACATATGGAGAAAACTGGTGAGGCAATTTCAAACTCCAGATGGCAATATCGACGCATTTGTGGAAATCATACGGTGGCACGCAAGCGGCAATCGTTAACTTTCCGCGAACCATACAGAGGAAAAGATAAGTGGACAGGCGTGGAATATGAGCGAATATTACATGAACTGGCGTTAAACGCAAGTGTACGATCCCCAATTGCCATCGTAGGAGGTTTCAATGCATAGTCTGCCGAGTGTGGAAGCAAGCAAGTTTCTAACAATAGGGGCCTCATATCGCTGGAAGCTTTCTCCTCACTGGACGTTGTTCTTGCTAATATCGGAAGTACCTATACCTTCCGGAAAGGGAGGATAGGTTCAGTGGTAGACATTACCGTCGTAAACAGTGCGTTGATAAGGGACATTACCTGGTGAGTTAGTGAACACTGCACGCATAGCGACCATCAAGCTATACTGTTTAATGTAATGGAGGAAAGGAGAACGGAGCATCCGAAAGACATAAAGTCATGTCAGACGAAGCAGTGGATTTCAAAGAGGTTTGACGCGGAAATGTTTTCAGAGATATTTAAGGATAGTTCCACACCAACAAGTACACCGAGTGAAAAATCTGAGAGAATTGTCAGAAACATGGTCGCAGCCTGTGATGCTTCTATCCCAAGGGGCGGAAATAACGTTCACAGATTACCGAAACCGTGGTGGAATGACGAAATCAAATGACTGCGTGCCAAATGTCTGCAAGCGAGGAGAAATTGCCAAAGCGCAAATGATGAGCAGGAAATTGTACAAAGGAAGGCGAGGTACAAAACTAATCGAATAAAACTGCGGTAGGTGATTCGTAAAAGTAAACGGATTTCCTTTAAAGAACCTTGCGAAAGGGCCGACATCAACTCGTTGGGAGGAGCCTATGGAATGGCAATGACTAAGTTGAAACGAAGCAGGGCCACGCAGATAAAGTGCCCAGTTTTAGTGCGAAGAATAGTGACCACTCTATTCCCATAGCAAAATAAATGCACTATTGCGGTTGCATCCCACAAAGGATATTCCAAGTATAACAGAGGATGAGCTTACCATTGCCTGCGAAAAGGTAGGGGCTAAAAAGCACCCGGGTTTGACGGAATATCGAATGTGGCTTTGAAGGCGGCGATAAAAGCAAGACCGGAATGGTTCGTTTCCACTTTTAATATTGGTTGGAAGACGTCACCTTCCCGACTCAGTGGAAAAGGCAAATGCGGGTGCTATTACCAAAGAATGGTAAACCACCTGGAGAGTCATCGTCGTATCATCCCATTTGTTTACTGGACAGTATGAGAAAGTTGCTGGAGCGCATTATATGCAACAGGCTCCTCCCAATTATAGAGGAAGGAGGAGGCATGTCCACACAACAATACGGTTTTCGCGCCGGCCGATCAACGGTGGATGCTATCAACGCAGTAGTCAATTTGGCAGAGAAAGCAATTACAGGTATAAGGAGGAAGGGCAGTACCAAAAACCCCAAAAACCCCGACAAGCTACCCTTATCGGCTATGCAGACGACATCGGAATTGTTGTAGTTGAAGCGAGGATGTTATCCTGGGGGTATGTGAGACATCGGTTATGCTGAACAAGTATTGGTTGGTATCACATGGATTAGATTTGGCGGATAACAAAACTGAGGCTGTACTGGTCAGCACGGTCATACGGTTTCGTGTGGGGTAGCATGTGGTAGAGTCCAAGCTTTTCATCAAATAATTCGGCATTATGCTGGATCATTGATTGACTTTCAAGGAGCACTTGAGCTACGTGGCAACGAAAGTTACAGCTGCGTTAACTGTCATGATGGCCAATATTGGAGGACCCAAACCACCGAGGAGGCTGTTGCTAGCCAGAGTGTGCTCATCCATTTTACTGTATCCAGCACCTGTTTCGACAAAAGCCCTTAATGTTCAGGGGTATAGGAGAAAATCATCTTCAGTATATCGTTTGAGTGCCTTAAGAATCTCTAGCGCATTCTGAACAATGTCAGACGAAGCAACTCTCGTAGTCGCGGAAATGGTGCCTATTGATATTTTGGCTGAGGAGATGTGAAGACTATACAATTGGAAAACACAATCAGGGTGTGGCAGGAACGTTGGGATAATTCTCATAAGGGACGGTGGACGTACAGGCTAATTCCAAATATCCAGCTTTGGATTACGCGCAGCCATGACTATTATGGAGATATCCGATATCACCTCACCCAGTCTAGTTACCAGATACCGCAAGTATTTACATTGTTTTGGACATGACTTTTCTTCCTTCTGTCCTGAGTGTGTAAACGAATACGAGGACCCGGTGGCAAATGAGAGGGAACAGTTTAAATTTCTCTTGACAAGATCCTTACAAGTGGAAACGACTATTCCGCAAATGCTCGAATCCCAAGAAGTGGAGTGTAGAATGCAGTTAGTGGCAACATAAGCTGTATTGAGGAGGAGCTTCGAAGGGGAGAGGGAACAATTCTCACCGTAGGAGTCAGCCGATAGGTCTCGGCAAAAAGGGGCTCTGCCGAGATCGACTTACTTTCCCCGGAAAAATTGAGGCCATGGCAGCCAACTATGAAAAAACAAAAAAACAAAAACACAAACCTACTAAGCAAACACAATTAAACTTCGATCGTGACGATCCAACCCCGAGTGAAGGTGCAACCCTGAGCTCATCGATGGAGAACCTGAGTATAGACTCAGATTCCCCACTTATTCAAGTGGGAACCAATTCAATTGGGACCCAGTCCTTACCGGATGAGCCGAAGCAGGCCCCTTCTGTCAGTACTCCTGACCCCAGGCTCCAATCGGCGCCACCTGCTGAGGCTAAAGTCTTGCCCATGGGTAAGCAACTGTCCACGGACAGCAAACTGCCTTCGGGCAAACCGCCTTTGGGCAAACAGCCTCCGGGCAAACCGCCTTCGGGCAAACCGCCTCCGGGCAAACCGCCTTCGGGCAAACCGCCTCCGGGCAAACCGCCTCCGGGCAACGCACAACCAAAGAGCTGTGCCAATGTTGAGGGGAAAGGAGCGTTCGGGGCACCTGCGGCTAAGGGGGAACCGAAGCGGCAGCGGTCCTCCTAACTCTTCGACACAAAAGGCGGCAAAGAGGGCTCGGCCGGCAACAGGCAACGATGGATGGGTCCTGTATGACGGCTCTAATCCATCCGGTAACGATACTCAGCTTAGGAGGAAACTCCTCCTAGCTGTAAGGACTGCGTCCGCGCAAGGCATTAAGCTTTGCTTTGAGTCGGTAGGTGTATACCGTAAAATGTTACGGCTGAACTTTGCCGACGAAGACACGAACGAGTGGCTCAGGCAGTACTGCTCCTCCCTAAACGATGTGTGGGAGGGTGCGCGACTAACCTTGAAAAGGGTCTCTGAGCTTCCATCGATCAAAAAGTGCTTTCTCTGGCTTCCAGAAGAAGAGCGAAATGGTCGTCGGGGTTCTGGAACAACTTGGTGTACAGAACAACCTTAACACTTCCACCTGGTTGCTGCTAGGCAGCAAAATAGGAGAGAGAACCGATAGGCCGGGAACTTTCCTCACTATCGGCGTTCCCGAACCTGATGTTAAGAAAGTTCGGGAAAAATCGGGTTGCCGGCTCTACTATGGGCTGGGGACCGTCACGTTACAAGTGTCGGCTCCTAAAACCATTGAACGGGACATGCAGCCCCCGGCATCTACATCTGAAACGTAAATGAGGTGCCACATTTCCCAAGTAAATTTGCAGCATTGTAAAGCGGCGACTGCACTTATCAGTCGTCGGATCAATAGCTGCAAGACATTTATATACCTCATACAAGAACCGTGGGTTGTTGGTGGGGCAGTCAGGGGCCTAAACTTCCAACATTCTGACCTATTGTATGCCAATGGAAGCGATCGACCCCGCACCTGCATGGTAGTCTCCAAAGACTTCCAGGCTAACCTGGTTAACGATCTATGTGAAGGCGACACCACATCGGCTAAGCTAACCATAAAAAGTCAACAGGAAGATAAAGAGATACTATGGTGCTCTGCATATTTCCCCTACGACGCAGAAGACGTTCCCAGTGGAACATTCATCAGAGCTATCCAATATGCCAAAAGTAGTAGGGGGTAATAGCAGGATGTGATGTCAACGCTCACCACATATGCTGGGGAAGTTCGAACATCAATGCAAGAGGATCGAGACTACTGGAGTATCTAGTAGGAGCCGATTTGCAGATCCTAAATGCGGGTAATGAACCCACTTTCTTCAACGTGGTCAGGCGAGAGGTCATCGACATCACGGTGGCATCTCCTGACATCGCGGCTCTGATCGGAGAGTGGAGAGTATCAAACGATATCACACTCTCGGATCACAGACGCATTGATTTCGTTATGGGCTTGGATCTACCTCCACCCACTCCATTTCGGAATCCGAGGAAGACAGATTGGGTAATGTATCAAACAGAATTGAGCGCCCGAGTCACGATCCCTGGGAAGCGCATCAAATCCATTCCTGGAATTGAGAAGACAACCCAGATGATCACAACTAGCATGAGAGAAGCTTTCGAGGAAAGCTGTTCACTCAAGATCCCAAAGAAGGGTAAAACACCATGGTGGAACTCGGATTTGGCAAAACAGAGGAGAACGACAAGGATGCTCCTTAATCGTGTTCTGAAGGGTGAATCAAGCACTAGCTGGAATCGCTATAAAGAGGCACAGAAGGCTCTAAAGAAGAGCATAAGATCGGCTAAACGGTCATCTTGGAGACGCTTTTGCGAAGAGACTAATTCCCTTGAGGCAACCTCAAAGCTGAAGCGGATTCTGGTCAAAGAACGTAGCCAGAAACTGGGTTACTTACGTTTACAGAATGGGAAGTACACAGAAAGCGATGAAGAAACGGCAAATCATTTGCTTGAAGTACACTTCCCAGGCAGCATCCAAAATCTAATCTCGGGGCCAACAGGTGCAGCTGGTGCCTCCGCAATGGACTCACGGTGAACGCAAGGAAGACTGGACTAGTTATGTTCACTAGGAGCGTCAGGTGGGGCAGCTATACGCTACCCACCTTAGCAGGGGCGGAAATCCAGCTGGCACAAACAGTCAAGTACTTAGGAGTACATTTCGACTCCAAGTTAACGTGGAAGCATCATATCCAGGAACAATACCAGAAATCCTGCAGATTGCTCTGGTGCTGTAGGAATGCGATAGGTAAGACCTGGGGACTTTCACCTAAACGGATATATTGGATGTATACATCCATAATAAAACCCATTTTGATGTATGCATGCATCGTCTGGTGGCCAAGACTGAACTTTGCTAACAGCAGGAAGCTGCTAACGCAGATTCAGAGACTTGGTTGCCTAAGTATTACTGGAGCAATGAGTACTACGCCGACTGCAGCACTTGAAGCCATCCTAAATTTACCCCCTATCCACTTGGAGGTGAAACGGAAAGCGGCCAACGACGCATATAGGCTCGATACCATTGGGGCGTGGAAAGGGGGCCAATCTAACGGGCATGCGTCTATATGGAAATTCCTTGCAAAACATCCGGTAGCCCTGATGCCGGCCGATCATATGGTTTCCAGATTCGTCTTTGAAAAGGCATACACTGTCGTAATCACCGAAAGAGAAGAATGGTCGACAAGTGGCCATGAGTCTTTTCAGATTACAGACCTAATAATCTTCACCGATGGGTCAGTCACGGAGGATGGATCGGGTGCAGGTGTGTTCTCGGAGAATCCGATTATAGAACTGGCCCGACCCCTCGGAAAAATGACGACCATATTCCAGGCGGAGCTATATGCCATTTCATTGGCAGCAGAAGAATGTCTGCGACAAAAATGGAGGGGTCGCACCATTCGAATCTGTTCCGACAGTCGGGCGGCATTATCAGCACTAGATGGCAACAACATATCAAGCCAGGTGGTGTGGAGTTGTCATCAGGTGCTGCTGAAACTTGGCCGACTGAACGAAACATTTGTGATGTGGGTGCCGGGGCACTTTAACATCGCCGGTAATGAGGGGGCTGATAGACTGGCTCGCCGAGGGTCTGGATCCACAATGGTGGGCCCAGAACCAGCTCTTGGAATCCGACCATCTACTGTCAAGTCTACTCTGAAAGGTGAAATTGCAAGGATTCACGCAACCGAGTGGAGAAATTTGGACTCTTGCCGGCAAGCGAAAATCCTTGTGAAGGAGCCTAGGGCCACTAGAGCGGCATTTTTGTTGTCCCTTAAAAAGTGGAACATGAAAACCCTGAAAACCCATGAAAACGGGACACTGCCCCTTAAACTACCATATGGAAAAGATTGGGGTAGTGGTTTCGGCTATGTGCGACCAATGTGAGGAGGAGGAGGAGACAGCCCTGCACTTTTTATGCAGCTGCCCGGCATCCTCAGATCTCAGACGAAGACACCTTGGCAAGGTTTTCTTCAATGAAGAATCTGCACACTCTCTGCCTCTTGAGAATGTTCTCAGATTCGCTAAAGCCTGCGAACACCGTAGGCGGGAAGCCATTGAATAGGCAACTTACGGGGTTAGTACAATGGGCCTAATAATGGCCTGAGTGCTCGGAGCTGCGGCTCCCCCCATTTAACTAAACTAAACTAAAAGCCGATAGGCCATTAACCCGCCCCACGATGTAATGTCTCTAGATGATATTCCTTGGGGCATAGCGGGTGAGGAGACCTGGTTTTAGTAGGTTAAAATTCCACACTGTGGCTTTCGATGCCCTCTACCTCCATGAGTAAAAAAAAATTCTTTACAAGAAAAAGTTATGTCTGTCTGTCTATCCGAATGGAAATGGTTATACGAAATTTGGTGGTTACATTGGAACTGGTAATCCTTTAGCATGTTGTAAATGACATGGCGTTACGTTTAGTCTAAGGCAAAGGGTCTTCAAATATGGGGGACGCAAACACAAGGAGCACAATCATCCGTGACGAACCAGGATTTGAACTCTCGAGTTCGATATGGCTGACGCTTAACCAACTCGGTTGCCATATGGCCAATATATATTGTCTATGCAATATTGTGTTTAATTAGATATCCAAAACCAACTTTTCCATTCGAAATAATTTATTTCCTTCAAAAATACCGTAGATTTTGTGAAATTGCTAGTGCCTTTCAGGTACATAATCTTATCAATAAAATGTGTACAAAAAAAAGTATAAATTGATAAAAGCGAACACGATTACTTTCAGATATTTTACAATGTTGAGTTGTTCTTCATGGAATCGCTGCCTCTTTTCATAAAAACATTTTTTTTTTCTAATATTTAAACCGTTTTGTATCAAAATTATGTACAATTGTTAAAAATATTACTAATTCACGGCAATTTGAGACAGTTACAAGTTACTTTAAGTTTAAAATCACAATTTTAGATAGTATAGTATCTTTTTTGTGATTTTTACTGACTTTCAGATAGTTTTTAACAATAATTTAGCCCATTTAATTATACAGTGCAGAACTGCTTCAGTCACCTTAAAGATAAGCTTTTATAAGCAGCCCCTTTGTATAAATTGCCGGTTTTGTATGTCGCCTGAAATTGATAATTCTATAATAGTTAGATAAAATACCAAATAGTATTTTATCATTGGCAAATGTATTTTTTTTTATAATTAATCGAAACGTAAGTAATATTTATCTTAAAATTAATGAAATTTATACAATTCTAACTTACAACTAATTAAGTATACAAATACAACTAAATTGTCTATAAATTACTTAAAACAATTCATTTGTATATTTTACATTATCGAAAAATAATGGATAATGTAAAATATAATATTAATTATTAGTTGCGCAACGTCTGTGTTTTAGTATTTTACAATTAAGAGACTGGGAAACTTTTCAACTTTGAGTAACTAACTAGACAATTTAGTTACATAGTTTTTAAATAAATTGTACTTTAAAAAATATAATAATAATATTATACAACAATATTGTTTTATATTTTTTAAAGTATGGAAATAACATCATTTAATAACGTTTTCATCTCAAACAATTTCTTTTGTAATTACCTTAGTATCTTTTCTTTTAAATATTTATGAATAAATGTCCTTAAATTTTTTTTTTATTTATCAAAGTAACTAAAAAGAAATTGTTTAAATATATTTAAATATTTTGGCAAGCTACAAAAACATTACAAATGTACATTCTTATCATTTTAAGTATCTTGGCAACTATTTTTGATATTAAATCTATACAATCTACTATCTTACAGTTTTATTTCCTAATTTTTATAGTTTATTTGTTTTTTCGTTTAACTTAAACACTTCATTCGATTTTTTTCGTTGCCTGGTCTTGTTTCTTCTTGTAGTTTTGGACGTAGAAATTCATGAAGAGGACGAAGAATATTGAGGCGTTGAGAAGCAGAAGACCAGAAATGAATTTGGAGAATTGGCATGATGTTGAGAACAAGGCACGTGTTGTGTGGACAATGCATAGGATGAATTGAGCCTGGAAATAAAAAAAAATAACAATGAATATTTTTAATAAAGAATTGTAATAAAAATATTGAAGGAAAATTTGTTTTCTCCAATTTGAAAGGGGTATTATTTAGACCAGAGACAATGCAGTTCGAGCGGCCAAGAATAGCTCTTTCAGGAGATAATAGAGTCGGAAGGCGGATTTATAAGAGCAAAGATGGAGGCAATCCACCAAGCTTAATTTAACTGGACAGGTTTGGCCAGAAAATAATAGGTGACAATTTTAACGGGTCGGTTGTTGAGCAGCCTAACAAAACATGTGATGGAACGTGGTACTTACGAATGTTAGGACTTCATGTAGCTTTCGAGGAAGAGTCTACAGTGGAGAGTTGCTTGATAACTAACGGAGGAAAGTTACGGGGGCTCAAGAAATGTTGCCACTCGGTTTCCTCGCCAATTGCAAATGGTTGTCCAACGAATGTGCGATATCTTCATTTACAGTGAAGGATCTGCAGGAGATATGTGGGAGGATGGGCGACAATAAGGCTCTAGGTTTGAGTAGCTTATCCAATAAAGCGCTAAAACTAACAGTGAACCCTAGGTCTAACCATTCAACAAGACCTTCGAGGTGTGTCTATAAAAAGGAATATTCCCATGTCCAGTGAAAATAACAAAATTTGTTGTTGTTGTTTCCAGAGTAAGGGGATTTTTTTTCGGATATTGGGCTGTTCTTGCCTAGGATGTTAAAAGCACATTCAACTCTGCCAACTGGAGCCAACCAGCGAGGCGGAATAAAGACGCATTGGTTGAAATAAATATTGCTCTATACATGTCGAATTTATCGATGTCTCTCCACATGTGATGCAGTATAGAGGTAAAATCTCAGAGGAAATCTAAGTCCACAGTGCAGTCGGGAAAGGCTGCTTTTTTCTTCTCATTATTGGTGGGGCTGGAGGGCTGAAGAGACGATGTCGTATCTCTGTAAATGCGGCTATCTCAATGCCAACATCAAGCTGAGACTGCTCAATGCAAACTTCCTTCTCTGTTGCTATTTGGGATTAGTATATAAAAATTTACCTCTACAGTTACTCAAAAGCGGTGAGCCTCCTCAAACCCTTCTTTGTGTTATGTCATCTGGGTATTCTTGCCTCATGCAATTTCGTACGAAGCACTTCGTTGGCGTACGGGCCAGATACCCATAGACGTATTAATGGGAAGGCAGAAGTGGTGATGGATAGGTCACTCGTTGAGGAAGGGCGACAACTTTATTCATGGCTATGGCCGGTCCCCTAGTGATCGAGGAAGCTGAACAAGCCTGAGTCTGCAAGAGCTCTTGTCATGGAAAATCACAGGAGGTTATTGTAGAAAGTTCTGAGAGCATATGATGTAGGAGAGTTCCTGGGGGATGTGTTCTCGGTCCGGTTATTCACGGTTGGCACTCTTGTGAGAGTTTCATGGTGTTTCCGGGGTCCTTGGGGGCTCAAGCGTTCTACAACTCGGGCACCGTATCCCTAAATTGCGGCAGAGATAGTAGATAGGTCTTGTATTTACTGGCAAGAATGCTGAGCTTGCATTAGCTACCGAAAATTTCAAGTTTAGGAATACTATGGGTAGCTAGCACCGGGAAAAAAATGTGCTCATCGGTTCCACTATTCGTATCCAATGTGATGAAAAAGGGAAGAAGGCCCTGTATTTTATATGCAATTGTCTGGCTTCCTCAAATTCAAGATGGAGGTATCTCGGTAGGGTCAATTCCGGAAATCGAGTAGGTTCCTCAGGCTCATGATGAATGCAGCCGGGGAGGATCATGTCTAATAAAGTATCTAATGGCTTTCTGCCTTTAGGAGACGCCTAGGAAAGCACTAGGAAACAGGTGTTAAAGCGAAGCCTCCAGGTAGAAGTTCAATTGCTGTGTCGCTCAAGATAATCGAATTTAGTTCATTCAGTGAGTTCTAGCAGCAGATTTAAAGTCGAAAGTTGGGGTAACCGTTGTAGCACTCATTGAGAGAAATGGGTGGAGATTTTTCGACAGGGTATGCAATCTGGCCTGACTTAGACTTATAGCACTGATGAAGGGAACAAGTGGTTCCCAAAATATTGGTATTTGCGAGCTTGATAAATGTTACTAGCGAATAGAAAAGGGAAGCCTCAATTACTTCAAATACACTGACCCGATAGCTTAAAGCAATTTTAAGGAAATCTTGGTCGATTGAATAAGCTCGAGAGTGAGCTTGATTCTCTGGACCCAACCATGACCCCATACCCTAAATTCTTCTTCATGACGTTGCTTGTCGGAACTGGATACTGAAGCAGCTTGGATTCCAACTACGCGACCTAGAATTATGGGTATCAGGATTACTTGAAGAAACGTCGCGAGCCTGTTAACTGTAAATCTGACGTTTTGGCTGTTGGCATTCCAATCCTCCGGAAAAAAACTCGTTTTAATATTATACCACCAAATTAGGGGAGACAACACTTTAAATCCTGAAACCGTTGCAGCTTGCATCAGTCCGTGGGAGACGGCATGTTTGAGGTAGCTTTTGGCAAGTTGGCATTTTCCCGATGATGTTTTGAAGGCTTATACGGGTTCTCAGAGAGACTTCCAGGCTTCTCCTGTCTATGCAAAATCGCAGATAGTAGAACATGCTCCCGGTCCTCAGATGGGCAACTACATTCAGAACTAAAGGGAAAATCATCCAACCTTAATCGATACGGAAACGTCTTGTTACCACCATGCCTTGGCAGGAATTGGTTCGGTTGGTAGTTAATCTCGCCGTGTTGTCGCTGAATCCCCTCCTTAATACGGGGACTTAAAGTGTGGGTCCAGTGATCCCTTAGCGAGTCATTTGACGATTATTGCCACTTTTCCAACAACTCCCACCTTGCAGCCCTTTGGTATTTTGTATCTTTTTAGGCAGTTCCACTCTCCTTTCCTCGTCGCCTCACTTGCCAGAATATCCATTGATATCACTCCTGCAATAATACACGTTGCCTCAACTAAGATTGTACTGCTCTCACACGCTGGTGCCTTCTCCCAAATTGTGCTGCGTATAACAGCATAGAGCGAACGATTCCGGCCACAAGTAATCTGCGGCTGTATCTTGAGCCACCAATGTTAGATATCATCCATGCTAGTTTCTTCTCCTTCTACCATGTACGCTCCATATACGCTGATAAACCAGTTAGGTCTGATCTTAACAGCGAGTGTAAGGGCTGCATTGGGAAAAGCATCCAAACTAGGAGCTTTATTTTCATCAATTGCCCGGCTAATCTCCGCAGGTTCTTTTTCCGTTACTGCAGGTATGGTGAAGAGAGCGAGGGTGCCCCTCATTCTCTTCATAATAAACTGTACGCCGTTCCCCGGGGATTTTGGTCTGACCCCATGCAAACTTCCGTGAAGAATTCTCGCAGGTTGGTTCGAATAGCCTTCGGCTAGGCTTAATCCTAGCTCGAAAATTGGCGTATACTTTCCGTTTCTCGCGGAAGCCTGGTCTTCTTCTAGGTCGTTGACAAGTCCTTCTTGCTCAAAAGCTTCCAGCCAGCAACTCGGCGATTTCTTTATCTTCATCGGCATGACGCATCGCATAGTCTCGTTATGGGTCTCATAATTTGTCCTACCTTTTCTGAAGCGGCACCACCGGGATCATGGCCTCTCAATAGCAATCAATGAATGCATTCCCTTCAAACATTTTCAGGGATCAGCCCGAATTTCCAACTTCCCGGGAATATACATAGCCGCTTAGCCCATCTGAAGAAAACCTACCTGGTCGTCGTCATGAATAAACTGGTCCCTGACAAACCAGACAATTCTCGTCGCCAATGTATTCACATATGTCAAATCAACTACTGAGCCTGAATCTGTCCGTCGTAAAGTGTAAAAATTTCACCAAGCACCAAAACTAGCTCGGGGAAAGACTTAATCGAAATACAGCCCCTGATGTCCGCGGTTTGGCTGTCATAATCCACAGCCTGCCCCCTTATTAATTTTTGGTGTTTCGACGTCTTGCATCCGAAAATAGCATACCGAGCATTTCCTCATCGTCATGTTTGGCATAGCCAAACCCATTTTTGGCTTGACGAATCCAACTTGCGGGAACTTCATCAGCTTTTGAATGGATTCATTTCCACTTGCCTATATTACCACGTTGCCAGTTAAATATGTGGCCTAGGTCCGCCTGTTATTACTTCGATAAAGCTCGTTGATTAGGCTACTTTGGCTTTCTCGTCATAGATGATCTGTGAAAGTAGGCCCTGCACTTCCCCTTCAATGGTTGAAATAGATTTCAACGCTGTCCTAAATACTGGTCATCTGCTACTGCTGCCACGTGTGGACAGTCGACGCCTTTTTCCCCATGCAAAGCATACATTCAGGATCAGTCTGGCATTCCTTGAATATATGATCTTCTCCTCCAGATATTCTACACCTCTTGGACCTATTACAGTCATCGGTGCATATCCTTGTTATATGGAAAAATTCAAGATAACTAAAATATCTGCTCGCTGAATCCGCAGACGATCCAGCATATTTTTACTTTATCAGCTGCCAACAGTTTGAACGCTCCTTTAGGCGTTACGCTGATAGTTACCGTTTGCGTGCCCCCATATACCTTCCAGAGTCCCCAGATTGTGGACTCCTGTAAACCGATTGGCCCGAGCTGATTTTCAAAGACGCCGCGGTTATCCTCTTTGTTTGTGATTTCAGCTACTTTTTAGCTCCAGAATCAATTCGAAATAATAAAAAAATTGTTTTTTCCTTTTTCGCTGGTGTAGCCGATATTTCGGGAACCACTTGTTCCCTTCATCAGTGCTAACAAATCAGAGACTTGTTTCGAGAACCACTTGTTCCTTTCATCAGTGCTAACAAGTCTTGTTAGCACTGATGAAGGGAACAAGTGGTTCCCGAAATATCGGTATTTGCAAGAATAAATATTTACACCAGCGAAAAAGGCCAGGTGGCATTGTGTTTGTCCTACATGAGTTCAGATAACCCTAATATTTTCTTTCCGAGAAGAGGGACGATGATTCATAGCTGGTTTTCTCACTGTGAACTCTCGTATTTATTAGCTTTTCGGGGAGCTTCTTTGATTTCCATTTTTTACCGACCTTGGCTTCAGGAGATGGTTGAGTTTCTCTTGAATCGGTTGAACGACACTAGGATTCCGAGCCCCTGTACCGTAAGTTACGATTTCCTTTTTTCCTCCATATTGATGCTCAGAGGTGGCGGTGAGGAAGACGGGGCGGGAATCCTGTCGGCCAAACCAAAACCAAGTGGCCGAGGAGAACCTCCATAGTGGTGGCATCGGGAGACGCTGTACTCACTTTGGTTTGCCGGCCGTGATGCAGCAGGTGAATGCTCCAAAGGGCCTAATTAGGGCGATCAGATCCGAGTCTGCACGGGGACTCATCTGAAGTGGCAAATTGGTCACGAAATCTTACCAGGGGTATACTGGTACCATGGGAACCTCCTGTTGTATGTGAGGACAGCTCGGTTATTTGCGGTAGGCCCCCTAGTGGGAGCTTCATGGGGGTTGTTGGTGATGCTCAAGCGAGAAAAGACCTTTGGGCCTCGGCGTGGTGTTGCGTTTCAACACGGGTGCCGTACTCCTTAGTTCGATAGAGATTTAGGTAGGTCTTGCATCCACCAGTATGAATGCTAAGCCATGCACTTGGTATAGACTGGTACCGTTGTTACTTGTCACAGCGGGGCTCTGATTGTGGTCCCAAAATCAATCCGTGTCTTAAGAAGACCGTGGGATTAAGTCTCCACGGCAGGTATCTACGTTAAAACCCCAAGGACTTTCCTCCATATTGGTTTCTTGTTCTGAGTGTCGTTCCGGTAGCTATTTTTATCCACGGGCAGATGACCTCTGTCGTCTGTCTTCAGCTCCTGTTCTCCGTCCATTGCCCTCTGCTTTCCATTCTCAGTCATCTGTCGTCTTTCTGTTCTGATTTATCCGGCCTCCGGATAGTTTAGTGATGGGAATGGCAAGGTTTCCCATTGGAAGGTTGTGGTTCAATCCCGCTGGCAGGGACTTGAATCGTGCTTGGATGTCGGATATCAGCCGACTTAGCTACGAATGTGTATTCGAGTGGAAATAGGGTAACAATCCCTGGCGAGTTCAATGCTGATCCCATTGCTTGCTAGTGTAACTTTAGGGCTCTAATACGCTTTAAAATTCAGATTCAAATTTAGGCTTCGGGTTACCAGGTATCTTTCGCTGGGTACCAGAATTTGTTATCATCACGTCTTTCTTCTTGTGTCATTGCGTAGAGAGTCCTTTCTGCTGACACCAGACCATACCTAGCAGATTTTCGTGGTATTGAGGTTGAGGCCTTTGTTGAGTGTTATCACAAAAATAAGTCAGTAGTTGACAGTGTAAGTTAAGCGATTAAAACAGAAATCAGGTACCATTGACCGAATATGCTATAATCCTACAGCCTGGTATATACGGTAGTTACCACCAATTACTGGTTTTGAAAGTACGCCTGAAATTCTTTCATTACAAAGTAGACAAACAGAAAATGGTTAAAAAACTTGCTCCCGCCTGACTACTGTCTAGTCGCCTAATTAGCCCATATCCACTAAGTAATTCTCTTCTGTAGTATTTCCTACTCGGAATCCGATAAACACATGTGTGTATCTGAATCGTGCACGTTTCATTGGGTCACTATCTGCAAATTCTGCAATACTTCCAGAGGGGAAAGAACGACATAGGAAACCAGTTAGGAAAAGTCACTCCGATCACTACGTCCATACGTACATCCTAAGCAAATCACATTCTAACAAGAAATTATTGGGTAAAAAACCGGTAACGGTTGGTAAACGCACAATTTGAACTTTCGGTTTCGTCATAATGCATGCCAGTGTAACTACCTTCATTGACTGTGTACATTTTCAGTTTGCGGAATACATATAATTTTCAGATACATTAGGTATATGGATAGATACAAGTATCTATGCGGCTATGGTAAGTGGATCGCGATTTTAGAAGTAATGCAACAACGACCGGTAAGATAAATATCTTCTAGCTGGATTGCAAGATCGCAGCACAAACATCAGCGTCTGGAGGAAGAGCCGGCAACCTGGCTACATCAGATGGGTTGGATAGTTGAGTTGTAAACAAATACCAAAGTGTTGTCAATTTAGGAATAAATATTTGAGATAGCGTACGGGAATCGAAAGAATACAGTCAATGCTGGATTCGACTCCGATGTTCAGTCCAATCTTAGTTAGTGGGTTTTCGATAGTGTGAACTACGTTGACATGGTATCCTAGGGTGCGATTCCACTAGGATCCAATCAAGTTTTTGTAGGGTCGGCTTGATGTCAGACAGGACCAATTGGAGAACATCTTAAACCCACTTTTTTAGTTCACGGAGCCTCCTTTTGAGCTAAGCACCCAAATTCTACAAAAAAGGAGAAAGACGGACCACGGTGTCGTCCATGCCGGAGGCTACTCATGAGACGCTGACTCAACTCTCTCTCCCTGGGAGCTAGGTGAGATTCTAGATATGTTATACGTCTGAACGTTGTTCTGGCAAATACTGGCGGCGTCAATACTTTTCGGAGACGGGATATGGGATCGGTAATAGACCTGACCTTTGTTAGCGATTCATTATCTAAGGACCTCCAATGGCAGGTGAGCGAGGAATATACGCACAGTGACCATCAGGCTATCATCTTCCAGATGGAGCGTACGACAGGAGGAAAGCGAATCAAGAACACAGCAGTATCGGGTTGGACATCTAAAAAACTTGATGAAGAAATGTTCGAGGAAATACTTCTGCAGGAAGCGATGCCGGTTGGAAATGCACGAGAAAAGGTGGCGCAGGTCCTTGAAAAGTTACAAAAAGCTTGTGACGCTTCCATGCCTCGCTGCATGTTACTCAAAAAACGAATGCCCAACTTCTGGTGGAATGCCGAAATCGATGAACTTCGTAAAGTTTGCCTTAAAGCCAGCAGACACAGCCAACGCAGAAGAAACCGGTCTGAGTCTGAAGAGTTGCACAATCAATATAAGAAGGCGAGGAAAGAGTTGCAAGCAGCCATCTCTAGAAGTAAAACTGAACACTTCAAGAGGTTATGCAAGGAAGCGGACTTCGACCCATGGGGAGGTGCATACAAGGCAGTTATGGCAACAACCAAGGGAAAGCGCTTACCGCCGATCACCAACTCTGATTTGCTGCGTTTCAAGTGAGTCGAGCCTATCCACTGTCCAGGTAGATCCCGGTGAAATTCCCAAGGTAACCACGAAAGAAGTCCTGGAAGCCGCGAAGAAGATTGCCGAAAATAAAGCCCCAGGTTTAGATGGTATTCCGAATAAAGCACTGACAGTGGCCGTCGAGACAGTTCCAAGGTGGTTCTCTGAAACATTTACAACGTGCCTCAAAGAGAGTGGCGGAACCAAAAGCTTGTGCTAATCCCGAAGCCAAATAAACCTTTGGGTGATCCTTCGTCTTATAGACCTATATGCCTGCTGAACGGTATCGGCAAACTTTTCGAACGGGTCATCTTCAATAGGCTTGTACCAATCACAGAAAGGGAGGGTGTTCTCTCAGACAGGCAGTTCGGATTCCGAAAGGCAAGATCTACTGTCAATGCCATCAGCACGGTGACGGAAATTGCGGAAAAAGCAATGGCGGCCAATGAATCTTGCGCGGTAGTTACTCTCGATGTGAAGAATGCCTTTAATACGGCAAAGTGGAGCAAAATAATTGCGGCTTCAGTCAAAATCCTAAATATCTGGTGCACATAGTCATGGAATTTCTCCGGGAGAGGATATTGTGTTACGATTCGGACGATGGACCTAAAATGTATACAACAACCTGCGGGGTTCCACAAGGATCAGTCCTCGGTCCTCTCCTGTGGATAATAATGTATGACGGAATTTTAAAGTTGCAACTACCAAAAGGAGTGACGATATCGGAGTAACTATCGTCGCACAAGACATTGATGAGATCGAGGTACTCACAAACGAGGCAACTTTTGAAATCAGGTCTTGGCTAGAGGAAGCTGGTCTGATACTCGCGGAGCATAAAACCGAGGCAGTTTTGATTACAAAGCGAAGGAAGCAGACGTCGATAAAGATCAGGATTGGAGAACACATAATACAGTCGCAGCCATCGTAAGTACCTAGGAGTGATGGTTGACCAAAGACTGAAATTCAAGTCTCATCTTGAAAATTTAGCAACCAAGGCTTCCGGAGTGGCTACAATGTTGGCAGGAATGTTACCAAATATAGGTGGTCCTAGGCAAAGCCGCCGGCTCCTGATCTCGAGTGTTGTTAGCTCCATCTTGCTTTATGCAGCTCCAGTCTGGGCATCGTCTTTGAAGGTAGAAGCAAACAGAAGAAAAATCGCAGCCCCATACCGATTGAGCGCATTACGTACGTCATGGGCTTACCGTACAACTTCAGATGAAGCAGCTTGTGTGATAGCCGGCATGATCCCCATCGACATCTTGGCGAACGAGGGTCGACGCCTCTATGACCCATCATGTGCAATCGGTGAGTCCTATACCAATCGTCGGCAACTGGCACAAAGTGATTCTATTTTGGAATGGCAAAAAAGGTGGGATGATTCACCTAAAGGACGCTGGACACACAGGATTATTCCAGATGTCTCTAAATGGATTAAGCGAAGGCACGGTGAACCTCACCACTTAACTCAATTCCTAAGCGGACACGGAGGGTACCGCGCTTACCTTTATCGCTTCGGGCGTGACGACTCCCCGTATTGCCCGACATGCGTGATGATTCCGGAAGATGCGGAGCATGTTGTTTTTAACTGCCCGCGGTTCGCTGCACACAGAGCGCAGGCGGAAATTGACACCGAGGCACGGTTGACACCCGAAAATATCGTGGACCACATGCTAGCCTCTGGAACATCTTGGAGGGCGGTGGAAAAATTAATGAAGACGATCCACAATCTGCTGAGGAGGGAGGAGCTTCGGAGAAAAGTTACAAATAACGACAGAAGCCGCAGTTCATAACTGATCCTGCCCCGTGACGTGATACCGAAATGGCAGTCCAGTGGGTTAAGCGAAGGAGAAGGAGGTGGTTTTAGTGAGTAAAAGTCTCACATAACCGTATGGCAGGAGCCAGCGGTAGGTTTTGAAACTTTCCACCTTCCAACGTATAAAACAAAAAAAAAAAGATATGTTATGCGCTATGTTACTGCCCGCCAGCTTCGAAAAACAATAGTCAAGTCATTTTATACGCTGCATGACTATGTCTGATGGAAAAAGACCTTAAGCCTCCCCTCCTTTTTCAGGTATTGGGATCCCCTTTTACTATTCGTAGTAAAGGGTGTAACTGACAGACAAACAGGCAGATACTTGGCACAATGATTAAAGATCTAATGAAGTATGTCAATGCGCGATATTTTGTGCATAATAACATATAAGCCCTGATAGATGCAACAACGGAGCTTCCTGAAAGACTAAGAGAATTTAATAGGAAAGTGGACTCTCCTGAACGAAGCCAGAAATTCAAAATAGAGAAAACGCCCTCAGGATAAACAAGAAAAAGAAGACGAGGTAGACCCTGTCTAAGATGGAGCGATGGCGTGGGTCAGGACGCCAGACAGCTTTTAGGGATATCGAATTGGTGGACCTCGGCGTAAAACCGGGATGTCTGGAGTTCCTTATTAAGGCAGGCCTAGACCGGATACCGGTTGTTGCGCCGTTGATGATGATGATGAGGATAAACAAGAAAGCTGTCCGACAAAAGACTACCAGTCCCAATAATAAAAGACGGAAAGTGCATTGAAGATCCGCTCTGGACTAAGGTGGGAAGCAAGAAAAAGCTACGGAGGAGAATCGAATCCGATAGGTTGACAATCTGCACAAGGTTAAAACAGATACTTTGCTGGCAGATCTAGGTAAAAACATGGATCTTATAAGGCGAACGCTAAAGGGCGCTGCTAGAATTTGAACCAGATGAAAACAAGTCAGAAGGCCTATGGGGGAATATTGACTCCTTATTGGTGGAACCTGGAGAGGCAAAACTGAGTATAAATCGGGTAGTCATTGAATGTAAGGACTTGGATGAAGCTACTACAAACGGAGAAGTTAAGCAAGTTTTACGGTTCCAGCTAGGAACATAGTCAGTCCAGAGGAACTTGCTTACGGATAAGAGTGGAATAGCGCGGTTGTGGACATGCAGAAGCCGAGGCATAGAAGGAACAACGAAGGTCCTTGAGCCTGGTTTCATGAGAGTGAAAAAGAGTGGTATATCCATCTAAATTTGCTCTGTGGTATCAAGTCTTAAGATAAAGGAGTCAAATCAACGGCGGTCATGCTAGCAATAGATTCAGGTAACCATAACCCTAGGATACATGCCCGCGCTTTTACCGCATTGGGAAAAATAGAGAAGATGAGAAATGAACGTATGGGGACGTAACATATATTGACGTTCTATCTCTGAATCGTGTAGTTGCGAACTCTTTCCGATGGAGGGGGGGGGGGGATGGGGGATGGGCTATCACGAGTTTGATGAAAAGACTTTAAAAGAGGTTTTCCTGTGAAATACAAATCTGGAAGGAAACGAAAATGATATGGCTTTACAGATCGGCGAAAAGCTATGGCTAGCTTGTGACGCGTCTATGCCTATTGGCTCCCAGAAAGAGTACCGAACTTTTGGTGGAATTCTGAAATCGAGGAATGTCACAAGGCATTCTCTCACGACATGTGCTTGTCGCTAATTTTCCCACTGTCCAGGTGAACTCCGGCGAAGTTCCAATGGTATGCGAGAAAGAGGTCTCCAAAACTGCGAAGAAAATACCTGAAAATGTTTGTCAAGTGATTTGTCGTATGTCTTAAAGACGGACCATTTTGAAAAAAAAAATGAAAGAAGCAAACCCTAATATTAATTTCTAAGTCAAATAAACCTTTGGGTGAACCTTCTTCCTAGAGCCCCAGGCAAGTTATTCGAACTGACTGAACAGTCTGTGTCCCGCAGGCATCTGCCCTACTTCGTAGTCTCAGATTTCAAATGCTGAAAGCCCACTATTTGCGCTAAGACAAGGAGAAGTAGGCCTATAACAAGACCGATCTGCAAGAGATCTTGTGCCAAACGCGTGTGGGTCTGCGTGGGGTACTGGCCTATAGGGGACCATGCCACCAGATTTGGCATATCCTACAATTTGCATTGTCGAAGTTGCGGAGGACCCCCAGAGACTCCACTTAAATTAGTTGGGCCATAGCACCTGGTAGGCATCATTGTCAACTTCTTAATCGATAGGTTTCTATACTGTAGTTCAGTTGACGAATCGAAATTATTTCAAACAACAGACCGCGTCCCACAGGGATCCGCTCTAGGCTCACTCTTGTGGAAAATTATGTATAGCGAAGTACTGACGTTATAGCTCTCAGCTGGCATGGCCACCATTGGTTTCGCGGAAAACATTTGATGGATATTTGCTGCACGCATCCTCGAAGAGATCGAAATTGAGAGAGAGCTGTTTATGACTTGACGTAGTCCATCTACCTCTCAGCTCATTTTTCCAAGAGAGCACCACCCAGTTAGGGTACGTTCTCGGTCTTCTTGAGTCTTCTCTTTTGCGCCTGTAGATGCCTTTACATTTCTTAACAAGGAGGGTAACGTAGATCCCTTCCACGATCATCATCATCATGGAGTATTGCGATAGGCAAGTAATAAGGCACCTACACTTGAGCAAGGCGCTTACGATATACCTCCCTGCCAAATGCATCAGTCCATGTCTCCGCTCCGTAGAGCAGAATGGACTGTATTATACTCATAAGATGATGTCTCCTGGTATGACATGGAGGTTATTGACCACCCCTGGAGAGCACGAACATTGCAATGGACGCTGAAACTTTTTTACTTTACTGCGTAAGGTTTGCAGCCCAAAGGACCGAATTGGAATCTACAGTCTGGGAACATTTACACCAGAAAACTTCATGGAGTATATGTTAAGGTTGAAGGGGATATGAATTGAAGTCGAAAAGGATATGGACTCAAATTGAAAAGGCGATAGTAGGCAACATAAGAAGCTTAGGTAGAACCAGGCTAGTTGAAAGAGCATCCTAGTGCAAGGCGCCACAGAGGGATCCCCAAGATTAAGAGATCCGTTCCAATATCCAAGGCGGTAAAAGGACCGGGCCAAAGGAGCTCCCTAAACATCTCGAAATGTGCGGAAGTAGGAATGGAGATCATCCAGGAGAAAAAAGCTACTGAGCAGAAGTCCAACCTAGAAGAATTGTCCTTCATTAATTTTTTCGAGTCAAAATTGTTGAGCTCTTGGAATTGATTAAAGACAGGCACAACGTGCACGCATCAATCAACCGTATAGCGTGTGCCGTCAGGGTACTGTCCAATAAATCGTAGGAACATGCTAAAAAATCAAGAGATAGCCCTAAAATTACTCCTTCGGTAACGCAGTCAACACCCAACCGTATGCTCACTGACAGGCGGGGTGGAACAAGCAGTTTCGGGAAAAGGAGGATGAACACCCAGGAACCCACCAAGGTGCGACAAAATCGAAAAGGCCAGTCGCTCGCTTTGAAGGAGAACTTCGATAACTGGGAAAATAGTGTCCAAAACGCTGGTGCCATTAAGGGAGCTGATATCTAATCAACATGTATTTGACGGTTGAGCTAAGAAGGAAAAAGCAAAGATCCGACCTGAGGCGATCATCATTTCTAATACTGGCAGTATGTCCTACGCAGATGTACTAAGCATGGTAAAAGTTGCCTTGGATGGGAATTCGAGGAACCAAAGGCGGGATCGTAAGCTGAAGCTAAAAAGGATCGATGAGAGCAGCCAGAGACTTAGGCAGCGATGTGAACAATTTACTTGGTGAGAGTGCTGTCGTGGTTGTTGAAAAATCTGGAATTGCTAGACAGTGTGAGGACTTAGACGAGATCACTCCTAGGGTAGAAATCTGTACAGAACAGTTCCGCTGTACGGTTTACATGAGGTGATCACCAGCAGACGAGATGCTTGAAGTATATTTTATATGGAATCTGGCAAGGGCATGGATAAGTGTGGTTGATGGGTCTGACAGATGCAGACGGACGAAAGAGCCACATTGTCTGGTAATGTGACAAGAACCTCAAGTACATGCTGGACCTGCACAGTAGGCATAATGCGGTGGGAAAATGAGGTTCATTCAAATTAACCTGAATCACAGTACTGTCACTCAAGGCCTGCTTTCGCATACCACTTACTAAATGGTGATCACTGTGGATGTAGCATTCACTGACGTTCCAGGAAACAGTAGGAGGACTAGCTTCTGCCAGAACAGTGAGTCGTCTGATCTTCGGTCGGCGTGTCATTGGGCCAGTTGAGGTCAGTTGGGTACAACTAACTAGGAGGTGAAGCAGCATTGCTACAAAGAAGCTAAAAGAAACTTCAAGCTGACTCTACAGAAAATCAGTAGGGTCTTCTGGAACGACTGTAGAGAGCGGAGGAGGCTTATCAAACCGATAAATCGGTTTCCGTGCGGCAAGATCGACCATCGGCACGATCGAACTAGTTACAGGCTTAGTTGAAAATGCAATGCTCGTAATTGTAGTACTACCGAGTCTTACGCAGGGCCTTCTTGTGCAAAATGCATTCAACTCGGCCAATTTGAACCTTATAAGGTGGTCTTCAACGACGATTGGCGTATCAAGTTATTTAACTATGCTTGTTGACAGCTATCTAACAGGAAGAAGGATGTAGTGCGACACGATAGACCTAAGGTACTCCTTTGCCACTACGGGTGTGCTATTATGGAATGGCGTACCTAACGATGTTTTCAACGTTCCAACTTTTTCCATCGTACTACATATGTAAAGGAAGAGAAGAGACAGTGTGGAGAACAGTAGGACAATTAACCATAAGGTGTGGCGGAGTCAGTCCAGGTCGAAAAAGGGAGAGAAGACGAGGAAGGAGCGGTTGTGATGGGTGAAGGGAAAGACTTGAACCTTGCCCACCTCGCGATTTATTATTTTATGGTAGTTATGCGAAGAGGAGGAAAGGAGTTATGCGGTAGTTTGCTTGCGCAGAATGTCCGAAGGTGTATATCGAACAGAAGAAAAGGCTAGTAATCGCTTTAGGGAGCATATGAAAGGGGTAGAAGTGGCTATTAAGTGCTCCCTAAAATTCACAAAATCCATGCTGGCTAAGCATATGGTCAAGTGGGGTCATGAAATAAACACCGACGATCAGTCAGAAGAAGAGGAAGTTCCCCTTCTCTAGCATCGTTAAAAAGTTACGACGGCCTCTATTTCCATGTCAAAATGGAAGGGTTTAACTTTGAATGCCATCCACCAGGCGGAAGAGAGAGTATGAACGGAAAAGTCAGAGATCATCTCTCTCCAAGCAGGTTGAAGGTTCGCAGCGATTACGTTTCTTTAAAAAGTAGTGGCGCTTCAAATGGGATATATTTTGATAAAATCGTAGTAAAGTTTGATTTGTCAGCGTCAACTTCGGAATGGGTGGGGATAAAGAGAAGAGAGGGATGCGGACAATAGAATAAGGTCCTCCTCCTCTCATGTGGCGGTGTTTAGCCGTTGGAAAGGAAGGTTAATTATATGAAAATATTTTTCATTCGTAGCACTTTAACTTGCTAAGGAGGATACCGCTGCGATTTTTCAACGCAAAGTATTTTCATCCAGTTTAAAGATGGGATCCTTCTCACCTACCATTAACTTTTTACCCGCTTCAGGTATGGGACTGAAATTACTGAAAATGGCACCCAAAAAATTGAACATTGGAAGATGAACCAGATATGCACAGCAACTGTCATTCAGTATAGTTTCTGATATATTGGAAGAACCAGTCGCACCCCTGAGAAAAGTTAGATCCATGAATTAATAGCCTGCGAGTTTGGGGTTAAACCTGTCGTGTAGGTATAATACCACGGTCATCTTCAGACACGGATTGATTTGGAGACCATAATCAGAGGCCCGGTAAATCTGTACAGCGGTACTGGTTGATACTGAGTGCATGAGAGGCCTATCTAATACTTCCTGCTGCAATTAAGGATTACGGTGCCCGAGTTGTACAGTGCAACTCCATAATATAGCCCACAAGGAGCTCTGTTCGCGATATAGGCACGACCACTTTGAAACTCTCATAAAGGGAAATAAATCAGGCCCAGGAGCACATCCCTCAAGAATTCTTCAGCAGCATATGCTTCAGGTGACCGATAGTACCGGATAACCTCCTAGGCTTCGTGATAACAGTGACTTCAGATGCCGCCTGAGTTGTACAGTGTAACTCCACAACATAGCCCATAAGGAGCTCTGGTTACGATATGGGCACAGTCACCACCAATCGGGTCGGGAGCACTTTCCTCAAGGATTCTTGTGGAGCATATGCTTCAGGTGGCCATCTCGGTCCTGATTGTACCAGATAACCTCCGGTAAGCTTCGTGGCAAGAGCCACTTCAGATGACTCCCCTCGTGTCTGCAAGGGTAAGTGTTTCATCTGATTTGCTTTGTTGGAAGTTGAGGATGCACTCAAAATGTGATCTAGTTCGTCTGAGGTCAGGCTTATTGGCTTAAAATTTTCCGCAGGTTCGCGTTCTCTTCAGCTTCTTTTCAAAGTGAGATTCATGTGCACAGGACAAGATTGGCAAACATGTAGAAACCTCGCTTGTCACGGAGTTTTAATGCTTTGCCGCCTCTGCATTTGTGAGTGAATAGTTCATTTTCTGCAGTCCGGTGATGACCGGCACTATCCTAACAATGACGGTAGATTGGAATGCCAAAAGATTGTTCACAGTTTAGATTATTATTTGGTTGCAGATGATTGACGTGATAATTACTACTGAATGTCTTGCAATCGAACTACCGTGTATTGACTTGTTAGATGTTACCAAGAACCGCAAAGATTGTTTTAGTAATTTATTCGGAAGACATAAAAATAAATATCGTAAAAATAGATAATAAATCCACTCCAACAAAATAGCTATTTTCCGCAAGAAGTTAAACAAATCGACTCGAATTTACTTCGCATCTTAACAGTTGATGCATTTTAGGTGATTTATTTGCCAAACGGTTTGAATTTGCAACTCATTTTATAGCTCGAAAGTGCATTTACGTTGCAACATCTTTCTAGCTTTGAACTATCCAGCGCTATTCAATTAATTGCATGCTTTAATGCGACAGCTATCTGAGAGGTGATTGCGTATCTTTTCCTGAAGTTGAATGTCTAGTACAGACCTGGCTGCTTCTACGACTTTGATGCTTGCAGAAAAGATTGCTAATCTAGTGCATGGCCTATGGGATCGTTGGTAAATTCAACATTGATGGAAAATACCCCATTGCCGGGCTCTTCTTCGGAAGGTTATGTTTTCCCGCTTTTGGTATCTTCATCTTCAAGAAGACCCAAAATATTTTATGAGCAATCTTAAGGCAATGCAGACGGGTATGTGTGGAAGAACAATGTATGACTTTGTTAAATAAACTCATCAAGTTGTTCACGAGATGTTGATGAATGTATCTTGGTGGAGTGCATGGTTTGGATAATAACTGTACCAGTTTTCGATTGTGTAATGCGTGGTAATGGATATTTATGGCTGGCATTTAATTATGTTCACTTAATTGTTGTAGGTCGCGAAAAACCAACAGAGCAGGTTTTATGTGTGAATGATTGTGGATGGTGTAGTTTTAATGATATTGAAGTAATCATTTTTGCTGAGTGATGGAGACCTCAGTTTCCTATGGTTAGTTAGTTCCTTTGCTATTGAAAATTATTGAAGCATATGTATCTGCTGTAAGGAAGATATGTACGTATTTTAGAGAGAGAAACTGATTTTGGAAGCTTGGTAGTGATACTGTGAACTTGATCGTAATACGCCTGGATATACAACTCCAGCAGGAGAGATGTTGTCCACCTTCCAACATCTTCAAATCAATTGAAGTCACCCTCATCTCCTTCGAATCCCAACCAACCCCGGTCTTCGTCGCCTCCGTCTACTGCCCTAACCAATCACTCGACACACACCACTTCATCCAGATCAAGTCCTTCTGCGCTTCTCAACTCCGCTCTTCGAGTGGATTGTAAAAGCAATCATCGACGAGCACTGTGACTCCAATCACACACTCCCCGACTTACATTCGTCGTGCTCAAAACGGCCGTTCTCCTGGGTCTCAACCGGAAGGCAAGATCTGGTCGACGAGGTGAATGGGGATCCGTAGGGACTCGGTTACAAACTGGTAACCCGAAAAATCGGGGTTCTGCGGAAACCCTGTTCACTTAAGGCCGAGCAGATGGACTGCATTGTGAGGGCACTCTTCCCTGCGCACCCCGTATGGGATGGTCACGTCGGCGCGGAGAGCGCAGAGGACTGTCCACTTTTCTCTATAAAAGAGTTGGAACAGGCAGTCCTCTCTATGAAAAACAAGAAGGCGCCAGGACCCGATGGTATTCCAGCAGAGGTATACAAACTGGTATTCCAACAACGGCCAGACCTACTGCTCGGCGCATTCAACGCTTGCCTGAAAGAGGGCATTTTCCCTGCTCGTTGAAAAGTTGCGAGGCTTGCGCTGATCCCTAAAGGGAAAGGCGATCCCGAATTGCCGTCTTCATACCGCCCACTATGTATGCTTGATACTGCTGGGAAAGTGCTGGAAAAGCTCATCAGAAGTAGACTCGCTAAAGCGATACGCGCTGCCGGAGATTTATTTCCCCGGCAGTTTGGTTTTAGGGCAGGGAGAACGACAATTGATGCTGTCATGCAGGTCGTGGACGCCGTTCGACGAGCAGAGGCACATAGCCGCCGAAGTCGACGAGTGGTGCTCCTGGAACGCTTGACGTCAGAAACGCCTTCAATTCCGTAAGATGGAAAGACATTCTAGGCACACTAGACAATACCTTCAACGTGCCGAACTATCTCTTACGGATTTTGAGGGACTATCTGAGGAACCGCTCCCTGCTCTATGAAACACTAGAGGGTCAAAGGTGGATGGTGGTCACGTCGGGGATAGCACAGGGATCCATCCTAGGGCCGGACCTCTGGAACGCCACCTATGACAGTCTGCTTAAACTCGACATGCCAGAAGAGTCGCGCCTGATCGGCTACGCAGATGATGTCGCAGTGCTTGTTGCTGGACGCACTGTCGAACAGGCGCAAAGCACACTCGGCATATTGATGCGACGGATAAGCGGATGGATGACTACTCATGGTTTCAACCTTGCACTGGAAAAAACCGAAGTAGTCATCCTGACTAAAAAGAAAATTCCGACCCTGCGTCCCATATCGTTCGGCGAGTCGATCTTCGAGTCAAAATCAGCGGTCAAGTACCTCGGATTGACTCTTGACTCAAAGATGAGCTTTTCTGAGCAAATCCAAGCAGCAGCGAACAAGGCTACGGCTGGAGTTTCGGCGTTAAGTAAGGCTAATGGCAAACATTGGTCTAGTAGGCGACGTCTCCTGATGAGCTCAACGCAGTCTGTCCTGCTCTACGGCGCAGAGATATGGACTGGCGCTCTTAAAAAGGAGGTATATCGTAAACGCCTCGCGCAAGTACAGAGACGGCGAGCTTTGCAGCTGGCGTCTGCGTACTGCACTGTTTCTGAACCGGCCGTGATGGTGATCGCGGGAGTTATCCCCGTTGCCCTTTTTGCTAGGGAGCGCCAGGCCAAATACAAGCGCAAGGGAGATGAGCCAAGGGAGGTGGTTGCTCACGAAGAACGGCAACACACTCTAGATGAGTGGTAGCTCTCTTGGCAAAATGAAACTAGAGGCAGATGGACTGCGCGGCTCATCGGCAACTTAGGTGCGTGGCTGAATCGGAAGCATGGTGAGACTGACTATTTCCTTACCCAATTTTTAAGTGGGCATGGAGGTTTTCAGTCTTATCTGCACAAGATTGGAAAGGCGCGTTCTCCGGATTGTGTGTTTTGCAATGGAGTTGTGGACGACGTCCACCACACTTTTTTTTCTTGTGGAAGGTGGGATGGGGTTCGTCAGGAGCTCTATTTAAACACAGGGGATCTCTCTCCAGGCAACATTGTCGAAGAGATGTTGAGGACTGCTGACAGGTGGAACCGTGTTGCCCATTACGTTCGGGCCCTTCTCGTTGCTAAGAAGATAGAACTCGACCGGTGGAGGAGTCGGATGGCAAGGGGTTCCTTGAACTGACAGTTCCCTTCCTCCTCTCCCCTCCCGTTGGTGAAAGGAATTCCCTGATTTGAAGGCTCCGCAAGGCGGGAGAGTTCGGGGACTAGCCCGAAGCAATGTGATAAACGGTTCCAGGCTATCTCTCTGACGATGGGGAGGTGTTTAGTTGGTAGTCCGATGACGTACCGAATCGGGAGTCCAACACTGTGTGCGTAAATGCATTCACCTACCCTACCCCAAAAAAAAAACCGGAAGGCGCCGACCATAGCCTGTCTACTGGATATACAAAAGGCTTTCGACTCTGTCGTGTCCTCCATTTCCATCCGCTCTTCTGCAAGCTAATTTTTAGCTTTCTTGACGGGCGAAAATCCCAAGTTCAATCCAACAGCACCTCTCTTCATCCTATTTAAGTCCGGCTGGCATCCCTCAGCGATCGATCCCCTACGCTATCCTCTTTTCCCTGTTCACCGCAGACCTACCCAAAACAATCCCACATCCAAATCCCTATGAAGGCACTAAGCTGTGCAACTAGTGCCTTTACCCAATCCTGAAACACTACATCCCAACACTTCTTAAAGTCAAGCTGTTTTGCTACAAACAGATTATTCGTCCCCTCCTCATTTTCGGCTTCATTTTCTGGTCCGACAGCTTCCCAACACAAATCGAACGACTGTGACTCAAAGACCGCAGAATCCTATGCCACTGCTCCTACAAAAATGAAGACCGCTCCGAATACATCTCCAACCAGATCCTTTACGACTCCTGCCAAACTCCCCGCATCGACTTTGTTCTAGCACGCCATGACTTCATCTTCCTCACTAAATATCAAACCCATCCTAATCCCCTTATCTCCCAGGCCATGTAGATCGAGATCATCCAAGAGAATCTTTTACGAACTTATCTGTTCCCTCAAATCCTGTTATCTCTCCATATCCAAAACTCCCTTTTTGACCCCGACGGTATTACTACTTCTCATCTCAATTTTTAAAACCCACCCATCCCCATTACCAATCCTAGTATCCTTTTCCCAAACCTCTCCCGTATGCACCCCATCCCAAACCACATCCTACTTTCTTCCTCCGTCCGCCCCCTTTTATAAGAGAATTTCACTTCAACAAGTTGATAGGAAGAATGGAGCCCATTAATGTGACACCCTGATCAGATGAGTAACCGTTCCTTTTTATCAATTACCGTTCGTCCAACGAGTCCTTTCACCGTTCAGTAAGACCTAGTAAGAATAGCTTCAAAGCACGAACATCAATTCAATAAAAGAGAAGATACGGGACTGAGGAGAGGAAATCATTCCTTAATCCTCCTAAGAGAGTTTTAACTTTAAAAGGACAACTCTCTAGAGGAGAGGAAAATTGGTCCTCGAAAATACCGGTATTCGGGAAATAAAAAATGCTATGAGAGGCAAATTGAGAGCAAGGACTCTCAACTCTCAAATGCTATGAGAGGCAAATTGAGAGCAAGGACTCTCAACGTCGTAGAACGTCGTTCTAGCATGAACTTAAGGGAGGTTTTGCAGCGAATTACTAAAAATTATAGTAATATACTATTATTAACTTTATTTGTGCAGATATCAGTGTGGAAGGTATTTCGGAGCCCAGGCACCATATAGTGGCAGCCTCTTGATTTTTTTCAGATTTTTCGGTTGGGTAGTTTCTGAGAATGGCCCCCGTAAAGGAATGGTCACTTTCAACCCCCCGCACTCCCCTCCTTTCCAACAAATGTCAAAACTAAGACCGTTTTCGAAAAGTACTAACCGATACCTTTAATTTGATACCCCACATGACTATATTTGATGAAAAAAAAAATTACGCCCCCCTTTTGCATGTATGGGGACCCCCCCTTAAATTCGACGTAAGAGGATGTAACTCACTGTATGCGTGAGCGTTCACAGTTCCCACCTTTCTACCAAATTTGGTGTCAATCGCTGTAACCGTTTCCGCGAAAAATGCGTGTGACGGACAGACAGACAGACAGACAGACAGACAGACAGACAGACGGCTCAGAGGGCGGTAGGTAGAGTCGAACAGGGACAAAAGGAGCGCGCCTATAAGGCAGCCCGCAAAAACCTCAAGCTCGCCATCCAGCGAAGCAAGAGGGAGTGCTTTAAGGAGCTCTGCTCAGAAGCGAACATAAACCCGTGGGGGAATGCCTACAGAATCGTGATGGGACGATTCAGAGGCCGTTCATCTCCGCAGATCACGTGCCCCACCCTCTTGCTAAAAATCATCCAGGGGTTATTCCCCCAGCAAGAGGAGAGCACCGACACATTCCAACCACCTCTGAATGTGGCGGCAATTCCGCCAGTCACCAGAGACGAGCTGTTGGATATCTGCGGTAGAATAGGAGACAACAAAGCGCCGGGCCTGGACGGAGTACCGAATAAGGCCCTTAAGCTTGCCGTGAAATCCAGACCGGACATGTTCGCTGAGTTGTTCGAAGCGTGCATGTCCGAGGGGATATTTCCAATGGCATGGAAGCGGCAGAAGTTGGTACTTCTGCCTAAACCAGGTAAACCTCCAGGTGAACCGTCGTCATATCGACCCATATGTCTCCTGGACACGGTGGGGAAAATGCTAGAGCGGGTAATCTACAATAGACTACTCCCGGTTGTTGAGAGCCAAAGCGGCCTTTCGGATCGGCAGTATGGGTTCCGTAAAGCCAGATCAACCATTGATGCCATCAAATTGGTTACTGGCTTGGCCGAAGATGCAATTCACGGAAAGGGTAGTACCAGCAAATATTGCGTGGTAGTAACCCTGGATGTGAAAAATGCATTCAATTCGGCCAATTGGAATCTAATACGGAAATCTTTAGCGAAGGTTGGTATTCCCGCCTATCTCGCCGAAATTGTCGATAGTTATTTAATTGAAAGGAGGCTCTGGTATGACACCGATGACGGACCGCAGGAGTACGTTGTTTCCGCGGGTGTCCCGCAGGGCTCCGTATTGGGCCCACTACTGTGGAACATCATGTACAACGATGTATTTAATCTTCCCCTTCCGGGGGAAGCCACAGTGGTGGGTTACGCTGACGATATTGCGCTGGTTGTTGTCGCAAAGCATCTTGAAGATGCTGAGTTATACTCAAGTGAGGCAATCGGTGCTGTTAAAAGTTGGCTAAAGAGCTCTGGTCTGACACTTGCGGAGGAAAAAACGGAAGCGGTCCTCATCACTAAGCGTCGGAAGAGAGATTACGCCTGTATTAGAATCGGGAATCATATCGTCACTTCCAAGCCGACCATCAAATACTTGGGGGTGGTGATAGACAGGAAGCTTAGCTATAAGCAACATGTGCGGTATGTTTGCGACAAATCATCCACTGCAAGTATGGCCCTGGCAAGGATGATGCCGAACATTGGAGGGCCACGGCATACCTCTAGGTTGCTTATAGCCAGGGTGGTGACCTCGATCATGCTCTATGCGACCCCAGTTTGGAGGGAGGCGTTGTGGATGTCAGGGAACGCTACCAAACTGAGTTCAGTCTACAGGAGGACAGCCCTGAGGGTATGCTCTGCCTTCAGGACTGTCTCAGATGATGCAGCATTCGTCATCTCTGGAATGATGCCGATTGACATCTTGGCAGATGAGATGGCGAACATATACAATGCAAAGCCAACCTCTTCCTCATCGCGGACGAGGAAGACTGAAAGGGAGAGATCCATAAATAGATGGCAAGAGCGGTGGGAACGCTCGGGAAAGGGCCGGTGGACGCACAGGCTCATTCCTGCCATCAAGGAGTGGTTGGAGAGACGACACGGTGAGATTAATTATAATCTCACCCAGTTTCTCACGGGGCACGGAGGATATCTCCAATACCTTCACAGGTTTAAATTGGAGACCTCACCCGATTGTCCAAATTGCAATGGAGTCCCAGAGGACCCAGAGCATGTATTCTTCCACTGTCCGAGATTTGTGGAAGAAAGGAGGAATCTAGAGGAGACTCTAGGGGAGGTGCTGGTACCAGAAAATCTGGTTCCGAAAATGCTAGCACATCAAGAGAATTGGGATGCGGTAAACTCCATGATCGCATCTATCCAAAATAAACTGCGAAAAGCAGAGGAGAGGAGAAAAACGCGGTCACGTGCGCCGCGTATAGAAGAAAGGTGACAAAGCTAGAGTGAGCTGACTCCGCCCCGTGATGTAATACCTTATGGTGGTTCCGCGGGGCAGGGAGGGAGTCGGGGGTGGTTTTAGTGGGTAAAAATCCCACACGCTGGTGTGTCCAGACCAGTGTCTTTTTGAAGATTTCCACCTCCTCAACAAAAAAAAAAAAAAAAAAAAAAAAGACAGACAGACGGACAGACAGACAGACAGACAGACAGACAGACAGACAGACGGTAAACCGATTTTAATAAGGTTTTGTGTTTACACAAAACCTTAAAAATGGATGAAAAGGAATTTAGTGTGTTAATAACGCATTGCTTTTTAGCGAAAAAAGTACTGCTGAAGCCAAGGTTTGGCTTGATAAACATTATTCGGGCTTTGCATCAGGAAAATGAACCGTTGACAATAACATTTTTTCTATGTTAGCCATAAACAAGGACTATTGGTTTCGTTCAGGGCAGAGGCAACTCATCAGACGCTGCCTCACCCTGGGAGCAGCGTGACCGAAAATGGTACTTTCGTTAGTCCTTGGTTTTGAATGCTTGGGAGCTGTGCCTCAAATGAGGGGTACGTGGACCAAAAAAACGTGGGAGTAGGTTCCTCTCCATTTGGTCCGGTCTAACATCATGTGGATACCCCATATCCCAAACAATTACATACATAGTTGATATCAAAGAAACGCTCCTGGACCAGGGGTCAGCAGCATAAGAAGTCGAGATTAGGATCCTTGAAGGCAAAACAAATTCTATGACCCAACGAAGGGAGAAGATACGGGACAGATAACATATAGCAATGTGTAGGTGACCACAGGCCTGACTAGAGCGGGTTGGAAAACTAGGAATTGCTCCCCTGGTCCCGGTGTTTTTTCGGGGGCCCGGAATAGAAGCTACGAGGTTTGGTCAAAGAGTTCTGATTTATCCCTTTTAAAATACTGCCCTTTGGAGCGAATACACTTCCCCCATCGATGTTTCCACTATTGCATGCCTCTGGGAAATTCTATTTTATGGATTCTGTTCAGCTGTTTCATCGTTTTTTCCATGATCTCCTGCAGCGCCTGAAACTGTTGTCCTTTCATTGGGTTCTTGAGTTCCAGGATCAGCCAGAAGTAACACAGAGCCAGGTCAGGAGCATAGGGGGAATGGGGAAGAGTTGTCATTGAGTTTTTGCCAGTCGCAGTCTTGCGAGCCACATGTTTCCGGGAAAGGAGGCTTCTACAGAGACTTAGGGGAAAGCCGACGGTTAGGGCACCAAAGTAGATGTTACGCTACGCATTAGGAGAGCTAGACCCATTTCCGCTGCCTTGTCTAAAATCTGAAAATGCAGTTTCTCAACACCGAGATCAAGTTGAGGCTGTTCACACTTGAACTTGAACACTAGCACATTCTTTCTGTGTTGCTATATGGGAGGCCTGGCATCTGCATGCAATGTGATCGGAAGGCAGAAGTGGCAGTGGATAGGTTAGATATTAAGACATGGCTAAGTCATGCAGTGGAATCCTTTCTCTCAGAATGACCGATGAGTGGTTTGCTCTAAGGGCATTTACCCTAGAACGGTGGAAAGGAGTGCAGGCGGCTCGAGAAGTCGTGGAAGGAGTTGAAATGTATTTTAGGTAACCACGAACGATGGTGCGTAGGGGTGTTTGACATGCGACACCTATCCACGGCGTAAACGGCAATTATATATTCGAAGCATGCCTCAAAAAAAAAAATATTCTCTGCACAGTGGAAAACACAGAAGTTGATGGTGCTTCACAAACCCAGCAAGCCACTTGGAGATCTGGTCTCCCATTGTCCGAAACGTTTATTGGATACAATGGAAGACGATGCAACAATGGCGTTCTGCGGTAGATGCAGTAAACAATAAGGATCGATGGTGAATCCAGTAAAAGACGTTCTGACTTCTGACGGCTGGCTCACAGTAGCCGTGTTGGCTTTGGATGTCAACAATGCATTTAACTTTACCAACTCGAGCAGAATTAAAGGGACGTTGGCTGATATAGATGGGTATTTGGCGAGTCAGGTTGGGAGTTACCTCTCAGAGAGGACTCTCTGGTAGAGGATGAATGAGGTTCGCAGAGAGCAAGTCTGGATAGCGGAAGGTACCACAGGGCTCGGTACTGTCGGTACGATCCCCTGCTGTCGAGTGTCATATACAATGGGGTGCTTGTTCTTTGGGTCCCAGAAGATCCAGAATGCCTTCTGAACTGAGCTTTGGAGCTGGGCTTTTATAGGAAAACCTAGCCATATTCTAGAGAATATTAGAAAACCGCTCCTTAATTCTGTTTGAAGACACAATTTTATAGCAACACAGATTATGGTATAGAGTACGATAGTGGGAAGTTTGGTGCAAATCCTATTATTGTGATAGAATTTCTGTAAAGCTTCTCAATGCAAAGCGTCCGTTGTGCAGGTATTAATGCTCCGGACTTTAGAAATGTTCGAGAAACATTCAAATAAGATTGAACCAAGTACCCTTTTTACTACAGACAATGGTTAGCAGCATCAGTGGTGTTTTCCACAGCACAGTTATATAACTCCCTGAATTATGAAATACTCGTATAATTAATGATGTAATTAGGTTGAATTGTATAATTTCAGTGCAGCGGAAACAATGCAACCAATTATTTGCAATTAATTTTACAAATTTGAATAAATGCGACGTTTTGTGACGCGGGTGATCAGGGCCTTTGAAAGCAGCAATAGATACAAATGGGGTGAAATCATTTAAAATTGATATTTCTGTTTTTCAATTACTTTAGAATGGGCACGAGTCAGGTAAGCTTATGGAATCAAACATTTTAATATTATGCCGAGTAGTGAGAATATTTTCTAGGAAGCACTTATGACTCCCAGGGTAGCCTTCTTTTTCTTTCTTCTTCTGAGTATTTTGCTTGCTGCAAAACTAAATTCTAGGTTCTGCCTCCATTTTCCGTGGCCTAATAGTATTTATCTAAAAGTGAGGTTTTCTAAGAAGTCTCATTTTTTTTCGTAAATGGCCGAAATGGGGTTGGTATATTTGAGGTTTACTTAGGAGTCAAGACTCAGATTGAGCCGACCCCGCTACTGAACAGGACAAAGGCTAAAAAAAAGAAGAGTGTAGACTCAGATTGTCTACTTATTCAATTGGCAACCACTCCAATTGGTACTTAGTCCTTAACAGATAAGCCGAAACAGGCCACTTCTGTCAGCACTCCAGACACGAAGCTCCAGTTAACCCTATCTGCTGAGACTCAAGTTTTACCTACTGGTCTTTCGTCTTCAGGTAAAAAACTACCCCCCGGTAAATCGTTTCCTGGCAAACTGCTTTCGGTTAAACGGCCGACAGGCAAACCACAACTCCCAGGTTGCCCTAACGTTGAAGGGAAGGATTGTCCAGGGCATCTACAGCTAAGAGCAAACCTCAGCGATCTTTCGACGATTCCAGTTCATCAACCCAAAAGGCAAAAAGAGGAGTCCTCTTTATGGTCGACAATAGTTAGGTCTTCATTTGCAGCCAAGGCTATCAAAGCCGAAGCTACGGTAGTGAACGGTGCGAACAGCTTAAAAGGAGACTCCTCCTTGCAGTAATGAATGGATCATCGGAAGACCCCAAGCTTTGGTTTGAACTTTGCCGAAAAAGCACGAACGATTGGTTCAGGTAGTACTGCTCAATCAGCGCTGATGAAAGGGCGAATCATCTGTTCGAAGTGCACTTGGCATCCAAAATCATAACTCAGTGTTGGCAGTTATATCCAGACCCCAACCGAGCGACTGAACTTCGGTATGCAAAATAGTGTCACTTGAGCGAATAAAATGGGTATTTAACTCGTTCCATAGATACAAATTCGTGGGTTCAGATGGCATCACTTCTACTCTAGTAATAGAGGGGGCAGATGTCCTGGGTCTATATACACCGCGCATGACAGACACATCTGGTGCGATGTCGAAGGTGAATGGAATCGATCCTCTGTTAGTCAGTTGGATCCTTCACATGCTGGGGGGGTGACAGATCCAATTATTGGCCTATTGAAGCAGGATGTCTTAGCAGGCTTCCCACAGGGTGGGAGAGGTTCCCCTTCCTTTGTTATGGCTGCTGGCAGTGTATACTTTTCTATGAGTCCTGGTAAAGACAAAGGCTTGAATGCTACTCCGTTGAACATTCATAGTTGGTGCCTCCGTTATGGACTCACGGTAAACGCTAAGACGACTGGACTAATTATGTTGACTGGAAACGTCAACAGGGGTAGGTATATGCTGTCCACCTTATCAGGGGTGAGAACTGAGCTGGTATAAACAGTCATATATTCAGAAGTACATCATGACTCCAAATTCATGTTGGAGGGTCATATCCAGGAACAATGTCAGAAAGTTTGCAGATTGCTCTGGTACTGTAGGCCAATGTGACGGCACTGACGGTGGTGATAAATGCTTTGAGTTCGAGCAAGCGGTCACGAATTCGTTCAATGTCTCTAGAAATGGGCGTTTGGGTAGCCACGCACCGCGGTCCGCATCAAACTCAGGCGTGTGCTCTTACCCTCGTAGGTTGGCGGAACAGGCCACTAAATGTACCAGCCCATGCACTTTATTTGTGATTATAAAAAAAAACGGAGTTCGCTGGGAACGTGGCTTCATCTACTCGAAGCACAGCAACACGCCGCCTTACAGTCCTTGACTCTCTTAGTAGCAGTCTTCCCAGTCCTCAGATCCAATTACCTTTTTCCTCAGCAGCTGAAAGTAGCGGTAGCAAACTCCACGCCCATCACAGCTTATGGCTACAGGCAAGTGGGCGTGATTCTTGGCTTGCGTAAGATCTATTTCTAGCGCTTCATTTTGGCTGACATCAGTGTCTCCATATTAGGAGAGAAAAGTACACGTCGCCAGGAGCAACTTACGTATGACGCTGGTGGATGGTAATTCCGTTAGCGGCAAACTAGCGCCTGATGTGTGGTCCAGTGTTGAGGGCAGGTTTTCGGAGACGATCATTGAGCATGGACATAAAGTTCAAAGTCATCCATTACAATGAGATTCCCAGGGGACTGGTCGCTCGCGTCTGGTTGCCAAAGATCTTCATGGATAAGGACAAGCTCTTCCAATCCTAGGATTCCCATGGACGACTGGGCCGTTATCAAGGAGGAGGAACCCTAGATAAACAGCCAACCTTTTCTACTTCGTATAAATGGAGACTATAAAGACTATAAAGTGCGGTTCGCAGCGAGGAACCCAAAGATAAAAGTATTCTGCTCTGCAAAACCGGACGACAACCTATATCCAATCGGTGCCGGCAACGAGTTTTAGGAAGAGATGAGGATCGACGGTCCGACGGAGACTGACGAACCCCCCAAGCAAGCAGATCATGCTGAGAGTATCGTAGATAAATCTGCAGCACTCAAAGTGCGGTTCGGCTAATTTGCTTGTCTTTCTCCTAGAGGAAGACAGCGACATTGCACTAATACAGGAGCCTTGGGTCGGAGGCGACCGAACCAAAGGGCCTCAAAGCAAATATTTTAATCTATTCCACAGCACATGCTGATGAGGAGAGACCTAGAGCATGTATCCTAGCAAAGAACAGTCTCCGCGCTTTTCTGTGTCCGGACCTGAGTTCCAGGGACCTAGTCGTGGTCAAACTGAAGCAGGCGGAGGTAGAGATCGTGTATATTTCTTCGGCTTACATGGCTCACGACCGATAAGCTCCGCCAGAAGAACAACAACATTTGACAAGCACCATAGCAATGGACGGGCGGATTGTTGCATCTGTTACGAGAGGCCGTCTTCGAATTGACGCCGCTTCCGCCATCTCGGTTCACAATCCTTGGGGGGTGGAAGCCTGCACCTATGTTCTGGTAAGGACTGATGCCACTCGGAGACCGCTGAAGGCACCATACGAGGGTCTCTATACGGTCCTCGAGCGTGGGGAGCACGAGTTCAGTTTGGATGTCGGTGTTAAGCCCAAGATGGTCTCCTTCGACAGGCTGAAGCCTTTCTTCTAGCAGGCAGATGACACTGGAAAGAAGCGTCGCGTACGTTTTGACGTCCATCATGTGACTTCGGCCGAGTAGTCCGCAGCGGGTTCTTTCGTCGAAACCTGAACTTCCGAAAAATCCATCATATTTTGGTTGGCTTTTATTGTTGTGGTAGGGCTCACTGAATATGACTCCCTTCTTATAGATGGTCTGTGAGTGTATGTCGTAAGCTGCTACATAATGGTTGAGGTTGATTTCCATCGCCCTTATTTTTTCATTGCATCCAAGACTCTGGGCATCTGTTGCTACGACGTGCTAACAGTCGATGCCCCTTTTCCCCTTGCAAAACATACATTCTGGGTTAGCGTTGTGCTGCCTGAATATATGACTTTCTCCATCATATTGTCTGCACCTCTTTGATTTGTCTTAGCTACCAGTGCATTTCGCCGCAATACGGCCATATTCAAGGCATTTAAAACAGTACTTGAGGAACACTTGCTCTCTGAGTTGGCAAACGACCGAACCTATTTCTACTTTACCAGTCGCCAGCAATTTCAACAGTGCTTCAGCCTGTTAGCTTATATTTATTTGCCTTTTGCCTGCCCCCATATGCCTTCCTGAGTCCTTTTATTTCGAACTCTTGCAAACCGAGTTGTCCGAACTGATTTTCTAAGACCTCGTGGATATCCTGCTTAATCGTGACTTCATCAATTTCTTGACATTGTATCACAATCTACTGCCTTCTAGCCCCTCTTCCCTTAAGGACTTCTCCACCTTACCCAGTAAATTTTCAGCCGTCTTACCCGGGGAATTGTTTAGTTCCAGCATAAAATCTCCTTTTGGGGAACGTCTGGTTCGGCTGACGCTATCTCCAAGCCCCATCAGTTAAGTCGGTCGCTTGGAGGGCTGCACGAATCAATAGGGCAGCAAACTTCTCAACAGGAAAAGGGGCTCAACTCCTGAGAAATGGAGTATGTGAGAAGGACGGCTATGTGGAGGAGTGGATCTAACAAGAAGATTATATAACCCGCAATAGACGGTCCCAGAAGGAGGACCTTAAATTGAAGCTCATGAAATCCAAGGGTAAAATAAAACCACGGACAAATTCTTGAATCAAATTAGAAAGTCTTTAGGAAGCTGAGGGTTCAGTAAGCCTTTATAGCCGCCTTTACCTGGAAGAGGGGTTTGGGTTCTTGGGGTCAAGATGGTTCTCTGGATGTATACAGCTGTGATTCTTTTCAGCCTAAAGTAAAGTTCCATTGAGTAGTGGCAATGGCTGAGCAAAAAAATATAATAGAAAAAATCTTAATAGGATGGAAAGAACCACATATGTCGCTGCTGAGAGGTCTCAGCGATTCTGCACGACAGACGCCCTTAATGTATTCTTGCACCCCTGGACTGCTGTCAGACTACATAAGTCCATAAAAAAGCGAGGCCTTACGGCTAAAATAACATCCTAGATGAAATACGTGGGCGCATTGCAAGGTAATGGCACTGAAGTCTCCACCAATGGATCAATGACGGTTTGTGGAGTCAAGATGGGGTTTTTTTTTAGGATACATTGAGTGTAAACGAGTCGCACAGTTTTTTCGGGTTTGCTAGTATATTTTAAATAGTGGTACGAGCAATATTGGAGGTTTACCAATAATTGGGCATGATCCGAGCGTTGGAACATACATAATCATTTTGATCAACAACCAAACGCCCTTTAGGGTTTTTGTAGAGATCCTCCAAGCTGGTAAGGCGTTACTGGGACGCGGTAAACAGTCCTGGCTGCCCGTTTGGTCATAGAAGCATAGAGGGGAATGTGCGGGCTGGCGGACTGGCAAGGACCCTTCTCTTGACCGAATGTTGATGAGCGCTCGATTGCGTGATTGTCCCGTGGTGAGGAGGATTTGGCATTCCAATAACAAGACTGGATCACCAGAACTTTTGGGTCAAGCGCTTACAAATTCATACAGGATTACGGCGGTTTGAACGGGACAATATAGGGGCCTAAAATGTTGCCAGACCGGACATAGTCTACATTCGCATTGTCAAATTTGAGGAGAGGAATGAGAAACCCTCAGGCCAAATCCAGGCTGCTGACACTAGGTAAGTAATTCTTTAGAGACCTCAAAGAGATTTCCAGACGCTGGCGAGGAGCTGCCATCATTCGTAAACCCTATGGGCAGGGTCTGAAGATCTGAAGCAGTTGAATTCTGCAACATATAAATGAAACGAAAGGATGGAGGTGAGTCTCTCGCGGCTGAAAACGGGACAGATGGTACAAACTAGTCCTCCAGGTTGGGGGTTGGATAGGGTAGACAACCCTACACGGAAAACCGATGTTACAGAGCCAAGGAAGAAGCCTCGGAGTGAATGGGTTTTGAAAGAGTACTTTGATGAATTACTGGACAGCCAGAACATCGGCGACTTGGAGCTCCCATCAACTGAAGACGATGGACATATACTGCCACCAGCAAGTATAGAAGAAACAGTGCGTGCAATTCATCGGCTTAAAAATCGCCAGGAACCGATGGAATTACAGCCGAATTGGTTAAATACGGAGGCGACCAATTACACCAAGTGGTTCATCAACTTATACTCAGGGTGTAGGACAGCGAATCAATGCCTGATAACTGGCAAAGAGGGATTATCTGTCCCATACATAAAGAGGGAGACATCACACAGTGCAGCAATTATAGAGGCATCACGTTGCTGAGTACCATCTATAAGATATTCTCCACTATCTTGTTAGGCCGGATAGCCCCATATGCTCAGAGCATCATTGGCGCATACCAAAGAGGCTTCACTCCAGGCAAATCAGCAACAGATCAGATTTTCCCTCTACGACAAGCGATGGAAAAGCTGTTGGAATATGGATATCAGTTGCACCATCTTTTCATCGACTTTAAGGCCGCCTATAATAGCATAGTCAGGGTAAAAGTGTACACGGCCATGAGATGATTCGGTATCCCGACGAAATTAATAAGGCTAACTAGGCTGACACTGACCAGTGTGCGAGGTCAGATAAAAGCAGCGGGATCACTTCGAGACCATTCAACATCAATAGCGGTCTACGACAAGGGCATGTCCTATCATGCGTCCTCTTTAACCTGGTCCTGGGGAAAATGATCCGTGAAGCCGAGGTAAATGCAAGAGTACGATCCTCTTTAAGTCCACCCAACAGAGCCTATTTCAACTAACAAAAAGTGTTCGAAACCTCCCACCATAGGGTCAAAGCTCTTACTGCACAAGGCAATGATCTTGAAGCTCTTATGTATTCCTCGGAGACTTGGGTTCTTAGTAAAAAAACTGCGAACTCTTGGCCGCGTTCGAGAGGAGAATCCTCTGAAGAATTTTTAGCCTCCTACATGAGGATGGACGATTCCGTAGCCTACATAACGACGAAATTGACCGTCAGGTTATGGATAAAATCCGGATTAATGGGTTGCGGTGGGCGGGTCACTTAATCCCGTTTATACGGGCAATATCCATGGTAGAAAAAGAAGACGAGGAAGACCCTGCTTGAGATAGAGCGATGACGTAGGTTAGGACGCCAGACAGTTTTTAGGGATATCGAATTGCCTATTAAGGCAGGCCTAGGCCGGATACTGATTGTTGCGACGTTGTAATTGGTCAAAAGTTTTGGGGATGAGTACAACGCTAACAGCAGACCAGTCTTTAAGCGGTCTTAAGTTTTCGACGCAACAAGAAGGACCTGAACGTAATGTCCCACATAATTACGCTTGCCAGCGCAGCATCTCTCTGACAACGTTGCTTGGAGGGAGCTCTCATGTGTCTTCATAAAAGGTGTGTTGGGCGTCGTCCGCGACCCCATAGCAGAGCACACAATCCAAACTTAAAAATTTAAACTAAAAAAACTCAGTTTTGCCATGTTTTCGATTCGGTCACTGATCTAAATTGTCGATGGTCCTTCCAGTCTATCTCCCTCTTGGCTCATTTTGCCAAGAGAGTTGCGGATTTTGAGGGATTACCAGAGGACCGCTCCCTATGAGACATTGGAGGCCAGGGATGGATGTAGATTAGGTCGGGGGTAGCACAAGAACCCATCCTAAGACTGGAATTCTTAAGCGTATCTAACAAAACCCTGCTAAGGCTTGGCATGACTGAAAAGTGATCGAAGTTTTGTCGATTATGCAGATGATGTTGAAACATTTTTTGCTGAACGCATTGTTGAACAGGCCCATAGCAGGCTTGAGCAGACGTGGCATATTGAAGCAACGTGTAGGCGAATAGATGGCACCTCATGCAGCCTTGCGCTGCAAAGAACCGAAGCCAGTAGTTGAAATTTCGGCCTTCAGTTGGCTGATGGTAAACGCTGAGATTCCTTTTCTAGCAGGAGACGTCTTCTTATAAATGCAAGATAGTCCGCTCTAGGGGGGAGGGGGGGGGGTTTCCAGGTGTCAGTTGCTTGCCGCAAAATCTCATTATCGGCTGTGATGGTGATCGCGGGTGTGATCCCCATTGCACTCTTTACAAAACCATCCACAAGCGGGGAACTCAAGGAAGGTAGTTGTTCGTGAAGAACGGCAGCATACACTATATGAATGGCAAATTGGTTGGGAAAACTAGGCAAGAAGTAGATGGACAGCGCAGCTCATCGGCAACTTAGGTTCGTAGTAGATTCGAAAGCATGGTAAGATTGACTATTTCCTTACCCAGCTTCTAAGTAGGTATAGTGATTTTCCGTGTTTCTTCCAGAAGATTGGGAAGGTACGATTCCCTGATTATGTGTTTTGCAATGGGGTGGCGGATAACACCGATCGTATCTTTTCTTCTTCTTCTTGTGGAAGGGGCCTTTGTTTCATTTGTAAGCTGGATCGGGTTGTTTAGATCGAATTCGTTACTTTTCTTGGTCTTCGCCACTGAAGTCCGGGGGGAGTCGAGATGCTCTCTTTACCGATTTGTATTCTTGTATTGAGGAGTTAGTTGGATTAGAGATTAGGTATTTTGATTTTTACTGGAGATCGCCTAAGACTTTTAAGCCATGGCCCAGTTGCTCATTTCTTTTTGCTATTAGGGCTGCGCCTGTATTATTGTCATCCCGGATATGGTTATACCCGGTGAAGTTGACATTATGTCTGTGATTAAGGTGAGTCTCTGAAACGCAGAATATGTGCGTTTTTTGTGTGTCAATCAACGCAATGGTGCGTTAGGTGCGTTAGATCAGTGACGCGGAGTTAAGTTCATGATGATTTGAATTGCGGCGAATTAACGCTGCTCATTGGTCTGGATGGAAGCCAGAATTTCGACGAAGTTTTTGAAAACCAATTTGTTGCGTATTCTTAACTGCTTAGGCGTACGATACGTCTGGTCAAGACAAGCTTTGTGCCATCTGTATCATCATTTGCTTGGTTCTCGTTGTTTCGGCATTCTTGTTTGCCCAGTTTTTATGGCAAAGTATATCCTTTATCTTGAATACTTTACTGAGCTCTTGGAAGGGCTCGAAAGTTGCCACGAACAGTTCCGATTGTGACTTTATCGGGAGTGCCGGGTTCTGACTGTGCAGAAGCTTGTCCGCAAGCGTGACTAAATTTGCCCCGCGTTTCACCGGGCCTGTCTCCCTGTGATGACCGCGGATGACTGACGATTGAGTCTTCAAGGCAGGTGGGGTACTGGTTGTAGCGTGTAGCCCTTTCTCTCTTATGAGAGCAAATATCGAAGCATGATCTTCGACGCTCTCAGCGAAGATGAGGGTCCTGTCAGCCCTTGTGTTTTTCAAGGTTGCTTTCAACCCTTTCTCCTTGAGAGGTTTCAAGAATTGTGGTACATTAATTTTGTACCCAGTTATCGATGATTTTCTTTTTTCTCAACAAGACTATTTCGGTTTCGCCAGAGCTTTCAAATTATCAAAAAAAGTCTGCTTTGCACGTTCAGCAGTGCATCCGGCAACAAGTTCCGCAACATCATCTGGCCCAGGCGCGACTCTTCTGGCATGCTCCGTCTTAGCAGACTATCGTAGGATAAGTTCCAGAGATCCGATTTGAGGATGGGTCTCTGTCCATCCCGGTGATCTCCATTCAGCTCAATGCATCCTTAGAGAGTCAGAAAAGAGTTTCCACCAACCAATACGGAAAGCTCATGCTTTGACTTGCCTGCTTATGCAAGCTGAAGCGTAACTTGAGCTTACCGTTTGTCAAGTGGTATTGCAACCGAAACCCCCAGCTGCACCGAAGGTCTACTGAAAAGAACATGCAAAAGGGGGTTGTAAATTTTTTCACCGAATATAATCATGTTGGGTATCAAATGAAAGGTCTTGATTAGAACTTTTCGATGCCGGTCTTAGTTTTGACATTTCGTGGAAAGGCATAAAAGGTAAAGGTCGAAAGTGATGATTTCTTTAACAGACCCATTCTTACAAAGTAGCCAAACGGAAAATCTGAAAAGATGATGAAGCTTCCTCTATATGTCCAGGCCATCACACTAAAGTGAATTGTCTGACATGCTAAATGCCCCCCTCGGCGGGCTGTCACCTGAGCTATCGAGTTTTCTAAGGAAATAGACTATGTTTGACAAATGACTACTCAAATGGTAACATGGTGATTTGAGTAATGTTTAGCATAAATGATTTAATTAGAATTAGGTAGTCCAGTATAAAAGTGTTCGTCTCTTCTGCATTGTCATCTTTGATGGCGCGGTGATTGAGCGGATAGAGCGTCAGCCTCTCAATATCGCTGCTCTGGGTTGAAATCCCAGTGGTCATGGGCATCTGTGTTCATATTGAGTTTGTCTCTCGCTGCTGTGAGCTTATCACCTGCACAGCGTTAACTAGAATGATAGTGAAACTGGAACACATGCATGTGCATGCCCTAAACTTCACTAAGGAGTGGAGGTGGAAACACTAAGAGAAGTTTCGGAAATTGAATTGTAGTCTAAGTAGTCTATCTACAACACAATACACATCGTAAAAAGATATTGCAACCGAAATTGTTGGAAGTTAGCTCCCCATTCTTTCATAATTAAAATTTGCCAACAATAAACTAATTTATGGCTAAAGATTGAATTCATTGAATATGTTAACCATGTAATGTATCTTTTCATAAAAATATTTTTTTAAATAGAAATTTGAAACTGAATAATTATCTAATTTAGTTTGAAATTATTTAGAATTATTATAAATAATTATTTATTGAATAAATCAAAAGATTTTAGTCACTTTTCCCTTGAATTTATTTTTTGCACGCTTTGAACTTGAAAGACATTTTTTTTTTGAGTTTATCTTGTGTTGGGTTGAAGTAGTTATTTGCTATCTATTTTTCTAAAAACAAATATATTTAAGATTGAAAATTAGTACTCATCTAAGGTAGTTGGTAATTGAAGAAAAACTAATCTTCGATGTGCATCTGAATAGGCCTCTGATGTTTCATCAATCAATCAATTGCGGTTAATTTATCTTAACGCATAAGATATTACTGTATATTCACTTATTTCAGATGCAATACCAAATCTTTTTATGAGTTCATTAACTGAATAAAAAAAAAAAGCTTTTATATAGGCTTGTGCTACTGCTGAAGTTATGCATAAATCCACGGAGTTTTACCTGAAAACAAAAGCCAATATCGCCTTTGCAAATGATCTCAACACTTTTCTTTAACGCGTGGTATGACCGCTTTATTGACATACCTCAAATTCATAATAACATTTCGTAGATTGGTAATTGAAGAAATATCATTGCAAAAGCTAACGTCCAAGCAGGTGCACTTGTGGTGTTGTTCGTTTTACAAGTGTTCGGTATGACTACGCTGAGCGTATTTAGTTTTATTGGAAAAAGATACATTTGCTGGTGGCGATATGTCTGGCGAGTTAAGCAAGATTTTTGCTGGCTACCAATGGTGCGACGATGCATAGAACTTGCCTAAGAAAACTTGTAGATTGAGTTTAGAGACGGAATTAGATTGCATTGCTAAAACTAATATATTTTCATTCAGTTGAAATACTTGGACGGGGTTTTTGAACTGACGAGTTTAGAACTGACGGAAATTGAATAGATACCGTATTGTGTGTTTATCCGCATAGACGGGTTGAACTTGCGAAATTTCAACGTAATTAGAGTCTTATTATTTATGGTATAAGTGCTATTGGATTTCTGGTTTTATAAGTGCACTTAGTAAAGCAATTAATACGCATACGCTATGCATAATGTCACATCCTTTTTCGTCCTTTTTTGTGGACACCTGGTAGCGTAATATTACATAAATATTAATAACTTTTGCAGTTGATTTTCATTCATACAACTCTGCCATGAATAAAATTAAAATATTAATCGGGTTACTGGCTTAAGTCTTTTGTTTGGTCTTTAATAAACTGATGGAAGTAGGTGAAGGAGCACTGTAGAAAATGGAAATGATATTTTTTTTGTAGCAGTAGCATTCAGATTGTACTCGTTTAAGTTTAGAAAATTCGGTGCAAAACCTTTCAATATTAGCAAACTTAGAGTAATTTAAAAATTATTTAATTTAATTTACAAAGCAATGTATGGTCACAAATAACAATTCATGAAATTATAATATAATTTAAGTATAATATAAACACACACAAGCAACAAATACAAAATATTAGTTAAGGTAAAATGAGGTTGGAGAAAGGATTACAAGGATTACAGGTTCTTAATCAGGATATTTTTAAATTGTGATTTAGATGAGTCTGGAGAATAATGCGTACCGACAGTGTTAGATATTCGACAGCATTTGTTTATGGCCTCATTATAACCATAAAAAGTTTGGTGCTGAGATTCCTTGAGCAAGGACCTATGTCGAGTACGCTTCGGTTAATTGTTAAGGGTGAACTTAGAAGAAAGAGTGTCAACCTTCACTGCTCCTCTAATGATGTCAAAGGTGAAGCAGGCAGAGATTAGTTTTCTCCTGGATGAAAGAGTGACCAAATTTAATAGATCCAGCCTGTATTTTTAAGGGGGAAGATCCTGAAAATCATGCGGGTCATAGCGGTCTCTTAAGGCGAAAAGTACAATAAAAATTGCTTTTGGTTGGATTTGATTCTGTCGCTCGAAAGTTGGGTTCCAGACAATGCAGGTGTATTCATGAAGTGGGCGTACAAATACCATATATCATGGCTTGGTGACCCAAATGTTTTTGAACTCCTTCGCAAGTCTTTTAATGAAACCAAGTTGTTTACTGGCCGTGAATAGGATTGTGTCATACTGCTGTCGAGGTCAATGATATGAAGCACCCTGGCCAGTTTCTCGTTGCCTATAAAGTAGGGTTGAGTTGTAGCTCAAGCCTTGCATGAGAAACTTTTTACATTGCATTTCTTATTGTGGATGCACCAGCGCTCAAGAGATTGCAGCTTGGATTGAAGAAAGCCTGCATCAGATTGACTGTTGATGTTATCTTACATTTTCAGATCATCGGCATGGAACAGGTGAGGAATATCGAATAACTCGCGAGATAAATCTGAAATGAAGATGTTAAAGAGTAGAGGACCCAAGTGACTACCTTGCGGTACTCCAGAAGACACGAGGATTCTTTTGGATAGACACCCTTGAAATCTGACAAACCGAGTTCGCGATCATGGAGATAGGATTAAAGCCAGCCGAGTAAGAAGTCCGATATACCAAAATCGCGTAATTTACCCAGTAGAACATGATGATCGACCCTGTCGCAGGCCTTACTGACGTCCGTATAGACCGCATCAATTTGGTTTCCTTTTTCTAACTTGCAGAGGACATCAGAAACTAGGATAGTTAGGTGTGTGGAGCTCGACCAGCCTTTTCAAAACCCATGTTGTTGCTCGTTGAGAAGCGGGTCGATGACAGGAGTGAGTTTATCACAGATCAACTTCCCAAAGAGTTTAGTTGACAAAATAGCGATTCCTCGATAATATCCGACAGACCTTCTATCGTCACTCTTGTATATAGGTGTGAGATGGGAGGATTTCCACGAGGATGGGAAGATGCCGTTGAGAGCGATTTGTTAAAGATTTTGTACAGGGGAGTCGTCAATTGTACCAAAAAGTAGGGAGGAATTATGTCGGGGCCGGGACCCTTGTTGATGTTGAGTTCCTGAAGAGGTTTGTGAACCTCTTCCCGGCTCAAAACTTACTCCATTCCATCTATAAGTGATTTCGGGACCGTTACTGCAGACATTGTTGATGACGGGATATGAGGTGGACAAAAAGTGTTTTGAAAGTGATCAGCAAATAAATCACATATTTTCTGTGGGTAAGAAGAAGTTGTGATCTCTAGGGAATTCAGCTGCTTTCCGTTTTATATTAACGAAGTCAATCAATTTTTTTTTTGGATTTTTGATAATTTTTTCTCTCGTTAAGTTAACGTATGACTCGTATGCTTTTCGGGATTTCAAGGGGGATTCTCTTGAAAGTGTATCGTTCTTTCTTTCAAAATCCTCACTGATGTCGTAGCCACTTTTGATGACTTTGTAGATATTATTTCTTTGGTTACCTAACTGCCTCAAATTATTATCAAGCCAGGGTTCTGAGGGTCTATTGCGTTTCCTTATTCTGGGTACGTAACTGTTGATGGGGTGGAAGATTATATTATAGAAGGAAGCAACGGAGACATGTAGATCTGCTTCAAACGGACCGCAGATAGTCCACTGAAAAGCGAACTGGGGAAAAAGTGGAAAGAGGATGACATGCCTAAAGAAGATTTTATCAAAGTAGTTTTCAGGGTCCAAAAAAAAAGAAGGCCGAGAAGAAAAAAGCTAAACAACTGATTACGCCGCCAGAGACCCATCTATCCAAAGACAAGGACGCTGCAAACCAAAAGCCAGGAGCAGAAAAGACGAGGAAACGAAGAAGGAATCGACCGTCGGCTCTGCGCATTAAACCGACGGAAGGCAAGACATTTGCGGAAGTCCTTAGTGAAATCCGCTACGGGCTGAAACCCGAAGACAACGGAGTAGAGGTGTCTTCCATATGGAAAACGAGCGGTGGCGGAGTCCTCGGCGAACTGGGCCCGAAGACGACTAGCAAGAGTACGTTTTGCAAAGCGGTGAAGGGGTTATTCGGGGAGAAGGCTATTGTTTCCAGCTTAGAACCCTTGCAGGCATCGTCGCGCGTCTGGTTAGAGTGCCGTCCACACTGCGGGCTTGGCCAATCTTCAGGGCGGAACTGGAAAGGGTTAGGGCCCGAATGGCATGATTGGCATTTTACAAATCAACATGCACCGGAGTGCAACCGCTAGCACAATTCGCTACGGAAGTCAATGCTAATCCAGCTTCATGGCATCTCGACTTATCGGGCACCGCTGCCTTCTAGGTTCCGGACGACGCTCGACTTCGTGTTCTTGCCGAAGGCCGAGGGAATGGGTTTGTCTGGATTCGGTGTTTAGGGATAACATTTTTTTAGCATTTACCTCACGCTAAACGAGACGATGCCGGACTTTCGATGCCGGATTGATTCTTTGGAGTACGCCGCTTCGAACACGGAGGGACGAATCCTAGTAGGTGGTGATTTTGATGCCATGGTCGGATATGCAGACGACGTTGCGGCACTTGTTGCCGGATGCACTGTTGAACAGGCACAAAGCAGACTTGGCATATTCATGCGACGGGTAAGCGGATGGATGACTGCTCATGGTTTGCGCTGGAAAAAGTGGAGTAGTCACCTTGAACAAAAAGAGAATCCCGACCCTGCGTCCAATATCGACCAGCGAGTTGACTATCGAGTCAAAATCAACGGTTAAATACCTTGGTTTAATGCTCGACTCGAAGATGAGCTTCTTTGAGCAAATCAAAGTAGCAGCGGATAGGGCTGCAGCTGAATTCTCGGCCTTGGGTCGGCTAATGGTGAATGTTGAGGGCCCTATATCTACTAAGAGATGTCTCTTTATGGGAACAACGCAGTCGGTTCTGCTCTATGGCGCAGAGGTATGGGCTGACACCCTTGTCAAGGAAGTAAATCGTAAGCGTCTTGTTCAAGTGGAGAGACGGGGAGCTTTGCGAGTGGCGTCTGCTTATCGCACTGTCTCCGAACCAGTCGTGATGGTTATCGCGGGAGTGATCCCCGTTGCCCTTCTTGCCAAGGAGCGTAGAGGAACCAAAGGGTCTTAAGGGGAGTTTTCATAGGGGTTTTAGGAGGAGCTTTCATGTTAGTAGTAATATTTCTTTTGATCCTCACGCGCCTTTTGTAGGCAGAAGATTTATCGGAGCTCACAAAAGAGCGGTAAGTTTTGAGATCGTGTTGGACCTGGTTTTAATAGACCGTCAATTGCCGACTTTGCAGAGGACTAACCCCCCGACTACCTGCCCCAGGTTTCAATTGCGGCTGCGTCATCGATGTTTGTGTTTGGCTTTGTGCTTGTCCCACTTTTTTTGGTTTATCACTTGAACATTTTAACTGTGATGTTAGTGACATTGAAGCTTACAGAAAGGGGAGCACCTATAAGTGTTGTCTAACAATGTCCTGTCGACATGTGCTCGCTTGCCTCTAGACATGGCTACAACATTTTCCCATCTTGCAGGCAGTTTTCGAATTCAATCACGAAAAAATTGCTTGTTTTTGGAGGCAATCCGAGTTTGAAGCGAATCTTCGACTTCTTCGAAAGAAGTGAACCGGTGTTCTGCCAAATCGTACTGCATCCGGCGGAACAGCCAGTAATCGGAAGGAGCAATTTCGGGCGAATACGGCAGGTGCGGCAAAATATCTTACTTTAGTGTTTGCAAATAATTTTTCACGACGTTTCCGACATGAGGCCGAGTGTTATCACGCAAAAGAATGACTCTGTCGTCCCTTCCCGTCTTATGGTCTTTTCCCTAACAATGCTCGGGCAAAACGAATCAATGGCAGTCTATGCTTCTGCTTTTTCTTCAGCCTTTGTCCCGTTTACAAGCGGGGTCGAATGGAATCACCAGGTTTCAGAGGGTCATAATACACAATTCTCTTTAAGTCCCACCAGACACACAACATGACCTTCGAATCATGGATATTCGGTTTAGGTGTAGATGTTGAGGTCGATGGTAACGGTTGACCAGACCTAACCTAGTATTTTTTTCTTCTTGGGATCGTCACAATTCGATTCCAAAAACCCTTTCTTTTTTGCCTTTAAAGGAGCTGCTCGCAAATGCATAATCGTCTTTCCACGTCTCTCGGTTTAGGTTGGTAAGGTACCCAGTCTCCTTGCTTGTGGATCAACCCCAATGATTTTAATCGTACTGAAATTGCTTATTGTGTCACTGTCAATGATTTTGCAAGCTCATCTTGGGTTTGAATCGCATCCTCATCGAGTAATGCATCTAATTCTTCGTCTTCGATTTTTTTCGATTGTCCAGGACAAGGTTAATTATTCAGTGAGCACGGTTACGGTTAATCGTTCAATCGGTTTCACGAATGAAAACTTCGAGAGAGAATCGAAATCTTGGGTATGGGCTGATCAGATCGAAATACAAGCGCTGAGACACTAAATTGTTGTTGTTGGCTTTACCCATTTGGGACTGGAGCCTTTGACGTCTTGCACGTATCATAATTACGGATGTAGTCGTTCATCTGTGAACCCATTTTTGGCCAATGGAACCGCAACCGCAGTCTACCCAAAGTTTTGTCAAGCCCCCCTTTGTGCAGGATGATCCCCTCATGTTCAGGATGCCCTCGGCCGGTTTCAAATAGCCGGTAGACCGAAAATATGGCGAATCGAAATCCACGTTTGTGGCGTTCCAATTCCTCTCCAAAGCATCCACTTCCTCTGGCGAATACATGCTAGATAGAGAATCTGGCACCGAGTATTGTCAGCCTTTTCTGTGTTTGATGATGAACAAAAATCCATGAAGTTTGAATCCCTATTTGGCCATTCTACCGTGAAAGTCTGACTGGTACATCAGCCAATTGAGCGAAAGGTGGTCAGCAACTACCTCGAACGATGCGCCTTGTACGCTATAAATTTGGGCACCGCTGTCAAACATTCTTGTTCAGTGAAAGTGTGGGTTTGTTGAGGCTAAGTAAGTTTCTTCGGCAAGTGCGCTATCGCTACTTTTTCTGCCTCCACTGTTTTCTGCACGAGCATCGCTTCTTTGCCATATTGGCTTTCGTCGCAATGAATGGCGAAAGGTTTGGAGAAGCCGGGATTGTGAAAGACCGGAGCCGGGGAGAGACTTGTTTTCAGAGCATCGGAGGACGAGCTGTCTTTCTTAGCCCCGCAAAATTCCCCTTGTAAAGGGGCATCCTCCAATGGAATGACCTGTGGATGCCAAGACAGGGAAGGAACCTCGAAGACCACGCCTCACAATACGTCTTCTTCCACCCTAGTTTTTTTTAGTTTATCAATCCCTTTCCAATTGATGCTATTTGCTTTAGTCCAAAAGGGGGAGCTTTCAACAACTAATGGACCAACAATCCAACCAGATTGTAGATGGCTTGGTGAGCCTCAGCATCAATGAGTTAGGGCAACAATTAGGGTCTTTGGTTCTCCACCTTGTTAGCGAGAATACCAAGACTCGTCAGGGCCAAGCACTATCAGTGATCAGGTGAATGGTGCGGATGTTTACGCAGGCTTCGATTTATGAACACAGAGAGTCAAAGGTTCCATGAAGTTACCGTCCTCCTCCACTTTTTTAGTAGCTTTTGCATGGGAACGTTAAGGCGGTGACATAGGTTTATGTGACTCCTTTAGTAGTTGGCTATCCACTTGCTGTACTAACTTCCAAAGCATCAATTTCTGACACCTTCATTGTAGTCACATTCAAAGTCGACAATAGTGTAGTTGTTTTCGGTAGGCACTGTCCTGGCCCACTATCTCCACACCTCATGATCACGATAAATTTCCTTCTAGACTGCATATATCTCCGAGGAAATGTCAAAGACCAAGCTGTCAGGAATAGTACCAAACATATACCTAGGATCATCAGGTACCGGCTTACCTTCATAGGCATAGAGTGTTTGTTAGATTCAACGGTGTCTTTTGTCGGCATGGGTGTCAAATTGATTCGGCTCTCGATCTCTTTGCACTGGGTTCTAATCTAGGTTCGCCGTGGATGCGTTTGTCCTGCTGCTGTGGGCTTATCGTTCGAACAACATTAAATTTCGTGATAATAAAACGGAAGATGTTTTCGTTTCTGTGTCGGCACACTTTATTCAGCAGGTTAACCACCATATCATCTGCTGTTAAGTAATCGCCTTTGGCGTTCCAAAAATGGAAAGTTGACGTTGGACCAAGGGCTGTAATTCCTTGCGTTGTGTGCAGCTGGATTTCCGAAAATTTATGAAAGCGCACCTTTTATAACATAAGCTACCCAGCAGTTCGATGATTAGAGGACGTTTAACTCAGTAAACAAAGTTATGCATGCATTTACACCCGTGGACTGTTCGGCTTAGGACTTCTTGATGTTGTCGAAGGACTCCCCATTTTAAGGTGCTTATATTAAGTAAAAGAGTAAAGGTTAGTTCAATGTGCAGATTATTTGTGCAGTTATCGGCACCGGATGTATTTTGATATAGACGCATCATTGTATTTTTTTTCAGATATTAAGGTTGGATAGGTTCTTAGAACGAGGCCTGTTTCACTTTTTGGGACACACATTTTGAGCCGTTACAACACCCCCATATTTCACCCAATATCAGAAATAAGATCATTTTCAAAAAGTACTAATCGAGCCCTTTCATTTAACACCCCACATGATTACATTCTATGGAAAAATTTACACCCCATTTCGCTCGCGCTCTCCCTCAAACTCAACACAAATAGGCGCCACTCGCTGCATGTAAGCGGACATACAGACCATATGTTCTCACCGAATTTCGTAACAATCGGTTTAGCTGTTTCCGAGTAAATCGGGTGTGACAGACAGACAGAAACTTGATAAGGAAATGTTCGGGGAAATACTTTTGCAGTTGGCGATGTTGATGGGAACCGCAGAAGGAAAAGTGATGCAGGTTCTCGACAGGATTCAGAAAGCATATGGCACTGCCATGCCACGTCGCACTGTATGCAAGAAACGAATGCCCAACTTCTGGTGGAATGCCGAAATCGAAAAATCTCGCAAAGTGTGCTTTAAAGCCAGGAAACGCAGTCAACGTAGCAGGAACCGACCTGGGTCTGAAGAGTTGTACAGCCGATATAAAAAGGCCAGGACAGAACTGCAAGCAGCAATCCCTAGAAGTCAAACTGAACACTTCAAGAGATTCTGGAAGGAAACGGACCCCGACTCATGGGGAGGTGCATACAAGGCTGTCATGGAATTAATCAAGGGTATACGTTCACCCCCGATTACCAACCCTGATTTGCTGAGGGATATCATTAGTATTTTCTTCCCACAACCTTCAAGTGAATCGAACCTACCCACTGTCCAGATAGATATCGATTTCATCCCAAGGTAACCACTGAAGAAGTCCTGGAAGCCGCGAAGAAGATTGCCGAAAACAAAACGCCAGGCTTATACGGCATTCTGAATAAAGCTCTGGTAGTGGCCGTGAAAACAGTTCCAAGGTGGTTCACTGAAACATTTACAACGCTCCTCGAAGAAGGGATTTTCCCAGAAAAGTGGAGGAAACAGAAGCCTGTGCTAATCCCGAAGCCATTTAAACCTTTGGGTGATCTTTCGTCTTATAGGCCTATATGTCTATTACACGGCGTCGGCAAGCTTTTCGAACGGGTTATCTTCAATAGATTTGTACCAATCACAGAAAGGGAGGGCAGCCTCTCAGATAGGTAGTTCGGATTCCGAAAGGCAAGATCAACGATCAATTCGGTCGGTATGGGGATGAAAATTGCGGAGGAAACAATGAAACCCAATAAATCTTTCGATGTGAAGAATGCCTTCAATGGAGTAAAATAATTGTGGGTTTAGCCAAATTAGGCGCTCCCAAATACCTGGTGCGCATAGTCATGGAATTTCTCCGGGAGAGGCTGTTGGGCTGCAATTTGTACTATGAATCTAAGATGTACAGAACGACCTGTGAGGTTTCACAAGGATCGGTCCTCGGTCTTATCCTGTGGATAATAATGTATGAAAGAGTGACAACCGTCGGCTTCGCAGACGAGATGGGAATGACTACCGTGGTACAAAGTATTGAGTAGATGGAGGTCCTCACAAACGAGGCTATTTATGCAATTAGATCCCGCCTAGAAGATACTAGTCTGACGCTCGCTGAACATAAAACCGAGGTAGTTTTGATCACCAAACGAAGGAAGCAAACATCGATTAAGGTCAGAATTGGCGAATAAATCACACGTTCGCAACCAACGCCTAAGTACCTAGGAGTCATGATTGACCAAAGGCTGAAATTCAAGCCGCATCTTGAGAGTTTAGCAATAAAGGCTTCCGGGGTTCTACGTTGTTGGCAAGAATGCTACCGAATATAGGTGGTCCTAGCCAAAACCGTCAGTTCTTGTGAGAGTTGTGAGCTTCATCTTGCCCTATGCAGCTCCAGTCTGGGCATTAGCATTGAAGCTAGAAGCAATTAGAAGTAAAATCGCAGTCCCATACCGATTGAGTGAACTGCAAACGTCGTGCGCTTACCGTACAGAATCAGAAGGAGCAGTGGTCTCCATTGACATCTTGGCGAACGAGGGTCGACGCCTCTATGACTCATCATATGCAACCGGCGTATCCTGTGACTATTGTCGACAATTAGCATGAAGTGAAGCTATTTTCGAGTAGCAGAAAAGATGAGATGATTCACTAAAGGACGCTGGACTTAAAGGATTATTCCAGACGTCTCAAAATGGATCACATGAAGGCACGGTGAAGTTAGCTACGACCGAAATCAATTTCTAAGCGGACATGGAGGGTACCATGCATATCTTTATTGCTTCGGGCATGACGACTCTCCATATTGCCTGATATGATTCCAGAGGATGGGGAGTATGTTGTTTTTAATTGCCCGAGGTTCGCCGCACACAGAGCTGAGGCGAAAATAGACGCCAGAGCGCGGCTGTCAACTGAAAATATCGTGGACCACAAGCTAGTTTCTGAAACAGCTTGGAGGACCATGGAAAAATTAATGAAGGCGATCCATAACCTGATGAGGAAGGAGGAGCATTGGAGAAAAGTAGTAAATAACGATATGAGGCGCAGTTTGTAACTGATCCTACCCCGCGACGTAGTCTCGCGGAGTAAACGAAGGAGGAGGAGGTGGTTTTAGTGGATAAAAGTCTGATATAACCGCATGGTAGGAACCAGCAGAAGGTTTTGAACCTTTCTACCTTCTGACGTCAAAAAAAGACAGATAGACATTGAATTGATTTTAATAATATTCACACTAATCCTTGAAAATTGACACCCTTAGACTCTGCCCCATGCTTTGTGGCCGACGTTACTTCTTGATAATTCCAGCGATAATTTTGTGTGGTAATTGATGATTGGCGCATTCATGTGGTAGGTCTACTATAGTTCAATTCGTTAATCGCGGAAGGGAGTGGTTTTAGGTGATGTGGAGCTGCATCTTTTTTTACTGGATGCCGCCTGTCCAGTTGTCTTTTAACTTTACGGTGGAATATAGACCTCCACTTTTTATTTTTCATCCCTTTGGATGGTAGGATTAGGTTCTCTCAAATGTTATACATTAATTGATCGGTATATGGTATATGTGCATATTTATTTTGGATACAAGTAATTGTTTACTGCCTTTGGTATGTCGGCAGTACTATTGCGTGTTGTGCACGGTGTGCTTACGGTTTCGATGAAGATGGCAGCAAGTGGCTCCCGAAATACGTAAACGGAGAATTAAAGTTTGGAGAGTTATTTTCTCCAATTATTTGAAAGATATTTTGTTTTTCTAATTTTCAATTTATTCACTACTTCATTGAGAATGTATCACAGCCTTTTACTTGTTGTTATTCCAAGAAATCGTTGAAAAAGATTAAATTAATAAGTTTTAAATGAAGATACTGTTTAAAGAATGTACTGTCCAGGTTAGCAGACGAGACTAGAGAGATGTTGACAAATGTCATCCTTGACATTTGTCACGGCATTGAATGCAGCGACAGCGGCGAATTCACAATGGCGGTCAGGTTCGTGCCTCCGGTGTGCCGCCACAAAGGAATATCATTGACAAAAAAGGAAATTAGAATTTATTTGCTTATTTGCTGGGATATGCATTTCCAGGGAGAATATTCAGATATGCTTGCAGTTGTCCAAAGCCGAGGAGTATTCTGAGTTTAATGGATTTTTAAAGTGTTCTTATAAGCATGAAGCATGTAATCATAATTAGTCAAATCAATCTATCTGCGAACTGAATGACCATAGTTTTATATTAGATATTTTTTAATGTTGGAATTTCGGTTGAAGATTTGAGAGCTTATCCTAAGCTGCTATTTCAAATTGATGAGATATTTATTTCTTTGATTGATTTGGAATTATTCAATCAACAAGGTAAGCAGAAAAGCGATTTGTGGTCGGTTTAATGTGATTGATGTTGTTCCGCGATCTAAAACGTTTTATTAGCGGTTTGAATTTACTACCAAATTTTTCACTTGACTCCTACTTTTGGTTTATTTTATTGGATGTGCATTCCATTATTCCGGTCCCATTGTTTGCTATTGTTAAAGTCAATTGGCGAGTTGAGCTACTGAAAAGACTCTGCGGACATTTCAAACACCCAAGCGGCAATCTTACTGAATCTAGCAATCAATAAATAATTCTATCCAATAACAACCCAACACCTCTTGCAAAATCTAATGGACATAATAGCCAAGCCCTTGAAACTAGCACAAAAGGGATTTATGGTGTGCAAAGAAACACGTTATATTATGTAAAACAAACAAATTCTTCACAGTTCAGTGTAAGAAAATTCAAGTGCGCGTCATTTCGCATTTTCCTATCTACACTTAACTTACAGGTTGCATGTGCACGGTACAAGTTTATCCAATTTCCCAATCGTAGCAAGACTACTTTTCCGAACAAGATGGTGTGGTCTGTTTTCAAGCGAACCTTGCAGAAACAGCTTTCCGCTCTTTAAGAAATTGCATAATATTGAAAAATACCACCAAATTGGAGAAGCCGGTTGTGTACAATGTAAGATATATGCAGAAGTAACGGTAAAGGTGTGCCGAAATAGGTATAGTGCAAAAGTTGGGTATTCAATAGATATTTTAAAGTTTCAACTTGTCACCGATTTGCACTGTTAACCCTTTCAATTTTTAGTGAGTAAATTAAGATGGAGTAGTTTCAGTAGATATTGAGTCCATTTTCCTCACTTTCTGTTAGTCAAGTTAATGCCAGGGGGTTAATTAATGCAGGCGGATTACATGCAGTTAATTCGGTACTAGATTGCTTACAGAATATTTCCCGTCGGCTGCGTTCATACCCGGTCATAAGCAATTATTGAATCGTACTTGCTTTTAAATCTCACTAATACGTTTTTTTGCTAGTTTAGTCGTCTGAAAGGCTTGAAACTTTTTTTTTCTTGAAGCTACCCAATGAACGGGTTTCATTTTACACAACATTTCACTTGCATTATTTACTTTGAGTTGTAATCAGTTTTCATCAATGAATGTAGGTCAGTGAAGTTTGAGCAAGGAATCGCTATATTTTGCAGCATGCTTGCTACCTTTTACAAGAATTATCCAAGAATGGTTCATCCGTCAGTAGAGCCAATAATGTAGGGTATCTCAGCTTTAAATATCAAGAAGATCGATGAAAATCTCATCGAGCTTAAGATAATTTTTAGTGCAATCTACACCAACGTAGACGTGTTCATCGAAAACAAAAGACTTAAGCGAGTAACTTCGTTTTATTTAGGTACACTTTAATGTGCAAGATATAGTTTGGCGCAATTAACTAAATATTTTAACTTTTTAAACACATTTTTCGTTAATTTGTTTATATAATGTACAAACTACAGCGAGAATAACTTAGAGTGCATTGAGATAAATGGGGAAGCGAGGGGAGGCATACCACACATCAATGAAGGTGCTTCGTCTTGGTACAAATTTTTTACTTCTTTTTTTTTGGTTTAGTCATTTGGTAAAAAATGTCTACATTTAATTCCCAATTAAGTTGTTTTCTGATCCGTTTGATGAAGCTCAAAAAACAGATGTAGTTTCGGAATGTAGTTTATAGTTTCCAGTTGCGATAAAAAGTATCTTTCCACCTCGTTCACGAGAAGATAATTTCCGTGAAATATGAGGTTGTTTCTCGATAGTTTTTCACAGAAACTCAAATAAAGTTATTGTTGTTGTTGGTGTGTTTTAGCTGTCCCACGATGTCCCGGCAAGCTACATCAGAGAGAGAGCTTAGTTTCCTAGTCCGGCTTACGACGACCATACGTGAGGACGAAAAATGGCTAGGCTCTGGGTCTATGTATGCCAGCTGTCGCTCGGTCGTATAGGCAATTTGCCCTTCATAGCTGAGATTCCTTGTATATGAAGTAGTTTTGTGTTTGCCAAAACTGGCATTCTTCTTCTTCTTTTTCTTTAGCCTTTGTCCCGTTCACAAGCGGGGTCGGCTCGTCGTGATCGGCTTCGCCATTTGGCTCTATCGAATGCCTGATCTGGGTGCAATCTCGAGGCTTTCAAATCCCCATCCAGCGTATCAAGCCACCGTTGCTTAGGTCTGCCTTTTGGTCGTTTACCATCGACTTCGATGTTCAGACCAATCTTGGTAAGTGAATTCTCGTTTGCACGAATTGCGTGACTATACCATCGAAGACGCCTCTTTCGCAACTTTTCCACAATCGGTGCAACCCCATAACGATCGCGGATATCCTCATTTCGGATGTGATCTAAACGTGTGACGCCACTAGTCCAACGTAGCATCTTCGTCTCCATTACCGCAAGACGCCGTTCATTGTCTTTTATGGTCGGCCAACACTCAGAACCATAGAGAGCGACTGGACGGACGACATTGCGGTAAATTTTAGATTTGAGACGTTCGTTGATACGTCGATTACAAAGGACACCAGTTGTGGAACGCCACTTCATCCAGGTTGCGTTGATGCGTGAAGCAATTTCATAACGCAGTTCTCCATTGGTTGATAGCGTTGACCCGAGGTGTTTAAATCGCTCAGTTCTGCGCAGATCACTGCCGCTGATAGTGATTGTGCCTATTTCATGGGGATCGGGCGTCAAAAATTCAGTTTTGTTTAAATTCAATCTGAGACCGTGTTGCATGAGGCGATCATTCCATTTTTGAACAAGTTGCTCGAGATCATTTGATAGATGCTAGGAAAACATCATCTGCATAAAGCAGTGTGTAGGGCGCTGGACGTTGGATATCCCGTGTGACGGTGTCCATAACAAGGACAAAGAGGAGTGGTGAGAGGGCGTTTCCTTGATGAACACCAACAGAGACACGAAGCGGTTTTGATACACCCGCCATACTTTGAACTTTACTTTTCGGATCGTGGTAGAGCAATTGAACCCAGCGCACGAGTTCTTCTGTCGTAAAGCATACCAGATGAGTTCGTGTGGTACACGGTCAAACGCTTTCTCTAGATCCAGAAATGCAATATAAAGAGGGCGATGCTTCTCACGGTGTTTCTCCATGAGTAACCGCGCAGCGTGTATTGCGTCAGTAGTTCCGCAGTTCTTGACGAATCCGGCTTGATTCACGGTTATTTCAACGATTTCGCGAATACGGTTGTCAAGAATGCGTTCAAAAATCTTCATGGTATGGGAAAGTAACCGGATCGGTCGGTAATTTGAACATTCTGCTGGGCTACCTTTCTTTTTCCCTATTGGAACAGTGGTACTTTCTTGCCAGTCAGATGGTGTTCTTCCTTCCTGAATAACCCGGTTAAAGAATTCACTGAGCCACAGTGTTGGGTCCCAGCTCTTCGCTTTCCAGAGCTCAGATGCGATGTCGTCAGGTCCTGTTGCTTTCCCCGATTTCATTTGTTTTATTGCCTCCTCGACTTCAGTTGCGCTGACTGGTGGAACTGCTCCAAATGTCGGCAATGATTGTGGAAGTGGGGGATGAGCAAATTCTTCAGTTGAAATCTGCTCGAAGTATTCTCGCCATCTATCCGTTGCGGCTCGACGGTTGGCAAGCAAAGTACCGTTCTTGTCATTAACACAACAGAAGTGTTCGATATCCTGTGTGCGTTCATCACGGCTTTTAGCAAGTCGATACAGATCTCTCTCGCTATCCCGAGTGTTCAGTTTATCGTAAAGATTTTTGATATGGTTCGCTCGGGTGACAGCGACTGCTTTCTTTGCTTCCCGGTTGGCATTCTTATAAATTTGCCAATTAGCAGGCGTTTTATCGTCGAGAAATTTGTGGTAGAGGCGTTTCTTTTCACGGACCTTCATTTCAACATCATCATTCCAAAGCCAAGTATCTCGGTTGATGTACCGTCAAAACTGGCATTATTGTTGTCATTTGATTTGTTTCAAGGATTATGTTGTGCAAGACAATTCATTATGCTTCGGCTGACTGCCGTGGACAGTAGATGCTTTTTCCCAGGCTCAAAGAAAGTGGATTACCATCAACCTGCACCCCTGCTCACCAAGGGAAAATTCTCACCGCCGCTATCAACTGCCAGCTTTTAGAAGCAGAGATCTATATTGCCGCCAGACTGTTGCCGGACGTTGTGACTAGTCAACCAAGTTTTAGGCACTCTGTGCCGACTAATTTTCAAAATTGAGTTTCTTTCTCTTTCATAAACTAAGAAAAGGTTTTTTAAAAATCGATTGTAGCAATTCCAGGTAATGCCTACGGAGAAAAGGGGCCCCAAACGTCGCAAAACCATCAACGATGCCCAGCATATTAATGATGATTCCGAGGATGACGTGGGGCCGCAGTTACCGAAAAACAGCAACAAATGCCTATGGAGGCTGCGACAAAATGTGAATCAGCGTACTCAAATTGAGCTGCTGACGAAAACGATCAGCAAACATAGGAACAGCACTATGAACATGGGACTGCACGCTGTTGTCCTGACCAAGCCAACGAAAGTACCAGGTGACTATCCCCCACTGCCTAAGCCACGTCAAGCAGCGACTTCCCCATTTCGTCCAACGTGGGAAGAGCCCGCAAATGAGCCAAAATAGGGATCCGAAAGAGAAAAGATGTGCCTTGAGGTCATCGAAAAGGAGCGACAAGAAGATCCTTTTAGCTTCGTTTGTCGGCGGAAAAAGCCCAAAAAACAGCAGGTGATTGCTAAAAGCATAAGTGCTGCCTAAGTGGCAAGTATGAGTGCCTCCTTGCTAGTGTTTTAAAGCCCAAAAAAAGAGAAAATTCCCCCAAATACGGCATATAGTGTTAATGTCCCGCAGCTACTGAAATCCTTAAAGGGCAAAGGTCTCAAGGTAACCCTAAAAAAACCAGGTGTGATACAGCCCTCATTTTTGTAGAGTCCACGGGGGATCATACCAACATTTTTTCGCTCAATAAAGAGCAAGGACTTAGTTCTACCACAAAAACCCCTCCATCCCTTAGAACTCAGTCCATAATCATCCGTGGTCTCCATAGGGAAACTGACCCCGAAAAAATGATGGCCGAACTCATTTCAGAGTACCCATTTCTGAAAGATCGCTCGGATGCAAGTCTTGTGACCAAACAAGATAAGGTTCTCCACAGGGGGAGCCCCTCGATCCCTATAAAATCTCAATCCGGCCTCCAAACCAACTTTGAGCCCTCTCAAGAGCTAAGTGAAGTTTTCAAGGTGAAGTACGTCCTTCATCAAAAGATTACCTTCGAAAAGGTCAAACCACTGGAGGAAGTGCAGTGTTACAAACTGGGCCATGACTTACAAGTGTTGGGCAATCTCCAGTTAAAGTCAAACACCTTCTTCTTGGGGGCGATTTCAACTCAAGGTACACCTCCTGGGGCGACAAGGTAGCCATTA